>NC_050445.1:84441542-85041542 GCF_903995425.1 Onychomys torridus | reverse complement strand
TAAGCAGCACTCCTCCATGACTTCTGCACCAGCTTCTGCCACATGATTCCTACCCTGTTTGAGTTCCTGCCCTGACTTCCCTCAGTGATGGACTATGGTGCAGAACTGTAGGCAAGAATAAACCCTTTCCTCCCCAAGTTGTGTTTGGTCATGGTGTTTTGTCACTGCTGTAGGAACACTAAAGCAACATCTAAACCTCAGATTAACTTAATAGTTCTAAGAGATTTGAAGACATGTGAGCATGCACGAGGTACCACCTTGGTGACTCCTTGCCCTCAACGTGACTCATGTTTCTGTGCTCCCCAAGGAAGTGTGTCATGGAGGCAGAAAATCAGTCCCTCTGGAAGCCTGTGGTCTAAGCATTAGTTGAGGTTTTTAATGGGAGCTCTCATGGCAGGCTCCAGACTCCTCCTGCAATGAAATTACCTGAACAGTTAACATTTTTCAGGGTTCACCTTCTGGTTTAAAGAAGGAAGGAAGAGCATTGTTTTGGCAATACAGTTGTCTATTAGTGTACACATTGAGATAATAACCCCAGAGAGAGGGGGGAAGAGGGAGCAGGAGGAACCTTTCAAATCAAAGGATGAAGAAAACAGCTCCCAGAGAAGTAATTTTTCAGTTTTCCTGATTTACGAGTGAGAAATCGCCCTCCAATTTATTATGATTTGAAAGGGCAATGAATTCCTTATTTAGAACTAATATTTAAAATGACAGAAATGCATTTCGCTTGTCTCTAAACTTACAGCCTGCTTGTACAGTGCACTTGTTAAAACCCATAAGTTGGTGAAGCTGGTAATGCATGCCGTATGGTCTCTCTAAATGATAATTATAGGTCATTCAGAGCTACAAATTACATACACTAAAAATGTTAACTCAATTTAGGATTACTGACTGGATGAGGGTTTTTCCCCCTAAAAGCAGGTGTAATAGGAACAGCATTGTGTGAATATGGTCAGTATGCTAGACATGATGAATTGTCATAACCACATTATCTTTAAATTTGACATCATTTTGCGGATTCTCCTTGCAAATGCTCAGCCTGTTGTGCATTTTCTGTGATTTATCCTGAGCAGATAAAACATTAATGGGGGAAATCTAAACAAATGCCTTCCCTGGATTCTCCAGCATGGCTGTTGGCATTGGCCTACCTAGAGTATCAAGCTGCAAGCCGGGCTCCAGCAGACTCCTGCATTCTGAGATCCATCAGCATTAAATCAGAAACATTCATCATGATTGAACTTGAAATTAACTGCACCCTCTGACTGAAAACTACTTACTTAGAACCTTTCAGTTACTTTCCATAATGAAAGATGGCAATGAATTAGCCATGATAGCCTGGAGAAAGGTGCTTAATAAAGACGGGGCAGCTGGGAGTCAGGAGCCAAGCTCCTCTCATACTGATTTCATTGAGGGCCTCTCTCCCCCAGAACCACGACCAGAAGGATTCCTTTCCTCGGAGCCATAGCTGCTTGTACTTACAGGCAAATAGTTTGGAAAATCTTTAATTAGTCTTAAAATTTGCAAAGTGTCAGGAGTCAGAAATCCCTGGAGGCCAGCTGCTTTCTGAAATCAGTATTCGAAACAGAAGCAGAGGAAGCAAAGAGTGGTGTCTAAGGTTCTCCAGTCAGGCTGCTTGGGTTAGAAGCCCGATTCCAAAGCTTCCTGGGCCTGAGACCTTGAGAAAGTCCCACAGTCATGTAAGTCTCATCTCTTCATCTACCTGGTGGCTATAACCGTAACAGGTCAAATTGGAAAGCTGCTCAGCAGGTAAAGGCTATTGCCACCAAGCCCGGCAATTCTTGTCCTATAAACGGACCCACATGGTAGAGGGACAGAACCCGTTCCACAAATGGTCTTCTAACCTCCACATGTGCACTGTAACACACGTGTGCATGCTCACACACAAAAATGGGGTGTGGTTTTAAAGCAATAGTACGTTATGGGAGTGAATATAAATTTTTCACAAAGTCTCCTATCTAGAAATAATCTGTCTATGGGGACCTTTGGCAACATCTGTAGACATTTCTGCTCACCACAACTGGGAGGCAGGGCTGCGGGCATCTAGTGGATGGAAGCCAGGGATCCATAGGACAGCCCCACAGCAAAGACATAGATGGTGCCAAATGTCCCTTACACCGGGGAGAGAAGAAACCGTAAAATAAACAGTGGGAGGAGGGGCTTGGGAGCAGGGGGCTCATTAAAGGGGAGCTGAGAGGTCATTCTAGAGGGAGGAATACATGCAAAGAAGGAGTGCATGAGTGCTCCCAGGCAGGACCAGGAAACCAGGACCATGGTCAACCCAACAAACAAGGAGAAGTAAGAAATCGCAGCCATTTGGATGTGGCTTCTTGCCTATGGTCAGCACTTTAATTCTTCAAGCTTCTGAGGTAAAACTGCTTTCTCCAGGTGTAGCTGGAGAGTTTCTCTCCAGGTTCTGCCAAGCACCCGCAGTCCTGCAGCCCACTTATAAAACAGTCTCAAAAAACAAAAACAAAAAAAACAGTCACTCAGACGCTTACATTACTTAAACTGCTCGGCCATTAACTCAGGCTTACCACTGACTAACTCTTACACTTAAACTCAGCCCATTTCTATTACTCTATACCTTGCCACATGACCTGTGGCTTACTGGTACATTACATCTTATTTCTCATGGCGGCAGCTGGCGGCATCTTCTCACTCAGCCTTCCTGTTCCCAGCATTCTCCTCTCTCTTTGTCCCACCTATACTTCCTGCCTGGCTACTGGCCAATCAGCACTTTATTTATTAACCAATCAGAGCAACACATTCACAACATAGAGAACATCCCACAGCACCCAGGAGCGTTTATCTGGCAGGCCACAGGAGCTGCATTTTCTCCTGGGCCTGCAGGTCAATCCGCAGCCCAGGCTGTGTGGAATTGTGCTGTTAATGAAGTGTGGCTTTGGCCCTATCTCTATTTTTGTTAATCTTTGCTGTTCCTGGAGAGTCTGTCCTCCTCACAGACGCTCTGAAGCTGCTAGCTCTCCCATGAGGCTAGTTTGTGACCATCAGTCTTCTGTCAGGAGGCTCCCTGCTTCAAGAACGCCCGCTCCTCCATACACCCTACACAAATCTTCTTTCTGTCAGTGCCCACCCCGACACGGGTATCACAGCAGAAATGGCAAAGAACCCCTGATGTGTTAGTGCTCAGTGGCTGGCAGCGTGGTCCCGTGAGGTTAATACTGTTATGTTTTGAACCCCGTGTGCCTCAGGCCTGTCCCACTGCTACCTTCAGGCACACTGAGTGTGTTCGTTTCTGTCACTGTATCAATCCTGAAATGATCATCTTATAAAGATAAAAGGTTGCTTGTGGCTTATAGACTTCGAGATTTCTGTCCACAGCTGTTGACCCCATTGCTTTAGGTCTGTGGTATTACATGTCAAACACAAGCACATGACAGAGCTATCCATCTCATGACTGGGAATGAAAAGGAGAAGACATGAAGGGCCTGGGATACCACAGTCACCTCAAGGGCACAACTGTAATGGCCTAGGGTCCTTTTCCTAGGCCACCTCTTAAAAGGTTTCTACCGGCTCCCCATAGACCAGGTTGGGACCCAGTCCATTCAAGTATGGGTCTAGAAGACAGTGAAGATCCAAACTGTGGTACTAGAACAGGAAGGCAAAGAGAAAGAAGAAACAAAGGGATAGAGTGGACTGCCCGAGGTTACAGAGCTGAGGAAAAGCAGACATGGAGGCTGGGGAGATGGTTCAGTCCAGAACGTGCTTGCCAGATGAGCGTGGAGACCTGAGTTTGACTCCTAGAACATGCATTTTAAAAAGTCAACCATGGCAGTACATGCTTGCAATCCCAGCTCTGAGGAAGCAGAGGCAGACAGATTCCTGGGGCTCTCTGACCTGCCTGCTAGCTACTAAGATCCTGCAGGTGAGAAGCCCTGACCCCAAACCAACCAACAAACAAGCAAACAAACAGGTGGACAGTACCTGAAGAATGACACCCAGGATTGATCTCTGCTTACCACACGCACGTTTGTGTATATGTTCCTGTGTGTGCATGTTTGTGTGTGCATGGCTAGGGGGCATGAGTGTGCAGGACAGAAGTTGGATGTCAACATTTTTCTCAGTTGCACTCCACTTTATTGTTTTGAAACAGGATTGTGCTGAACCTGGATCTCACTGAGTCCACTGGGCAGGGTGGGCAGCAAGTCCCAACATCTACCTGACTCGACCTCCCCAGTGTTTGAATTATGCACATGCACTGACATGTTTAATGTTTTCTGCGGGAATCCAAATTCCGGTCCTCACTGGTACATTACAGCTACGAGTATTCTGACTTGTAGGCAGTCTACTTACTAGTTTGACTATTATTTTAAGATGTCTCACTGAGAATCCAGTATTACCCTAACTGTATGACTCACATTTGGACTTAAGGATCTTAATCATCTGAAAAACTAAGAACATCTCAGATTCCAGAAATTTGTCTCAAGCCGCTCCCTGAGGAAGGTAGCAGGCATATTCCCTCCTGTTGCAAACACCTCTGGAATATTAAAGTTTTAGTCCATGTTTGCATTGAGTCATGTGTTAAGAAAAACACATTGCATTCCTTTGACATAAGACAAATGCCGTGTGTTGTGTTTACATTTAAATGGTGGATAAGAACAGGGAGACCATGCTCCAGTCTGAGAAAATACTGATGCTGCCATGTCAGAGAGGCAGGTTATGGTTTAATTCATACCTGTGGATTAAAGAATGAAAAATGAGCCCACGTCCATGCCTGACGTCTGTGTAAATGGTGCATATATACCGAGGCCTGTCTGCCTTCCTTAATGTACTTGGGATAAAGTAAATACTGGAGGGCTTGATGTCTTGCCTAAGCCTAACAAAGCTGGTGCAGCTGCAGCCCAGATGGTCTGGGGTGGTAGAAGGTCCTAGGGGCTGGAGAGAAGGGCCAAAAGCCAGAAGATGTCCTGGAGGTATGGCAGGGAGAGTGGAAGATACCCTTTAAATGCCCTTGCTCTGGGATTATCTTTATGCATAAAGGAGAAGTGGATGGCCTATAATTTGGAAAGATGCCTTCACCTATCCCCTCTCTGGCAACCCTGCCACCCCACCTCCCTCTCCATCCTTCTCAGGGCTCACAGTGTCTCTTTTTAATCCATTCACTCTTCCTTTAGATTTTATTTTCTTTATTAGTTTTGTGTATATATGTGTATGTGTGTGGTGTATGTATGTGTATAGCTATGGTGGGGCACAGGTATGTCATACCTTACATGTGAGGGTCAGAGGAAAATTTTGTGGAGTCAGTTCTCACCTCCCATCTTTTTTTCAGATTACAGGGATTACACTCAAGTTGCCAGAATTAAGCAGCAAGAACTTTTACCAGCTGAACCATCTTAATGGCCCCTACCCAGCCACTTTTATTAACATCTATTAATGCATGGCTTCTTTGTCACAGTGTCTGTTGGTAAGATGGTCCATGGAAGTGTGGCAGTATATACACCCTATGCCATAACTCTACCCATCTCTCCCCATCCCACCTGCGCCTAGGCTGAAAGATTCAGTTGCATCTTTTCCCTAGCAAGTGATTGGAAACAATCCTACTGCTGGGCAACATGTGAAATAAGACATTGAATTTTGTATAAGCTCTGTGACTTCTCATTAGTAAACGAGGACCAATATTGACTGCTTCTTTCTTGGAGTTCCATGATGATTAAATAAGAAGACTTGTCAAGCAGCAGTCTGTACCTCACAGCTGTGCCTATAACCACTTTTATCACCATTACTATTTCAGAGATGCTACCCAGCTGTTAAAAGGCAAGGTCTATGGTCTTTAGTAACTGAGGCTATCGGGGAATCACAAGGGCAAACCAGGAAGTAAAACGTGAATCTCTATTTTGATTTGCACAGCAGTACTAGTTGCCTCTGAAGATCACACTCACCCACCTTGTCTGAACAAGCCTTACAGATACCTGAGTGGAGTTGCAAAATGCAAATGTGCAGAAATGATGTCTGTAGTTTTCAAAGTATTCAAAACTTTATATAATACCTGGGTATACATTTGTGTGTATAAAACGTGCATACGTCAGCAGGACCACAGAGCAAGCACCAAAGAAGGGGATGAAAGTTGCTTTGGGGTGTATGTTTGTTAATGTCTTCCAACACAGACAAAGTCTGGGTTTGGGTTGGAGAAGGAAATGCTTCAGGGGCGGGGGTGGGGGGGGGGGGGGGTGGCATGCTCAGTGAAATGCTCGCTATACGTGCTTGAGGAATGTCAGTTTGTTTTCCCAGGCATAGCAGCCTGTGCCTGTAAGCTAGCACTGGTGAAGCCGAGACAGGGGGATCCCTGAGGTTTGCTGGTCAGTCAAATTCAATCAGCCAGCTCCAGGTTTACCATGAGACCCTGTCTCAGAAAAACCAAGTGTAAGTGACTAAGGAAGGCATGCAGTGTTGAGCTCTAGCCTTCAAAGTCCTCATTGCACATGCAACCTCATGTGTGTATGCATGCATGTGCATGTGTACAGACACAGAAGGAATATTTCATCTGTAATGAAAACTTCAGAAAAGGGGGGCTTCTAGGGGAACCTTCCAGAACAGATGCCTCATTATGGAAGACAGACTCAAGGCTCTCTGAAGAGAGGCCAAAGTCACACAGCAGAGGCTTTGGGGAAGGAGTCCTGGGACTCAGATGAGCACTGAGGAGCACCAACACTGCAGGTCAGCTCGGATAAAGGGTCCTGGGGATGAGTGAAAAGGATGTAAAAAGGTTTCTAGCAGGTCTCATCAACATTAAAACTCAACCTGCAAGTGCTCAGGCTTTCCCGCATCCATTGTCTCTCAGGGGTTTCTGGGTTGGCTTCCTCACCATCCGGCCCTCGGTTGTGATAATGCTCACAAGAGTGAGAGGAGCCCTGAGAGACAGCATGAAAACTCTAGGTCTCTGCGTTAGAAAAGACTAGGACCTTCAAGAGAAAGCACAGCAGATCTAGAAACAGGAAGGAGCCACGCCCAAGAGAGTATATGAGAAGAACAAATCTTAGAGAAGCAGCTGGAGAAGGTTGTCCTGCAAAGGCAGGGGCAGATCTAGACAAGAGAGCCAAATAAGGCTGCAGTGGGTTACAGATGTCACCCCCTTTGAGCAGCACTGAGGCTCCCAGCAAAATGGAAACTGCTCTTTAGGATTTCCTGCATGTCAGATTTGGCACTGTGCTGACTGGGACAGTTGCCCGAGTTTATACACCCCTGAGGGTGGACATAGAGACACAGGCCACTCTTAAATGCTGAGTTAGAGTTAGGGACAGAGCTGGGCAGAACGTTCTCCACCTTGGACTCTTAGCCTGCTTCCTTCCTTAATATCGTCCCATGGGGTCTCAAGCAAAGATGAAATTGAGGGGCTGTCTTGTGAACCCCACTCCTAAAACTACTCCGTCTTACCAGTGTGACAAAAGGGTTCCACCAAAGTTCCAGCCACCCACCCACCAAGAACATACTTGTTGGGTTTTGTCTCTCTCCTCAAGGCTCTTCTCTGCCTTGCAATAGAACTAAACAGTAGAAATGAATCAAAACAGCATGTGTGTCAAATCTTGATGGCTCAGAAAATGAAACACATCCACATATATGTGCATATGCACAGGTTTACATACACAGATACATACACAAACACACACGCACATGAGAACCACACAATGTAGGTCTTTTATCTGTGCTGGCTGCATAAGGACCAACTACATCTCATGACTGAAAGTGTGAGGGTTTCTCTTTGCTGGAAGCATCCATGGTGGACCTTTGCTTTACTTGCCCTGCATTCCCTCAATCTGTCGAATGGGCTTTATCAGCTGAGTTTTTCAGACAGATGAGCATAGTGGTTGACACTCATTTGCCAAAATTTACCTAGGTGTCACCGTCACAGAAGAAAGGAAATGGTTCTCTTGACTGCCACACACGTTGACGAAGAATAAACAGCCTTGTTGAAACTGGCAGAGCACGTGACTTGCAACAATAAAAGCCTTTGGTTTGCTTGCTGTAGCGCAAAACTATGAGAAATATTTAATCTTTAAAAATACACAATGGTATCATGAGTTAGCTGCAGGTTCAAAGACAGTACAGTTTAACTTGCTGTATTTAAAATGTAGTGCTTTTGTATATTTCCCAAATGCAAACAGCAGAATATGAGGAATAACTAAGGAGCACTAGACCATATCTTATCCTTATAAAAGTGTCTCCTGTGAATGTTAACCCCATCTCTCAGTATTCCCGATAGCAGAAGGCATAGACAACGAGGTCATAGAAATGTGTGGGCCTACCTGGTGTGCGGTCTCTGACAATTCCATGTGAGGGTTTTATAAACTTTAGGTACCTAGTCTTCTGCTTTTGAACAAGGAAATAAATCTAAATGTTTATAATCTTCCCAATCTGTTATATACTCACGGTTTTAAAAAATTCTATTTTTTGACACAATATTTCTCTCTCTTTCAAAAAAAAAATAACCAAACGAGATTATTTATAGGCTATCCTTTTTGTCTGTTTTAATCCATGTTTGATGTCCAATTGTGTGTATATGAAACTGTTAGTTTTATATTGTAAAATTGATATGTGTTCACTTTAAAAGAATTTTATGGTGTGTGTTTGATTCAACTATAAGCAGCCGAGTCTTAAACATGTGGGAATTTATTCTTTCTTGACAAGTCAAGAGGCTGTAGGACAGTATTACCTACTAGAACTCTCCATGATGGTGGATAGTCACATTGTCCAATTCAGGAGCCACTAACCACAGGAAGCTATTAAGCACTTTTGAGATGAGGCTAGTAGTAGAGCTGAGAAATTGAATTTTTTTACTTGGTATAATTTTAATTAAAATACCTATGTGTGACCTGTGGTACTAACATTGCAGACAGTAGAATGAAAACCAGTAGGTTGACATGAAGGAAGCTCATGCCTCTTCATCCTTGGGCAATTTTGAGGAAAAAAAGAGGAAACAGAGTAGCTGAAAAAAAAAAAAATGATACCACCTGGCAGATAATAAGCAGAAAACAGCTTCCAGATCAGGCGATTTTAACTGTGTCTGGCTCCCTGACTCAGCTCCTCCTTAACTATGTGACCCCAGTGAGTTATAAAAGGCCCCAAGGCTCTAATTCCCTGTCCTTAAAAGGCATCCCTCACCTCTCAGCCCTGCTGTGCAACTTGAGACCATCAACATATCCCTCATATCATTACAACGCTCACACAGACCTATGGACATGACATCTATTCCTGTGTTTCCAGAATATTAGAGTGGGGCTCAGGACAGGCTTGCACATCAGTAGAGGGGCCCTTCAGTACTGAATACCTCACTGCTGTCACTGGAAAGGAAGAACATCTCACCTTGTCTGTCATCTATGGTGACATATGGTCCAGGGACATCTGCTACTCCTTGTTGACAGATTGAGGTATCCATAGAACCTGGTGGACAGAGACCGCGACAATAAACAAGGACCCTGGTAGCAGACCCCTAGACCAGGAGCTCAGCATTCCAGGTACCACAAAATGTTTCTAGACCAGAGTTTTCCTCCTCCATTTTTAAGGTTGTTTTCCTAAGTAGCACACAAAGTAAAAGGGTTTGCTTATGACATTTTCCAACATTTTGGATCTGATCTGCCTCCCCAACTCTCCTGTTCCTCTGCTCCCCTCCTGCTCCCCCTCCCTGCAGGAGCCAGAAGTTTCTATTAGAATTCTCTTAGTATTCTTTGTCAAAATTGTAAATTGGGCCCAACTAAACATGGAATCAGATCCTGTGGGGAGACAGCCCACAGACTTCTGGACTAACACACTCACTGTGCCAAGAAGTGTTTAAAGACCATTGGCCAAGGAAGACTTTCGCTGAGTAATTATAACACCTGGGTCGCCCTGGGCTTTCTAGAATCTCTTGCTGAGTGACACCGACTGACAGGAAGTACAAAGAGGAGCTCTACGTGCACAACTGGTAACAGACTGCCAGCAACATAAAAGTTCCAGGGAAAGGAAGAAAGGAGTGTGTGAGTAAGTGAGTGTGTGTCTGGGCATTGCCGAACCAAGTTCTGATGGATGAATAGGTTTCTCCAAGTTACCAAGATGGTACAAGATGCTCAAGGGTAGTGTCCCTTGGGATTTAATGCACCTAAAACTCTCCCAGGGTTCCTGTTAAGAATGCAGGCGCTGGCTCCAATGTGCCTGTTTACCTGGACAGCATGGGCAGGGGAGGGGCCTCGCTTTGAGCAGCAAAGCCCGGAAGGTGGAAAAGGCATCAGTCCTACTGGTAAGAGCACGTAGGTTGCCATCTGAGTTCTCTTTATGAGTTTTCTTTCATGGAAAGCCACTCCAGCTCTGGAAGATAATTACCCATTGTTAAAGAAGCCAACCAGGCTCTGCTTGTGTCAAAAGCCACTACAGCCACAAGCAGCCATCAACTATTCTAAGCATTCAGTAAACTCATTAGAACAGTTTAGTGGTTACTGTTTTTTGACTATTTCTTCCTGGCTCTTTCCTTTACTTCCCAGCATCTTTTCCACAAGCTCATGTTTTTTATTGTTTGCTCAACTGAAAAAGCAAAAGAACATATTTTCTCTGGAGCTCTGAGAGTTCTTTATTGTACACCTTGGGGCAGCTGTAGAGAGGGGCTGGCTGTCTTGTTCCTTTATACCTGGAAACTGTCAGAGATTGCTCTATGTCAACCTATAAGAAAGAGTCCCTGCAGGTGCTGGGGACAGAGCTCAGTTGATGGAGTGTTTGCCTAGCATACACAAATCCCTGTGTTAAGACCCATCAGCACCCCCAAAACCCAACGTGGTAGGGTATACCCATAGCCCTGGCACTCAGGAGGCGAAGACAGATGATCAGAAATTTACAATCCTCCTCCTCTAGACTGTAAGTCTGAGGCCAGGCTAGGCTACCTTAGACCCTGTCTCAAAAGTAAACAAAAGGAAGATGCCCACTATAATCCTATCTCCAGACTAACCCTTTGTTTTTGTCACGCCACCTAGAAGCTGGGGAAGGCATAACATTGGTCACGAACACAAAGTTTCCAAATATTCAGAGCTAGATTACAAGCTTACCCTTGCAATTTTGGCACTGAGGCAGCTGAGACAGTGGGATCACTGTGAGCTCAGGGCCTGCCTGGGCCATATTGCAAGTACCAGGGCAACCAGGGATATACACCAAGACCCTGTCTTGAACAAACATGAAATCAATAAAATCCTAACTATAATTTTAGGTGTATGGGGGGGGGGGGGGGTGATGTCTTCACATGTGGGATGCAGATAACAAGGGACCCTATCTTGTACTATTTCTAGAAGGATCATGCAAACTGGTGTAAGAAAGGGTCATGCCTGGCTGACCCAATGTGATGCTCACATATCTCCACACATGACCTTCACCATTGCTTCTCCAGGTACCATGACCCTGGCTGGGGTCCAAGGCAGCCCCGCTTGTGTATCTCTTCTAAAGGACTCAGTCTTGTTGATACAGAGCAGCAGAAACACCCACACTGCTCTTATGTTCTCTTCATGTGTCATTGTGAGTGTGGAAGACAAGGCTGCCCAGGAGAAAAAGGACAGAGCACACTTGCCAGGGGAAGCACAGGCGTATGACTCATGCACGCAAGCAAGACTGATTCTTTTCTTCAGGACTTGGCTTCCTTAACTGTAGATTATATCTAATTTACCTCACGGAATTAAAATAACTACTCTCTGTGCCCTGCAGTTCAGTGTCGTACGGTCACAGCGATGGGCATTCCCCTGTTCTCAAAGTCTTGTGATTTGTCCTATAATGGATTGAGGACTCCTGGGTTATGTCTTGAAAAGCTTAAGTAATTCACCCATTTATTCTAGAGTCGGTTTTCCTTCAACAACCACTCTCCCTGTGCAGGTCTCTGCTCCGAGTACGTAGGTTGCATGCCGCACTCTGTTGAAGACAAAGCGTTGTTTGCGGTGTAGGGAACAGATCTTGAAGAAAGAAGAAATAACTTAAGCTTTAGCTGATTTCTTCTTCCTATTTTATGTTTGTGCCAGTGCATATGGAAGACAGCACTCACCCTAGACAGCGGGCGCCATCCTCTTTTGCCTTTTGAGTCACAGTCCCTTCGTGGCCGCTGGGACCAGTCAGAGAGCCATTTGTCTATGCCTCTCCAGCACTGTCATCGAAGGGACTGCTATTTAGCATAAGATACCCCAAGATCAAGTTCTTAGCACAAAGGAGATTTATTTGCCCTAGAGGGACAAGGGGCAGGGAAAGGAGACAAAGACAGGGGATAGAGCATGAGGGAGAAGGAACAAGGAACAAGGGAGAGGGGGAATATTTGCCCCAGAGGGACAAAGCTGCCTGTGGATGGAGAGGAGACTGTGGGGTTCCTGCTCCCACCTTTTGAAGGGTTCTTATGAGGAGGAGAGAGGGATAAGAAAATATTAAATAGAAAGATATCAAAGAGGAGAAAGACAAAAACACAGGATAGCTTTGGGAGGACCTGGATCAAAACCCAATGGTCCCTTCGGCCTCTTCAAAAGGGCTTTTTATAACAATGTCAAGGGGTGGGGCAAAAGATCTCCCCCTTGCTAGATCAAAGCACACCTCACAGCCAAGTGTAGACCCTTCCAAACACCTGGTAACCACACCTGTGGTCAAATCATCCCATTATGCAGCTCTGCTGGATAAAGCAAGCTCAGATTCTCTGACCCTGAGTAATTTGGGCCTCCGCAGGAGACAGGCATGGCTCAAAGATAAGTGATAGTTTATAAAGGTAAAATGGGAAAGCCTGTGTTAGGATGGGGTGTTTAATTTTAATTGGGCATGTTAATTAGGGCAGCCAAAAGGGAGCTTTTGATTGCTGGACTTAAATATTTTGATAGCTGGGCCTTGTTAGTCAGCCTCAGGAAGAGGAAATGGCCAAATAAGGAAATAGACCTTGGTGGGTAGCTTTAGGGATGGGATCTAATGGATTTTAGCAAGGCAGAGGGAAGTGGGAAGAAGGGCAAGGCCTGCCAGAGTTGTGTTTGCCATGATCAGACCAGTTAGAGCCCCTTCAATAATTACAGGAACATATCGCCACACCAGCTTTTTATGTAGGTGCGGGGGCTCGAACACAGGTCTTCATGCTTACACCTTACTCACTGAGCTGTCTCTCCAGCCTTCATGCTGACTTAGATACTGTGAATTTTATTTCCTAAGGTTGCTTTTCAAGCTTGCAAAGACATGTTGACTCTTTCAACTACTATTTCTCAATTGCTTTCTGAGCATATAGAGCAAATATACTGAGGATACATGGACCTAGGGCAGCATGAGAACTGCTGTGAGGCAATTTCTATGAGGCAAGGCCCAGGGGCTGCATCTGGCTCTAAAGGTGACCCTTCCTCAAAACCCCAGATGTGCAAAAAGAGTGCTATTTCTCCTTCTGTTACTTCTGCATTGGGTGCATTGGGTGCTGTTGCAGGGGAAGGCCCTCCTCTGAGACTGCAACAGGAGTTAAGCGTATACCTCTGCCATGCTAGTCTGTATTAAACAGAATAAGTATGATGCCTCCCTTCAAGGGGGGCCCAGTCCACTGGCTTCTAAGTCAGGTTGTAACAGTTTCCATCAAGATGTCAGAGTGCTGCTACCGAGGAGATGACAAGGAGGACCAGGCTGGCTGGCAAGAAGATATTTGAAAATGAGCAGGCAAGCATGCAAAGAACTAAGGAGCAGGAATATGCTCAGGTGGATAATGTGTGGGCCTGGGGGTGGGCTCAGAAATTCAATGGGGGAGAGAATGTGAGAATCCAATGGGGTAGCACAGGATGAGGTGGGAGAAAACAGAGCTTTGTGTGGTGACATTTTATCTGTGTCGCCCAGTAATGTTTATCTGAAGATCAGAGGAAAAAGCCAACCACTATAGTAAACATAGAAGTCAGGCAATGATAGCACATGCCTTTAGTCCTATCACTTGGGAGGCAGGGATCCATCAAGATCTCTGTGAGTTCAAGGTCACACTGGGAACAGAGTCAGGCATGGTGGCACATGACTTAAATTCCAACACTAGTTAACCAAGAGGTCTGGAGGTCTGTACAGTCAGACAGGAAGTGACAGAGCTGGGCTAGAAGAGGAGGTGATGTAGCTGTGCAGAGAGGAAATGAGTTGGCAGAACAGAAAGCCATATAGGCATGGGTATACAGGAAGTATGTCTTTTTGGAAGCTGCAGAGTTGGTGAGGTGAGGTTAGCTGTGGCTTTTCCTATTCCTCTATATCTCAGGTTTTAACCCCAATATCTGGCTCTGGGTTTTTAACATGTATCTTAAATGATCTTATTAATAAAAAAAAAAAACTTGGGAGCCAGATATTGGGGTGAATTCTGAAAGATCAGAGAGACAGAACAAGCCACAGCAAACCTCACCTTGACAACTCCTTATCTGATCCTGTTTCCTTGAATCCTCAGACTGGAAGCCTCTGAGTCCTTATCCAAATAGATCTCAGCTGAACTGCTGCTAAAAGCCTAAAAGTTTAAAAAGCCTCTAGTTCCTGGTCCTCATGCCTTATATACCTTTCTGCTTCCTACCATCACTTCCTGGGATTGAAGGTGTGTGTCTTTCCCAAGCAGGACATGAGATCTCAAGTGCTGAGATTAAAGGTGTGTGTCACCATGTCTGGCTGTTTCCAGTGTGGCTTTGAACTCGCAGAGATCCATGGATCTCTGCCTCTGGAATGCTAGGATTAAAGGCGTGTGCTACCACTGTCTGACCTCTATGTTTAATATAGTGGCTGTTCTGTTCTCTAACCCCCAGATAAGTTTATTGGGGTGCACAATATATCAACCCTAGAAGGGTCCTGTGGGAAGTCACACAGGGGCCTGTGGGAAGAATGGACGCGGAAGTGCAGACCATGTATGAGAAAGTTCATCTCTATTTGATGTTGAAAGCATAGGGGGAAAGAGGGAGCTGGGACGGAGCCAGGTGGTCTTGAAGGGGAAAATTGTTTCCTTTAACTTAATCAGTATTTTGGACACCTAAGTGAGCACAAAGACAGCATGGTGGTGCCTTTTTACCAATGAGCTTAAGCTTCCTACAGCACTGTTGCTGCTCTCTTTATGAATCCACATAGCCCATCCCCTCCCTACCCCTTCCTGGACAACCTTTGCTGTTCCAATTCGAGGTTTGTCACTGCTAAGCCTAATTCTGTTTTTATTCTTTGTACTTCAGTGCTTAGATGTTGTGCCATGTTTCTAAATGTCATATATGTGGTATGCTACTTACTTTACCATAACATGCCTTTATTGTTGAACTTGACTGTTAAATGTTAAATTTGACTAAGCTAGGTGAGTGTGCACAGCAATAGGCCAACATATGTGTTTTGAGCCTGTTTCTGACAGGCTAGGCTAAGCTATGATATTTGGCAGTTTGAGTATATTTAGACTTTTTTTTTTTTTGAACTTAAAATGAGTTCACTAGGACTTAACTGTATTGTGAGTCAAGAAGCATGCATGAGGAGGGGTTGGGGATGTAGCTCAGTGGTAGAGTACTTGCCTAGCAAGTGCAAGGCCCTGGGTTTGGTCCTCAGCTCTGGCAAAAAAAAAAAAAAAGAAGCATGCATGTATGCATTGTGTGCATACTTGTCTATACACGTGTATCTGGTGGTTCATATGTTCACATTTGTGTTTTGAATGTATACTTACATGTGTGTGAACATGTATATGTTTGTGTACTTTCATGTGTTTGTGTGTGTTTGCATATGGGCACATGTGTGTGCCTGACTCTGTGTGCACATACATTTGCGCATGCATATGTGCCTGTATGTTGTGGATGCTTGCATATGTGTAGTGTTCACATGACTTTGCCACATAGTTTTCAATATACAAATATACATTGTATCCATTTTGCCCCTTGGAGAATAGTCAGTCATTTCTGATTTCTCTCAATTCCAAGCATTGCTTCAGTGAACATTCTTGCACCTGAGTAAGAGTTGCTCTGGACTAGCCTACCACTGAAATCCTTGGGTCATACTGCACAGGCCCCTTTACCATGGCTAGGTGCTGCCAAGCCATGCCTCTAAAAAGCCATATACATTTGTGTTCACTCCAAGTCTGTTTCCATTGTGTCATAGTATTTATCATCACTACTGACAGCACTTCATAATTGTGTGTGAAATGATATTTGCTGTATCGGCATATATTTCCATGATTACTACTCTGATTAATCATTATTTTATATTTTAGTGGGATTTATGTCTGCTCTTGATCCTCATACCTATGAGTTCTGCATCTAGGATATCAACCAACCCCAGTAGAATATCAACTTGAGAATGGCAGAGTGCATGCAAGGGGTTCAAGGGAAGGCATCTGGAGGGGGGAGGGGATAGAGGGAGGAAAGGGAAGAGAGAAAGTGATGTAAACTTATTTCAATTCAAAACAATTTTTAAAAGAACAGAAAACAATATTTGGAAAAATGGTGTCTGGGGCAGTGGACTGCCAAGTACAGTGCTTGTCTTACAAGCATGAAGACCTGAGTTTGATTCCCCAGAACTCTCCTGGAAAAGAAACCAAGCTGTAGTGGCACAAACTTACAACCCCAGTGATAGGGAAGTAGAGAAGAATGAGTCGCTGAGGTTCAGTGGCTAGCCAAGCTAACCTTCTTGGCAAGCTCTGGGTCAGTGAATTAAAGATAGATGGATGGGCTGATCCAAGGTAGATCTTTAGCTTCCAATCACATGGGTACATGAACCTCCATCTGTACATGTGCATCCACTCACAGGCCCCAACACAGATAAATACACACACATACACACACACACACACACACACACAAACAACAAAAAAAACAAAACAAAAACAAAAAAAACCCAAAAAAACAAAACAAAAAAACAAAAAACTGTGTCTCTACTTCATGTGTACAGATCTTTTCTTATTATTCTCTAAAAATGCAATATAATGGATACTTACATGGCCTTTGGTATTACAGATTATCTGAAGATGATTTGAAGATGGTAGGAGGATGTCCATAGGCTATTACAAACACTGTCACTTCATGAAAGATACTTAATCACCAGTGGATTACCATCTGCAGAGGTGCTAAAATGAACCCCTGTGATACTGAGGGACAACTCATGTATGTGTATGTGGGGGGTACATTTCAGAAATGTAAATATGAGTCTACTTTATTTCTAGACTATCACAGGCTTTGAAACTTAATATATTGAATCCTCAAGACAGAACAGTGTCTAGAGGAGCTAGACATTCTAGATTGGCCCTGAATTTTGCACCAGGGCATTAAAGAAATGAAGGATTTGTCACTTACGAACTTTGTAACCTGGGAGGGAAACCATCTGGCTCTCTACTTCATTGTCCCCTAAATGAAAGAAATGATGATGTTAATAGTTCCAAAGATAGAGCCCGCTACTCTCCTTTCATTCAGCTATTTTTAGCTCACTTCAGTGGAAATTTCTATGGAGTATAAGCACCCATGTGCACAGCAAATGTTGAGGTCTTTTGGTCTGACAGTCTGAGAAACCAGAAAAATAAATGAACCATCCTCAGAAGGAACCATGGAAATATTCAGCTTCACTGAAAGTTTGAGGGGACTGTTGCCTTGTGACACAGTCCATGGCAGTTCTAATTAATCTCAAGAGACAGTGTCACCAAACCAAGACTCTTAGACCCTGCTGGAGCATCACTGACAATTGTAGGCAGTTTTTCTTTTCTCTCCAATTAGTTCTCTGAATTAACTCAACAGATATGTTTGTTTGCTCTGTGAACCCTTTCTATTTGTGGAAAATATATTGTTTTAGGCCTGAATTCTTTTCCCCTGGATATGTCCCATGTTGCTATTTATTGGGTATTGATACTTATTGAGTATGCCCCCAAATTCCTCTTTTAATAATCTTTGATGGTTTTAATCAGGTTAGTAGAAAATATCAATCAAAAGATTTGTACTTTGCCCTGAAATTCAGTTACTAGGTCTTTTGTGTGTGTGTGTGTTTTAGCACTAGTTCTTAGAGTCAGGGTGTCTGAGTTTCCACTCTGTTGTCAAGACACTGAACTTTACAGCAAGGAAAAATTGTTTGTCTCCCAGGATCCTTCAAGGGCTTTAGGAACATGACATGAGGATCGGAATTTGAGTGGCCACAAAAATAGTCCCCTTACGGGACACTAGGATTCAACTGGAAAGCAACAGGCTAAGTAAGCTTTAACAATCCTAGCAACCCCCTCTCCCAAGCTACTGGTGAGATTTCACCAAATGGTCCCTGCCATGGGGGAGGGAAAATATTCCTTCAACAATAGCCACCAATGTGAAAATGCTGAGCTGCAATTATAGCTCAAGGAGATGCCCAGCTGGAAATATTTGAGAGAATTTTGATACCCAGCGGAAAACGCTGGAAAGGGTCTGGGGTTAAAGGTCATGTGCGTGGCCTTAAAATCTATGCATAACAGGGGTTGTTTTTCTATCAGCACATGGCAGGTGAGTCGTGGACATTACATCTGCCTCCTTGGGGAGCTGACAAAATGTCAGGACTCTAGGCCCGGCTTAGCCTAGCCATCACTCACTTCAGACCTTGTACAAACAGTTTCAAGTCCCCCAGCCCTTCCTTTCCATTCTGGCTGTTTTTGAAGTTAAACGAAGTCATTGACCATCACAAAGAAAATATTCGAAGCATTGTATGGGGAAAAGGGTGTGCAAAATGTGACTGTTTACTTTGCTATGTTTGGATAATAAACAAATATTCACACCTGTGGTGGGCCTCTGGCTGCTGAAGAACCGAGCCAACTGCTTGAGACAAACACAATTTCATACTTTTCATAACTGCAAGCCACTTCGGCGTCTATCGCCAAGACGGAAAATTAAGGCAGCAAGGAGAGAAAGTAAAGCTGCTGGGTCCTAAACCACAGGTGGCAACTTGCTGAACTGGTTGGACTCCGGCCCTGGTCTGCTGATGCCGTTCACATCTAGATTCTCCAATCTTGCTGGAAGAAGCAGAGAGATCTTTAAAGAGGCATTTAGAGCATCAGTGGTCTTGACAGATTGCCCCGGCACACACAGAGAAGAGGTGGTGACTACTCTTCACACAGTAGTCAGGCCAAGCGTGACAAGTGGAACAAAAATTGGGGTCAGGAAACCCGACACAATCAGTTTAGTAAACAGTGTGGCCTAAGAAGCCACACTAGGGGCCGTTTCTTGTTTTTAACTGTGGTCAACCCAGTGGCATAGTAACTCCACAGTACCCAAATATTGATTGGGTTGCCAACACCCACTCCTAAGGTGGCTGACTACATAGAGACAGCTCCTGTCAACAAACAAACGAGTCCTTCTCTGCTTCACGTGTGCAGCTAAGTGCATCTTCTCAAGAGAGCTTTAAAGATAATCACCTGACTATTTTTAGAGCCATCCAGGATACCGTTGCCTTGACATTTCTCTCGAAGATCTGTGTAGAGTTATTTACTTGAACTTTTATTTCCTGGGATTCAGGATTGGCTTAGGGACCGGGTTAGTTGCTCACTGCTGCCAACTGGTAGCCAGACACAGTGGCAGACACGACCAACAGTTGCTCTCTCCTGTGATGACTGAGTTTGCTGGGTGGTCCCTGTGTTCTCATGGCTCCTGTGCCCATAGATCCCCCTGGCAGGTTCAGAAGCAAAAGTATTAGTTGGTGGCTGGGGAGAAAGAAAAATATCAGTGCTATTTTCCTAGCTGAAACATAGTACTTTTGAGGGAGAGGTTGCCTCCTGATTAATACTGGAAGAATTCAAGCAAGAGACCGGGGACTCAAGGCAGCCGAGTATTTGAGTACAATTTGCACAACAGGGTTCATTTTTCTCGTAACACCTCCTGTGATAACAGAGTTCCGAGTTCACCAGTCAACAGGGAGAGGTGATGCACAGGCAACGTGTTCGGGGTTCTGTAGAACACAGCGACGTTATTTGTCTTCAGAAGAAAACATCTGGGCTATGGGAGTGTAATTTACCCTATTCTCTAGAAATTAAGGAAGGGCACAGGCATTCCTGTGTTCCTTCTCACTTTTGGGCATTCCGAGTTCCTTTCTTGAGAATTATCAACACTGGACGTTCCCATGTTAAGATTCTGTTCCCTTGGCTTCACCTAGCCCTGCTGCAGCAGTCAGAGGGTGGACCAGGAGGCTGGCTTTCACTAAGGTCCCCAGCGATTCCTGTGAGCACCAAGCTGTAAGACAACTCTAAGTGTCCGGGATTAGCCTGTTGGGTAAAGTTATGGAGCGGGGCCAACACTATGAAGGAAGTTCTTGAGGGCTTGGGGTATATGTGCTCCCATAGATTTGATTCAGGACTGAGGTCCCCACACTGGCTTTTGTTCCTTGTCACTTTACACCAGGAAAAGCACTGGACTTCAATTACAGAAGAGCCACTTAAGAAACTTAAGAATTGTAGATAGTTAAGTTCTACCTAGAGTGTGTGATTTGATGGTCCAAAATATGGTCCCGTTATCAAGATCTTTACACCTCACAGGATAAATCTGTTTCCAAGATAGAAACCTGGACTAGGCTCTGGAGTTTGGATGTAGTACTTGCAGTACTTATTAAAGTGTATGTTCTTGAGCCCCACTGCCCTGCACAGATGCTAAGTAACACAGATGGGATCCACATGTCTTCCTCAGTGTAGAGAGAGAGGTGCATGTCCAGGAGTGTGTGCATGCATGTAGAGGCCAGAGTACAACTTCTGCTACCATTACCCAAACATCACCCATCTTGTTTTTTGATGTAAGCTCTTTCACTGGTCCAAAGCTCTCTTAAGTACGGTAGGCTGCCTAGGGAGCAATCTCTGGATCCTCCTAGCTTTGCCTCCCCAGCACTAGGATTACAGACATCCGCCATCAAACTCAGGCACCAAAGCTTGTACAACAAGCACTTTGCTGACTCCGCTATCTCCCCAGTCCTGTATCTTCATTTTTGACCAAACTCGTAACCACATACACATGCATGTGCATGCATCTACATCATCTCCATACCCCTAAAATCCACCATGGAGGGTCTCACACCCTCAGAAGTGATTCCCCAGATCAAGGAGAAATGAGAATGTGTAGGTGTGCTTTAACAAAAACAATCCCTCTGTTTACAGGTCTGTCCCTGAGAGACATGGAGAGAAGCTATTCCTGTGCTTTAGTGGAAAGCACAGGACCTCTCTCATCGCCTTGGGCATTGTGACCTGAGATATGGAGAGTCCAGGTGTGTCTGGAATTGAATGCTACACACTGCCCACTCCTGCTAGATTTCTTCACCCATATTTCTGCATCTAGGGAGAAACAATCCCACTCCCAATTCTATTCAAACAAGAGTATCTAACAAAACTAGCAACTTTAAACTTCCTAACTCTAAAGAAATTGTGAATTTTTCCAAAACCCTGGTCACAAGTGTCTAGAAAATAAGAAGACACCCCAACAGAAGGCAGAGCTGACCAGCCAAGGCTGGGATTTCTACTCTAATAGGAGTGTCTTTTCATAGTTTGCTCTTTGGGACAGTAAGCTGATGAGTTAAAGAAAGCAGGACTCAAAACACACACCCTCTCCTCTCAATTCTTCTCAGAGACCAGTTGGTTTGCTGCACTTCGGATTTTGAACACCCATATATAGGAGGCTCATATCCAGCTATTAAGAGGTAGTGAAAACTTAGAGCAAGGCCTTTTGTCCAGTAGAGTATGCCCTTGAAGGAGAGGCCCTGTCATGAGGTGGACAGTTTGCCCTGCCTCACATGCCTGTAATGAGGTGGCCTTCCACCTCATAAAACAGTAGGTCTGCCTGGTCTTGGACAAAAAACCCCAGAACTACGAGCCAGAATAAACCTCTTCCCTTCAATGTGGATTTTCTTGGGTGTTTGTTACTGTGACAGAGAACTGACCCAGAGTTTCTCTTTAAGATTCATGGACAAGCTGTCACTCAGAAGTTCCAAGGTAATGACTATGGGGACAGACAAGGAAGGGGTCAAGCCCACTGCAAGCAATCTGGCCCTGCCTGTGCGAGCTCTGGACGTTCTCTCTTCCCCACCTGGCCCAGCTCTTTGATGCTCATGGGGACACAGTTCACTTTTCCATTGCAATCCCATTTTCCTTGGGCCAGTCACACCTGCAACAATAAACTCCGAGCTTACATTTTCCAAGCCACCTGTCTTCCCTCCTTCCCACCTACTTTGTGCCACCTACACCCATTGTTCCCTCTTATTGATAAATGGACCTGACCTTGTTACTCTCTGGAGTGACATTCTGTAGATAAAAGACAGTACTGGAACCATGGTGCTACCATTAAGAAACCATTTGCCCTCAGCTTCATTTTCCCATAGCAACAGAGCTGTGTTCTCACATGGATAAAATTCATCAGGATGGCTCTTCCTTTCTCTAAGATTTTGATTTAGCGAGGTATAGTTTTGTACACCTGTAACCCTAGCACTCAGTAGGCAAAGGTAGGAGAGTTGTGAGTTCAAGGCCAGTCTTCGATAAATTGCAAGACCTTGTCTCAAAAAACAATTAATTAATTGCACTCCCTTCAGAAGCCTTTCTTAATACATTCACTGTTTCTAAGGAGTTTTGATTCTCTGTGTAAAACTTGCTATCTTTTTGTGTGTTTATAAACTTGAGGATGGGCTGGTGACATGGCTCAGTGGGTTGAGGCACCTGCCACCAAGCTGACTGCCTGAGTTAGATCCCCAGGACCCATATGGTAGAAGGAGAGAACCAATTCCCACAAGTCCTCTGACCTCCCCACATCACACACTCACACACACACACACACACACACACACACACACACACACACACAAACAATGAATGAAAGACTGTTTTAAGATGAGGATCATCTGCTCTTACTAGAATGGAAGCTTACAGAAAGCATAGTTTTTCTCAACTACTGCATTGTGAGCCTTTAGAACAAAATCTGGCACACAGTAGGTACTCAACAAATACTAACTTTCTTGTACAAAGGACCTAGTACAGTGCCAGGCACTCAATAAGTACTTAATAAATGATAACCATTATTATTTATAATTAAGTGTCTGTGAGATAAGACAACATTTTGAATCCCAAAGTCTTCCTGTATTTCTGAAGGAGCTCCTGAAGGTTTCATGTGGGAGGGGTTCCATAAGCCACAAGGTTGCTTTCTCTTTGGGGAGTCAGTGAGATTCCAGGGAAAATATTTTTTTCTATTATTTCTAATATTTCTGTTACCAAATTTAGCATAATCGTTTCCATTTTTGTCTAAGGACAAAGAACAGTTTGTGATGGTTTCAATTATAGATACAAACAATAGGTGTGTATAGAAACACATATTCTTTTTTTTTTTTTCCAGAGCTGAGGACCGAACCCAGGACCTTGTGCTTGCTAGGCAAGTGCTCAACCACTGAGCTAAATCCCCAACCCCTAGAAATACATATTCTTAATTTCCTTAATTTCTCTCACTTCATGTAACTTTTTTTTTCTGATTTCTGGTCTAAGATCATTGAAATCAAGTCATTTCTTCCAGCAGCCCAGAACTATCCTTACGGAATCTGACATCTTCTCATCTCTGAGGTGAAGGTGGGGGTGGGGGGTGTGGACAGAGGAAACAGAAAAAAACAAAAACAAAAAAACGGAGAGACATATCTGAATTCAAATCAACAGCAAGAATTGTTTGTCCTGAAGACAGCGTTCCAAATCATGTCAAAAAGCAGAACCGCACATGGCCTCACAATTGGCAGGGCAGATGAGGCAGAACCGAGTTAGCAGTTAGAGGGAATAACTGCTGTAGAATATTCGCTGAAGCCCTGAGATTTGATGACATTCACTTTGAGGTGTGTGTGTGTGTGTGTGTGTGTGTGTGTGTGTGTAAGTGCAGGAGTGTGTGTGGAGGTCAGGGCAAAACCTTAAGTGTTTTCCTTCACCTTGTGCTTTGCAAGCTTCTGGGATTCCCCTGTCTGCCTTGTATCTCACCTTACAAGCACTGGGATTCGAGATGTGCACCACTATGCATACTGGTTTATGTGGATTCTGGGGATTTGAACTCAGATCCTCATGCTTATTTAGGAAGTGATTTACAGCGAGCCATCTTCCTTACTCTGAAAGACGAGTTAATAGTGAGCCAAACTCCAGAAAATCTATGCTCCCTTGATTCATCAAAGATGAGAAGACCATTATTATGACTACCACTGGGTGGGTGGTACATATCTCTGTTTAGTATCTACTGTGTGCCTAAACAAGGTGGACAAGTGGACTGGCTTCTTTGGTGATCATTTGTTTTTAAAACTCATAGCCACAAACAGAATAAAAAAAACAGTTATGGTTTTTCAACCTTTTTATTAAAGACTTTTTATTTTGTATTTATGTGAGTATTCTGTTTACATGTATGTATGTGCACCACATGCATACAGTGCCCTTGGAGGTAAGAGGTTGTTGTATTCCCTGGAACTGGAGTGACAGATGGTTGTGAGCCACTGTGTGGGTGCTGGGAACCAAACCAGGTCCTCTGCAAGAGCAGCAAGTGTTCTTACCTGCTGAGCCATCTCTCCAGACCCAATATTCAAAACTTTTAATGAATAGAAATGTAGTTCTTGGTTGGCAACGTAAGCTCAGTTGGTAGAGTTGCCAAACATGAGCAAAGCTCTAGGGTCCATGCCCAGCACCAACTAAACCCATGGGAGTGGCCTCCTACGGTCTCAGCACTCAGGAGGCAGAGACAAGAGGATCAGAAGTCCAAGGCCATCCTTGGCTACAAGTTTGAAGCCAGCCTTTGCCACATAAGATCCTATCTCAAAAAATAAAAGGGAGAGGGGAAAATGTGATTTCCTTTGCCTCTTCTGTTGTCTGGGTTACCCCACACCTCACACCATTCTCAGGAAAGAGAGCTGGACTAGTCCAAAGAAGCAGCATCAGTCCTGTCAAATTAGCTACTGTCTAGTGAGCATGTGCTGTGTATAGGCCCTGAGCGTGAGCATGTGCTGTGTATAGGCCCTGAGCGTGAGCATGTGCTGTGTATAGGCCCTGAGCGTGAGCATGTGCTGTGTATCAGGCCCTGAACATGACCATGTGCTGTGTATCAGGCCCTGAACATGACCATGTGCTGTGTATCAGGCCCTGAGCGTGAGCATGTACCGTGTATCACATATGTCAGTGGTTCTCACCTTTCCTAATGCTGCCACCCTCTAATCCAGTTCCTCACGCTGTGGTGACCCTCCAACCATAAAATTATTTTCATTGCTACTTCACAACTTTAATTTTGCTACTGTTATGAATCATAATGTAAATATTTTTGGAGATAGAGGTTTGCCATAAGGGTTGCAACCCATAGCTTGAGAACCACTGATATATGTGAGAGTCACTATGTCATATACAAATCTTTTTCCTATCTTATTCTAATGGAATATTAGAACTAGAACACCTCAGGACTCGACCTACACTTATACTCTGTGTAAAGAAGAACTACCTCATACAAGACGTATTAAGTATAGCTCATGACATCGTCCTCTAAGATGTACTATGGAGTGGAAAGATGCATAGATTCAAAAGCAATTTCCATAGGCAAAAAATATAAACATTCAAACATATTCAGTGTAATTTATGTCAGGGGGAAAAAAGCCCTAAATGACCATTAAATTTAAGACTACCATACCTGCAACAGTATGCAGCTGTTAGAAACTATGTAGTGCTGTGCATATCGCTCTGTATAAACAAAATGCTGTTTGGCCAGTGGCCAGGCAGGAAGTATAGACAGGACAAGAGAGAAGAGAATTCTGGGAGGTGGAAGGCTGGGTCAGAGAGATACTGCCAGCCGCCGCCATGACAAGGAGGATGTAAGGTACCGGTAAGCCACGAGCCACGTGGCAAAGTATAGATTAATAGAAATGGGTTAATTTAAGATAGAAGAAGTAGATAACAAGCCTGCCAGGGCTATACAGTTTGTAAACAATGTAAGTTTCTGTGTGTTTACTTGGTTGGTTCTGAGCATCTATGGGCCTGGCGGGTGAGAGAGATTTGTCCTGACTGTGGGCGAGGCAGGAAAACTCTAACTACAATGTAGGCCAATATTAGTAGAGAAACACAAAATACACATGTATACTTGTAGCTAGAGTTTTCCTGGTCCTGCCTGGCCCACAGTCAGGACAAATCTCTCTCATGCGCCAGTCCCACAGCCACTCAGACCCAACCAAGTAAACATACAGAGACTGCTATTGCTTATAAACTGTATGGCCGTGGCAGGCTTCTTGTTATCTACTTCTTCTATCTTAAATTAACCCATTTCTATTCATCTATATTTTGCCACATGGCTCATGGCTTACCAGTACCTTACATCTCACTTGTCATGGCGGCGGCTGGCAGTGTCTCTCTGCCTTAGCCTCACACTTCCCAGCATTCTCCTCTCTCCTTGTCCCACCTATACTTCCTGCCTGGCTACTGGCCAATCAGTGTTTTATTTATTAACCAATCAGAGCAACACATTTAACATATAGAACATCCCACAGCATATACTGACACCCCTAGTTATAGGTATGTGGACATGACACATGGGTATGGCTAAATCTCATCCTTCTCCTCCTTCACTGGAGACAAGAGAATCCCGGCTGGTTCTTATTTTCCTCTTTGCATTTTCTCCAGGTTTTTGTTTTTACAGTAAGCCTGTGAATGTTATTGTTATTAATGGACTTAATTTTTAAAAGCAGTTTTCAATTCATAGCCATACAGAACAGAGAAAGTTGTGAGATGTGTCCTGCCCCTTACATACCTACAGTCTTCTGTGTCCCATACATACATAGACCTCCCCACGTTACTGGTACCCCCACCAACCAGAGTGACCTCAGTCTGTGGTGATGCATCATCTCCCAGAGTCCATGGTGTTGCTAGGACCCACTCTTGGTAATGGGTCTCCTAGAAGCACACATGATTTCCTAAAAACAATAAAAATATCAACAGTTTTAGATTTTCAGAAATGAATTAATGGAATGATCTGGGGGGACCAGCATGCTGGGGGTACCGTGTCCACCTTCCCCAGTCTCTTCGGGATCCACAGGTGAAGCTCGATCTTTGAAGCGGAGAACGTGGATTTGACTCATGATGGCCTTGTTTTGTCTGTTTCCACGCCGCCTATGAGTGGTTTGGGAAGTTGAAATCAGCCTGCTTACTACTTCCCATCTCTCTCTTAACCTTATCCCTATGGGTCAAAAGGCGTCTGTGGATGTGGGTACAGGAACTAGAGAGACAGCAGAAAGGAGGCAGAGGGAGATGCCCCATGGTAATTCACCAGAACAAACTTCATAGTTGGGGGCAAGCTTCCCTGGGTGCCAGGCTGTCTGGGTTCTCAACATATCCATCCTCCCCCCCACCCCCAGGTAGAGCGACAGGAGAATGGAGTGGAAGGCCTCAACTCAAGACTCTGGAGAGCAAGATGCATGCCTTGTTAGCCTTGTATCCCCAGGATCTCACAGATCACTTTGTCTTTAGTCAGGAGCCAATAAATGTGTGAATGAGCGAGAGAGAAGAAAGGAAGGCAGGAGGCCAGGGCCTATCAGGAGAAGGGGACTTTGAGTGGACACTGCCACTGACCATCACTTTCCCTGTGAACAAACTTCCTGCTGGGCACAGTGGCTACACACCTGTGTCCCCAGGACTCCAGAGGCTGAGACAGAGGATCATATATTCAAGACTAGCCTGGTCTACATGGGAAATTCTGCCTCAAATAAATTAAGAAATAAAAAGTTCTTGTTCCTTCCCTGTATTTGCAGAATAAGGGGGGCACTGGGGAGATGTTTTTGCCTTGTGTTTGTTGACATTTGCACTACATGATGACTATAGTTACAGTCATGTTGCCCACACTTCAAAACTGCTAAGAGGGCACATTTCAGAAATTCTTACCAGGAAAAATGATCAGTATTCGAAAAGACAGATAAGTTAATTAGTTTAATTATTCTGCATTGTATTCACAAGCCATAGCTTACTGGGTAGCTACTCCTTAAAAATATACAGCTCTAGATTAGCAATTCATGATAAATGATGTTTGGGCTCCTGCAGCTGTGTGAGCACATTTCCTCTTGTGATGATCATTGGCTTCCTCCCTCCCAGTGCTTCCCCAGTGAGAATCCCATCTTTATTCCTGCCTCCTGATCCCTCCACTCTATCCCTGGCACTCTTCATCTCCTCTTCTACTCAGAGTGACTGGCAGCTCAAAATAAAAGATAGTGCCCATGCCTACTAGTTAAGATGACCTAAACCAGAGCCAAGCAGATGGCTTGGTGGGTAAGAATGCATGCTGTGAAACATGAGGACCTGAGTTCAAATCTCCTGCACCTATGTAAAAAGGTAGGTGTGGCCAGGAGTGCTCATAATCCCAGCACTGTGGGAAGTAGAGACAGGAAGATTGCTGAGGCTTGCCACACCTAGCTCTGGGTTCAGTGAGAGATCCCATCTCCAAGGAATAAGGCTGGCCACCAACATCCTCCTCTTACCTCCAGATTCTCACACAGGTATACACATACACACACACACACACACACACACACACACACACACACACACACACACAGAAAGAGAGAGAGAGAGAGAGAGAGAGAGAGAGAGAGAGAGAGAGAGAATTGTCTAAACTACCTTCCATGAATGAGAAGTTCATGTCTGTCCACATGTCTTGTCTGACCATGAGAAATGTAGGCTAACCCACTATTTCTCTGACCACTACTCAGAGGGAACCCTAAAATCATTCTTATGCTATTGGAGAGTGTGAGTCTGAGTCTTCTCCCTCCTTCCCTCTGAAGTTCTTGGAACTGAGAGTCAGTTTCAGCATTCATAAAGAATGTCCATAACTGTGTTACACTGTGGAAATGTACTAGCTGTGCATCAGGAAGCTACGCCCCCAGAAACAGGGAAGGGGAGCTCTATTTTTCAGTTTCTGCTTTTAGTAAAAGAAAGCAGAATGGTCAAAGGCCTTGGCCCCTCATAGAAAATATTTTACTTGCTGTTTTTTAAAATCATGTTTTAAGGCCTAAGGAGGTCTCAGTGCTTGGGTCTGTCAGACTCAGTGAGAGACACCTGGCTCTATGTTTTTACACAGGGAGGCAACTCTGAAAACAAAAAGCCACACCACCTGCTGATTTCTTTATTGAGAAACCACGGAATTATGTAAGTCGGAATCACAAACAATCCGCCTGTGAACTGAGAAGGCAGAGGAGGGACAAGTTTAATCAGGTTTACGGGCGTTCTGAGACCTGTAACTACACAGCAAGCCCAGGTGAGGGAATCTGCACCGAGGAAGCCCCAGCATGCCAAGTCCAACCGCAGGGTAAACACGGGTTGCTGTGATTGTTTTGTACAGCTCGGCAGGACAGAGACGAGGGGTAATGCACCCGGAAGGCTGCCCTGGAAATACTTTGATCGTTCAGCAATTTCACTTTACAGGAAATTATCCCAGATCATTAATTTTGTGACCATACTGCAGAAAGAATTACAGAGAACAATAACATATTGGGGTTGATGATGCAATGATAGGAGCCGTTTCATTGATAAGGAGAACAGGTGTACAAACATCAATGTACCGAGCTGAATATGAGGACTGTATTCTTTGCAAGAATCTTGTTTGGCGTCAGAACTTCATCCCTGTAGAACTGAGGTCTTGAAACTTTTCCAGTGACTGTTGCTGCAGGCCCCACTTTCTCTGCTGTAAGTACTCAATCTCATATGATAGCATGAAAGTAGCCATACACTAAGATAGAAATGAATGAGCATGGTTTTATGGCGCCAATAAAACTTTATTTATACCTACAGGTTGTGTGTCAGACTTGTTCCATGGGCCTTAGTTTGCTTACTCCTGCTTTAGGCAGTGCACTGTCTATCTGGCTCACCACAGGTCCCAGATTACATATTTTGTTCCCTTATGTCACATTTTTCATGGATAAGAGATTATTTGCCTTTTCCATGGAATGGATTTGTGTGTTGAGTGTTTTGAACACGTGACTTGGTCTAGGAAATATTTTTGCCATAAAAATATCATAGTAAGATTATATCTTCCTTTCTAACTTTATATACCCCCTTGAGTAGTTTTCATGGCTTTGTCATGTGCTCAGTTCAGCTTGTGTCTCTGCTTTTAGTCTCATTTCTCAGCCAATTCTCCAAGCACCCATAACCTTCATCCTTCATTTAGGAGAGTTACATCATCTTCTCCCCAGACACACTGGATAAGCAAAGGCATGTGTGTCTTTGTAATATACTCATGTTCATTACAGCAGTGAGTAGTTACTAGTAGGTGTCAGTAAATACCAACCCAGTGAAAGGTAGGTGAAGGCAGAACCGAGGGGAGGAAGGAGGGAGGGAGGGAGGGAGGGAAGGAGAAGGAGAAATCAAGCCTCCCTGAGTCAATGTGTGTACCAGATCAATATTGCTGGTTCTTTTGGGACCAGGTTTTGTCTGAAAGATTCATCAATAAGGAAAGAGGGGACGGGAACAATGGCTTAGTGGTTAAAAGCTTGAACTTTCCTTGCAGGGGACAGAATTCAATTCCTAGCACTCATGTCTGGCTGTTCCCAACAGCCTGTAATTTCAGCTCCAGAGGGTCTGATGCCCTCTCTGGCCTTCAAGGGTACTGCTCTCACATGCTCATATCTCCCCCGCCCCGGGGACACACACACACACACACACACACACACACATCCCTAGTTAAAAAGATAAGTAAGTCTTTTTTGTTTGTTTGTTTGTTTGTTTTGTTTTGTTTTGTTTTGTTTTTTGAGACAGGGTTTTTCTGTGTAGCTTTGCGCCTTTCCTGGAACTCACTTGGTAGCCCAGGCTGGACGGTTCGGCCTCCGGAGTGCTGGGATTAAAGGCGTGTGCCACCACTGCCCAGCTAATTTTTTTTTTTTTTTTAATAAGGAAAGAACATTCATTTGTTCAACACGTATTCATTAAGAAGTACCTTTGTTCCCTGTTTTGGCACAAAATAGGCAAAGCTCCTGGGTTCATGGCGTTACACTATGTTGGCAGGAGTGGACAACATATAAATAAACATCTAATAAAGTACCAGGTGGTTAGGTGTTATCCTCAATATTACATTTACCGTTGGCTTGCCTTAACAATTGTTTGTTTGTTTGTTTGTTTGTTGTTGAGATAGGGTCTTATCCAGCATAGGCTGGCCTCAAAATAACTTTGTAGCCAAAGGTCGCCTTGAACTTTCGATCCTCCTACTTTCATATCCTGAGTGATAGGATTGCTATAGGCAAGCACTCCAAAAACGGGGTTCCCTCCCCAGCCCACTCCAGTAATCCTTTATTGAAGGAATAATCTGTCCCAACCTACTACAATTTCCACCCATGGAATAGCTACGCATCATGGTCTAGGGTAAAGTCAGGACCAGAGCCGTAGTGAGAGCTGTCAGTTTCAGGTCCTGTCAGTCCTTCAGGAAACCCAGAGGCACTGCTTTCTAGTGGTTTGAGTGTCCCCAGAGTGGTCACTGGCAGTGAGCTGGGAAATGCTTGTGGCAGCTTCAGTAACCAAGGCAGTGGGGGGGGGGGGGGTGTACTGGATGCTTACGCCTTCTTGAGCTCCATCAACAACATGAAATATGACTGGTGTCTGTGGAAGCGACAGTTCTGAAGCATCTGCCTTTTCTCTCTCCAGGCAGGTCCCCTGCACAACACCCCAGGCTCCTGGGCTGTAAACAGCTGCCAGCACAAAGAAACAACCAGGGATGTTTGCTGGCAGCAGCAGCTGAACCGGTCCTAGCTTGTCCAGACAGTTCATCTCTTTTGGAGATCCCTGGGGAAAGTTAACTGACTCACAGCAAGCCAGCAGAGGAGACCTCAAGAGCAGCCCTCAAAACCTTCCATAGGGTGAGAGCAGTACGTCCTGGGGAGCCAGCCACTTCTAGGAACTGAGAATTCTTTTGGGATGTGTCAGAAGTCTGACACTGGTAAGCTGCCTGATATATGACCACAAAAGTTGACTGTGACAGGGAAGAGAGTTCTTCTGCAGAGAAAAGGGTACAGTTGAAGAGGACACTGTGGCCATGCGCTTCCTGCTAATCATCGTATCTTAGCCTATGCAGACCATAATCAGACTTAAAAAACAAAAACTGTGTGGCAAATGATGGGCTACACAGCTTACATCTATCTATCTTCTCATATAACTGACCTCGGAAGTGACCTCCCAACCCCTTTCATATTGATGTTGGTCACACTGGCCCAGGATAAGAAACTGCACCAAAAGGATAACTATAAGAAGGCAGGCATGCTAAGGACCATCTTAGCAGTGGCTTTCAAAGCCAGTGGTCCTGCTGGTGGGGGCTTCTCAGACTCTGCCCTCACTTCCACATCCCTAATATGGATTGCTATTATCTTACAGATGGTTGTGGTTTTTCATTGTTCCTGTTTTAAGCCACTGTGTTGCCCACTGGTTCATCCTTCTTGCCGCTGCAAGAATGGGCTCTCAAAATGAGATTCAACTCTCTCTCTCTCTCTCTCTCTCTCTCTCTCTCTCTCTCTCTCTCTCTCACACACACACACACACACACACACACACACACACACACATCTCCTGCACTTCTAGCTTAAAGCCTATTGCCCATGTAATGTGAGCCAGGCTCCTCAGCGTGAACATGGGTCCTTCTGTGCCCTCCTCCCTCCCGGTGCTCCAGCCTAGTCCACTCACACCTTCTGCTCCAGTCTTACAGTCAGGCCACCCTAGTCCAGCCATGCTGTGCATCTGTAATGCTCCTTATTTGCTCCCTTCATCTCTCTACCTTTCTCTAACAGTGTTGCATTAGGATCCAGAGCACAGACTCGGAATCTGCCACCTGCTCACTTTAATGGCTTGGCTAGTCATGTAAACTCTCTCTGCCAGGCATTGATCAAATTATTTATATACATTTTCAATAATAATTGTTCCTTGTTCAGAACTAAGTTCACACACCTGTAGGCAGAGCTTTCTTTAGACCACCAGCTCCTGAATAATGACACAGAGACTTTTTATTAATTATGAAAGCTTGGCCTTAGCTTGGCCTTGTTTCCAACTGGCTCTCAAAACTTAAATTAACCCATTTATATTAATCTGTGTTCTGCTGTGTGGCTCATTACCTCTCTTCCATTCTGTACATCTGACTTCCTCTGCATCTTGCTGGGGAATTCCCTGCCTCTCAGATTCTCCCCCACCCCAGGTTCCTATCTCTGCCCAGAAGTCCCGCCTGTCCTCTCCTGCCTAGCTATTGGCCATTCAGCTCTTTATTAAACCAATCAGAGGTGCCTTAGGCACTAAGGAAGGACAGAGGCACATCTACACACAGTGTGATCAGATATTCCACCACAGACACCAGTTCCTCACCTGTCAACCTTCTAAACTTCTAAGACAGATGCCCTCCCCCCAAGCTTTCTTAGCACCCTGGTAGAACTCTAATTCAGTAGCTGCTGTATTGTTTTTGAGGTAACCCATACAATGTATTTTGACCATATTCCCCCTCTCTACTTCTCGCTATCTATCCATCTTTCAAATATGCTCTTTGAAAGCAGGGTCCATTTCCCAGTGTTCCTTGTATCAATATTCAGTACAGGCTGGGCCAGTAAAGGTGACCCTCTATTTCCAGGGGTTATAGGTCCATAAAGTCAACCAACCATGGAGCAAATGTATGTTTTAGAAAATAAGAAGGAATATGATAAATTATATTTCATGCAACTATGAAAATGTCACAGTGAACTGAATCCCACTCTTCTGTATAATTGATATGAACAGAAAAAAAAATTGTATCTATGCAAAAAGGACTTTTTCTTTCATTGTTCTCCAAACAATGCAGGACAAGTATCTACATAGCACTTACATTGTATCTGGTACCTAAGTAACACAAATAATTTAAACTAAAGAAGGGATATGCCTAGATTCTCTGCCAATGCTACACGATTTTTTTTCTCAAGGCATACCTAGGTGTTTGTGGGCATCAAAGAACCAGTCCTCCTCAGATTTTGAAGGACACCAAGAGATGTTGATGAATTTAACTCAGTTGGCAGTGCCTAGGCAAAGCCACGGGCAATTGTCAAGCAAACAAAGACAGTGGAGATGAGAAGCTACACACAGAAAGGAAAAGAAACCATAACAGAAATAACTCCCTTTGCTAAAACCAAACAGTAACTGTGAACTACCCGTCTGAGAAGCTCTCCTGCACTTAGTAATGAGTCTGTGGGCCCATCCCACGGATGGAGTCACACTGAGTGAGAAGCAGTGTGATTCTCCCCGTGCTGTCTTCCCCAGGGAGGGTGGATTGCATACACCTTCAGGCTTAGACTCAGCTGGAGGACCAGCACAGGGCTCACTCCTGGCAGGTCACCCTCCATCCTCCTCACCAAGCACAAGCTCACCTCCTTGTTGCAGGCAGGCAGATCGACAGGACCAAGACAGTGCAAGGTGAGGGAAGGGTGGATTTTATCGCAAGCTTTTCTGCTGATTTCCTTTTCAAAGTTGTCTTCATGAGAAATGTATCAAATGAGCCTTCTGAGTATCACCAAAAAAAAAAAAAATGAGTTCCTCACCCATACCCCCCCCACATTCAAGCTCTAACGAAAATGACACGGGAATCAAGGAACTGTATCTCCCCTGATCCTGGAGTAGGGCAGGCTCGTGTCTCAGACACACCTTCTATTTCATTGTGTTAAATCTTGGTGAAAACAGTTCTGTTCCTATATTAGTTCTGCCAGGTGTTTCTACAAAATACTTTCCATATGACAGCAGCTCTTGTCCCTGTCCTGCTGGAGAACGAGGCATGAAAAAATGTTATATGGCCCTGACTTTGTCTAGGGACTTGTTTGGTTTCCTGTCTCCAGTGACATCATTTTAAACATTGGCTTTTTTTTTTCTTTTCCAAATGGCCTGCATGTGCTGTTGAGCCTATTTGCTCTGGGCCTTGGCCTGTGGCTGTGGAAATATTAAATCATTCCACAGGAGTATGCATTTGCTTCTCCAGGTAGATTTTGGGATTTACTTGAGAATTGTGATTCTGTCTCCTCTTCCTCCTTCTCTACTAAATTCCATTTTCCTTAGGAATGCCTCAGTGCAGGGTTCACTAAGTGAGAACCAGTCATTTCTGACTGATTGGTTCTCTAGTCTAAAAACTACCCTGTGACAGAGTGTGGCATGCATAGAATAAAGTGCTTCCCCATGCCGGTCCTTCTGCCTATAGTTCTCACAGTAGCCCTGACTGTGAGCGCCATTCCCCCTTATGATTAGGGAAAACAGGCCAGAAGCATGCAGCAGACCCAGATAGTCTAGTTGGAGTTCGTTCCCTGACTTCCAATCCTTTCAACCAGCAATTTCTCTGGCGCATGGAAAGTGTGCTTGTCAGCCTGGTAGATCTTGGGCATCTCTGACAGGAGCCATTCACTGAGTTAGAAGTTGGCTGGAAGGCCTAGCAGGTATGTCCACTCCACGACTCACAAGCCAAATGGAGCTGCATAGGACCACAGGCAGCAAGCATAGATATGACTGTGGCCCACTGTAATAATTATAAGCATACTTAACAGCATTATAAGAATTTTCACAGTATCTCTTATGACTAATTGCTCAATTCTCAAGCATGAAGTCTATAGATGACAACATCTTGGCACTATGTTAGAAGGATGGACATACCTGGCCCTGAATTCTCACTCTGGTCTTCATTTCTAGAAAGTCCTTGTTTCTATTCCCTTTAACTAACACAATGCGAATGACTCATTGCTTGCACCCAGGCTGATGATTTTGGCAACAATTTGTTAGCTGCTCCAACATCCTCTACCTACTCATCCCCCACAGTGTGCATGGGGAATAATGACTACTCAAATCCCATGTACCAGCTTAGACTACACAAAGCTGAATCTACACTCCAGTGACAACCCTAGCTCACACAGAAGCATTGCTCCTCCTATGCTTGCCAGGAGATATTCAGTGGATTGCCTCTCTCCTGTACTTATTGACAAAATATCAAGATGACCTCAAAATCTAGGGCTCCTGTGGATCTGTTCCTATGAACACAGAACAGCTACCACTAAGACCTTGAGTGTGAACAATTTTAAAATTCACTCTGCTTTCTGGAACATTCCCTAATGTCCCTCATCATGATAACCAGAGTTAAGCTGCTAGCCTCATGTGACATCATGATCCAGCCTGATGTCAAAACACAGTAACTCTGCTAAAAGAGAAGAGAGTTTGGATTACAGCCCTTTTACAATTCAGTTTAAGAACTGTTTATAGCCCTAGTCCCAAGCACGTGCCAAATTGTGTGGTGGCTGTGGGCAGCAGGGCAGGGTGATGGCAGTATCATTTCTCAGTCCCACCTCTTCAGAGCTGGAAAGCTCCTGTGAACTTGGTTCTTGCATGGGCCCAAATGCAATGCTATTTTGCACACACACACACACACACACACACAAAAAAAAAAAAAAACCTGACTAGAAACTGTTCTTCAAGGATCAACATATTCATGTCACCTCCAGACCCTGCTCCTTCCTACAAAACATGTTTGAATGTATTGTTTCCCCATTTTGGGACTCTCAGATTTACTGAGCCTAGTGTGGTAGGTACAAAACGAGCCAGACATGAACAGGCTTTCTCTGGCAGAGTATATTCCTGGCTGAGAGACAAGATTATACATGGTGAAAAATACAAGTGAAAATATGGCTGTGTCCCAGGAAGGCTTCAGAACAGAGAAGCTTAAAGAGAAGGAAAGGAGGTGGCACAAAACTATCTCAGAAGGAACATAGTCTCAACAAAGAGATAATGCTTATGGAGTTGGAGCCCCTTCTCACTACATCCCTGCCCAGAGCTGATGTGCACTCACTGGTACATCCAGGCCATTGTGTGCTCAGCACAGCCTTCCTAGATTCACAGAGGCATTAAGTCAGTGTGGTTCTCGAGAGTAATTCATGATTGTGTGATCTCATAATTATATATAGCTATACAGAGTACATCCAAGAATATTAACTATATTGATAATTATTTTTTCCACTCTATAATCAATAATACATAAATATAGTGTCAATAGATAGATGGTCTTTAGGATGGCTTGACTTATCATCCTTTATAACAACTCTGTTTTTCATTTTCTGTACAGTGTTTGATCAAACACACAAGATATTCATCATTGCACATGTCAGATGATTTTTTTTTCCAGATTGTATATAGTCTCTTGGATGTAATCAGGGCATGTTTCAGAGGACAGGGCTAAGCTAGGATACTTAACACAGTGAGTATTAAGTGCATTTTTCATTTAATAATATCTTCAGTTTATTATTGGTTTAATAAAATCCAATGTCATTTGTAAGTCTAGAAGCATCTGCAGTTATATTAATAATACATTGGTTAATATTAATATATAACACAGTCATATTAGTATACTAACACATACTATATAAGAATATATACACATATTGTATAAGAATATATACAAAAATAAGTTTGTATATATTTGTATATGTGCTTAATATTAAGATATCACTGTGTAAATAATAAATCATATCATTTATAACCATCATTGTTGTCTTAGCTAGGGTTTCTATTGCTGTGAAGAGACAGCATGACCACAGCAACTCTTACAAGGAAAACATTTAATTGAGGGAGCTCACTTACAATTTCAGAGGTTCTATCCATTATCATCATGGTGGGGAGCATGGCTATGTCTTGGCTTGCAGGGAACAGGAAGTTGACTGAGACATTCGGTGGTATCCTGTGCATAGGCAGCCTCAAAGCCTGCCCCCACAATGACATACTTCCTCCAACAAGTCCATACCCACTCCAACAAGGCTATACCTGTTAGGATTCTGTACATGCGCAGCTCAGGAGCTTGTCTAGCACCTTACATCATCAGTGGGCGACAATGTACTGCCTTAAAAACCCAGACACGGACCCCCACACCCTCTCTCTACACTTCTCTTCCTGTGTTTCCTTTCTCTGTTCCCTCCACCAGGCCTGGCTCTCTCGCCCACCCCAACCCACCTTTCCCTCCAATAAAGCTCTGAAAACCAATATTGGATTATGCCGTGGCCCGTGACTCTTCTGTCCACCCACCAGTGCTGTTCATCCTTTCAATACCTCCTCATAATGCCTCTCCCTATGAGATTATGGGGGCCAATTACATTCAGACTACCACAGCTTTAAGACCTCTTTGCATAATGGCTTAGCCCTGTACATTCAATGCAGCAATTTTTTAATATTGAGATTATTTTCCATTTCTTAAATCTTTGCATTAGAATACAGAGTAATGGGTTTCAATGGGATGTTTTTGTTTCATGCACATTTATCATCGTACTTTGTTCTTATGTACCCCTCTGCCATCTTCTTCTGCTACCTCTTGCTGGCCCTTTCCTCCCCAAAACAGTCCCCTTTCTACTTTCATGTCACATACATTCTATTGTCCTCTCTGTCTCCCTGTCGGTCTGCCTCTCTGTCTGCCTGTCTCTGTCTCTCTCTCTGTCTGTCTCTGTCTCTGTCTCTGTCTCTCTCTCTCTCTCTGTCTCTCTCTCTCTCTCTCTCTCTCTCTCTCTCTCTCTCTCACACACACACACACACACACACACACACACACACACACACAGTAACAGGGAAAAGTTAGTTAGTAAGGAATTATCTTGAGACTGTTAGATCTATTTTCCTAGCTCAAAGTTCCAGTATAATGACTTCTATGGCTTGTAGATGACCAAAAATACAAGACCTCAACTGAAGACTTGGGTCATTTGAGGAGTAGTCTGTTGATTGTTGTATGTAATTCCCTAGGTTTGGGTTAAATACCGTTCTGTTCATTTAGAAGCTCATGGACATCGGTTTGTTAAAAATTATTTCAAAGTGAACAGAGTCAAACATCCACACCTGGTTTTTGAACTGGCCCCACCAAAGCAGTTGTGAGATTTGTTGCCCATGTGAACACTTGGCAAGTGTACTAAGAGAACAGGCCTGGGTAACAAGCAGCAGGAACCCACTTTGAACCTGTGAGAAATGCAGATCCTTGGGCCTCATGGAAGGTGGGCTGATTTGGGGCTCCAAGATGAAGTGCTAAACAGTCCTATTAATAAAACCCCAGAGCCAGATATCAGGCCTAAAACCTGAGAGATCAGAGGAATAAGAAAAGCCATAGTTAACCTCACCTCACCAACTCTGCAGCTTCCAAGGTGACCTACTTCCTGTATACCCACGTCTATATGCCTTTCTGCTCTGCCAACTCATTTCCTCTCTGGCCAGCTACATCACTTCCTCTTCCAGACCAGCTCTGTCACTTCCTATCTGTCTGTACAGACCTCCAGACCTTTATAATTAGTGCTGAGATTTAAGGTGTGTGCCACCATGCCTGTCTCTGTTCCCAGTGTGGCCTTGAACTCACAGAGATCCAGACGGATCCCTGCCTCTCAAGTGACAGGATTAAAAGCGTGTGCTACCATTGTCTGATTTCTGTGTTTACTATAGTGGCTGGCTTTTTCTTCTGATCCTCAGATAAACTTTATTGGGGGACACAGATAAAATATCACCACAGGCTCACTGCAGCCACAGACTAGTGTTTTGTCACCTGCCAGGTTTAGGGAACACAGAGCTTGCCTCACTTTTCTGTCCATTCATAAGGTAAGATGACCATTCCCATCATACAGGAAGTGAGATCATGAAGCAGAATGCTTAGTGTCTGTCAAAAGCCAGAATGGCTCAACAGCATTCTCTTTCTCTTCCGTGTCGCCCCCCCCCCCATCATTTTTGGTTAGGAAAGCACATAAGGGCTGGAGAAATCATTCAGTGGATAAAGCACTTGTTACAGAAGCATGAGAACCTGAGTTCAAATCCCCAGACCTAGGTAAAAGCAAGCATGATGGTGCACATCTCTAGTCCTATTGTTCCCACAGACAGACAGAAGGCAGAGACAGGAACTCCTGAAGCTGGCTGGCCCTGGCTTGTGCCGCCAGCTGCACACTGACATCATCAGTGGAAAGCCCTGTCTCAAGCAAGTTAGAAGGCATGGACTGCCCCCTGAGGTCGTGCTTGAACACACATCATACACACATATACAAATACTATACACACATATACACCAATACCAATGAAAAGACATGAAGCCAGAATTCTGAACATCTGTCTATCTGTCTTGGGTTTCCACAGAAATCCATTCTCACAGCAAGTGATTAAGATCCATCTGACATCCGCTGTGTGTTACTAAAGAAAACCAAAATTATATAAACAGGTTTCTGTTGTGGGCTTTCTTGGGCTCCTGTTTGAAAGCCAAGGAGGTCTGTGGCTGAGTGTTTTATGGTCAGGCCAGAGGCTTCGTGCAGCGGCCCTAATGGATGGATGTGTCGGATTGCAAAACCACCCCTGGCAGAGGCCGCTAAGTCCTGTTTGGAGGACTGGCTCCTCGGCTGTCTCACATCTGAGAACACAAACACATCGCTTCTTCTCAGTGAGACATGGCACTGGCTCAGGCTGCGATGAGGCACCCAGATATTTCAGAGGCTAAGCAGAGGCCACGTAAAATCCAGCTTGACCTCCTATGGCCATTTGCAAGCCAGCCAGTCCCATCCTGTCTCTCCGGCTCTCCTGAGTGCTTATGTAGCAAGTTTGACATTTGCCTTTATTACAAGCTTTGGACTTCTCACATGCTCTCTCTTCCTCAGGTAGAGGCCAGCAGACTTCTATAAATAGGCACCTAGTAAATATTTTAAGATTTGGGAGCCATAAGATCTCTATGACTCAAATCTGATGGTGTAGCTCAAAAACAACCAGAAGCAATATGTAAACAAGAAGGAGTTTCTGTGTTTCAATAAAACTATTTGTAAGACTATAGGGCTGGCTGGATTTGGCCCCCATGGGCTGTATCCTCCTGATCCCTGACTTAGAGTCTCTAAATAGCTAATGGTGGCTGGGGAGATGCCTTGGTTGCCTTGCAAGCTGGGGACCAGAGGTCGATGTCCAGAACCCAGATGAAAATGCCAGATGTGATGGCATATGCTGTATCTCAGTGCTGTCAACAGGCAGATCCCTGGAGCTCCCCAGCCAGCCAGTTAGTCTAGTTAGTGAGCTTCCAGGCCAAGGAGACAGCCTTTCCCAAAGGAGATAAGTGAGCCTTTCTAAGGAGGATGTCCAAGCTTATCTATTGACCTCCACATGTGTACACACATGCATAATATACACATATGCATACACACATGCATCAAAAATGTAACGAAAAGGGTTCAGATGACAAGTCAGCAGAATAATTCAGAGGTCAAGGTTAGCTTCGAGCACATACGTAGGTCCTGGACTGCACTGAGACATGCACTGGGTCATGGGAAATGAACAACACTAATCGTCCCTCTGGACCAGCTGGCCCCAGAACACGTCCTGAAGCTGGTTTGCTCCCACCTCGAGGGGAAATACCTGCTCTTCTGTGACCAGCTCTTTTTTTTTGGTTTTTTGAGACAGGGTTTCTCTGTGTAGTTTTGCGCCTTTCCTGGAACTAACTTTGGAGACCAGGCTGGCCTCGAACTCACAGAGATCCACCTGCCTCTGCCTCCTGAGTGCTAGGATTAAAGGCATGTGCCAGTACCACCTGGCCTGTGACCAACTCTTAATGAAGATACCACCTCAGAAAAGGCAAAGAAAATCCCACAAGAGGGACGAGGACCTGTACTCTAAGATAGGAAGAAAGATAGCTTGATGCTGAGGAAGCAGGGGGCCAGAGCTCCAGCCTCAGCACTGAGAGAGACGGGTTCAGAGGCTGGACTCCCTGAAGCAAATCAGGGTACAGTGGGCCAGGGGTTTGGAGATGGTTGAACTGGCCCTTTGGCAGAGTGCTAACTTGGAGGGTCATGTGTCTCTGGTTATCTGTATCCACTCATGAGGAGCTCTGAGGGAGTGAGGAGTTGCTGGGAGAGGGCTGTGCTGCAGAAACCAGCCTACAGACACTCTCCCCTCAGGGCAGGCAATGCTGCTGTACCTTCACAGGGGCAGTTTGCTTCTTTTCAAGGCAGCCAGTTTTGTTTTAGGTTGTACTCATTTTGTTTTTCCAGAGTAATACATACTTTTCACCTTTGCAAGTATCCATTTATAAGTCATGTATTCAGGCTTATTGAACTTTTTTAAAAGAAAACTGGGATTTTCCATCATTTCCCTAATGATTTATAAACTCTTTATATATTAAATATATTAGTTTTTATAGCTGTCTGCAGTATTTTCATTTTAAACCTATATAATAATATACATTTTCTTTGCCTTGTATCTATTTCTCTTAATTAGTGTACAAAGCAAGGTTCCCTTTGCATTTTTATACAGGCTTAGTGGTGATTAAAGTTTCACCTGCTCTCCTCCAATGCTCAGCTTTCCCTCCCCATGTGTACCCTTCTATCTCCAACACCCTCCTGTCCATACTCATGTCTCGTGTGTTCTACTCAGGCTGCCATTCATAAAAGATGTCATTGGGTTTCCTGTTCTACAGTCATTTCTCCCAGCTACTCCTTCAAAATTAGCCCCTGCTTTTGTTGAGTGTCCACGTGACAAGGCTAACACTTGTCATAATCTGTTTGTGGATGAGTATGCAACACCCCTCAATACAGAGAGAGAGAGAGAGAGAGAGAGAGAGAGAGAGAGAGAGAGAGAGAGAGAGAGAACACAGAACAAAGCCTGCTTAGGGACATCTGGTAAGCCAAACATAGGGTAAGCAGCACTCAAGGGGTTAATACAGAGTTAACAAGGGGTTGACACTGAAACTAGCCTGGGCTACACAGCAAGACTCTGTTTTAAAACAAAATGAAAGGAGGAAGGGAGGGGAGCATGAGTCCTTCAGTGGATATTGTCCATGTGGTGCTTAGAGCAATGGTAGCCAACTGTTCATCTCAAGGCAGCCACACAAGGAAAAACAAGACAGTATTAACCTCGAGCTGCCCGACCTTAACACTTTTTTTTTTTTTTTTTTTTTGAGGCTGGGTTTCTCTGTGTAATAGTTGTGGCTGTCTGTCCTGGAACTCACTTTGTATCGCAGGCTGGCCTCAAACTCACGGAGATATGCCTGCCTCTGACTTCTGAGTGCTTGGATTAAAGTTAACACTTTTTGTTATTGAGAGAGAAAATGTTCCTTACTGTATAAAGCAGAGGCCTCTGCGATGGTTTGAATTAGAAAGCCCCACCCCAGGTTCATATGTCTGAATGTTTGGTCCCCAGTTGGTGGAATGTTTGGGAAGGATTAGGAGGTGTGGTCCTACTACATAGGCTTTGAGATTTCAAAAGCTCACTGTAGCATGAATCTTAACAGTTCTTATTCATAAAAACAAACCTGGAGCCAGGTATTAGGGTGAATGCTGGAAGATTAGAGAAACAGAACAAGCCACAGCTTCCTCACCTCACCAGTTCCTCAGGTGATCCGGTTTCCTCAGACTGGATGCCTCTCAGCTGAACTGCTGCTCAAAAGCCTAAAAGCTTAACCAGCTTAGTTCCTGGTTTTCACGCCTTATATACCTTTCTGCTTTCTGCCATTACTTCGGGGGATCAAAAGCCCTTGTTACCACTCCTGGCTGTTTCCAGTGTGGCCTTGAACTCACAGAGATCCAGGCAGATCTCTACTTCTGGAATGCTAGGATTAAAGGTGTGTGTGCCACCATTGTCTGGCCTCTATATCTAATGGCTGTTCTGTTCTCTGACCCCAGATAAGTTTATTAAGGTATACAATATTTTGGGAAACACAATACCACCACAGCTCACTCCATTATAGTCAGTTTTCTCTGCCTCATGCTTATGGATCAGATATAAGCTCTCAACCAAGCTACAGCACCATGCCTGCCTGGTCTCTGCCATACTCTCTACCATGACCATCATCAACCCTAACCCTCTGGAACCATGAGCCCCCAAATTAAATGTTTTATATTGTTTAAGCGACCTTGGTCATGACATTTTTTAGCAGCAGTAGAAAAGTAGCTAGGACAGGCTCCAACCACTCAGCTTCTCTGGACCACACTGGATGAAGAAGGCCTGTCTTGGACCACACACTGAATATAGTGGAACATTTATAACATAAACCTGCTTCAGTGGGCTATGTCCTGCTACCAGCTGAACCCCACATGATACATAGTTCTGTTTGCTCATCCAGAAATCAGTTTGACTCTCAAGCTCTGCCCCTTCCAGCTCCCAGATTCCCTGGGTCCACTGAGACCCTTCCTTCTACCCACTTGGAGGTGTGGGAAATGTGCCGGCTCTGCTCACATGAGCAGCCTCGAAGTCTGTGTCTAACTAGTTCAAGTCTCTCACCAGGGGACACGTTCTGGAATGGCTACTCACGGACTGCAGGGACTTCAATTGGTTATCATTATATGGTGATGGATGGGGAAGTAGATTAGATTTAGCTCAGGGGTAGAGCTTTCTTTGTCTCTGGATATACCAGAGCTTTGGTTCAATACCCATCACTAATGAAAAGACAAGGGAAGGAGAGAGGCATGGGGGTGAAAAAATTGGTAATAGTAGAGCCCAGTTGCTTTATGTATGTGTTTCATGTGTATGTACGTCCATGGGTATGCAGATGTACATGGAGGCCAGAGGATAACCTTGGCTTTTGTTCCCTGGGAACTGTCATCAAAACAGGGTCTCTCACTGGCATGGTACTAACCAAGCAGGCCTCCCCCAGCATTGAAATTATATCACAAGCACACTCCACTGTGCCTGGCTTTTTCACCTGGGTTCTGAGGGATGGAACTTGGGTCCTCCTGCTTACAAGGCAAGCAGTTCCCCAGCCCCACATTTCTTCTGTCTTCTATGCAGTATAATTACCCTCCCCTCACAAAGGTAGAGCTTACAAACCCGATCACCTGAACGTGGAAGGATGGGCCTTACTTAGGGAAGTGGATGTAGCCTTCCCATTCCTTCTGTGTTTGCAGCGCCCCTGGGAAAAGCTGGACTCTGGCTTTCTACCTTCCGTCACTGCTAGGGTGTGCCTGGCATGAACCGGATGAGTGCCTTCTCACAAGGAAATGTCCAGAAAGTCTTAAGAATTAGGACATCTGGCAAGGATTTTCCTTTAAAAAGCAGAATCAAAAAGGTGTACTCCTCCTTTCTAATATGGAGTCTCAGCAGCCATCTTGTAGCCACAGGACAAAAGCCAACAGAGCTGTGGGGAAGTTGAATGAAAACATTGTTACCTTCATGGTAGAACTGCTCCTGGCTCTGTCTGTGTCCAGGTGTTTCCAGTCGCTCATATCACTTCCACTTCCTTGCTGCCTAGGGCTGATAATGAGCTGGACCAGTAGAGTCAAAGAAGACTTCCTGAAGAAATAGTCTCGAGCTAAGGCAGCAAAGACGTGTCCTCATTATACATGGAAGACGAGACACTAGAGGAAGTACATAGGCAGAAAGGAGAGAATGTGGGGTGTCTCAAAACTCAAACTGAGGGGCATGGCTGGAGCTCGGAACATTGTTCATGGAGTATCAAGAGTGACACTAAAAAAAGCCCAAAGAAGCTGTGGGGAAAGTGCTTGTCACATGAGCATGAGGATATCAGTTCGTGTCCCCAGAATCCACTCAAAGGTAGGGGAGGGAGCACACATCAGTAACTCCCATGCTTCTATGGCAAAATGGAAGATGGGGATAGGAAAAGCTCCAGAAGCTCACGGCTGGCAAACATATGCTAAACAACCAAGAGACCCCATCCCAAATGTGGTGGAAGTGAGGGTGAGGACTGACACTCAATGTTGTCCTCTGACCTCCACATGTGCTGTGGCAAGCACACACCCACTTCTACACCAGGACCTGCCCACTCACACACCAGAACATGCACACACACACACACACACACACACACACACACACACACACACACACGATTTTTCAAAAGGAGCAGGAAGTAAATTCTACGCTATGTCCACATAAGTCATGGTAAGCAACACTGGGCACCAGATGTAGCAGGAATCTTAACAGGTCTTATTAATAAACTCAAACCTGAGGTCAGTTATTGGGGTGACCACTGGAAGATCAGAGAAGCAGAACAAACCACAGCTACTTCACCTGGCCATTTCCTCAGCTGATCCTGTTTTCTCAGACTGGAAGCCTCTGAGTCCTCATCCAAATGAATCTCAGCTGAACTGTGCTGCTTAAAGCCTAACAGCTTAACCAGCCAAATGCTTCTAGGTTCTGGTCTTCACGCCTTATATATCTTTCCTTTCTACCATCACTCCCTGGGATTAAAGTCACTTGTCACCATGCCTTGCTGTTTCCTTTGTAGCCTTGAACTCAGAGATCCAGAGGGATTTTCTGGCCTCTGTATCTTTCTAGTGGCTGTTCTGTCTCTGACCCCAGATAAATTTATTAGGGTGCACAATATTTTGGGGAACACAATACCACCACATTTCCCCTTTTTTGTCTAAAATTTTAAAAAACTTATTGGATAGTTTTCCTTGTATTAGTTATAAGTATATACAATATATACAGTCAAGAATTACATTAATGATGTCTAATCCATTAACATTTGACAGATTCAGATAAAAACTCCATTAATATATAACAATGTCCCATCCAGTAACATCTGATAAACTCAGACAAAAATTTCATTACTTATCCTATTTAAGACAAGTAGTTCCTTTTTAAATGTGATTCAATAATTGACCTTTTTATCTTATCATATCCATATTCTCTCTTTTTTTCTTTTCATAAAAGTTTCAATAATCTACCTTTTGTCATTTTTATATCTTCCCCTTTTTCTTTTTACAGTAGATTCAGTGATCTACCCATTTATCCTATTATTCTTTATCTTTTTTCTCAGAGTAGATTCATATCTACCTCATATCTATCTTTTCTCTTTTCTTTTTTTTAAACAAAAACTCTGAATCTAATCTCCTTGTTCAGCTTTTTTTCCTGGCCACTAACAATTAACTTATAACTAGCCATTATAAACAATGACAATATTCAAAACTCATTAAATGACCAAAAACCTCCCATCCCACCTCTTGGGAATGTGGACATTATTTTCTTAAACTTACTTCCATCTTTACGGGATCCTGAAAAGAAAAAGTTTGGGTTAATTGTCAAGTCTTGTATCATTTGTCCAGCCACTGCATAATGAGAAAGTGCAGGGCTTATTTCAAGTCTTTGTTCAAGTAGTCTGTCAAGCTGGATCATCTCAGCTAGCCATCTCAAAATTGTCCTAAGCAGTTTGTAGTCCAAAGTCAATCTTTCCCGTGGTGTTAATCAGCTTAATGGCTTTACCATGGTCCATGTAGAACCATCGTTGTGGGATCCTGTCATCTTTTTGAAGATTCCAAAGTCACTGTTAGGCGTGGTCATGGTTCCCTTTAATTTTTTTTTTTTTTTTTTTTTTTTTTTGGTGCCTCCTCTGTGGTTTGGAGCAATCACAATCTGATAAATGTCTGTCTCTCGGAACCATGAGTGTTCTTCCCTAGAAGAGAATATCGTCACAGCAATTTCTCCCCATCATTTGTCTTGCCAAACTTTTCCAAACTGACCTTTGCTGATGCTTTCTTGTAACACGATGGTCCTGGCAATTCTTCTCTGAACAAGCAGCAGTAAACCCTTTGTCCCAGGTAGCAGCATCACCACAGTCACCAACACGATGAGAAGTTTCTCTCAGAAACATTAAACATACCCTCTCATTCTCAATGTCAAAATTAAGCCCCCCCCCCCCTGCTGTTCCACAGCCAGGTCACACTATGAATGATTGCTGTTACTTCCTATGGTGTGTTAGTTTCTGGGAGATGGGAAGATTTTGGAGATTAGTCCGTCCCATTTATGTCAGCCATCTAGCAATTCCTAATGAAGTACTGTTGAATTAAACCACCCACGCCATTGCAGCTTATACAACCTGGACACATTTTAATGTATCTCATTTAACTTCATCACTCCAAGGCCCTTATGAAGCCTAGAACATCAAGCAAGAAGTTAAGATAGTTAAGGCAGAGCCATGAGGATGGACCAGAATTTCCCTCTCTTGGTCCAAACATTGTGTCATAGTCTTACTCTACAACGGGTACTCCCATCTCCGCAGAGCTAGCACATCTGTCCATCTGCAATGGGAGAAACTCGAGTTTCCATGCCAAGGAGAAGAGCCCCTCTGTGTAGCCATTGCTGAGGATCCTGCTGTAGCTGAGGCTCATCCCATCATAGGTTCATTTCTTGGGGGGACTTGGATGGTCCTTTGGAGTTTGCAAATGTAAGGGGAGAGGCCTCATTGGCTTCAGGAAGACTGACAGTCCTGCATGACCCCTGCTCTGCAAAGTGCATGGAGTCCTCAGGGGATGGGGAAATGTACACAGGAAATGTGTTGTTAAAATCTCTGCCTACCTGTCTTGACATCTGCCTGGTGCTGGGAATCAGTCATTTCTTCTCACACAGATAAAGACTAATTTTCAAACAAAGAGCTCCATGCCCTTTTTTTTTTTTTAATCTTGGGTCCTCATGCCATGTGTCCCCTAAAAATCTGATTCTGTGAGGACTCGACACTCTGCCTATAGCCACATAACAACTTGACCTATACATGAAAACAGGAAGCATCTGTATGCTGACGAAAACAGCTCAACTCTGTGCCCATCTCTTAGAGCACTTTCCATCACTGTGACAAAATACCTCCGATAATCAACATACAAAGAGAAACACAGAGCAGGGAGGTAGCCCAGTAAAACATTCGCCACACAAGCATGAGGACCTGAGTTCAATCCCCAGAATGCAGGTTTAAAAAGCCAGGCAATGATAGCACACAATTGTAATCCCACCACTGAGGAAGCAGAGATGAATCCCTGGGGCTCACTGGCCAGCCAGTCTGGCCTAATTAGTGAGCCCCAAGTCAATGAGGGATCTTGTCCTAAAAAACAAGATGAATTGGTACCTGAGAAGACACCTGAAGTTGACCTCTGGCCTACACACAGAGAAATACAGTAAAGCTTTATTGTGATGAGGTTTTCGAGTCCAGCCTGTGGTCATTGGCCGTGGTGCTCTGGGTCTGTGCAGTAAAGGAGTGTGTGGTGGAGCCCAACCACTCATCTCGTGGCCAGCAAGCAAAAGAGAATAGGGCAGGGCCACAATCCCCTTTGAGGGCTTGCCTCCTATTTAGAGCTCCCCCTTTCCCCAGTCAGACCACTTATACCCTGATGCTTTCTTCCCTATTGCTCCCTCACTCCCTGACCCCAGCAATGGTCCCTTTTGACTTCCCTGGCCTTGGCAGTTATTCCAGGTGATGTGCTCACATTCAAGGATTTGGAGCAAGGAGCCTCCAGTGAGAGAGAACATGTAACATTTTTCTTTCTGGGGTTGCGTTAGCTCACTCATTATAGTCTTTTCTAGTTCCATCCATTTGTCTGCAAATTTTATTTTTTTACAACTATATAGTATTCCTCAGTGTATATGCACCACGTTTTCCTTATCCAGTCATGATTGAAGGACTTTTGGGTCATTTCTATTTCCTAGCTATTATGAACAGAGTGGCAGTGAATGTGGTCCAGCAAAGATCTGTAGAAAAGGACATCGAGTCCTCTGGGCCCATGCCAAGGAGTGGTATAACTGGTGATCCGGCTTCTTGCACTCTCTTGTCAAAACTTACCGAGTTTCTCCCATGTGCCAAACAAATCCCAAGTGCTGGGTCACACAGCTGTCCTTCTCACGTGGAGCTGTTTCCAGTCATCAAGACGGAGGACAAATTATAATTAAATATGGTTCCAAGTAGTCATGAGTGAAATGAATATGCAAGCTTAGGAACCTAGAAGGGATGGCATCTTCTAGGTCACATAGAGCAATGGGCAATGTGTATAATCCAAGCATGGAAGGCTGCATTTCCCCTTTCCTGGGACCCATCCAGGCTTCAAGTGGACCACAGCGACACACACTTTACTAAGAAAAAATTTCTTCATGGTCTGCAATAACGCTTCTTGCTTTCAAGAGCCATAGGGTAGGACAATGGAGACCACAAATTGGTCTTCCCAGATAGACCAGATACTTCCTAAGAATTCCTCTGGAAAAAGACCAAGACTGACCCCATAAATTTTCTGCCTGTCAAAAAGGTAGGCCTCCTTGGACACATTCTTCTCCATGAAGACCCGAAGGTGACATATGAGCAGTCGAAAACACGGCCCTGACTTCACACAGGTTTTCGTCTTCAGAGGCTGGCGGTAAATCAGAGCTATCTACAACTAATAGTGTGTCTCCCAACCATTTCTAATGTCCTTTGCCCGGCTCTGTGAAGCAAGATCTGAGGCGAACCTTCTAGGCGGCCCCCTGAGTCCTTTCATGGGCCCTCCAGGTCATTTTTCTTCCCTCTTTGTCTTCCCTGGAGTGACATCAACTCTTTGCTCTTGTCGCTGCCCCTGCAGGTGCTCCTGGCTCCTCAGGCAGCCAGTGCTCGGCATTGAGACCAGGCAGCTGCAGGAGTCCCAGGGTACAGTGTCCTACCTTCATCCTGGCCTCCAGCCCTCCTCTGATCTGGATCCAGATCACCCTGGATCAGATGCTGGAGTCCAGTGCTCTGCCTTTTCTGCAGACATAGCCTTGTTGTTACACGGACACTGTCCAAGGCCATGCATGGATGCAGTGCCAACACAGCTGGTCCCCAAGGGACACTCAGTCAATCTGCTGCGTCAGAAAGCCAGAAACGGAGGCATTAGCTTGATGGAGTTCCTGTAAGAGCTGATCTGTTTTACTTTTTAGCTGAATTTGCTCTAGTCCTATGTCTAAGCACAGTACTGGTCTCCTCGGGTTACAAGGTCCTACACAGTAAACAGCACCATAGCAAACACGTCTGCTTTTTCTCCATGACCCCCGTCTTCTCTCAAAGGTACCCTGGAAAGCAGCTCAGAGCAAGTGCAACAGAAAGCAGTGCCAAAAACCAAGCATGACCAAGGAATAAAACAGCAGAGAAAGATGTGCTACCTGCAGCAGGCAAGGGGGAGGGGGGGTTCTTCCCAAAGTAACACTTTCTTCAGAGGACCCATGGGGACTTGAGGGACATATACATAGTCACGTGGGAAAGTACTTCAGGCACTGGCTAGTTCCTGAGCATGCTTAATAAAGGACTACATTTCTGAGCATGCTTAATAAAGGACTACATTTCTGAGCATGCTCAGTCTAAGGTCGTAGTTCAAGAAGGAAAGATGGCAGACACTTGTTATGTATGTTTAGCTCAAGGACTTGGTATAAATGTTTGGACACTTAAAATGGCAGACAGGAATGCTTTGGGGTATGCTCAGTTTGCATCAGGAAGGTGGTAGACAGGAATGCCTCTGGGCATGTTTAGTTTACTTCAAAAACTTTTAGCTTGGTGTTTCCGAGAAAGAGCTGGCCCAACAAAGCTGAGTAAGGTTGGAGAATGTGATGTCCTCCACCCTCATCATCCAGGCCAAAGAGATGTCAGGGTGAGGAGTGGGTAGTTGCCTTTGACTGAGGAATATGGTCACCAAGTGCCTAATCTATAAAGAGGTCCGGGGGTGAACCCACAGCCTTGCATTCCTTATTCCCTTTCCCTTCCTGTCCCATCACCTCACTGGGTTCATCCAGAAGCCAGAGGGTGCAGGAGCCTGTTGAGGCGATCTGTATACGCCAGACTCTCAGCACGCTTGCAGATCTGATGCAATAGAAAGCAGAGAATGAAGGTCAGATGGAGGAAATCAGCCCCCGTCTGATTAATTTCCAGAAAGATAAACTGGACATTCTGTATCGGTGTCTTGCTGTTGGAGTTAAAAGTTGTGGTAAATCACAGTCTCTTAACCCTGGGGGTACTGTGAAAGCAGCAACCCCTCGGGGACAATAGAACATCTCTCAAGCCTCCTTCAGTAACCAGGCCAGTGGTCCTCCAGCCTCTGTTTGAATGCCTCCCTTGAGTACAGCACTTCAATCTGGGACACTTTCTTTTCTGTTTTTTATTGACTTGCTGATTTTGTCTTTTTTTTTTTTTTTTAACCTTTTGGAGGCCAGGTCTCACTCTAGTTAGCCAGGGCTGACCTAAAGTTTCCCTTCTACCTCAGCCTTCCAAGTGCTGAGATCAAAGGTATAAGCCACCGCGTCCAGATGGTTAGGACACGTCTATTTACAACACCCCCTGCCAACTCAGAAGTTCTTAGTTTTGTCTTCAGAAGTCTGATTCTGATGCATAATCCTAATTCATAAAAATCAATAAAAACCAGGAGTCAGATATCGGGGTAAACCCCGAAAGATCAGAGAAGCAGGGGAGCAGCCACAGTGGCTTCCTACCTCATGCATTCCTCCAGTCCAAAAGGGCCGAGATCCTGTATCCACCCCACCTTCTCACTTCCTTTTTGCCTCTCTGTACAGACCTCCAGACCTCTATGGTAAACTAGGGGCTAGCTCTGCCCTCTGACTCCAAGCAGCTTTTATTTGTCAGAACACAAACAAAATATCACTCACCAGAATAGTCATCAGATAACTATAGGTCTCTATTTCCCAGACATGCTTGAATCCTCACACTATTTTGTGTACTTTCTTAAAAGGAAGTGAAGTGGAAGGGTAGAGGCCACAAAGCAAGTAATAGCCAATCCCTCAAGCAAAAATGGAAGAGGATCCAGCTGTGTGAAGGGAGAGGAAACTGCTCCTCTTATGTTGACCATCACAAGAGCATCCTAAAAAATGCAAGTGTGATGAAGAAACCCCTGAGACTCCTAGTTGGGGTCCTTCAGACAGTGGTAATTCTATTAAAACAAACAAACCAACCAACAAACCACATGCTCTGGATTGGTGAGCCAACTCCATCTCCCCTTATCAAGACAGAAGAAACCAAGCGCCATGACAGCCAGCAGCCAGGGTCATTCATGAAAACCTAGCAGCTAAAAAGACTCATTGCCCACTTGGAGGCCCTTGCTGTTGCCAGTCCGTCATATTTCATCGGTTTAAGACTCCAGCCTCCAGAAAGTACTTCGTAGAGAAAGAGGTGGGTCTTTTGCATGAATCAGTGTAAAGTTTAGACAGTAGTTTATTTGTTAGGCTCGGAACACATGAGAAATGGAGGAGAGGTTTGTTTACAAGAGCAGAAGGTAGATCAAGCCAGCTGGCACCATGCCTCAGACAAATAATCCAGAAACAACTAGGTCAGTGTGAAGCTTGGTGGGAAAGTTAGAGTGGAGAAGGCAGGGGTGGGGGGCTTCTGTGGGAGACAAAATGGTTCCTGAGTCCCCTGGTCACCACACTCACTGCAGAGCCTCATTGGTGCCCATCTCCGACCTCGTATCACCTGTCACCACATAAGCCTTGCAGCTAGAGCCTGGATGTTGGCCTTTTCACCACTTTTAAGAGTTACATTGAGTTTGGTTGGCTCAGCTTCCTATGTTTCTATTCAGAATGTACAGATCTAGAAATGTCAGAGTAGGACCATGAAAGAAACCTGAGTCCCTTCCCTAGAAGCTATGTTAAAACCAGTGCATGTGGCCCACGCCTTTGATCCCAGCACTGAGGAGGCAGAGGCAGGAGGATCTCTGTGAGTTCAAGGCCACCCTCGTCTACATAGTGAGCTTTGGGATAGGCAGAGCTACATTTTTGAGACCCTGTTGGGAAACACACACACACACACACACACACACACACACACACACACACACACCCAACATTCTGGTGTGTGCTTATAATCCCAGCACTGGGGGGAGAGGGTGAAGACAGGTGGATTCCTGGGGTCGCTGGTCACTAACCAGTCAGCCTAGCTGAATCTGAGGGCTCCAGGCCAATGAGAAATCCTGTCTCCAAAAACTGGGGAAGGGGCTGGCTTCTGAGGAAGAACACTCAGGCTTGTCCTCTGGCCTTCACACATGCACACACAGATGAACCCACACACACATAACATGAACACACACAATGAAGTTTTAATTGTCACTCTCCCCTGTGCTGAATAGACTCAGATGCAATAGTAGTAGCCTTGCACAAGAGACATTTGTTAATATTTATATTAGAATATAAATATATTTTATTTTACATCTATTAAAATTCACTTTTTGGCTATATTTCTGGGTTTTCATAACCACCACGTAGACATCGAGCAGTTCATTTACTCCAAAACTCTCCCTCATGCTGAACCTTGTGATTAGAACCTCCAGATGTCTTCCTAACCCATGGAAACTTCTCCCATGGAAACCTCCTCACCCATGGAAACCACTGACAGAATTTTGTCTCTTCCAAAACAACAACGCATAAATGGAATTATACTATAGACATATTCTTTTTGAGTTTCTATTTGTCACATTTTATTGAGAAGTCAAAGAGCCCAGAGAAGTTTAGAAATGTGCCCAAGACACACCGCTAGAAAAGCTGGCCGAAAATGTGAGTGCAAGGCCACCAGTTCTCAGTCTTATCCTTCTGCCTGGGCCTCAGCCCGGTCCTGCTTCACCTCGGTTTCTCCAACACCTTGTGAAGATACACAAAGAGGCTGCTTCCACCATGGACGCACAAGGCTTTTGGAAAGTGTAGTGTTGTTTGCATAGGACACACATGGCTTACTGTCGCCATGGATCTTTATCCCTTGCCAGGCATTTTGCAGGAAAACAGTGAGGCTTGGAATTACCCTCCCTAAACTCAGTCATGGCCTTCAAACCAGACATTATCATCTGTGTGGAAAGACACACACACACACACACACACACACACACACACACACACACACACACACCCCTACATGTGTCAGCTTTAATGTAAGAAGAACATCATGATGTCAAAGGACCTGCCTAGACAGGAAAAAACAAAGCCCTATTTTGCACAAAAGAGGCAAAGCCACATATTTATTTAATGGGATCTGGAGTTTGTTTGGTCATCTGAAGGGATTTTGCTTTTCTCGAGACATGAAAGTTACTGCTATAAAGTAAAAACTGACTCAACTCTCATGTCACAAGAAGTCAACATCATCTGCTGCCCTGATGGCTTAGCAGTAGCTCTCCAAGCCCACTCCTGCCAGAGGTTTTGAAATGTCGTTTGCTCTTATCGTTTGCTCTTGTCTGCATTTAGCCATCGGGATACTTAGAGACAGGGTGCAACCCCACACAGCACATGCCCCTGCTGAGAAAGCTGCAAAGCCCTGGTGTTCTGGAAGCCACGTCAATGTGACTCTGCTACCTTCTTCCATCACTATGCCTCCTAAACGTTATCAAAAGCATCTGTCTCATTCCATGGCTGCTCTGGGCAAAGCAGTCTCAAAAATGGGCCCAGTAAGAACCTCCATCCCGGTGTTGCCCGAGGGAATTAAGATGTAAGCCATAGCTTAGGGAGTGGAGTGTTCGGGTGTGGGTTGTGCATACACGTGTTCATAAATGTGGAGGTCAAAGGTCAACCTCTGTTATTACTCAGGAATGATCCACCTTGGTTTTGTTTCTGTTTGTTTTTTGGTGTTTGGGGGTTTGTTTTTGTTTTAAGTCAGTGTCTCTCCGCAGCCTGAAGCTGACTGATTCAGCTCTGCTGGTTGACCTGTGAGCTCCAGAGACCCACCTGCCTCCTCTCCTCAGCACTAGGATTACAAGCACACAGCAGCACTCCGCCTTTTTCATGTGAATGCTGAGGCTCGGTCTCAGAGCCTCAAGCTTCAGCTGCAAACACTTCATCTACTGAATTGGCTCTCCAGAGCCACAGCTGTACATTTTCATTTCTTAGTATCCATACTTCTAAAAGGGAGAAGAAACAATTGAATTGCATTTTATTCATGGAAGTTGTAGTCAAAACAATATACCCCAAGCTTATCATCTGACTACAATGACTGAGATGATTTTTCTTCTTCATATATATATGAATCCAGTAGCCACTTCCCACTGATAGCACATCTCAACTTGAAACAGCCACATTTCAAGTGTCATATGACATAGGACTAGTGACTAGTGCCAAGCAATGAAGTCAAGGAGCAGAGGCAAGCCAGACTCTTAGAGCTATGTGGCTTTGCTACATTATTTACAGCCTCTGATCTTTGGTTTCCTAATCCAGACTATGGCAATGATGCTCACAGGCCAGCTGGACAGTGAAGTCATCAATGGAGATGAGTTATTAGAAGCATATTAATAACTGTTTCCCACTGGTGTCGTCTCAGCCTCTACCACCACCATCCAAAACATCCAACCACCCACTTACTCCTGAGTTTTCATGGACATGGGAGTCAGATTCATCACCTCCAAGCTATAAAAGAAGAAGTCATTAATGTTTAAAAGGTGATTTCTTCCCTGTACTTCCTCTAGCAGTACCCACGAGGCTGAAACATTGCAAGCATTTTCTCTGGGCTATGGAGGTGGAAGTGGATGGAGGCTGAGGAAGCTGTGGTTCCTTATCAGAAGGTCCCTGAAGGTGGGGGAAGAACACTGGCCTCCCTCGTTTGATGTGTGTTGATTGACTTGAGGGTGCACATCTGGCCTCTCATGTTTTTCTTTCTCTGGGATGCTTCCCTTAGCCCACAGGATCACGTAACAAGGCCTCATCTTGAAGCCATCACTGCCAGACGTTCTGCCTGGCTCAGTGGAAGGCACAGTGGGGGCGGGGCAGGGGGTGCTGAAGATCAAAACAAACGTGCTTCCTTCTGGGACAGTGGAGTAAAGTTTAATAAAAGGTGTATTGTTTATAAAAGTACATTAGGCTGAAGGAAGCCACTGATCAGTGGGGAGGAACCTTGAAGGGAGCTACAGAGGAGCTGGGTGGCTCCTGCCTTGAGTGAGGAGACAGAAGCTCTAGCTGGATGAATGTCCCTCTCATTACAATGGAGCTGTGTCCTAACACACCTATCATGAGTGGAAAATGCATTTAGCAATCCTGACCTACCAAACACTCTAGCTCAGCATATAGTCCATGGTAGAGTTCTCAATGAAATGCCTGTTGCTCTTTGTGTCATCATAAAGTTGAAAACACTCTGAGTAAAACCACCACAAACTAGGAGTATGTATGCTTGAGGCAGGAGATAGATGAAGCCTTCAGTAGAAGATGGCAGCAAAGTGTGGAGGGAGGAGCAAGGGGAACCAGCCTCCTACCTTACTCTAACATCTTCTGACAGGGCCCCCACTGCCCCTGGGTGGAATGCAGAGGGAAGGGAAGCCACTGATGAACCCTGTCCGGCTACACAGGGTTTTGTAAAGAAGCATGGAGAGTGGTTGGTTCAAGGAACAAATGAAAAGGGGCCACTGGATCCCCTAGCCCTTCCTGAAGTGTGCACAGCGTCTACACATGGGCAGGGTCACAGAAGATAGCTAACACATCTGGGACCTTCACACTCTACCCTCATGAACCATCAAACCCCTTTCCTTTCCCAAACCTGGTGGCAGTGTGTCTGTATTGTGTTGTAAGGTGTCCAAGGTGAGGAGTGTGTTTTACACAAACTGAAGTTCTGATCAAAGTACCTTACCTCCTGTTGTTGATGTGTTTTCTGGTAGTGGTGACAGTGGTGGTGTATGTTATATTTGTGTGTGTGTGTGTGCGCGCGCACGCGCGCGCATTTGGCTCTGCTAGGTTTATTGTAAGTCTTTAAGGTAAGGAAAATGTTAAATAAAAAAATGATGTTCTCCTAAGCCAATCCCAGCACTGAGAAGGCAGAGGCAAGTGGATCTCAGTGAGTTCAAGGCCAGCCTGCTCTACATAGTTAAAATCCAGGTCAGCCAGCACTCCATAACAAGAAACTGCCTCAAAAAAATTATTTCAGATTATGCTTTTTAAAAATAAGTTAAAGTATTATGATAGAATCATTCTAATTTCTTTTCAGTAGGAAATAAAACCATGTTATATATCATATATATAATATGTTTTTTAAAATTTATATTTATTTTATATATAATAAGAAAAGGATATATAAAATGGATATTATATATAAACATATATATCCATTTCTTATTTTGTAAATTATCAAGGCAATTGACTGATACCAGCTGGAATTCTATAGTAACAAAGACATACAATACTTTTTGCCAGCAGTATTAGCTGAAAATATTATTCCCACTTTGTCACTATACTGGGTGTGATGTTTTTATTTGTTAAAATATGAAGGGTGAGGTATTTATGTGACAAAGTATTTGACTTTTGTCATGTTTTTTCTTATCATGCAAAGTCCATCCATGAGTAGAATAACTACTCACCTCTTTAGATATTCGCCCCACTGAACGCTTAGTCACACATAGACTCACTTGTGACCACTTGCAGCCCATCGAAAGTAAACTATTTTCTAGGACTTAGCCCATCTCTCTGCCATAGGCACACTTGTTGAGGCTCTCATCTCCAACATGTGCCCCAGGACACTGTGAGTTACATTTACTTCAGGACTAGCTGGTTCTTAAAAAAAAAAAGTACAAAAAAGTATGCTTTATTATGGCATTTTAAAAACAAGATCTGTTTTTATTGTTTCCTTCCCCATCCCCCTGCCTCCCTCATATCTTCCCAAACCTCTCATATCCCCTTATTTATAAACATTAAAAGTCAGGATTTGCATATGTGAGAGAGCATGTGATTTTTTTTATTTATTCATTTATTTATTTATTTATTTATTTATTTATTTATTTATTTATGTCATTCTTGATTCAGGTCACCTCACTTCATATATAACACTCTCTCATTCCATCCATTTTCCTGTAGAGTTCATCATTTTATTTTTCCTAACATCTGAGTACCATTCTGCTGTGTGTAGACACCACATTCTCACTATCCATTCCTCTGCTGATGGCCGTCTAGTTCCGTTTCCTGGAGATTGTGAGTAATGCAGCAGTAAACGTGGACACTTAAGTAACTCTGTGGTAGGAGACAGAGTTGTTTGCGCACATGCCCCAGAGTGACACAGGCTTGAATCTTAGTGCTGGGGAGGCAGAGACAGGGGGCTGGCTCCCTGGGGTTGCTAGCCAGCCAGCCTAGCCTATCAATAAGCTCCTGTTCAGTGAAAGACCATACCTCAAAACGTGAAATGGGAATCAACTGAGGAGGACACCCAACATTGACCTGTATCCCCACACACACATGAACGTCCATGATACAGAGAGAGAGAGAGAGAGGAAAAAAAAAAAAAGCACAATAAAAAATACAAAAGAAATGGCAAAGAAAAGGTGAGTGGAGACTAATAACCCTAACACCTCACCATCACCCCATCACTTTGTGTTCTTTTATGACCTCGTCTCTCTCAGCAAAGCAGATCCAGGGAACCTCGCTAAGGAAAGCCAGTGTGACTAAATAAAGATGCACAGAGCTCTGAGTTTCCTGAACCGCAGGATCAAAAGAAGACCTGCGACCTAGGAGTATCATGGGCGTTCCAGGGGAATGTCCTTTTCTCTGCATGAAATTTGAAGAAGAGTGGTGTTTTATTCAAACATGTTGATCAAGATGAACAGTGTCTCCCAGAGCACTGCTGCAAATGATAACTAAGCAAGCTCCAGGTTTTACGGTTTCTTTTCTCAACATTGGATGACAACCAAAGTCTGTGTTTAATCACTGTCTCGGGTGTATTTCAGCTAAGAGCTTAAGTAACGTTACCCAAATATATCTTTTAAAAAGTCACATTGAGAATCTGACTTAAATTATAAGTCTGTTGCTTACTGTCCATGTTGAAATCACTAATAAATGTGCAAGCATTGTGTTCTTACAGCAAAAGGGAGCTTGGACCATCCTACTTTTGACTGGTAAGTCTCAAAGTATAGTCTAAAAGACTTTATAATGGTGGTTAAGTGAATTTTAGATGCCTGCTTTGAGCTGGGTGTGGTATAGTGCACGCCTACAATTCAGAGCTGGAGGCAGGAGGCTCAGGAATTCAAGAGCAGCCTCAGCTACACAGTGAGTTCAAGGCCAGCATGGGCTATATGAGATTCAGTGTCAACACAACAAAATAAAAATAAATAGAGAGCTTTGAGGTTCCTGGTCCCAGCACAATAGGGACAGCACACTCAATCCAGGATCTCCCACTGAGCACAACTCTAAAGCCTAGACAGAGTGAATAAAGCAGTTAATGGAGGTACCAGAGAAGTAAAGGGTAGTACAGTGATTAGAGGCAGAGACTAGAATTTGAATAGCCACCAAACAGATGATGAGTATGTATGTATCCCCTGCCCTGAACACACCATTGCCCAAAAGGCAAACATAAGCCCTGCCATACAGAAAGCGGCCCAGAGAAGTCTTCCATGGCTGCCTTGGGAAGAGAGGCTGGAGAATGAATTTCTTACATGCAGAGGCCAGTTAGAAGTGCCAGTTTCTTCTCCTAACACTCATTCTCTTGGCCCCGACTCCTCTCAAGGACTCCAGTGGGTGCAATAACAGTGACTGCATCTGGAGCTAGCAGGAACCAAAATTCTAACACAGGCAGAGAGAAGATTCCAAGAGGACAAGCTCTCCTTCTTCAGGTTCCTTCCCTGATCTCTTGAGCTTGACAGTTGCAGGTACACATGGTGAGGAAAGCAACCAAAGCCCAAAAGAGAAACTCAAGAAAATGAGAGTGTGCACACCAGGGAGACTGTGGAGGGCTACTGCAAGAAAGCAGCCCTGCCTGACATTACCCCAAGATATGCTCACATGAGCGTCATCCAAATCAGGAAACCAAAGACCTAAAGAGTCTTGAGGGAACAGCTGAACTGTGGTCCAAGATCCACAGTAACCACTGAGTGGCACACTTGTGGGTCAGGTCTGAAACACACTGAACAGGTTTAGAAAACTAAAATTACATTGCAATGGGTCCCCACAGGAAACAGGTGGGAGATTGTGGTCTCAGTTTAACCAGACCAGAAGTTGAATTGACTTGATCATCTGCTACAACAAGACTAAGAACACTTCCCATTAGTTTTAAATGAAATGCTAAGTTTTATAATATTAAAAATGTACTCTGAATTACTGGTCACATACAGGTTGAGGAGAAAATCCAGATCGCACAGAGAGAGCAATCAACAATACTGTAATCGCACAGGTACTAATATTATCTGAGAAAGGTTTTAAAGGATCCAGAAGCAAGTTCTCCAACAAGCACAGTTAAAATAGATGAAAGAGTCTCAGAAAGGAAATGAATGATATAGGAAAATGGAAATTTCTGAACTGTAGAGTGTAATAGTTAAAACAAAAAAGTCATTGAGTAAACCCAAAGATAAACCAATAGAAATTAATATCAATGTTGGAGAGGAGAAAATGTAAAATAATGATAATGATGAACAATGACAAAAACTCTGGGCCACATGAAACACTAACAAAAGTTCTCACAGTTGTAGCAACAGAGTTCCAGAGGAGGAGGAAAAAAAATCTGAGGAAAAAATATAGCTATAAATTCCCCAAGTTAAATGATATTTATCTATGAATTCAAGAAGATTGAGAAGAAGACCCAAGCTGGAAAAGCAGGAAGCTATGGCAGCTCAGATGTCATCAAACCATGAACTAAAGAACGAAAATGTCTTAAAAGCAGCCAGAGAAAAGTGAGACATTGCTTAGAGGCACAGAGTGAGGCATGGGCTACAGAGTTCTTGTCAGCATGCATGGACTCCAGAAGGAAGCCATCTGCACTGGAGAGAGCTAGCCAGTGAAACACCTTCAGCAATGAAGGTGAAATCAAGACATTTCCAGTGACGGAGAGCTGAGAGAATCCTCTGGCAGCAGAGTTGCTCTAGAGGAACACATGTCATAGATAAAGGGGATATGACCCAATAAGAAAAGGATCACCCACCCAGATGGTGTAATAATCTGAAATATTTATAAGCCCACAATACAGTATCAGGATGTGCACACTAAACACTGACCAAACTGCAAAGAAAAATAGAAAAATTCAGAACTCTGGTTAAAGTCTTCAGCAGACCTTCCTTGGTAATAAATAGGTGAGTGAAACAGAAAACTCAGCCTGGACTCAACAACACCATCCACCAACTGGAGCTAATTGATTTTCCTAAGACATTCCATCAAGTACATCAAAATACACATCCCTTTCAAGTGCACACGGAACAGTCACCAAGGCAGACTATGTCCCAGGTCATAAGTCAAACAGTAACAAAGTGTGAAAGAGTCAAAATGGGAAATATGTTCTTAGCTGGTGACCGTATTAAACTAGGAAGGAGAAACAAGGAGACAAGGTCTCTCAGCACTTCAGAATTAAACAGTCCATTTCTGTAATGCACAGGCAAACGGAAGTCCAACAGGAAGTGAGAAAATAACTTTAGGTAGAAGAAAAATAAAATGAAAACATGAAAAAAAGTTCAAGGGATACAACTAAAGCAAGAAGAATGGTCTCTAATTAATTAAGCTTCAATTTTAATAAACTAATAAAAACAAGATAAATCCAAAGTGAGGGTAAAAAGGAAATGACAAAGATAAAGGCAGAAGTTAACAAAATTGAAAACAAAAGCTAAGCGAAAAGCAACAAGTACGAAAGTTGATCTTTCACATGAGCAAAGCAATTAGTTTGGCAGAAAAACTAAGAAACTGAAAAAGAAGAGGAAACATTAGCAGTGCCAGGAATAAGATGAACAGACACCAGTGCTGAGCCCTTTACGGACACTAACAGTGCAGTAGGGGAATCGTGACAGCAGAAAACGAGATATGTATAAAAAAAAAAAAAAAAAAAAAAAAAAAAAAATGGACCGACCCCTTGAAGACTACAGGCTACCAAAGCTCACCCTCACACAATAGGTAACACCCTGAGGTCTAAACCACTGAAGGTGCCTTCTTGTAGCTTTACTATTTCAGAAGAATCTCCAGCCCCAGTTAGCTTGACCTGCAAGTTTGACCCATTATTGATGATGATGGTGGTGGTGGTGGTGGAGGTGGTGGTGGAGGTGGAGGTGGTGGGGTGGTGGAGGTGGTGGGGTGGTGGTGGTGGTAGTGGTGATACAAACCCTATATGATCTCCTTTGGAAAGTAGAAGAGTAGAGAGTAAAGAGCATTTCCTCATTTAATCAGCACTAGCCTGACACTAAAATCAATCAAAATTCTAAAAACAGAAACCTACAGGTCAATATCAAAAACATGCATGCATAAATCCTCAAGGAAATACTAGCAAAAAATCCAACATCATATAAAATGGTAGTGTGACATGCCCAGGTAGGATTTGTCTTAGGAATGTTACATTGGTCAATGTAATCTACCATATTAGCAGTCCATATAAGAAAAATCACATGGTCATTTTAATTTCAACAAAATAGTTCAACAATGTAAGAACAGTTGAAGACAAGTGTACATGCCTGACGCCAGCACACAGGCTGAGGCAGAAGGGTCTTTTCTACATAGTGAGACCCTGTCCCAATAAAAAAGGAGTCAGGGGAGACACTTGCAAAAAATAACCCTAGGCAATGTCACACTTGATGGCAAGAGACTTTCCCTGGTGACCTAGAACAGAGTAAAGATATCCACTCGTCACCTGTATCCATCATTGCACCAAGTGGCTGTGTGAAAGGAGAAAACATAACTGTCCTATTTATAGCTACATGACATTATTGTCACATAGAAAACCCTTAGGAATCTGTGTAAGATTTTCTGGTATTAATAAGTGAATTTAAAATGGTTACAGGATGTAAGAACTTCTTTTAAAAAAGACTACATACTGCACTGTAAAATGGTAAACTAAAAAATATTAAATGCCATTTAAAATATTTTCAAAAATAAATAATGCATATTGTTATGGTTTCAATGTGGAATGTCCCTACAGGCCCATGTGTGAATACTTGGTTCCCATCTTGTGGTGGTGTTTGGGGAGTTTCTGGAAACGTTAGGAGACAGAGTCTAATTGGAGAAAATAGGTTTCTGGTGGCATATCCTATATCTTACAATGTCCCTTTCTCTCATTCCTTTTTTTTTTTCTTTCCTGCATCCCATTAGGTGAACAGCCCCATTGGCTGTGATATTCTCCCCAAGTCCCTGTAATCCATGGACTGAACCCTGTGAAAGGATGAGTCAAAATATTTCCTGTTTGTCACCTGGGGCCGTTTGAGAGGAAAGAGTCTTCATTGAGAAAATGCCTTCATGGAACTGTCCTGAAAGCAAATCTAAAGGGCATTTTCTTGTTTGATGATTGATGTGGGAGGACCCAGCCCATGGTGAGTGGTGCCACTTCTGGCCGAGTGGTACTGGGTTCAAAAAGAAAGCAGACTTAACAAGTCATAAGGAGCAAATCAGTAAGCAGCACTCCTCCACAGCCTCTGCATGAGCTCCTGCCCCCAAGATTCTATTTCATGAGGGTTTTTTTTCTTACTTCATAGATCTCCACCTTCTTTGTTACCTCCCATGGTAAGGAGAAAAAAGAGAAGTGTGTTACTTCCTGTTTTTATAAGGACACTAATACAGTCTGAGGGCTCCACCCTCCTGATCTAACTATCTCCCCAAGACTCCACCCCCACATTCCACGACACTGGTGATTCAGCTTCAGCACATCTCTCTGTGAATGGAAATGATTATAAATGAATGCATACAGTGTGTTCATGTACAAAAGATTTGACATTTAAAAATATCAATGCTTAACCAAATTTACACAGTATAAACAATTTCTATCAAAATCTTAGCCCAGGTTAGGACATTCTAAATTTTATATATAAAGCCAAAGAAGCCAGAATAGCTACATTACTTTTGAGAGAGGCAAATGGGTAGGAAGAATCAGTAAGCCCAATTTCAAAACTTACATATCTGTAGTAATAGCGACTATGTGTTATTGGCAGATGGCTAAACATGCAGACCAAGGAACAGAGTATGGAACCTAGAAACAGAGCCACACAAGTTAGCCCAGGTGATTCTCACACTATAAGGAGAAAAGTAGCTGTTTCTAATTGAATATGCTAAAAATGATAGATACGGGGGCGGGGGACCTTAAATCCCACATATTACCTAGAAACTAGAAACAAATCATGAGCTAAAATAAAAATACAAAACTACAAATGCATATTTTGAAAAGCAGGAAAAGTACCTTAGGAAAACTTTCTTACTCTTGGCACCAAAAGTTGTGATCCATAAATGTAAAGAAATTAATAGTAAGTTAGTCTTCATCAAAATTAAAACATTTGCTCTGCAAAATGCCCCACAAAGCATGAAAAGATAAAGACTGAAAGAAAGTATTTGAAAAACATGTATCCAACAAAGAACTAGTCTCTAGATGATTTTAAAAAAACTTTTCAAACTCAGCTGTTTAAAAAAGCCAATAAGCCAATTAGAAAATGAAAAGGGGAGACATAAACAGTCTTTTCTCTAAAGAAGCTGTGCCAATGTGCACATTCCCCAGCGACAGCTCTGACACAGGTTAAAGCAATCATGAGAAATCACTACAGACCCATCAGAACAGCTAAAGTAGAGAAGAGTGACTGTACCACATGCCAGAGATGTGCAGAAACTGAATCACTTATCCATTGCCCGGGAGACTGTGAGGCAGTGGAGACTCTGGAAGACAAACTGGAACTTTTCCAAAAGAGAACATGCTATTGTATTCCCATTACTTAATACTGTTGAGATGAGAACATGATAGAAATGGTGAGCAGGTGACCATGTGCCCAGGGTTAAGACTAAGGGGCAGGTAGGAGAGAAGTGGACATAGCTAGGAGAATGCCCTACATCTCTTTGGGACAATGTCAGTGTCATGGTTGCGCTATTGTAGCAAACCTTGCAGGTTTACCAGTGAGGATTGGGAGTAAAGAGTACACCGGGGATCTGAGGATGTGATTCAGTCAGAGAAGTGCTTGCCGTGCAAGCATGAGAGCCTGAGTTCAGATGCTCAGCACCCACAGGGGCATGCTCCTATGATCCCAACTCTGTAGAGGCAGAGGCAGTAGGAGAAATCATGGGATTCACTGGCCATCCAGTCTAGCCAACTGGTGCACTCCAGGATCAGTGAGAGACCCTGCCTCAAAAAAGTAGAGAAAGGATAAAGAAGACACCTAATGCCAACCTCTGGCCACCCCAACATACCTGTGCGCGCGTGTGCGCACACGCGCGCACACACACACACACACACACACACACACACACACACACACACAGCCCATAGAATCCCTTAGACCTTTTTATACTGTTTCTTACAATGTTATGTGAATTAGTAGTTATTTCAAAATAAGAAATAAAATTTTTTATAATACATATTATCGTTCTTTCTTTGGGGTCTTCTGCAAGAATGACTTGTAATTCTCTGAACATTTATGTGATTGAATGCTACTACTTAATAGTAACAGCCTACTAAATGAAGTTTTCAAAGTTAACAAAGCTTGATTTTCATTTATGGAAAGTGGAAGGTTATTTTATTACTCCATTTTCTACTAGGAAATGCAGCTGTCAGGCAACCTCTGATGTCTGGAGGGAACTCTGGGGTAACACATAGGACTGTGCTAACTTACTTATCTGTAGTTTTCCATGTCTCTGGGGGGGGCGGTGCTCTGTTCGATGGTATTTAAACCACTCATGGTTTTGCCTCACAGTCATTAACTGAGTTTGTCAGGCTTGTTTACTTATCTTGGTGTTGTCTAGAAACTCCCACTTGTATTGCAATATGCTCAGCCTACAACTCTCCAATGGGCTAGCTCAGGTCATATGTGTTGTGGTTTAAATGAGTCATTCTCATCTGTTTTCCTAAGCAGATCTAAGCATGATCCCCCAAGAATCTGCTTGGATGCTGACTTTTCATTGCTCACTGAATTATGCCTCCCCCGAACAGAGAGGAGCTATTGGATAGATAGTCTGGAAGGTCTTTTGCTTTGCCTACTAACCACAGCAGAACGAAATCTGAAGATCTTGACCCTTGTTTCTCTATTTTGAATAACACTTTTCTCTAGCTTAGCTCAATCCCAGGAAGTCCAGATTGAGGTTGCCAGAAAGAGCAACTCTTTATTTTGGAACAAAAGGAGACCAGACACATGGAACACCAGCTATACAAACAGCCATGTGCATATTAATAACATTGATTCTGTCTTGCATTCATGTCCAGGCAGAGGGTCTTCTTATTTCAGCTTAAAGATGCACAGTTAAGAAGAATACATTTTCACTGCCCGCAGAACAAAGTGGCCTCTGTCCACCTGCCGATGCCATTCGCATTAGAGAAGGACTCTCTCAGGTTGCTTAGGAATGATGGAGAATGTGTCTCTCATCCAAGAAATGAAATGATACCTTCAGGTGAGTCCAGAGTCTGAATCCTCAAAGCAAGGATTTAGGAAAGCATTTGAGAGGATCAGGTTTAAGCCAAGCAATCCTTTAAGAAAGAAATTCCATTCAAGATCTCGTTTTAAAACAGGAAATTAAACAGTCTGTAGAAGGCAAACTCAGAGTGCTAGCACCCTTCCTCCCAACTGTTTGCTGTGTGAAACTCACTGTGGGTCATCTTTGCATTGAAAAATGTTTCAATTTGCTGGTGGTAACCACACAGCTCCTCTAAAGGGGAGCACCCAAAATGTAAGCAAAATGCACCATTTGCGAGCCTTACCAGAACGATGGCCACTTCCACAAGCCTTGAGCGTCACTACTCCCAGGATATTCAGCCCTTCATTAGAATCATTGGTTTATTCTCACCATTCCTGTAGCAGCAGAAAAGACCAGATATAGAATCTGAGTTCATTGAAGCCCTGGATGTGTTAACGTAGTTTATTAAAATTATTTGAGGCCATTCAGAAAGTTGAGTTCATGAAGCCAGCATTGGTTGGCACACTTTCCAGATGTTTTGTATTTTTAAGCTTTCATTAAGTGACTATCCGCAGAGCAGCTGACACCGTATAAATGCAACAAGATTTGAAACCCCACCCAGTAAATACCTCTTTCGATTGCTTTCAACAAAGACTTCTCCACAACTGAATTACACATTGTTCTTTCTAAACCCAAGAAGAAAGACTCAATACACATCCTCCGAAATTCTTGCCAGGGCAGAATGTTGGTGCAAAGTCCTCTTGAAGCATTTAATAGTGAATGCTTAAAATTAATCTGATTTTACTGGAATGTTCTTTCTGTGTGCAAAAAGAAAAAAGTGAGAGGTTTAGAGAAAAGTGTTCAACTGAGTCAGGATCTTCACATGTTTTATTCAAAGAGATGCTTGGTGGAAGTGTTGGAACCTATCCACCATATTCAAGAAACAGTAAAGAGGCTGACAGTGATGGTGACGAGATGTGGAAAGGAGTGGGCAGAGCGGAAGGAGATAAGGATGGGGTGATATGGACCAGACCTTGCTGAGCCTTACAGCCCTTGGAAGCTTCAGCATTCAACTGTGAATATAAAAGGAACCCAAAGTAGACAAACAGTAAGATATAGAACAGAATGTGGAGGGGAGTCAGCATTCCCGGAAACACAGAGCTCCAAATGGGACTCAGGGAAGGGAACAGATGCTGGAGACTCAGCCAACAATGTGCACCACATACTTTCCCACAGAGAATGACAGAAAGAAAAGTATGGAGAGTATGATTTTGAAAGCAAAGGCACTCATACATCAGTAACACAAACACACACACACACACACACACACACACACACACACACACACACACACACCACACAGCACACGGGGTGAGGAGAGAATATTTGCATCTCTAATACCTTTGTAGCCATGACAAAGTGAACAACTTAGAGAGAAGAATGGAGAATCAAGTGTTTTGATCAGGCTGTTTTTCCAAGTGAAGGTTGCCCTGAGGAGTTCAGACTGTTCAAGAATATGTGTCCTGAGCTCCACCTGTCCAGTATTTCAAAAAACAGTCAGACTTGGCAGTTAACTGTGTCTACAATTCTTACATAAAATATGTTAAACATCTGTCCCTGATCATCTTAAACATCCCTGCCTTTATTGAATCTGAGACTGGCATGTCAGCATAGAATTTAACAAGTGGGAAGATTTTTCCCATCCAGTCTTAAGATTATTATTTTGTTCTGAGACTGTCATGATGCTGTGTGTAAGTTTCTGCTGGGTCTCTATAGCATAATCATTATTTCAGGATTAAAAGGAAAATTTATAATTACTCCATGTCCTCATAGGCAGGTATCATCAATTTGGGAGCCACATGAGATGAATTTGGCCCAATTCCTATTAAATAGACATTCACCCCTGTTTGCAGCTTATGGCTTAGAGATAATTCTTTTTTTCAGCCAGGGTACCAATAAACTTATTTTCCATGAAAAACAAATGAACTTCTGTCAGAATGAGTACATGACCAGTATGGGACTTCTACTCAGCTATCACAGACACCCCCCAGACAGCCCTGGAGGAAGGCTCTTTCCACACAGAGTGGAAAATACTGCCTATTAGGTTCCATTTATCAGAGACCAGATTGGGCTCTTTGCATGCAATTGTCAATTGTCAACCCTTCACAGTTGTGTGGCCCCAGGTAATGTGCATAGTACCTTTGAGCCTCAATTTCCCATCTGTACTATAGAACATCACAGGGTTGTCATTATAAGAATTAAAAGAAGATATTCTCTGAGGGTCTCAGAGGCTTCCTCTTCAACCATAATTGAATAGAACTGACGTTTGACCCTGATGACCCCTAACAGGCCTCTCAGAGCCCTCTGCCACCTTGTAGCCCTGTCACTGCCATGATGGCCATGTCCCCCTCACAGAGGTGTCCACCGGACTTAGAGGCTTCCATCAACAGCCAGATCAATCCAGAACCATATGCCTCCTGTCTTTCTGTGTCTTACTACTTCCTCCTTAAAGAACTTTGCTAAATACCTTCTCCTCCAATCCCATGAGCAGAAGGAACAACTGAGAAACTGCTGAGCTACAGCATCATTTCAGGTGGCTAATCTTCCCACGGGGCATCAAGAATCCAGACCATGATGACTAGGAGAGTGGGCTGAACAAAATTGAGTAGGAATCAGTCACTCCTGGAACTGTACAAATTGGCTCCTAACAAAAATGATCCCACTTCATGTGACTTCACTGAGACTCGTTATCCAAACTAGCAGGTGAAATCCATCAAAGAACTGGGTGACCAGTAGCCAACTTGCACAAGGCAGGAGCCCCTGAATCTGGTATGAACTGTCTTTTTGGCAGGCAACAACACCCTGGGACACAGTGAGAATGAGAGCTAAGCTGACTTTTCCAGAGCCATGGGGTGACTTCACTGATGACATGCATGCATGTCAGGGCTGCCTTGACCTTTTCTGATTCACACCAAAACATCTGCTTAAGTTCTGTAATTCGTACCAGTTCTTCCAACAGAGAAATCGCAAGAGAGAGAGAGAGAGAAGAAAGAAAAGAAAAGAAAAGAAAAGAAAAGAAAAGAAAAGAAAAGAAAAGAAAAGAAAAGAAACTTAAGTGAGTCAATAAGTCCTTAGAACCATACAGGCATATCATAAGTGTTAAACCTACATGTAGCCTGTTAATTATTTAACTTAATAACTGTCCCAACAAAGTTCTAAGAGAACACTCTTGTGTTCTCCATGTTATAGTTCAGGGGAAAGAGAGAAGAAATGATGATGTAATGATTATGAATAATACTAATAACTGGCTAGCAAATTACACATCACTACTAACATTGACCTACAGATAGGCTTTTTTTTTCATGCGTCTTTAAACCAGGCATGATGGCTCATGCCTGTAGTTGCAGCTTTCAGAGGGCTAAGGCAGGAAGAGTGCCACAAGTTCAAGGCCAGCTGGGGCTACACGGATTCCAGACCCACTTGGGCTACAGAGTGAGACCTTGTCTCAAAAGCAATGGATGATTACATATGTTAATGCCATCTCAGGGACATATATAATACATTTTTTTAATAAGTCACACCTTTTTTTTTCAAATACTGCATTTTTTCTTTTACTTTTGGTTCAGAAGTTAAAGCTATTCAACAGTGGACTGTAAATGTATTCCTGGCACTGAAGGCTGTCTTAGGAAGTGCTCTGACAATGGGAAGATAGTGCCCTCACAGGGACTGAAAGTAGGCAGGCCCTGTATACTGAAGCCAATATTTTCTTCCTTGAGTGCCAAGGTTCAAAGCTACAGAATACTAATGCAGCTGTGGCTAGAATCAACTTGCGGGCAACTATACAGTGTTGCAGCAAATCTCCCTGAGCTGGTGTTTGGAAAGAGGTTCAGATTTCTAGGCCCAACGAAATGGATTCAGAGGTTTGGAGACAAGAACCAAATTCTCACAAGTGTACTATGAACTCTCTGTAAAGGTTGGCCTCATCCTTACAGGTAGGACGTCTCCTCAGTCTTGTGATCATCAGGCCTCTGTGCAGCCACGTGGGTTTGGTTTTGTTTGTTTTTTGCATGCACAGTTTCATCTGGTCTTCCAAAGCTTACTCATAACTATATTAATAACTGATAACCTCAGCAAGGTAGAATTTACAAATGAGTGTGTTTTACCATCTGGGTGTCAGCGCCCTGTTCTAACAGTAAACTTTGTCAAAGACTCTAAAGTGGGGGTTGACATCTGTCATAAGAGCTGGCCCGTGAATTGTCATTTTTTTGGCTCCCCTCTTTCCCACATTTCCTCTACATTATCCTTCTGGGACTCGAAAGTGGGATCATTATCATTCTTCCCTCTGGCTGACATCCTCAGTTCCGCTTTCCAAATTACTGATTTTCTCTTCGTCTCTGTCTCACCTGTTATTTAATCTATCCATGGCATTTTTAAAGTTTTATGATATTTTTCATTGATAGAAAACTTATTTGCACATTTTTGTAAGCTTGCAGGTTTTTTCTCCAGACTTACTTCCTGCTCTAGTCTCTAACATGGTGCATTATTCTTTTATTATTTTTTCTTTTTCCAGAGCTGAAGACCGAACCCAGGGCCTTGTGCTTGCTAGGCAAGTGCTCTACCACTGAACTAAATCCCCAACCCCACGTGGTGCATTATTAAACTCCTATTTACTCAATGAAAAGCTATATACCTTTGGTATAATTTACACTATTTCTGTTTTATGGGTAGAACTCCTGTTTTATAGGAATGCCCTGCTCTTGGGGCTTGGTAAAGTCAGAAATGAGAGAGTTTTAAAGGTAGGATGGCAGATTCTTAGGCTAAAGATCTGATAGTCTGGGAAGGTATGGAGGAAGGTTTCAAGCCCAGACCTTAAGGCCAGACCCTGGATATCACCAACCAAAGAGAGACAGAAAAATAAAAAAATGTGGAACTCCACTCACTTAGCAAAAGGAGCACAGCCACTCTGTGGAAGCCCTCTCCAAAGTCCTTTGTCCTACACATGTGCATAGCAAGCCCTTCCTGCAAAAGCCAATGGCTTATAAGAAGACATTTTAAAAATGAGAAATACAAAATATGTTGGCATCGCAACTAGAAATTCCACACTAGATGGAAGAGTTTGAAGCACTGCAAAGACATCACTATTAAAGAAAAATCTAGATTCCAGCCTGGACCACCCCTTTCTATCTGTGTGACTTTGGGAGAGTTGCTTAGCTCATGGAGTCAGACATTTTTTCCTCACTATACTATTAGTCCCCATGCACTAGTCAAGATAAGCTATCTTATGCCTCCAATAAAAACCTCCAAAAACTAGAAACATGACAGACCATTTGGTCTTTACTTTCTGCCACTATTTCATGGACACCAGTGGGCTAGCTGCTTTTCCTGTTGCTGAGATAAAATATCCTGACAAAAGCAATTCCCTTTGGCTCACAGCTCAAGATGTTGTTAGTCATGGCAGTAGGAGCTTGAAGTGGCTGGTCATGTCACATCCACGGTCAGGAAGCAGAGAGTTATGAATGTTCACACTCTGCTCATAATCTTCCTTTTATTCAGTCTTGGACCCCAAGCATGGCATGGTGCCTCCCACAACTAAGATGGTTCTTCACATCTCCATTAACCTAATCTAAATAATTCCACGTGTGCATGCCCCAAAGCATCAAGGTGTGAAATGCTAACAGATCTCAGTCTGTTGAAAGGGGATTAATTCTCAGTTCACAGGGAGTCTAAATATTTTCTCTGAGGACATTCACTGGGAACCATCCTGTGCCAGGCACTAGGTGGGCTTCCCCACACCATTTCTCATTTAATTATCAAAACAAGCCCTGTGCAACGACAACAACTGCCATCCCCATTCTCTAGACAAGACGAACCAGGCCCAGAGTGGAGCTAGGCTTCTGACAAGGTCTTTGTGAGTTACAGCCTGAGCTCTCACCATGTCGTCTCAGCATGCCCTTGGTGAGTGGAAGCCAATGGGACAAGCATGACATTAGAATTCCAGCTCTCATTTTGCTGTTTCTACAGGTGGCACCTCTGTCCAAGTCCATGATCGCTAATCAATGTAGTTAGAGTTTTCCTGCCTGGCCCACAGTCAGGACAAATCTCTCTCACCTGCCAGGCCCATAGACGCTCAGAACCAACCAAGTAAACACACAGAAACTTACATTACTTACAAACTGTATGGCCGTGGCAGGCTTCTTGTTATCTACTTCTTCTATCTTAAATTAACACATTTCTATTAATCTATACTTTGCCATATGGCTCGTGGCTTACCATTACCTTACATCTTTCTTGTCATGTCCACGGCTTCCATCTCCCAGCATTCTCTTCTCTCTTGTCCCGCCTATACTTTCTGCCTGGCCACTGGCCAAACAGTACTTTATTTATACAGAGCGATATCCACAGCAAATCAAGGCTTCGGTCTCCCCCATTTATAAAATTCAGATGTTGTCCCATGAGCTTACAAACCTCAATCACCCTTTTAGAAACCTGGGACTCAGACACCAAAACTACATGTTGCTCAGCAACATGATTTATAGATATTCTGCCATCGCAGTGACTACATATGAAAACACTGAAGGACCAAAATTGTAGTAGTATCACAGAAATGGAGTTGATGGTGACATCCAGTTGGGTCTTTGTTTGTTTTGTTTTATTTTGTTGTTTTTTTTTTTGTTTTTGTTTTTTGAGACAGGGTATTCCTGTGTAGCTTTACACCTTTCCTGGAACTCACTTGGTAGCCCAGGCTGGCCTAGAACTCACAGAGATCCACCTGGCTCTGTCTCCCGAATGTTGGGATTAAAGGTGTGCACCACCACCGCCAGGCATCCAGTTGGGTCTTAATAAAAAGGCTAGAATAAGAATGTTGTGTTCTCCCAAAAAACTTCTGTCCACTTCTGGAATGAGAATAGACATATTAAATAGTCTTTATAATTCATGCCTGCTGACTCTGAACTTGACCAGCCAAGGACCATATTTCTTCTGGAAGAACAATGGGAACGCACAGCTTCTGTACTTTGCACACTATGTTCTATGCATCCTTTGCTTTCTTCAAGTAAAAGAAGCCTTGGCTGGTAAGGACACCCAGTAGATAAAGAGAGCATTGTTCAGATACTAAAAAATAGGCCAAGCAAGAAGAACCCTAGTGATATTTTTAAGAGCATATCATGGGATTAAACAGGTAATTAGCTGTGATATTGGAAATATAAACAGGGCCTAATTAGCAGAGTTCATTATTATTATCTCTTAGTGCAAACTGCAAACACTGTGTACTTAGCTATCACACCAGTACGTGTAATCTCCTAGTTGATTTTGGCCCAGCTGTCTCAGTGGTAGTCAGAAAATAGTTGAGGGCTGTCATATTGATGGAGTCTTTGTACCTGTTCCATTGCCAGCATGCCAAAGACAACACGAGAGTAAGCTGGGAGAGGGAGGGTTCTGTGTTACTCAGAGTCAGTTCTACCTGACATCTGGGCTCCGTAAATCCCCATAATCTCATAGGAGCAGCCCTCCATCCTATACCAGAGAGAAGAGGCTCAGTTCTTGAGTCACCTGCACTCTAGCTCTCATGACCGTCCATCTGTCTGGCCTACTCCTGACAGTTTCTAATGGCTGCTGCATTGCCACAGCCTATCTATCGGAGCACCCATATATTCTTTACCTTTTCCCTCTTGATTTCATGAGGACTTCCCTGTTAACCATGCCTTCCATAAAACACCTCCCTGTTCTCAGAAGCCCTTCGCTTGGGTTCCCTTCTACCTCTGTTTTATAACTTATCATCTGGATTGTTCCAATCCCAGAAAAACTTCCTGCTTTTTCTCTTTGAACCCATTTTCCCACCCCATCTCCCCAACTCATCCAGTTCCAATTCATCCAAGTGTGGATTTTGTACCATTTTTGTTCTTCTTGCTCTGTGCTTGTTTTTGCAAATACTTTCAGAATGTGAGACCATTACAGCAGACTATAACTCAAGGGTGGGCTGGTGACTCCACATCTAAGGTGATAGAGGTAGTGGACACTGCCCTAGATCCTTCTCCAAGGGCTGTGTGAAGGTCACAGTGAATCACAAATGACTCTCCTAGAGTTTTCCAGGAACAAGGATTCTTACACCTGAGATATGGTAGCCAGAACACTTCCTAGTCCTTAATAAGTCTGCTGTCTCATTTGGGTTGAAGACAGTACATGGAAGAGCACAGGCCCAGCAGAACCAGTAATTCTCTGGCCTCAGGATACTAAAAAAGTTCTTGGAGCATCCTTGCATTTCCCCAGCAGCATGTCATGGTTCTTATTTTATTAGGAAATCCTTATAGAGGTTTGTGTCTCTTTTACATGAACAGAGTCCAAGGGAAGCAGCCCAGGCTGGTGAGGTACTCTTTGATCATTAATAGACCTTCCAAACCCTTCTCCGACCCATGATCCAACTTGGCTCTTCAAATCCCAGTTGTTGTTGTTGTTTTAATGATATAGTCTATGGATTCTTTATAATTCCATACATGTAATAGTGTATCCTGATCATGTCAACCCCCCACTCCCCCCTCAGGCCTGTCCTGACACCCCCACAGGACACATTCCTCTCCCGCTTTCATGTATCTTTAGTTTATATTTCTTGGACCTCCAGCCCCCAAATAGTCACACAGAGACTTAATATCAGTTATGAATGCTTGGCCTCATCTCATGCTTGCCTCACTAGCGCTTATGGCTCAATTTAACCTTGTTCTCTTCATCTATGTTTTGCCTTGGAACTTTTTGCCTTTTCTTTTTCACTCTGTATGTCCTACTTTCCTGCTTCCTCCGTGTCTGGCTGCCCCAGGCTTCTCCCTCATTCTCTCCTCAAGCCTAGATTTCTCCTCCTACTTATTCTCTCTGTCTGCCAGCCACACCTATCCCTCTACTGTCTAGCTATTGGCCATTCAGCTTTATATTAGACCAATCAAGTGCCTTAGGCAGGTAAGGTGAAACAGCAACACATCTTTACATAGTGAAACAAATGCAGCAGAAACAAATGCAGCACACCTTCACATAGTTAAAGTAATATTCCACAACACATGGGAAGGCCATCAACTGGAGCATGGAAGCATACAGTGGACAGACAGCACACCCTCGAAGAAAAATGGTTCTCCCTCCTTCACCAGCCATCAACTACAGTAGCTCCCCAGCTAAGGGTGGGGCCCTCTGCCAGCCTTCATTCCTATGTCTCTGTAAATAGGATCAGCTATAAAATAACACATTATCTGCCCTTATGGACATAGTCCCTAGAAATTATACAGATCACTCTCCTGTCAAACGGTTAGCAAAACCCTAATGGCATAACCATTAGGATACCTGGGTTCATGGGATACCTGGAGACAGAATTATTTGGGTTGGTCATTGTCAACTGAAGAACAAGCCATTGCCAAAGAAAGGAAATTCAGCTGTTAAAAAACCAAGGGCTGCTGGGCATGGTGGCACATGCCTTTAATCCCAGCATTCAGGAGGCAGACTCAGGAGGACCTCTGTGAGTTCAAGGCCAGCCTGGTCTACAGAGCATGATCAAGGACAGGCACCAAAACTACACAGAGAAACCCTGCCTCGAAAACAAACAAACAAACGAAAAACCCAAGGGCTGGAAATTGGCTCCATTGGTAGAATGTTTGCCTGGCAGACATGAGGCTCTCATTTGCATCTCCAGCATCACAATGGGGCCTATAATCCAAGCATTGGGAGATGAACTCAAGAGGATCAGAAGTTCAAGGTCATCTTCAGCTACAAGTTCAAAGCCAGATTGGGATAAATGAGACTCTGTTAAAGAAGGAAGAAAGGAAGGGAAGAAGAGAGGGAGGGAGGGGAGAAAGGAAAGAGAGGGGGAAAAAGAAAGGCTCATCTCCAGCATCCAAATGGTCTTTTGTTGAAGACATGGACTTTCATGGTGAAACACTTTCAGTCCTATTGAACACTACCTCAATTCCTCGGTAGACACTGATTTATTGATTCCCTCTCAGTGTGGCATTAAGGTAAAAGAGCTACCAGGCTGGAAGGGGCAGAGCTTTTGGGCCAGGAAGAAATGAGACATCAAATATCTTGTGGGCCGCAAGAATATATCATAGAGATTCAGCTGTGTATTAAAGCTGAACTTTGACTGGCCAAGGGTCTGTCAAAAGGCAAGCCATTTATTATGAATATTTGGTGTTATCCAGCCTTTAATATTTCAGCTGTCTTCTGCTATGAAATCCATGCGTGCCCAGTTGTGTGCCCAGACCAATTGGTAAACAGTTCAGATCCCCTGACCTGCTGAACCTACTAAGTTACTAACTGCTCTGCTGAACTTAGGAGACAAGCTGGCAGACTTGTCTCCTAAAGCCTAGCTTTTTGTTTCCTGTGCTAATGAAGCTCAGACCATCCCCTAGCCTTGAGGCCTAGTGGTTCTAGTGATTCTCTAGAGCACTTTGACTGAGAACAAAAGAGGTCTTTACATATCAAGGTGAGAGATAAAACAACATTCCTGAGGAGGCAGGGAACTATGTGCCCAAGGAAAGAAAAGGCAGGTATTTTCGGTAGACAGAGAGAGAACAGCATGGAGAAGAGGAAAGAGAATGGAAGAACTAGATGGGTAAGAACTTGAGAGGAACAGACTGAGATGGGGAAGAACTAGATTGAAGGGCTAGAGGAGACTACTAGAGGAACAAGATGCAAGATGAGGAAGAGCCAGATGGGGAAGAACAAGACAAGAGAGAAGGAGATGGGAGAGGAGCTGATATGGGAGAGAACTAGATGTATGAGAACCTAGAAGGGGCAGAACTAGATGAAGGAATTAAGATAGAACCTGGAGGGGACAACACATAAATGTAAAGAGTAATTGGGCAAGAAAGGAGCTAAATATGAAAGCAGAATATAAGCTTGTAACTGACACAGAATAATACAGTGTATGGACTAAGGAATTTCATGTACATAGATTCATTTCTTTTCATCAAAGATTAATTATCAGCTGGTTGAAGATTTTTCCCAGACCCTGGGAGGGGACTATCGAGGGGCTGGACCCTCTTAGTCCCCAATTCAAATATATATTCAGTCATTTCAAGGGGGAAAGAAGGGAGGGGCAGTGGTCCTGGTCCTGGCCTGCTCAGCAGCCCTGGAGTCAGGTTCCTGCCCCTCTGCACTGGAGGCAGTTAGGATAGCATGAGGGTAAAGTGAATGGGTTTCTAAAGGCGAATAACTTGCTTTGGTGGTACAAGACGTTAGTCGATGTGTCCATGACTAGCTACAAACATTCAGTTGAACACATACCACCAAAGAAAGCAGCTTCAAGCTGTCAAGCTGATGTCCCTGTTAGCCCAGTTGATGATTACATATGTACTCATGGCAAGATTCCTGGAGGCAGGGAGTTTTGAACATCACCAGATCCTGGCAGGTGCCCTGTATGTGAATGGGCAGTAGTATGGTCAGAAACACTGCAGAACACTGTGGAGACAGTCACAATGGAGAGGGCAGAGAAGCCCCAAACCACCAATAAGAAAGTGGTGTGATGAGGAAGAGCGTCTGGGGACGTGGGCAGAAGCACTCTTGAGCACTTTCGATGAGGGCAACAGCTCATCTTTTTGTCGGTCATCATTTTTTACTTTCTCAAGCTCTTCTTCAATGCTTTGTAGACTGGAGTAGATTTAACTCAGCAGTTAAGCAAACTAAAATGGAGGATGAAAAACAGCCCATTGCCTGGGCGTATATTAAATGAGACACAAAACAATCTCACGGGTTATTGGCAACTTTCTTTGGCCCTGATTGTTTTTGCCTTGAATCAAACAAATCTAAATGTTTGCACAATTGTCTTGAAAATGTGGTGACCACATGAATCAAGTCAATAAAAGCTTTCTTCTTTGTAAGTGGTGGCAATCTGCTAATGAGATATTTACGGTGTCGGCATCATCATTCCAGATTCGTCACAGTCCATTTCCGACCCACCTGGACTTTGCATCACAGAACCGCTGGAATGTGTAAATATTTCTCACCAGCATGACCAAAGCCCGTATTGGATCCAAACCATATAAATCTTCTTCTTTATGAGAAGGTCATATATATTTAATGTCAGATGTCTTTGATTTCTTCACACACATCCTGTCACGCTGTAGGGTTCACTTGACATGCATTAGGCATCACTATAATGAACGATAAACTTGTGTGTGTGTGTTGGGGGGGGCATATACGTGTGTGGACACATGTGGACATGTGAGTGCAGAGGCCAGGAGTGACTTCCTCAATTACTTCTCCGCCTTAGATTTTTAGACAATCTCTCATTGAATCTGGAACGCACAGACTGGTTGGCCTGGCTGGCCCCCAGCCCCTCTGGCCTCTGCCTCCTGAGATTACAGGCACATCATCACAAACAGCTTTTATATGAGTGCTGGAGCCAAACTTGGGTGTTCATACTTGTACAGCAAGCGCTATAATGACTAAGCCATCTCCCAGCCCTGAATCTTGTTTTTAATTTTTTTATTTATCTGTTTTTGAAATGCTGGGGAATTGAGGCTAGGACTTCATACATACTAAAGAAGCACTCTAACATCAAGCTATATCCCCAGTACTTTAAAAACAAACAAACAAACAACAACAACAACAAAAACCCTTTATTTTGAGACAAGTTGTCAAAAGTTGCTAGGGCAGGCCTTGAGGTTGTCATCCTCCTGCCTCAGACAACAAAGAAGGGTAGGGAATGCTGCTCTCCTTCTAGCTGCTCTGTGCCTGCCCTTCTGTGGAAACTCAGCCCAGGGTTCCTGACCAGGCCCCTGGTCCTGAACTCTACTGTTGGGGACAGCATCACTAGCAGGAGTATATCCCTTTGCTAAGAGCCTCATCTCCCAGGGGAGCCTTGAGGGATGTAACGAAGGGAGTCCACTTAGAGCCCTCTATGGCCTGGTACTGGCATAGAACCTAAAAGTTCAGATCCTGTGCCACACGGCCGAACAAAGGCTGTGATCAGCTCATATTCCAGAGCTCAAAGGGACCATCTTTTGAAAGCAGACCTCCATCTGCTCTTGTCTGCCTGCCTCCCTCTCAGGGTTTCTCCTGAAAACACCAAGTCCCTCGGGAAGTGTCTGGTACAAAAGTCCCACCACAGGTTCTGATGATCCACCCTAAGACACCCATCAGCCTGTATGGTCCTCAGCTCTTGATCTGTTCAGTCATGGCTAAATCAGGCTCCATTCATAGCCATGGAGCATCTTCAGGTCCAATAGTTGTTCCCCATTTGGGCCACTTATCTGCTGTGGGCTGTGTGGGAATTCTCTTTAGATAAGGTGAATACGATGGGCTGAGAAGGACCAGTTACCTTAGGCAGCCATATGGTCTTTTATTATTAAGTTTTTCATTTATTTTACATAGCAACCACAGTTTCCCCTCCCTCCTCTCTTCCCGTTCCCTCCCCCCACCTCCCACTTACCTCCCCCCCCAACTCCTCCTCCTTTCAGAAAGAGGCAGGCTTCCCATGGGAGTCAACAAAGCATGCCATATCAAGTTGAGGCAGGACCAAGCTCCTCTCCCTTCATCAAGGCTGGTTGAGGAATCTACCATGGGGGTAGATTCCAAAGAGCCAGCTCATGCACCAGGGACAGGTCCTGATCCCACTGCTAGGGTCCCCACAAACAGACCAAGCTACACAACTGTAATCCACATGCAGAGGGCTTAGCTGGGCCCATGCAGGCTCCCAAGCTGTCAATCTAGAGTCAGTGAGCTCCCACTAGCTCAAGTCAGCTGTCTCTGTGGGTTTCTCCAACATGATCTTGACCTCCCTGCTCTTACAATCCCTCATCCCTCTCTTCATCTGAGCTCCTAGAGCTGGGCCCAGTCCTTGGATGTGCATCTGCTTCCATCAGTGACTAGATGAAGGTGTGCTCCACCACATTTGACTGTTATGTTTTGTTTTGTTTTTTAATTCATTATTATCTTAATCCACTCCTGCTGCCTCAACAACACACCACTGACTAGACAGGTCAGGAGGGAGGGAGAGAAAGCGGGAGGAAGAGAGGGAAGAAGGGAGGGAGGGAAGGAGGGAGGGAAGGCAGTGTAGCTCACACAGTTCTGGAGGCTAGAAGGTTATAACAAAGGCACTGACAGATCTGATGTCTTGTATGTCAGCTTCTATCCTTATCCATGGAACATCTTCAAATCCAGGAGTTGTTCCTAACTGGGACATAATCTGCCACAGGCTATGTGGGAATTCTCTTTAGGCAAGGGGAATGGATGAGGCTGTGAAGGCCCAGTTATGCTGGACAGTTTGTAGGTTTGTGGATGGCAAAGGGAACAATGAAATTCCCTGGTGTCTTTTATAGGGGCTTTAGTTCCATTGAAGAAGGCTCTACCTTTATGACTGTGTCGTCTCCCACAGGCCCATCACCAAATGCCATTTTATGTGGGTTAGGTCTTAACATTTGTGTAAAGGTTTCTTGGTTACTTTTCTCTTTGCTCTGATAAAATACCTTGACAAAAAGAGATTTAAGAGAGTAGAAGTTTATTTTGGCTCATAGTCCTAGGATACAGTCCATCATGGTGGGGAAGATGTGGTAGCATGAACGTGGAGCAGATGACCACACTGCTTTCAGTTAGAAAGAAAAGAGCAGTGGATGCTCATATCCAGCTGCTTTCTTTTAATCCAGTCCAGGACACATGCCCAGGAATGGTGCTGCCCTCCTTCACAGACATGACTAGACACTATAATATAAACATATATAATATAAATAAATATAATATAAAATATATACAAATAAATAATATATAAAATATATAATGTAAAATAAATATAAATCCCTCACAGATGTGCCTAGAGGTGTGCCTCCTAGGTTATCCCAGATTTTTTTTTTCAACTAAGACTTTGAAATCCGGTGTGTACTGTGCACTCACAACATATTGTGTGGCTGCTTTTCAGGTCTGGGGCAAGTCTGTAATGTGAATCTTCTTTCTCTTCCTTCATTGTCCAGTTTTGAAAACTCAAAATTCAGAAGTTTTTTTACCCCTCATTTAATTTTCTCTTCATCTAGTTATCTCTTCTCTAAGATGGTAAACCATAATGAGCAGCTTCACAAATGGGGAACACAATTAGAGGTTAAAAGGAAATGGTAAAGAAGGACATTAGAATAAGGGTTAATAGCTCAATGGTGGTTTGGATGAAAATGGACCCCATAGACTCAGAGCGAGTGGCACTTTTACGAGGTATGGCCTTGTTGGAGTAGGTGTGGCTTTGTTGGAGGAAGTGTGTCAAAGGGGGCAGGCTTTGAGGATTCAGAAGCTCAAGCCAGGCCCAGTGTCTCTCTCTGTCTTCCTGCTGCCTACCAATTTGGATGTAGAAATCTCAACTACCTCTCTGGCACCATGTTTGCCTGCATGCCATCATGCTTCTTGTCTAAACTGTAAGCAAGCCCCAGTTAAATGTTTCCTTATAAGAGTTGCTGTGGCCATTGTAGTTGGAAGTTTTTCTATGTCCTGCCTGGTCCCATGGCCACTCAGACCCAAATAAATACATAGAGGCTTATATTATTTTCAAACTATGGCCATAACAGACTTCTTGCTAGCTAGCTCTTATATCTTAAATTAACCCATTTCCATACATCTATACCTTGCCATGTGGCTTGTGGCTTACTGGTACTTTAATCTTGCTTCTCCTGGCAGTGGCTGGCAGCATCTATTCCCTCCTGCCTTTCTTCTTCTTTTCTATCTGCTTGTATTTCCTGCCTGCCTCTAGGTTGCCTTGTCATAGGCCAAACAGCTTTATTTATCAGCCACTCAGAGCAACACATATTCACAGCATACAGAAAGACATCCTACAGCAGGCCATGGTGTCTCTTCACAGCAATAGAAACCCTAACTAAGACAAGCTCCTTTAATTTTCTTCCTATTGTTCACTGAAGATTATCATTATATGTATGTCCTTTGTATTAATTTCTATCTTAATATATCATATGTTCTGGTGCACATTCTGTTGCTGTGATAAAACACTGACCAAGACCAACTTAGGGAGGAAAGGACTTATTTGTCTTACAGGTGACAGTCTACTATCATCAGGTGAAGATAAGGAAAAAAATCCTCCAGGCAGGAACTGAAGCAGAGGCCATGGAGGAGGGCTGCTTACGGGCTTCCTCCTCCTAGCTTGCTTAGCTACTTTCCTTACACATCCAAGGCCCAACTGCCCAGGGGTAGCAACCACCCACAGTGGGTTAGGCCCTCCTACATCAATCATTAATCAAGAAAGTGCCCCACAGGCTTGCCTATAGGCCAAGCTGATGGTGTTGATTCCTCTTCCCAGGTAACTCTAGTTGGTATTGTTGACATTATTCATAGCTACGTGTGCTTTACCAATATTATATCTAGGGTTTATAACTCTGTATAAAGATATAATTAGGCTGACCTCAAATTGATTTTTATTTATTTATTTATTTATTTTTGGCTGTTTTGAGACAGAGTCTCTTGTAGCAAGTGCTGTCTTTCAACTCACTCTCCTGGATTCCTCTCCCAAAGGCTGAGTTTTACAAGTGAGCACCACCATGCTTGGTTTATGTAATGTTGGAGATCAAACCCAGAGCATTGTGCCCGCTAAGCCAGAGCTCTAACAAGTGAACTACATCCCCAGACCCACAAAGGCATATTCAAATGCATCAACTAAACACATTGGCTCATAAGTCAAGGACCTTACAATGTGATCCACAATGACAAAGCAAGTAACCCCACCCACGTCCTCCATCTCTTCTACTGAACCATGGCAGGTTTACTCTTCTTGCCTGCGCTAGGGACCTTAGCAGAGCACACAGGAAAGATGGCCTATTAATCTCTCATGAATTTCATTGAAACAACTCCCAAATTTAAGCAGCAAGGGATGCAGCAAGGCCACAGAGCAGCTGTGGGAACGGCTCATCTACCGATGACTGCCCTGGCCTCTGGGGGAAGCCATTACTGCTTCTCATGTCACGGGAACCTTTCTTTCTGATAAATAATGGTGGCTGCAATTGGAAAATTCATGGCCAACCTTTGGCCACAAGCTACAGGTTTGCTGCCTCAAAGTGACTGCCTGCAGTCCACAGACACAATTGGATATGAGTAGTGGCTGCTCAGGGCGCAATAGAGATCGGACTTGGAATCTTAATCCTCACTTAATCTTTTCTATAACAATTTTCATTCTTTATCCGAAGACAGCTATTTCTTTCTGTTCTGCTTTGTGGCCACAGATTGGATTTTCTTTTTCCCTTTCAGAAAAGGGGCAATCCACAAAGTTCAAGGGAGCTTGAATAACCTATCTCTATCTGTTTAAATATTATTAGACTGGTTCTCAGCATTCAAGTTGGGCTTTTCCTTCCCGTTCACAATCCTGGCCTGGGTTACTTTTAATTTACGTAGTCATTCAGTGCTAAACAACTAACTTCAGGAAAGAGATTTTTGTTTTTTGTCTCATCACTTTTGTATTTGATGTACCCATTCAACGTGCGTGTGTGAGCGTGCACGTGTGTGTGTGTGTGTGTGTGTGTGTGTGTGTGTGTGTGTGTGTGTAAAGCATCTACATAAGCCAGGGAAAGGACAGCAATAAACTACGCAAAAAAAACAAACACTGCTTCATTCTGCCGTCAAGGCATCAAAAGCCATATTTCTCACAATGTGATTGTAATCAGGAAAAGGATTCCATGAGCAAATCATTTTGAAAAATGCTGTGTCCAATTACCACACCCTCTTGCTTCTGCATGGCTGTTCAGAACCTATAATCTACTAACACATACTGTGAATCTCCACAAGGGAAGATAAAATGCATTGTTTCTTAAAATGTTTTGGCCATAAGCTATGGGCTTTGGTGTGATGTAATTTCACAGGACAAATGTCACATGAATTATCATGGGGGAATGATGGCCTAGGGGCTGGTGGAGGAGAGAGAGATTGAAAAGTAACTGAAATCATGGCATTTTGTGAATACAGCACTGAGCCAAGCTCAGTAGAGAAGCTGAGAAAAGAGCATGTATCCTCTTGAAGTAGGTAGGAGAGGCAATGAAGCAGTCAGGGGAAAGATAGGGCAAAGCCTGGAACGTAGACTTGTGAGAAAGGCTGTGGGCACATCCATTAAAAGGACGTACCTGCAGTTAAGACAATATCTACTATTACAAAGTTTAACAGCCGTGCTTTGTTTCTTGTATCTATCAAGGATCCTATTGGTAAATAACTCAAAATTAAACTGGGTTGAGGTGATGGCCTCAAAATCTTCTATGTGCTAAACTCTGGGACCTGTGAGTGTGTGAAGAGAATGGAAAGGGATTCAGCAAATGCAATCGAGTTAAGGATCTTGAAGAGTGAGCAACGGTGCTGGGTTATGTAGGTAGTTCCAGAGATGTCATAAGAGATCTCATGAGAAGGACACAAGAGACCAGAAAGAGGAGCGGTGATAAGATGATGAAGACTGGGAACAACTTGAAGATGCTATAGTATTTAAAAATATTTTCTACAGCAACAAAAAAGAACAGAGTGGTAATATTTCAGATTTGGGGGGAAATGTTTACTGGGCGGCTTCATTGAAGGCAGGTGGAGTCTAACAGCTCTTTCTGCCTTCAGTCTCTTGCAACACCATGTGCCCTGAGGGCCCTGGAGACACTCTAAGAGAGCAAGAGCGAAAGGCCAGTCATGTTTTAGTGTTGCCATAAAACAGCTTCTCGCCTCATGACCCATGCTGAGCACCTGCTGTAGCAGACTCCAAGTGCTGAGCTAAATGGGGTGGGCTAGCTCACTGCCCCTCACAGCAACCCTGTGGGTAGCCTATGTGTTGAATTTTTATGTAACCCACCCCCCAAATTCAGATGTTAAGATCTAATTTCCAATGTGATGGTTTTAGTTCAGAGAGTAGAGCCATGGGCCATAATTAAATCGTCAATGGATGAGTTCCATGACACAAAGACCCACACAGGGAGCTCTCTTATCCTCTTACGCCACAGGGAGACAGCAGAAGTTGATATCTTCATCCAGGAAGATGCCCCACCACACATGGGAATCCAGTTAAGGCTGTCAGCCTCCATACTATGAGAAATACACGTCCATTGTTTATAAACCAAGTAGACGTGGGCCAGGATCCAAGGTCAGAAAGCTGGATGTGAGATAGCTATCTCTAACCCTAGTGCCTAGGGCTCCCTGCTCCCTTCCCCCAGCCTATATTCTAACCCTTATCTCCTCCAGAGTAGCCCTCGCCAAGCACCTCCTTCACCCATCACAAATACTCTGGATCCAAACTACTAACAAGTTGCAAAGCTATGCAGTTGGAAGCCAATCATAAGCCCTTCCCATTTCTTCTACTTACAGGAAAACTGAGGCCCTGAGGAGGACTCAACACTTGCACGTGACCCCTTAGCCCAGCAGACAGAAACTCAACCTCCTGTTACTGAGTTGTCATTTTCCCATGATGCCATGGGACTTAGAATCCCATAATTTAAACAAGGATTTTTAATACCACAGCAATATGGTGGCTTTCCACACTACTTATATTTTGCCTACTACCCAACAATGCTGGTTCTCCACAAGGGGAAAAAAAAAAAAGAGTTGGAATTGTGAAGGTCTTGAAGTTGGCTATCAAGGATTCACTTTTTGGTTCCTTACAAGAGGTGCTGTTCAGTAACCTGAACCCCAACACCAAGTGGATATTTAACGTAACGATTGAGTGAGTGAATACACAGATATCTCTGACCAACTCACTCCACCTCTGCGTGGCTTTTTAAAGTCTTATCTTCAGAAAGTTCTTGTGACTTTGCATCTGCACCCATGGAACCTACAGCAAAATTAACCCTTGTGGGTCTAGAGAGATAGCTCAGTGGGTAAAGTGGTTGTCATGCAAGCACAAGGACCTGAGTTTAGATCCCCAGAACGCATGTAAAGCCAGGCATGGTGTTATGCACATCTGTCATCCCAGAACTCGACAGAGATGGGAGGTAAAATACAAGAGAGTCCTGGGAAATTCACTGGCCAGCTAGCCTACCTTACACAGGGGGATCACAGCGAAGAGACTTCATCTCAAACAAGGTAGGAAGTGAAAACTTTGACTCTCTGTAGCATGCATGCACCTGAACACACATAAACACATAAACACACATACTGTATACACACACACACACACACACACACACACACACACACACACACACACACACACGGGAACCACTGACATTCTATGTGGTAAAGCAGTTTCAATATTCTGGTTTTGTTTGTTTGTTTGTCTGTTTGTTTCCCTTTCTAATCCCTTCTCCTGACCTTCATGCCTCCCACCCCACCACCCTCCGTCACCCCTGCTTTCAGGAAAGGAGGGGAACTGAAATCAAGAAAAAGCAAAGGAAGATAAAGTGCCTTTGTAATGGTTCTGATGCTACCTTCGGCTTCCTCCCCAAGCTGCCCAGCCTTCCTCTCCAATTGCAATAGCCAAGCCCTTTCCTAATTTTTTTTTTTTTTAAACAAGGGGAAAAATAAGAAATGAATCACCCTTTCAACTGCTTTCAGAAGTCATGAGGTTACATCTCTGGAAGGAGAAAAATGTCCAAACACTCTGGGAGTCAGGCCCAAAGAAAGGCTTCCTCCCAGCTAGGACGCACCTGCTTACCAAGAAGTCTCTATCAACTGCATCTGAGGATGAGGGGTTTAGCCAGCCAGGGAGTACAGATGTTTGCTTTAGGAAAAAAAAAATGCTTACAGTGTAAATACCCCACGGTATTGTGCCTGGTGTACAAAAATCCCAGTTCCAGAGAAAATATATAAATCTGACCTTGGTGGGGGTAGCCCAGCCAGCCTCCTGCTAGCTAGCAAATGCTGAGTGTTTTCTCTATGGAAGCAGATGGCCTTGCCTTGTGGATGTTGGAATCCTATCTTTCTTCTCTCATTTTAAGTCCTTCATTTCTCAGAATAATTGAGAGCCAGCCAGTTCTTCCAGGTGCCTTGAAACAATGAAAAACTACTGCTGTACCTAAAACCATTGGTCACCTGGGAAATTTCCCCTTCATTTTCAAACAAGACCCTGTGGAATGAACTGCCTTGAGCACTTGGACAAGGTGGTTTTGGGGCAGTGTCTATAATGAACCGAGTCCAGTAGATATTGCTTGTCTCATAAACGGGAGAATATTTAATAGCTTGCTTGCTTGCTTTTTTCTTTCTTTTCTCTCTTCCTTTCTCTCAGCAACTGAAGGGGAAAGAGGTGTATTTCAGCTCAAGGTTGAGAAAATACAGTCCATCTTGGCTTCATCAGTGGTGGCCATAGCCTGAGGTCGTTGGTTGCCCTGCGGCAGGAGACACAGGCAGAGACAACCCTACCCCAGGGCTGCCCTATAACTGTGAAGCCCACTCCTGTTGGTGTGTGTCTATCAGCTAGGCCACATGTACCACAAGTCCTGTCATGTACCAAACAGCGCCTCCAGTCAGGGACCTGGTGTTCAGATACGCCAGGAGCCTAGAAGAAACATTTGAGATCCAACCGATAATAAGGAGAGGGCATCACCAGCCCGAAACCAGAGTTCTAGAGCAATAAAACAACCATCCGTGAAGTCCCCGAATCCTAATGGAAATCCCTGTAACAAGCCTTGCTCCCCCATCCCCACCCCACCCCTAGTCACTGTCACCCACCTCGTCACGATCTCAGCTGGAAAGGTAGATTAAAGCGGGGTCTCTTTGTTCCAATAATACTCCAAATCAAAATTCAAACTGAAAGTCAGTCAACCCTAAACCCAAGACCCAGCTAATTACTCAAACCTTTGCCGCTCGACAGTTCCTTTCTTTATAGCCCCTTCCCTTTGTTACTTTCATTTCTTCCCCCTTGAAAGAAAGAATAGTTGTAATTTATGGCTAGGAGGAGTAACTGATTGCTGCTGCTGGCAAGCTGACTGAAGGGGCCAATTGTTCCATAAGGCAAGCATCAGAAGGCTCAGAGGCATTCACCCGCGAAGACTGCTGAGTGAAAGGGCAAAGCATGGTCCTCCATTGTGTGACCCAGAGTTTTCCTGTGTGCCTCCAAATTCCTCGAGGCAGCCTGGTGTGCCACAAGAACAGTGTAGAAAGCTAGAGGTGTGTGTTCCACACTCCCACTGGGGTCAGCCTCCCAGAGACAAGGGCTGCCTGTTCATCTTTGATGGCATGGTCAAGACCTTTTGCACAATTGTCAAGACATGCAACAAACTAGCCATTTTGCTATCTGCTGTGTATCCTGAATGGCCCCAGGCCTCACTGGATTCCAGCTTGGGGTGAGATCATGAAGACACATAGGGATGACCTCCCTGTAACCCCCACACACCTGACACTCCGAAGTGTTTCTAGGGACCCAGGCTTATATATGGTGTGTGTGTGTGTGTGTGTGTGTGTGTGTGTGTGTGTGTGTGTGTTTTACCAGCCCTGTGGTAATTTGAATGTAATTGGCCCCCATAATCTCATAGGGAGTGGTACTATAGGAAATATGGCTTTGTTGGAGTAGGTGTGGCTTTGTTGGAGTAGGTGTGGCTTTGTTGGAGTAGGTGTGGCTTTGTTGGAGTAGGTGTGGCTTTGTTGGAGTAGGTGTGGCTTTGTTGGAGTAGGTGTGGCTTTGTTGGAGTAGGTGTGGCTTTGTTGGAGTAGGTGTGGCTTTGTTGGGGTAGGTATGGCTTTGTTGGAGTAGGTATGGCTTTGTTGGGGGAAATGTGTCACTGGCTTTGACGATTCCTATGCTCAGGATAGCACCAAGTGTCTCAGGTGACTTCCTGTGGTCTGCAAGATGTAGGATTCTCAGATACTACTCCAGTACCACATCAGTCTACATGCTGTCAACATGGTAATGGATTGAACCTCTTAAATAGGAACCCTAAGACAAGGCCTAATAATGTGGTGTTGCTGTGAACAACAGCTGTGTTTTGTCAAAACTTGTCTGCTATCTCCTACAGATGGCAGATTCCTGACCACCATTCTCCCAGAGTGCCAGCCACACATGTGCCAGCATAGCCATGGTTACCAGTGGACAAGGACTCACACAAGCCAGGGAAAGAGTAGATTCTGCCTAAAAGAAGAAAAAGGCTGCTCTGCCCCAGGTTTTGCCATCTGATCCTAAACCACATTGTAGACGAATTTCTAATCAGTCTTATTAAATAAGAAACACAGAGTCAAATACAGGGTGAAAGCCATAGAGAGCGGAGAAATAGGAATAGCCACCAGGTAACCTTAGCTCACCACACCACAGTAGCTTCCCAAGAGCACGAGCTTCTTCCTGTCTAACCTGCACCTTTAAGCCTTGCTGTTCTGCCTTCTCATTGGCTCTTAGCCCAGCCACCTCATTTCCTCATCACTGCCTGTCTGCGCTACCTCCAGGTCTCTATGGTTGGTACTGGGATTAAAAGCATGTGTCTCCAAGCTTGGCTGTGTCCTTGACCACACAGAGACTCTGCCTGCCATCTGATCGGATTGAGGGCGAGTGCTACCACCGCCTGACTTTTGTTTATGACTGGCTATGTCCTCTGATCTTCAGGCAAACTTTATTTATTAACATACAAATAAAATACCACCACATTTCAGCACAAATAAAATATCACAACATTTTGTGTCCATTTCAGTTCATTTTGCATTGCTATAACAAAATACCAGAGGCTGAGTATTTTATGAAGAACAAGTTCATTTAGCTCATGTTTCCAGAGTTTTAAGAACATGGTGTTGATGTCACTCAGACCTCATGAGGAACTTGTAAAGGATAGTGTCACACAGTAGAATCACCTGCCAGCAAGAGAGAGATCACACAGCATGATAAGAAGCCAAAAGCCCGGCACAACCGGCCTCACTGTTTTGTGACAACTTATTCTCCCAGAAGATAATCTGGTCCTGTGATAATGACATTAATCCCTCCCAAGATAATCTAAACAGCTCCCCTGACCCACCTCATTGAGGTCTTCTACCTCTAAACCAAGCTTGGTTGATAACCACATTTCCAACTCACAGATCTTTGATTAGCACCAAGCCATAGCGTTGTGTCTAACCCCCCTACCACCAAAAAAAAAAAAAAAAAAAAAGAAAGGAAAACATTGAAACCACAACTTTTCTATGGAGCTCCTCACAGGGCTCAGGTACACTGAGCCGTTGATTTCTCCTAGCCTAGTTACTGCTTACAAACTTCCTCTTTGTGGGCTTATGTTGCCGTGTGTCTGTGTGTTTTCATCTGTGCAGATTCTGGAGAATGAACTCAGATCCTTGTGTTTATGAAGCAGGCACTTTACCAACCAGATGAGCAGCCATCTCCCCAGCCCTAAAACTCATTTCTTAATGGATCTTTTGTCTGCCCAAGTCTATCAGTTCATTTTAATAACACCCTGAGATGACTCCAGTCCTTCAGTCAAGGAGAGCTGACCTGGCTCTGGACCCTGCTAAGGACCACCCTATCACACTCTTGTTCCTAATCCCTAACTAATCTTTAAATTAACAAGACTCCAAGGATCTCTTTTTGTAGCTAGAGTTTTCCTGGTCCTGCCTGGCCCAGGGTCAGGACAAATCTCTCTCACCTGCCAGTCCCACAGCTGCTCAGACCCAACCAAGTAAACACAGAGACTTATATTACTTATAAACTGTATGGCTGTGGCAGGCTTCTTGCTATCTAGTTCTTCTATCTTAAATTAACCCATTTCTATTAATCTATAAGTTGCCATGTGGCTCGTGGCTTACCAAGATCTTAACATCTGTTTCTCATCATGGCAGCTGGCAGCATCTCTGTCTCAGCCTTCCACTTCCCAGAATTCTCTTCTGTGCTTGTCCCGCCTATACTTCCTGCCTGGCTACCAGCCAATCAGCATTTTATTTATACAGAGCGATATCCACTACTGTCCCTAATCCCTAACTAATCTTTAGGTTAACAAGACTCCAAGGATCTTTTGTTGTTGTTTTGTTTTGTTTTGTTTTTGTTTTTCCAAACAGAATTTCTTTGTGTAGCTCTGGCTGGCCTGGAACTTGCTCTGGCTGGCCTCAAACTCACAGAGATCCACCTGCCTCTTCCTCTCGAGTGCTGGGATTAAAGGCATGGGTCACCACCTCCAGGCAACAATGGTCCATTTTATATGGTTGACCTTTCCTGTCTTAATGACACACTCCTTTGTCTTTCTACCATTAGACATGTGTTACTAAGAATGAGAAAGTCACAGGATTTAAAAAAAAAAAAAAAAAAGCATTATAAACAGGAAGAAACAGAAAGACAGTCCACTGCAGCCGACTGTAGGAAGAAGGACCCACAACCTTCTGTAGACTGCATGGTCCTAGTAACAACAGCAACACTAATTGCTAGCAGGCAGGACTTGCCTTGGAGTTTATGAACCATTTTACATACATTATTTCATTTAAATAACGAAGTAAGCCCAACTCTGTGGACCCCAAGTTGTTAAATAGCAATGAAATGGAACTTTCTGTTTCTAAGTAAGGAAGTTTTATTTAAAAAAAAAAAAAAAGGAAAGTATTAAAAATAGCTCCAAAAGCAATTTGAACATCAAAGAGCTTTTTATGAAACAACATTTTGATGAGTTAAGTGTAAATGAATCAGAAACATATGGATTAAATTCAAGTTAAAATAAACAAGGGTTTAAAAATTAAGAGACAAAGTAGTCTGAAAACATATCTTATTTAATCCAAAGTGAGTGCCTGAAGGGGAAAAGGGATAGCTGGACAAGGAGGGGTTAGTAAACCAGAGAGGTGAGAAACATATGCTCTGGTACCTGGGCTTCTGCTAGATGCTAGCTGGTGTTCTTGCTATAGATTTTAACTCTTGAAGGAGCAGAGGAGACACGTTAAATGTCCTTTTTGTTGTGAAGTGATTGTGTTAATGATGGGTAACTGGAGTCAGGAATAACACTGCCCACCTAGCCGCATACTGATACCCACAGTGTGGGAGTCAGGAATAACTGCCCTCCTGCTCACACACTGATACCCACAGTGTGGGAGTCAGGAATAACTGCCGATGTTTCCTCCCCCAGTGGCGAATACCACGGCAAACCTCCAGTGTTAATGTATGGAGATGTTTTTACTCCTGCCTACAGCTGAAGACCCCGACACTACAGGCACTCATGGCTCCACCGCCACAGCAGCTCGGTAAGCAAGACTTGGTAGCTGTGATCATTAACAGAGTTCTAGGAAAAGTCGGATGCATGACTGGTATCTGCAGTAAAACTGGGCCAAGAAAAAGAGTTTTGTGGTGCCAGTTAGCCTTCCTGTGTCGTCTAGTTAACTGGGTTCCAGAAACCAGAGCTGCCTACAGCAAATTGTCAAAAGTATAGCTGTCTGCCAGCTTTCCCTGTCTGATTCTACAACCTCCACGCCCATGTGCAGATCTGTGCCCTAGTGGGCTGTGATGGACCACACTGTGCCTGTCACACAGGAACGGGTCTCAGACCCATACCACACCTTTCCAGTACGTTCTGTAAGAATCTGTCCATGCAAGATCATGATTTTTACCTCCCAAACCTCTTCTGTCTATTCTGTCTGAGTGTCCTGAAGTTGACAGTTGATATACCATCAACCAGCTCTCTTTGACACTGCCTGGCTTGCATCATGCATCTATGACATGCCACAGGACCCAGTATTCTTGTTCTGAGGCCTGACTTTCTCCTGAACAGTCAGGCCTTGTTTTCTCCTGCCTGTCTAAACTGCTTCCTCTGCCCAAGATGTGATCTCACTCACTGCCCCATCTTCTGCCATCATGAACCTATCTGCCCTTGAACCAACCTTTCCCAGGGTCTTTTCCACACAGTGCCCTCCCCTCCATTTTTGCATGTGCACTATGACCTCCCTCAGCTGACATCACACACTGCCGGTATTAGATCCACATCAACAGCAGCCCTTCCTCTCAACCTGCTCTGAACAGTTCAGCCTCTTTGTTAATTAAAGAAAGAGGCAAGAATGTTGGTGCACTCCATTGTCTGAGCCAGGAGAATTCAAGACCAACTCCAGCTTTGGGTACATAGTGAGAGACTATTTATGGTCTAAGGAAGCAGCTTAGCTGGCCACAAAAGCATAAGGACCTAAACTCAATCTCCAGAACCCATACAGATAGATAGATAGATAGATAGATAGATAGATAGATAGATAGATAGATAGGACAGATAACACCTGCTTATGATGATAGGCGAGTATAATCCCAGTAGTTCTGGGGAGGCAGAGACAGACAGGTCCTTGGGGCTCACTGGCCAACCAGCCCATCATTACTTAATGAATTCTAAACTGTGAGAGACCCTGTCTTCAAAAAGAAAGGAGACAGAGAAAGAGAGAGAGAGAGAGAGAGAGAGAGAGAAATGATATCCCAGGTTGATGTCTGGCCTGTACACCTGCAAACACACCACACACACACACACACACACACACACACACACACACACACACACCACGCACACGCACGCACACACACGTGCACACACGCACATACATACATTAATTCAATTTAAATTGCAGCTGGCCACACTGCATGTTCTCAGCAGGTCCACAGGTTAGGTGCTTACTGGACCATGTGGGTGTGGAGCATGTTCATCACTGCAGGAAGACCAGATAACACTATTCTGCTTTCTCCATGACCAATGGCTGCACCTGCACACTCTGTATCATCCACAGACTGTACAGCCATTTGCCATGCTCACCATACTGCCTGCTACTCTCTGTCTTACGTCTCAAGTGACTCTAACTCTCAGGTGGCTGAGGCAGGAGCACTGAGAGTTCCAGGCCAACCTGGGCTACGTAACAAGACCATCTCTCACAAGAGAAGATAGATGTTTAAGAGGAAATGCTGTGCTCTGCAGAGAGCAGTTTCCTCACTCCCATGCTAACCGCGGGACTGGATGAGTACATGGGGACTGCCTTGTATGCTGTAAACATTGGGCAGCATCCCTTAGATGCTAGCTGACATCACCTGCAACACTGTGACAACCAAAGCTGTCTTCCGAGTTTGCCAAATGTCCCGAGGAAACAGCATTGATCTCAGTTGAGAACCACTGGTGCAATGGTCAATTGAGGTTGGTCAGCTAGATGGGTGTCTCAAAACCTTAGCTTTGTGGTCCTAGCAAATGAGAAGCAAGCTGACACCCACTCCTCAGAGAAACCTAACAATCTTCTTCTAACCCTGCATGAACCCTCCAGGCCAGCCTGCCATCTGGGAACTGTTCCCTGGCAGCCTCCTTTCATGTGGAGCTGAGCTAGAGCCCTGGGTTCCTCTCCTGACAGCCCAGATGCCCAGCAGCTTCTCTCCACTCACGCACATGCTCTGTTTTGCAAGCCAGCCCACTTCCCCATGGGGGGGGGGAGCTTTCTGACAGAGGAGTGGCTGGAAGAGAGGTGCAGAGGAGAGTGCTCAGTCTTTAGGCAACCTGGGAGGTGGCTTGGCAAGGCGACCCAGGCTCTTAGCACAGAGACACAGAAGGTGGGAACACATGCCCCCGGTTGTGGCTTCAGCCATTCTGAGCAGTCACAAGCTGAACACAGCATGGAGGTTGATCATTGAAAACAGTGCAATATTTCTCTTGCAGCCCTTTGTCTTCATAGACTCATCCCTCAAGTCCCCAACGTTCCCACTTCTCCTTTGCTTGATTTTCCTCATGGTATAGTGACTACAAACACATCCTAAGGAAAGCATTTCTTTTGAAAATGTGTATCTAATAAAGGTGTCATTTCATTACTGGCCCTTAGGAAAATGTATAGATGGAAAAGTATGTCATACAAGTTTGAATGTTTATTGCTCTGTCTTCTCACTGGATTCCGTGTGTGTGTGTGTGTGTGTGTGTGTGTGAGAGAGAGAGAGAGAGAGAGAGAGAGAGAGAGAGAGAGAGAGAGAGAGAGAGAGAGAGAGAGAGAGATTTGGTATGTAAAGGTTCTGAGACATCCAGCAGTAAAGAAATAGAGGTTTGGAGCCAATGTACCCTGGCTATCAACTCAAAGAAGAGCTGATGGTACGACTCATGAGCCCTTTGGGAAGAAGTGAGAGAGAGATCAGGCAAACACATGGATCTAAACAGTGTACACATATGAATCTCTGGTCAAACTCAAAGGGCTTCTGTTTACCAGGAACCCCCCTGACTATGGAACCACTGGGCTCAAACTTCTCAGGCTCAAGAAAAAAATGGAGGGAGGGCAAGAAGATTCCCCCAATGAGTATATAAAGATTCATTCTTATGAAAATAATCTGTTTACAGTTTTATTTTAGGTTGAAATTTTCAGATGTTTTCCACCCGCTTTCTTAGGAGTCCAAATTCTGCTTCCAATTAAGGGCGTTGCACTTGGTTCTTAATAAGCAATAAACTCCAAAGAATGAACAGTTACAGCTTATGAATAACGATCACTGTCAAGCTGAGGCAGTAACCTCCAGATCAGCCCTGCCGTTGTCTTCTCCTCTCTTTCCTCCAAGGTTCTTTGGGAGTCTTTAAAGAGTCAAGGCTCTAGGACACTCCTGTCTTACCTACCTCATGGGCAATGTGTGGCCGCACTGGCTGCCCTGAGGTAGCAGAAAACCCACACTGCCTCTCAAAACAATAGTGGTGACATGGCAACCACAGTAACAAAGGTGGCCCATGCCATCAGAAGTGATTTTTCTGAAAAGAAAAAAAATAATGTATCATAGGATCCAGGACATGCAAGGAGGTCAGAATTCAGAAAGCCCCTCACCTGAATGGCAGGTAAAAATGTATCTGTGTGTTCTGAACTTGTGACTAGAATTCAACACTCCCTTCCTGTGATGGGTGGGTCTAAAGTGTCCTCCATGGGCTCCTGTGTTTGAACACGAGGTCCTAGCTGGTGGCATTATTTGCAGACTATAGAATCTTTAGGACCATGGCCTAGCTAGCTACAGTGGATCACAGAGTAGGTAGTCAAGATAATACTCCACTTTCTGCTTCTGGTACCATTCTTGGCTTCCTGATCTCCCAGTGTGTGAAGAGCTCAACCCTACACACTCCCACTGCCACACACTCCACCATAATCTTGCTGCCACATAGTTCACCATGCCCTCTTTGCCATAATAACCAGAAATCCTGAACCAAATAGTAAGCTATTTTTGCCAAGTGTTCTGCATGGCAGCTAGAAAACTAATGTGTGTGCTTCCATTAAGAGAGCACCCCAGGACATGTATGACAGAAGAAGAGAAACTATTTCCACAAGTCATCTAACCTCCACATGGGGGCTGTGGTATGTGCCCACACACAGGCACTGGGTCGGTCAGAGTGCTTATAGCACAAGCATGACACTGTGAGTTCAAATCCCCAGCACCCATGTGAAAACTTGGGTGTGGTTGTGTGGGCCCATAACCTCAGGATGGGAGGAGGTGGGGAAAAGGGGATCTCTGGGGCTTGTTGGCCACAACCAGCCTTGATCCAAATTCAGCGAGAGACCATGTTCCAAAGGAAAAGACAGATAGGGATAGAGTAGGGCATCCAATGTCCTTCTCACTTTGAGCACAGGTACACACAAGCATATGCATGAGAGAGAGAGAGAGAGAGAGAGAGAGAGAGAGAGAGAGAGAGAGAGAGAGAGAGAGAGAATAAAATTTTAAGGGCTGGAGAGATGGCCCAGCAGTTAAGAGCACTGGCTGTTCTTCCAGAGGACCTGTGTTCAATTCCCAGCACCCACATGGCAGCTCACAACTGTCTGTAATTCCAGTTCCAGAGGATCTGACACCCTCCCGCCAATGCACATAAATAAAGTTAAAAAAAAATGGGGGCTGGAGAGATGACTCAGAGGTTAAGAGCACTGACGGCTCTTCCAGAGGTCCTGAGTTCAATTCCCAGCACCCACATGGTGGCTCACAACCACCTGTAATGAGATCTGGTGCCCTCTTCTGGCCTGTAGTCATACATACATGCTGTATACATAATAAATAAATCTTAAAAAAAAAAAAAAGACAACTATCAAAAAAAAAAAAAACCAGTTTTAACGTAGATGGTATTGTGGGAACCCACAGAGGTTCCATAGTGAGAGCTGAGCTTGCTTTACCCAGCAGGACTGCCTAAGAGCATGATTGGAGCACAGGTCCTGGTACCAGGTGTTTGAAAGGGTCTACACTTGCTGTATCTAGTAGGGGGAGGTCTTTTACCTTGCCATCAGCATTAATATGAAAAGCCCTTATGAATAAAGTTCTGGGCCATTGGGCATTGACTCAGGACCTCCGGAAGCTATCCTGTGTTTCCATCTTTCTTCTTGGCTAGGCCTATCATTCTATCTACAAGTTCCTTATTCCTCTCTCCTCCTCATAGGAACCCTGTAAAAGGTGGGGGCTGGACCCCACACAGCATGAGGCTGAAGAAAAGTGCTATTTTAAAGTATTTACCTGGCATAACCAAGGTCCCAGTTTCCATCCCCTGTGTCATCTATACTCCCCCAATAAACATAGACACAAATTACACAGTAGAATTCACAGCACCTGTGACCCCAAAAAGTGTAGACATTATTAGATGTTAATAATATCACATTACAGTCATCATACATGGCTCAAAGAGTGTTTTTATTGTCCACCATTGCAGAGTGATGGTCCCTATCAGCATCATTACTGCTTGTTATTTTATATAGAAACAGATACAGAGTAGGTTTAAATATTTTCACACGGTTGATGAGCTTTAGAATCCTTTGTGTTTTACTTTGTGCACTTAAGGATTTTTTTTTCATGATATTTTGACCCTGATTCCATGGGTCACCAGAATGCCAAGGATTCAAAGCACAAAACTGATTTAAGGGACCAGCAAACTGGTGCCATGAGTAAAGGTGCCTACCACCAGCCCTGGCAACCAGAGTTTGATCTCTGGTATCTGCACCCTGGAAGGACAGACAGAACTGACTCCTACAAGTTGTCCTCTGATTGGCATGTGTGCATACACACACACACACACACACACACACACACACACACAGAGTAAATTAATTAAAATGCTATTTATATTATTCCTTTAAAAACTGCTTTAGTAGCATCCTGTATTAACTAGGTGGAGAAGTTGCTTTGTTTACAGAATAGAGGCCGAGGCACAAAAAGCCTAAGTTGTTTGTCCAAGGTCACGGAGCTGATCAAGACCCCAGTGAGAACAGGAACCCAGGCAGTCTGGGGAGAGTTTTCAGCTTCCACCCTGCTGCCCCCACCCCGACCCCGCAGCTGCCTCCTACCCTGATCCTAGAAGTGATGTGGGCCCGGCTGCTCATCGCCTCACAACCTCCTCGCCTCACCCCTCCTCACTTCACTTGACAGCCATGTGCTTCTCATCTGTTCCCCTGGCTGTGCTGGCTGGCCTGCTTCCACTTCCGGAGCCCTCTCCTTCCCCACTCTTCCATCCCCAGCCTCTCCCAGGGTTGGAGCCTCATCTCTCCTCTGGCTGGAATGGCCACCCCAGAGATTTCTCCTACCTCCACCCCGACTTCCCAGATTAACCTACCAGTGTGAGTGCCCCTGGGTGGAGCCGTGGGCTGGCCTCGGGCTCTTTTGGTTTTGTCATGCCAGCTCACTCCCTTGGGGCTTCTCAACTGCCTCCTTTGTAGTCTCACTTTCTCTTATTTCGTCAAAAATCTGCTCCCTTGTATTGTGCTTTTTTATGTCTTGTTTGAAAACACTCGTCCCCTTTGTATTTCTTCTTAAAACTTCTGAAGGTTTGCTCTTCGTTTTTCAGTCCTTGACAGAACCGGAATTTGCTTTGGTGATAGTTGTAAGGCAGTGAGTTGAGTGTGTGTACGGAGGTGGTGTTTCTTTTCAGATGGGTGACTAGGTGTCCTAAGAGCAGGTATTGGATGTTCCATGTTTCCTCTCTGGTCTCTCCTGGATGTTTCCTTAGTGAGTCTGGGTTGTTGTTTTTTTGGTTTTGGGGAGGTTTTTTTGGGGGAGGGTTGTTTGTTTGTTTGTAGACTAAAGGATGGCCAATGCCTATTCTAGCTTGTGTCTTTATTTTAGTGCTAAAACACTGGCTAAAAACAACGTGGGGAGGAAAGGGTTTATTTCCCAGTTCCCAATCATGGTCCATCATTGAGGGAAGTCAGGGCAGGAATGCAAGGAAGGAAGGAACCTGGAGGCAGGAACCGAAGCAGAAACCACTGTGGAAGGCAGCTCACTGGATTGCTCTCCTTAGCTTGCTCCTCAGCCAGCTTCTTTATACAACCCAAGACCTCTAGCTCCAAGAGTGGCACCTGCCATAGTGGACTGGGACTTCCCAGATCAATCATTTATCAAGAAAATGCCACAGAGCCCTGCCAATCTGGTGGGGCATTTTTTTTCAATTGAGGTCCCCTCCTCCCAGATGTCCCTAGTGTGTGTCAAGTTGACAAAAACCAGCACAGTCCTGAAGTAAGTACCGTGATCCCCTATGTTGTCTACCATGCCTTATGTCACACATGCTCTGAAGTTCTTTTTACTAACCTGTTTCTTCAACAGTATCTTGCTATCTTTGCATTTTGTTTTTCTATATAAATTCTGAAACAATTGAAGTTTCACAAAAAAATAGAGTTTTTAAACTTTTGAGAATTCTTACTAGAATTATTGTGCACATACATACTAACAGGTAGAAATGGCATCTCTAAAATATTGAGCCTTTCTATCTTTAAATAAGAATTAACTTTGTATTTTTAGATTGTTCAAGGCTTTCTTTTTCCCAGCCATATTAAGATATTATTAACCAGTTTTATATATGTATAGATTGAAAGATATTGATATATAGAATTTTTTTTTTTTTTTTTTTTTGGTCAGAGCTGAGGACTGAACCCAGGGCCTTGTGCTTGCTAGGCAAGCGCTCTATCATTGAGCTAAATCCTCAACCCCAAATCTTTTTTGTTTGTTTGTTTGGTTTTTGGTTTTTGTTGTTGTTGTTTTCCAAGACAGGGTTTCCCTGTGTAGCTTTGCGCCTTCCCTGGAACTCGCTCTGTAGACCAGGCTGGCCTCGAACTCACAGAGATCCGCCTGGCTCTGCCTCCCGAGTGCTGGAATTAAAGGCGTGCGCCACCACTGCCCGACGATATACAGATGTTTTCAAGGGATATGGTGTGATAGTTGATATTTGTCTAAGTTGTGAAATGATTTATCACAATCAAATGAATTAACTCATCCATCATGACAGTTGTTGCTTGTGAATATGAATGTGTGTGTAAAAATGTGAGTGTGAATATGCGTGTATGTGAATATGAGTATGAATTTGGGTATGTAATGAGCACATTTAAAATCTATTAAGAAAGCTGGGTATGAGACACACACCTGTCATCTCAGCACTTTCGAGGTAGAAGCAGGAGGATCTGGAGCTCAAGGTCATCCTCAGCTGCCTCTTGAATCCAGGGCCAGCCTGACCTACATGAGACCCTGTCTCAAAAATAGATATGATCTACTATGTAGATTTCATGTGAGTAATAGAACTCCACTGTACTTGTTACTGAACATTACATCACAGAATTTATTCATCTTTTTTTCCTCTAGGGTGTTTTATTTCATTTTCTTTGAGACAGGATTTTGCTATGTAGCCCAGGCTGTCCCTGGTTTTTGCTTCAATCTCTCTCTTTTTTTTTATTAAGGAATTTTTTATTCATTTTACGTACCAATCACAGATTCCCCTCTCTCTTCCCTCCTCCTGCCCCTCCAGCCTTCCCCTGCCCCAACTCACCCCCTATTCCTTCCTTCAACAAGGCAAGCCTCCCATGGGGAGTCAGCAGAGCCTGGTACATTCTGTAGAGATAGGTCCAAGACCCTCCCTCTGCATCAAGGCTGTGCAAGGTTTCCCATCATAGGCAGCGGGCTCCAAAATTGCTTCAATCTCTTAGGTTACCAGTGGAGGCCAGCTCATCTTTGGTGGAGGCCAGCTCATCTTTAACTGAAATTTCACCTTTTCATACACGTCTCCTCATCCACTCTTACCCATGCTTTTAATGCTTCTGGTTTATCATTTTCTTTTCTCCATCAGATTTCATGTGTACGTTCTGTTTGCTTCTAAGAGATACACAAATAGATACATAAATAGTTACCTTGCTGAACAGGTTTAGTATATTTTCTATTTATAGCAATATAGAGAAAGGTAACTATATAAAAATGTATTATTTCCATAAGCTCCCTAAATTTTGGTCCTATATTTAATTACTTGCAAATTATTAAGATGGAGTGCTTTCTATATAGATATATGTATCAACACAGATAATAAGAGTTTAGCTTTCTCCTTTCTGATATATGCATGTTTGTGAACAACTGTATAAGGTAGACCCTCCAATACTATCTTCAGTAAAAAATGGCTAGTCATTTCTTCATTCTGATTTTTTAAATATGCTTTCCAGATCCCAATATTAAGTCTGATATTTGATTTTAGATTTTTGCAAGTTTTTTTTTAATTCTTAAATTTAAGAAAAGTAAAGTTTTTTTTCATTTTTAAGAACATTCCCTTACATTACTAATATTTATCATAATGATTTTTACTATAATATTTATTGACATTTTGCAAATACTTTTCCTTCATTGAGAAGAGTTGACTTGGTTTCCTGCATTTGGTTAATATGTATGGTGAATTGACCAATTATTTTTCCAGTGTTGAGCCAACCTTGCTTTCCCGAAGTTAGCTTTTCTTGGTATGATATGGTCTCTCTCTTTAACAGATTTTGTTTACTTAAATGTTCCTTAGAATTTTGCATTTCTGATCTCTAGTCTGTACTGCACTATTACTTCTGCTTTCACAACGTTCTCATCTCGTTTGGTGCCTGGGTTTTACTAGCCTCATAAATATGAGTTATGGAATAGTCCATCTTTTTCTATTTTGGAAAGACTGTGTGATTGCATTTGTCTGTTCCTTAGATGTTTGGTAGAAGTTGCCAGTGAAAGCATCTGGGCCCTGTGTTTTCTTAGCAAGAAGACTTTCTAACTCCTGAACCAATGTCTTTGATGATTTGAGGATGTGGCAGATTACAAAACCAGTCACAATTCTCTAGCCTCTATATCCCCATCCTCTCACTAAAGAGAAAGCATTGGTTTCCTCAACTCTGGCCTGGGGGCTTTCTTAGGCAACAGAATATAGTTCTTCCACTATGCCCATTTCCCAAGAACTTTTCATGCTTCTGTCCACCATCCTCAAGCACTGCCTGCCTGCACCCAGACTGAGCCATGCCCAGCCTACCAGCTGTCGGAGACTGTGTAACACACAGCCTGTCTTGAAACACGTGGGGTGGAAAGTTCAGCTTCCACCAGCAAAGTGACCCAGCACCAACCTGCAATTGACCAAACACCAGAGTGAGCCTCAGCAAGACCAGAGGAGCTGTTCTGTTTACCAATGACCTTTGGTCATTTGAAGTCATCAAGTGACAGGGCAGTTATACAGCAACAGATAATTAATGCACTGAATCATTTCTATTTTCTGTTTCTTCCAGAAAAATATTAAGCCATTTCATCTGATTTGTTTTAATTCATTGGTATGGCTGGCACCCTCACACACACTAAATAATAAGCAACTAGTTCCATATTCTTGATAAGCACAGGAATGGATAAAGAAGCTTTCAGAATTCTTACTGTGATAAAGGTTCTGGTTGATATTTCTTTGTGGTTCTAAAAATAAAATGTTTATTAAAATATGATGAATTGTTTTGCTTACTTAGTTTTTGAGACAGAATCTCACTGTGTGGGCCAGGCTGACTTTGAACTTGTAACCCTCTGCCTCCAAAGTGCAAAGATTTCAGGGGGCATGCCTCTTTCCCACCAGAGCATTCGCCGGAATATGTGTACTCATGGGTCTTTTATTTTTAAATTCTGGAGATAGAACCCAGGGCCTCCCACCCTGCCATTGAGCCACATGCCCAGCCCATTCCATGAGTCTTTCTTTTCATTTGTAGAGAACTAGTATATTCTCTCTGTCCTTCGGGTCAGTCTTTTGATATTCTTATATATTCAGATAAACCACACACAGAACTAGTGTTTTTGTTTTAGCTCATAGTCTGTGATTTCTCACTTATATCTGTAGTTTTGTTATTTCATTATGACTACTGATGCATGGGGACTTATTTCTTCAATCTCTCTTTTAAGGATTCTATCCATTGCATTCCATTTCAGAAGGATGAAGGCTCATTCCCCCACCCACTTGTTCTGGAACATGATGTACCATTTTGTTTTCTCCTCACAGTGACACTGACTTCACTTGAGTTTGTCGTGGTGTTGGATGTGGGGTTACAGCAATACTCATGCACGCCTAGCGCTGGATCAAAGCCAGGGCTGTGTGCACTATCCCAGTGGAGCCATCTCCCCAGCTCAGTCTTCATGAGTTTTATTTAGTGGGTTTTTTTTTTTTTTTCCTGTTGATGTTTTGCATTCTAGGTGGGATTTCTGCAAGTATCTTGTCCACCACACGGCCAGAAACAGAAGCTCACCATGCTCCCTCTTTCTCGTTCCTGTATTTATCTCTTCCATAAACACAATTTACTGCTACTTGTCTCTGAGTTTGTTTCTCATCTTCCTCACTAGAGGACTTCGCCCTCGGGCTGGGAGCCCAGGCTTGTCACCCACCTCACGGAGCTGCACACAGCTTCCCTAAATTAACGGCCAAATGAATGAAAGAGTTCAAAGGCAAAGGACTGTGGTTATAGCCACAAGGAAAAAGCAGGTCCTTCAAGAAGGCCTCTGGTTGTCCCCCTCTCACATCTGAGGGATGAGAGCAGCAACCGTGAGCAGCTCAGGGTGTTCGTGGGAAACTGATATCTGCGTCCTCAGCCCCGTCCTTACTCTCAAGGGTCAGACCACCTCAAGTCCTAATGAGCGAGGAGAGGATTTTTCAGGCTAACACTGTTGAAAATATTCTTTGTCTCCGTGGAGCATACACATCACAGGTTTGATATGCCGTGTTGTAAAGTGTTCCCAGATCGCTGTTTCTCCTCAAACCCCATTTTTCCTTTCTATATATGTGGTGTCGGGTGCCTGAGAGGGTCGTGCAACGCAGGAACAAAGCAGGAACGCTCCCCTCCCACGCACCTATTGACCATCCTCCTGGCACTTTCTGCCCCAACTGGTTTTGTTTACCTTACGATTAAAGTCAGTCTCTGGTGGCTATGGAGTTGCTGCTTTATGGTGACAGCAACACCCTAGCCAAGACATCGGTTGCCTCTGTCACTTTTGAAAATGTTTTTTATGGGCTTTGTTTTTTTTGTTTTTTTTTTAAACTGGTGGAAACCTGATAACATCGCAGAACCTGAAATACTCCCTCCCCACCCCCAAACTGAAGTATCCTGTTGAAAGTGGAGTGAAACAGGGAGGTCAGGAGAATAGGGGTTCCAAGCACCTGGAAAGAAGAGACTCGGGGAGCAGGCTTCACTGGTGAAGTGCCTCCCATGTGAGCATGAGGACCTTCATTTAGACCCTTCAGCACCATGTGGAAGGCCAGGTGCTGTAATCCCAGAGCTGGGGAGGCAGAGACAGGAGGATGACAGGGGAGGTCCAACAGTGAGCTGATCTAGCCAAAGCACAGAGGTCTCAAAAAACTAAGGTGGACGGGCTGGAGAGATGGCTCAGAGGTTAAGAGCACTGACTACTCTTCCAGAGGTCCTGAGTTCAATTCCCAGCAACCACATGGTGGCTCACAACCATCTGTAATGAGATCTGGTGTCCTCTTCTGACCTGCAGTCAAACATGCTGTATACATAATAAATAAATAAATCTTAAAAAAAAAAAAAAAAAAAAAAAAAAAACTAAGGTGGAGATGGACAGAGGAAGACAAGTGACGTGGACCTCTGGCCTCTGCACACACATCCTCACACATGAAGCTCACAGAGAGAGGGGAGGAGGAAGAAGAGGAAGAGTGGGAGGAATAGGAAGAAGAAGAGGAGGGGAAGAGGGAGGAGTTCCTGGAACCCTTGACTCTAGAAACAGGTCTACTCATATTATTACTGTAAGGGCAGTAAGCCACAGTGGGGTTTACCAAGCTGCAATCTACCCAATACTGACTGAATCATGGAAAACTCTAAGAGTCACAAATACACTGACTAATTAGCTGTCCTAGACCGTGTGCCCTCATTAATAAATCATTGTGTTCCTCCACTGGACCGCAGAATCCTTCTTAACACAGAACAACAGGAGAAGCAGCCGAAACACCACTCTGGCCGTCCATGAAAATAAAGCTTTCGTTCCTGTTCAGTACCTTTCCAGTCAATCAAATCCTCATATCCTTGCCTAGTTGGGGGTTGATTTCAGGACTTATTTCTCAAAGGCAACGTATTTTTTGTAAAATCTCTTACCAAAATTTACTTCCTCTTTCTCTTCGTAATACTTCAAAACAAAATTAATATAATTTACAAGATAAATTGCTTACAGCAAAGAGACATGCAATCAGATAAAATGAAATTGTCCAATTTTCCCCAATCTGAACTTAGCGACTCTAATCCCTAAAGAACACACTAGAAGCAGATAAGGTCCAGATAGCTGCGGTGAAAGCTGAGATCAAAATCAGCAAATGATTTTTCCACAATGGAAAGATTTTTCCATCAGATTTCACTTGACCTTGAACACTGTGTCAGCAATAAATAATTAATGCTGTTTATTACAGTAATGCTCCATTTAAGTGGCATTACCAGGGAACTAGATGCCTGAAATGAGTGAATTGGCCAGATACTAAGATTTGCTCCCTTCAAGTGTGTGTATGCGCCTGCCCCTGCATGCACTCGTGTACACACACACACACACACACACACACACACACACACACACACCCTGCTTCATTGTAACATTTCTTTTGTTTATTTTCTAAAATACACAGCAACATTTTGTGATGTGCTGACATTCCCTGACACATAAGCATTCATTCATCCAACAAATGCTTAGCAGAAACCTACCATGGAGGCACTCAGCCTAGTGTGGGTGCTTACAAAGAGGAAGACAGAGTCCTGTCCTTGACCTGTGTGCTGATGAAGGGCCGATTAAGATAAAACTTCAAACTACTATAAGTGCCAGGGCAGGAGAAATGTGGAGTGTTATGGATACAAGAACAAAATGAGAAAACAATAGAGTCTGAGGTTGGCTGAATCCTCCAGAATGCAGTCTTCCCACTGAGCAGCCTGAGTGCTGAGACTTGGTTCTCATTATTGGTCTTAGTCACTGATGTAGTCCTGGAATTAAGATGTAGTTTCTTCTTGGTGTAGGATGTGGCTAATAACATCCTGCTACCTGATAGTGTATATAAAGTAATTAAAGGTGTTAAATACATGGTGTTATAGTCATTGCCACATAACCAATTAATTCAAAAGATATCAGCTTCAGGGACTGGAGATGTAGTTTACTGAGGAGAAAGCTTGCCTAGTAGGCATGAGCCTGAGGTCTGATTCTCAGAACTCTTTAAACATGCATGCATCTGTAGCATTCATGGTGTTGCATGCCTGTAATCCCAGCACTCAGGAGGTAAATGGAAGCAAGAGAATCTGGAGTTCAGGGTCACATAGCAAGTGTGAGGCCAGCCTTGAGGCCGAACTTCATGAGGCCCTGCTTCAAAAAATCAAAGTGTGTGTGTGTGTGTGTGTGTGTGTGTGTGTGTGTGTGTGTGTTAACCTATCCCACTTACCTGCAGCTCATCCTTCTGGTTTCTGGCAGTTGGTGCTTGCATATCTGAAGGCAGGACCCCATTCTTCAAGTACCCACAACAATAACTGAGAGCTTCAGTTCTTTGCTGGCTGCTGCCCAGGAGCCACCCCTTGCTCTCTGTTACAGGAACCTCTCCAACATGGCAGCTTGCTGCCTCAGCACAGCAACAGAGCATCATCTACAAATGAAAGCCACGGCCTTTTATAGCCTGGCCACACACATGACAGTCCATCAAGTTGGTTTCAGTCCCAGGGGCTGTCTGGACTGGAGGGAACGAACACTAGGAGGGGCACCACTGGGCCATCGCCCCACATGTCAATCACATCATGGGCCCTCTTCCAGAGGCTGGAGCAAACATCAGTCCTGGTGTTCTTTCCCATTGAGCTCAGAAAGACCTTCAAGATCTGACCTAATGCAGAACCCCAAGAGGCTTATTACCAATCAGTCTGTGAGATAAGATCAGTTTGCCTGCTCGGATTTGAATAGTAAGCTCTGCAATTGTTGCTATAGGGGAAATGGTTAGGTAAGGAGCATGGAAAGAAATGGGGCCTCTCTTTGGAAACCACCTGCAGGACCACAGCAAGTCAATGGGAGGGAAGTCAAACCTGTAGCAGAGATTAGCCGATAAAGACTTCAAGACAAGCCTTGCTCCTAAAGGCTGTGGTTCGGGTGATGTACCTCCTGGTGTGCAAGGGACCACAGGAAATTGGACCACATTATGGTTGGAGCTTTGCCATCTGTGGCATTCCAGTGCCTGGTTTTGCTAGTTGCAGGCAATTTTGGGAGATTGTGGGGCTGGGGTGGGCTCAGCAGGATAACACTAGGATGGGATGACTTGGCTGAAACCTCTGACCAGACATACAGTACCCTGTGACTACAACGGACATCACATCATTTACTCAATTATAAATATTGGACAGGAGTATCAAATGTCCAGATGATTTTCTCCTCCTTTCTGGAGTAGAGTAAGGTGGGGTGGGTGTTATTTATTAAGCGGTGCTGTTTACCATTCGATAAAAGCCACGAGGTACAACAAAACCCACTGTAAGAGTCTATTAAGGGAAGGAAACAGAAAAGATGTGCACAGGCCTGTGATGGAATGACTGTGCAGGAGGAAGATGGGGAGGGATAAGTGGAACCCGCTTCTATAGGTTCCCCACAGACATGCACATTTTATAGGTTCCCATGGACATGTGCATATGTGCTTACATAGCTAGCCCATGCACGTGTATAGATTATGTGATCATAGGCCGTGGGATGACTAAGCATCTTAGGTCCTGTAGCTGGGGGAGTGGCTAGGAATTCTGACAGTGGGGAGGACTCTTGCTTCTCTCTCTTCTTTCTGGGATGGGATGGGCAGGGTTGTGCTTGTCCCTAACAGTGTCTCTCAGCTTGTCCTTGCCAACCTTCCCTTTTCACCGCTTCCTCCCAAATCTCCCATGTTCCTTTGCATGTTTACGCCTGTTACACACTAAGGCATGTCTTGTTCTTTGTCCACACCTGCTTAGAACTCATAATGGCTTCATCTTTGTCCACAGGACCACAGACACAGACAAATTCATGCATGCACACATTTATCTATGTATCATATATGTGTGTTTATATGTAAGGTGATTTCCAAACTGGGGAATCACATGTTCTAGACTGATTAATTTGGGGAGAGGAGGGTTTTGTTGCTATTATTTGGATTTTTGTTTGTTTGTTTTTTGTTTGTTCATTTGGAGATGGGATCATATTATAGAGCCCAAGCTGGCTCTATAATCCAATTCTGAAGATATAGATACACACCACCATCCCAGGCAAGATTAAGACTTTTAGGGTTTGGGAACGACCCAGCAGGTACAACCAAGCCTCACAACGTGAGTTTGAATGCACATGATAAAAGAAGAAAAGCTTGCACGTGCACACACACAATAAATAAATGTTTTTAATTAAATTGATATTTTTTAATGTTTTATATTGAAATAACGTCAAACGTTTAAAAAATGTCTTTATACACAGTGAATTCTTGGAGTCCCTTCACTCAGCTTCTTCTTTTTTCCCTTATGGTCCCCTCAAATGTGTGTTCATACATAATCCCCTGCCCACCCCCCACTCCCGAACCATGGTAGCCGGCAAGCATAAGATCCACTAATTTCCCTTTACTATTCCTCAGTGTATCTTCTAGAACTCCCCTAAGCAGCCACTGTGCAGCCTTAACCATTGTCAAAGTCAGGCCAGAATCCACGGGCCTCTTTTGCGTTTCCGGTTTATTCCAAAGAGAGCGATGCAAGCCTCGGGTCAAGTCCCAGCCACACACTGGACCGAGCCTTCGTGTCTGCCCTGTGACCTCCACCTGAACAGCTCTCAGCCACCCACTTGCCTCAGTGACCTGGACTCTTTACAGAGAATGCGAATCAATACTTTGCTGCACAGCCCTCCATCCGGATTTATTGAATAGTTCCTTGGGGTTGGAGTCCTGCCTTGTCTTGGGCGGGAACTTCAGGCAATGGATTTTTTTTTCTCAGCATGTCCTGACAGCAGGGCCCAAGATGTGTCTGTGGATGGTGGTTGCCAGGTTTCTCCAGTTGATTTGCAGATATTCTGTACTCAGTAGTTAAGTGGTGTTTAACTAATGGTCTGTGGAAGTAAACTTGGAGGTTTTGGAGTGTCCTGGTCCCCATCCATTTTTATCTGTCCTGGTTTCCAGAGACGAGCCTTGCCCAAATCTATTCATTTCTTCTGTAATTACCTTCAAGTATATACATTTTTGAGATGGGGTCTCATGGATTCCAGGCTAGCCTAAACTTGCTGTATAACCAGGAATGACCCAGTCCCCCTGCCTCTGCCTCCTAAATGCTAAGATTACAGGTATGTATTTCCATGATGTTAAATGTTTTATAAGGAAGACTTTGCTATCCATAACTTGAGAGGAATAGTTTCTAGATTGTCACCCTCTGCCAAGGTTCTCCTGACACCACTCCACAGGAGGACCAGCTGTGTCCCCCAGTCTTCCTAGGAGAGTCTATAGGTGCTGGTGACCTTCCTTATGAAGGATGTTTATGGGTTGCACAGTAGGCCAGGCCACACTTTCCCCGTTCCTCCTTCACAGCTGCTTTTTCCTCTTGTCCTGAAGAAAGGGCCACCTCTTACTCCTGAATCTGACTGTGGTGCATAGCCCTAGAGAGGGGGGGAAAGCTTTATCTCCAAACAAAGGAATGATTCAAAGTCCACCTGTCTAGTGTTGAGAAAGTGAATGACTCTAATGACTAGGTTACAAATCCCTCTGTAGGTCAATTCATTTTCAAGTCTTTTCTTTCAACAGAACTGAAGGGAGATCTGATGGGGTTGTCAGCTGGGAGAGCATTAGAAATCATTTTTGATGATAGATCAGCATGACTTTTGGCAAATAGCTCAGAACTGTTTGAAGAACTGAGTGGTGTTGCCATGACAAAACTCCATCCATCCTGTATGCTTATGTGAACGAGGTTCTTTAGCCCTTTGAACCACAATTAAAAGCGGGGGTAGGGGGCGGGGGGAGAGGAGAAAAAGAGAGAGAGCAGAGGGAAGGAATGAAAGGGAGAGGAAAAGGGGAAAGAAAGAAAGCAGGGAGGGAGGGAAGGAGGAAGAGAGGGAGAGAAGAAGGGAGGGGTCGAGGGAGGGAGGGAGGGAAACTGATCAATTGATGCTGAACCTGATCTCATCTGCACAACAAAACGGGGCGTTAAAACTCCCTGAACACTTAGCACTCAGGCAGGAGCATCATACTCAGTTGAGGCTCCCCTGAGGTACAGACCCAGGCCCTATCTCAGAAAACTAAACCAGAGAAAGAGGAGAGATGGGCCAGCGTCAGACTAAAGGCTCTCCATCCCACTCAGTGTGTATGCTTTCAGTCACTTTGACTTTTCATGGTCCATAATCATTTATAAATTGAAAATGCATTTCTGTTCCCGGCTGTTAAGTACAAACAGTAACGACCATGTTGATAACAACATGGAAGAGATGCTTTTACCGCCTAGCATGTCAAAGTCGTGAAATATAGTCAAGATTTAAATTTTAACAACTTTCCACTGAAAGCTTTTGAAGGTTTTGAGTCTGTCAGAGCAAACGCCGTGCAAAGGGCGGAAGGCAACACAGAAGAAAACACTGTCAAATCCCAGTGACTAGGTGGCTTCAAAAGACAAAGAGTTCATACGACCACTTACGTCTTATACCATCAAATTGTGGTGGAAATTACCCAGCCTTTGAGCCTCACAGTGAAATGCTTTTGTTCTCACCTGAAGCATATGTGAGGAGGAAATGATACGGAAAACATGCTGGAGCCACAAGAGCACTGTTCAAAGAGCACTGAGGGAAAGATGATTTATTCTGAGTACGCCACAGACCGTCTCTGCTGCACACCCCCTGTCTTCTTCAGAACACATTTCACCTCCCATCCAGGTCTGTCCCCACCTCATATTCTACCCCTATTCACATCAGCATTGCTTCATCCACCCCAGTCAAAGCCCTACTTCACTATGCTGGGTACTTTTTTTTTTTTTTTTTTTTTTTGTCAATTTGACACAAGCTAGGGTCATCTGGGAAGATAACACTCAGTTGAGAAAATGCCCCAATCAGATTGGCCTGTGGGGCATTTTCTCGATTAGTGATCTATGTAGGAGGACCCAGCTCATTGTGGGTGGTCCTGCAGTGCATAAGAAAGCAGGCTGAGCAAGCCCTGAGAAGCAAGCCAATAAGCAAGTTCTTCTGTGGCCTCTACTTCAGTTCCTGCCTCAAGTTCCTGCCTAGACTTCCCTCAGTGATGAAGTGAAACCTTCGTGGTGAAATAACCCATTTTCTCCCCAAGCTGAATTTGGTCATGATTTTTATTAGCAATAGACAGCAAACTAGGACGCATGTCCATTGCCAGGAAAACACAACGGATCATTTTCAAACATTCTCAAGGGTTGTCCCCTGATTATGTTTAGACTCTCAGAACACTTGGCTCCTCTGAAACCATAGTGATGATCTCACTGCCCTTATGGTAAGTCCCCTTGCCACGTTCTGTTCAAGTGGGGGCCATCCTGTGAGTTCACACATGCACTGTGGCAGCCTTGTATGCCAAGGACAATGCAAACCACAGTGTAAAGAGGGAACTTGACAGTGGTTTCTAAGCTCTGGCAGGCTCATAAATATACATAATCTAGTTAATAAGACACTGATTTGTTGAATGTAGGGTAAGGCCCAAGACGCGCTTTCACAGACACCCTAAGCACAGCCCACACCAGATGATTACCTTTAATCTTGTCCTTAACCATACCCCAGGCTGGTCTCTGACCCCTGCCTCAACTCTTAAACTCACTCTTTTGTTTCCATTCAGGAATGAAATAAATATTCCAAAGAGCAAAGTAGTCAATACATCCCCCACGGGGTTAAGTGAGCTGCTAGCATTCTATATTTTATTTTTGCAATTTCTTATTGCTGTATCAAATGTCTGTCTGCTAAACTTACAATGTTTCTTTTAGTTAGAAGTATAACCAGCCACATAAAAAACACCAGTTATTAACCTTAATAGGATTTTAATTGAGTTCCACAAAACCAATGCAGACAGATAAAACAGGTCAAGAAAAAAGAAGTCAGACTGATCCTTTCTAATTAAAATAATAAAATCTGTGATCCTGGTCTAATAATGTTGGTGAAAGTTCATAGTAAAAAGTTCACTGTCAATCTCATATAATTGGTCTATACCACTCAACAGTATTCTGAAGTCTGTCTTATAGGAAGCCATTCTTCTTCTGTGCATCCAGCGTTGGTTGTTGTTGTTGTTGTTGTTGTTGTTGTTTGGTTGTTTGTTTTATGCAGAGGCAGCAAAGTGCTCACTGTGGAATCCTGCCCTAGCTGCCGAAAGTGACAATAGCATGGCATAGAAAGAAAATAAAACCAGTGTGGACATGGGTAAATCCGACTGCGCCTCCAGCTCCTCAAAGTGCCCTGAGAACCATCTCCTGTGGTGATAACGCCATGTGTGAGGGAGAGGGAGCTTTCGATGTGTTAGAAAGAGAAGAGGGGGAGAGGAGGAAAAGGATGAAGACACACAGACAGAGCAAAGCTGGGGGGAGGGGTGCCACAAAGAAGAACTTCAATTTTGTTATGTACACTTTCTTCAGTTTTTAATTGACTTGCAGAGCAGATAACAATTTATACTCCCAAAAGGTTTTACTTTAAAAAAGAAAGAAAGAAGGAAGGAAGGAAGGAAGGAAGGAAGGAAGGAAGGAAGGAAGGAAGTATTCTAACTTTTGTTCTCAAGAAAAGCAGATTTCATGGCTGTCGGTAGGACATTGTGGAGTACCCCAAAACTTGTAATTTCTTTGGTTCCCAATGCCTGTAGACAGTAGCTACCTAGAGGCAGGCCTTTGGGCTACAAGTTGTACTCCTGTATCTCTCTCTTCTCCTCACTTTTTACACACACACACACACACACACACACACACACACACACCCTCAGACAAGGATATTCTAGCGTGCCCCCTGAGAGCCTGCTTCCTCTCCTTTATCCTGAATAATTTAAATGGAGCTGAAGGAAGCTATTCTTTTCCACAAGCTTGGTATCAAAGGGCCAGAAGAGCCATGTGATGAGTTACTCTTTTATCAGTGTTATCCTGATTAAGTGTCCTTCTTACATTATTAATTCATTCAACACTTCAGTCTGAGTGTCTGTCATCCACTCAGCTAGTCACTCTGACGGAGGCGGGATTTAGTCTTCTGTGCAGCGGCTTATCCACTCAGTGAATAGTCAGTGCTGCAACCGACTGTGTGGCGGAAGGTATCTGAGGCTCCGTAGATAGGGGGGGAAACTAGCCAGATACAGTCCTTGCCCTCCAAGAGCTTATGGTTTAGGGGGAGAGAAGCACACGCAAATAAATTCAGATAATTATGGTGTGCGAGTGTCCTGCGAAGGACTGTACAGGTATTGAAACAGAGATACAGCTATAGTAATAAGACCCTCAGGGATGCCTCTCCAAGGATGTGACTAGGAGAATAGGAAGAGCCCACCGAGGCTGAGAGGGACAGCGAGCTCAACTGAGGCAGGAAAGTTGCCAGGGGCTCTGGAACAAGATGTTCTGTAGGTCAGCACCGGAGAGAGACTGGGGCCTCAGCAGCTTCTTTAGCCAGGGTTGGTCATGTTTGGCTGTGGTGGTATTGTGTTCCCCGAAATATTGTGCACCGTAATAAACTTATCTGGGGTCAGAGACAGAACAGCCACAATATTAAACATGAAGATAGGCAGTGGTAGCACATGCCTTTAATCCTAGCATTCCAGAGGCAGAAATCCATCTGTTCAAGGATAGAGCCAAGCATGGTGACTCACGCCTTTAATCCCAGGGAGTGATGGTAGAAAACAGAAAGGTATATAAGGCGTGAGGACCAGAAACTAGAAGGATTTGGCTGGTTAAGCATTCAGGCTTTTGAGCAGCACAGTTCAGCTGAGAGCCATCCAGTCTGAGGAAACAGGATCAGCTGAGGAACTGTTGAGGTGAGGTAGCTGTGGCTTGTTCTCCTTCTCTGATCTTCCAGCATTCACCCCAATACCTGGCCTCAGGTTTGATTTTATTAATAAGACCATTTAAGATCGCTGCTATATTTGGCTGCATTCATCAGAGAGTTTTAGTCTGAGTTTGCATCTTTAAAAAACAAACGAACCAAAAATAAAAAAAACCTCTGCTAGGCAGTGGTGGCTCAAGCACTCAGGAGGCAGATCCCTGAGTTCCAGGCCAGCCTGGTCTACAGAAAATGTTCCAGGACAGCCAAGGCTACACAGAGAAACCCTGTCTCAAAAACAAAACAAAACAAAAAACCTTTTTTCATACACTATATTCTGATCATGCTTTCCCTTCCTCCTCCAACCCCTTCCCAGATGCCCTTCCCCGCCTCTCTCTTGCTGTCTCTCTCTGTCTCTCTCTCTGTCTCTGTCTCTTTGTTTCTCTGTCTCTCTATATCTCTCTTTGTGTGTCTCTCCTTTTCTCTCTGTCTCTCTCTCTGTCTCTGTCTCTCTCCTCTCTTTCTCTAGAAAACAAACAGGTAAACAACAAAAAAGACAAAAAAACAAAAACAAAGGAAAAAAGCACAAGAAACACACCTATACAAAAGAATACTCAAAAAATCTAAAACCACAATATATAAGCAAAAAAAAAAAATGCTCAAACAAAGCAACATGAAACAAATAGTCTACAAAAATACCATTGAGTTCATTTGGTGTTGACCATCTACTGCTGGGCATGGGGCCTACCCTTAAACAGTGGTATGCCTTGGAAAAAATGAATTTTTTTGTTTTGTACAAGGTGATAAGTAGTAATCTATTTGTATCCTTCTACATGCAACCATCCAGTCTGAGCAGCACCATTTGCTAAAGATGCTCTCTTTTTTCCAGTGTGTATAAATTTGTGTCCTTAAGGAAGTATAACCGTGATGGGGGTGATCACAACATGAGGAGCTGTCTTAAAGGGTTGCAGCATCAGGAAAGTTGAGAACCACTAACCTAGCCATACAATGAGCTAGCACAGGCATGCTTCACAAGAAGGAGGCCAGGGGCTTCCCAGAAAAGCCCTGTTGACAAGCTACCTTTCTCTCCCTTTGCTATGACTATTTTGTTTAATGTTTGCACAAAAGCATTTACAGCAGCAATTCTCCCTCCCAGGCCCTATCCATCAGGACTAGTCACTTCCTCTCCCTTCCCCAGAGGTAACCCACATCACTGGTTTCTTCTGGATCTTTCCGGGGACTGTCTATGCAGATCTAAGCAAGTGAGTGTTTCAGGTGCTTTCTCTTTCCTCTGTGTTAATGTGGTGATCTGAGTGGGCATTAATAAGAATTTTCCAGAGAAAGGGGTTTAGAGAATGATTGGAAAAGAACATGGGAGAAGCAAAGTGAAAGCATGTATCTTGCGGTTGGGGGAAGTCACCGTGAAGAAGCTGAGTACAGTCTACTGCTCCAGAAACACTGAGTGTCTAGCAGAGCAGGAGGGGGGAACCAGACTGAGGTAAGCCTTCACTGTCAACTTGCAGAACACAGATTCAATCTGTTGGGCACCTGGGCTCCAACAAAGGCTTTTTGTGTGCACAAGAGCAATCTATGCTAGCTGGTGTTCCGGCAGCTGGGACGGAACAGAGATGAAGTGAGCCTCAAAGGCCAGTGGAAAATGTGAGACCCTCCCTCACCTAAGGAGGTTATTAGAGGAAGAAGCACTAGTGCTCAGTTTATAGAGAGCTTGTCTAGCATGTGCAAAACCCTGGTTTTGAACCCTAGCATCATATAAACTGGATGTCCTGACATATGACTTTTAATTCTGGTACTTGGGAAACAGAGGCAAGAAAATCAGAAGTTCGAGACCAGCCTCAGCTATGCAGTGAGTTGAGTTGAGGCCAGCCTGGGCTATATGAGACCCTATCTCAGAAAGCCTAGATAGATAGATAGATAGATAGATAGATAGATAGATAGATAGATAGATAGATAGATAGATAGATAGAGAAACAACGTTAGAGGCAGACTAATCTAGCAACCAAATGTCGGAGGGAACACTAGGTAAGGGACAGAGTGAGGAAAAATGCAAGTCTTTTTTGTCTATTTTTGATCAGAAGAAAGGAATCAATTCCAGCTGCCTATTGCTCCCTAACTAGCTAGCACAACACTCGGAGCCTTCTGATATTAAAGTTTCTGGGATCAGACTGAGGCCTCCACAGAAGGTCCCCCTGGAGAAGGGCCCACTCTGCATTCATCCTTGTGGTTGCTGGCAGGGTACAATTATGAAGATGCTGCTACAGAAGAGACCCAAGCTTCTCATCGACTGCTAGACAAAGAGCAGGCACACTTGGTTCCTTGACGTGAGGATCTCTCCTGTGTGAGTTTGCATCGTGACAAGAACAAGCAGAGAAGGCAACAGAGGGAATCGACCAGCAAGACGGGAGGAAGTTCCGCCCTCTGAAACCTAATTACAGAAATGACATCCTGTCACTTTGTCAGCTCTGTTGATTGGAAGGGAGTCACGAGCTCCAGCCCACACAGGGCTGGGCAGAGGAGTGAACAAAGAGCTGGTGGGAGGAGCTGCGATCACTGGGGTCTGTTCAGAAGTTGAGGATCACTCCTGTGAGTGTTCCTCGCCTGACTGGGAACAAGACAAGGCTTGGAGCACTTTGTCTCTGCCCCCTGATCCAGCCAGGAAATCATCTCCCCACCCCCTCTTCGGCCTGCTGAACAGCATCTGAAGTTAGCGATCCCTGCCACTGCATCATCCACTTCTGATAATCAGATGCCTCTCCTGACGTCAGCGCATCTGGGAACAGTTAGAGGCAAGCTGTGCTGGCCGAGTCTTCCTGCCAGAGTCGGCTGGTTGTGGACAGTGTGCTCGCGGCCCCCTATGATCTATGACAACCACGGACTGAAGGACGTATTGTTAATCCCACAGATCGAGTCTTAACAGTCGACCTTTGGCTTGTATAGACAGTCGGGGCCTGGTTTAGTGAAGGATTTACCTCTGCTGCTAGCAGGGCTCCCACCAACAACCACGTTAGAAAGGGGCAGGAGGCCCAAAGGCAAAGCTGGAGGAACTAACTGGGAGCTCAGAGCCCAGCTGTGTCAACTGCTAGTCCAAACCACCCTAGGCAAAGACAAATGACAATGGCAGTCATTGTGTGTGCAGACCCAGGGCCAGGAGGGGGCCTAGCACGTGACCTTGGGATCTGGGTTTTTTTCCTCTCCCTGATAGAATGGGGTTAATGCTGTCCTCCCCAGTTGGCTGAGGAGAAGCTGACAGAGGGATTAAATGGCACCTGTGGACCTCCACGGATAGTGGCCAGCAGCTCCAGGTACAGGCTGTCTGGCTCCAAAGCCTCACACCCCGAAACTGGGTACCAGCAGTAATTTATCTTCATCAACTGTCATGTTGGGTGCAGCACTACAAGAAGGCCTCAGCAGGGACTTGTAGGAAGGGCCAGGGGCACTAAAAAGTCCCTTACCATCCTCCCCACACAGATGAAGACCCTGGGCTCTCAAGAAAACAAGGCTTTGCACCCCCTTGCCCCGCACTGGTGAAGGGTGAGTCAAAGCCAGATTGCGCTAACTCCGAACCTCCAAGCCTCATGATCTTCCTCCTAGCTGCGTTTCATTGGGGGACAGCCTAGCAGATCCATCTCTCAGAAGGTGAAAGTCATTACTGCTTGATTTCTATAGACCATATGTTAGTACTAATTTCAAATCACAAGTAGCCATACAAGGTTGTTCGGCCTCTCAGAGCAATTTCAGCTGGAATGGGTCTGGGGCAGGCTCAACCTGTTGCTTCCAACTTGTTGGACAGCTTATCTCCACACACATTAAAAACATATGGGAGGTCAAAGCTCCATGTGCTCGCCTGGCAGGGGAGCTGAGAACTGGATAAGCAAATATGCATACCTCCCCGATCCCAACTGCTGGACTCCTATTGCCAATTGACGTAATTTCCTGTGCTTATTCCAAAATAGTCATAAGGGCAGGAGACATTGTGAAGACCATAACCAGGCCAGTTAGGCTCACAGCTGCTGGCACATTGCCCTCTTCCTTGATTTAAAAAATAAAAATAAAAAAATTCAGTGGAACTTGTGGGAAGGGTGTTGTTAGGGAAGCAAATGATAGTTGCTTCTTAGGTATACTCAGTTTAGATTCAACAAACCACCCATTTCACTCAGCACAAGTTCTGTGAGTGCCTATTATGTGTGGTCACTAAGGCGGGGGGCCGTGACGGACAGGAGACTGTCAAAATGGTGCAGTAGAAAACGTGCAGGCCTCTCAAGCCATGCCACCCAAGGTCAGTTCCTGGAACCCATGTGGAAAGAGATCCGATGCCACAAAGTTGTACACACACACACACACACACACACACACACACACACACACACACACCATACATACCAAATGATCATAAACAAAAGTTTTTTAAAAAGTAAGCTATGGCAGGTATCAAAATTATGACTTGAAGGAGGTTTCAGGGCAGAAATTGAACATGTTTAAAAAGCTATGCCTATTTGAAAATAAGAGGTCCTATGCAAGACTGCTGCCTAGGAAGTACTTGCAGCACAAATAGAGATCATTAATATGAAGTATTTCAGTAATGCTTGATGAATTGTTTAACTTTTTTGTTTTGTTTTTAACTATCATCTCCCACCACAAAGGGGAGGAGTAAAGTTCTCTCCAAGTTTGTCTGGGTGGAAAGTGAAATTGTAATAGTTAGAAGTCGCTGGAGGGAGAGGTGGGTTAAGTGAAGGGGTTCTTGGGGTACCTTGGTCTTTTTTGTGTGTGGGATACACAAATCTACACGTGATACAAATGTATAGTAACACACACACACACACACACACACACACACAACATGCATATATGCCGTGTGTGCTGTAAGACCATGGGGGAAGCCAGCACTGATGTCCTGACTTTGATCTTGCTCCACAGTTGCGTAAGACATCTCCCCGGGAGGAAACGAGCTGGAGCCACACAGAGAGAGCCCCTCAGCATTGTTTGTGCATCTTCCCATGAATCTATAATCAGTAAAAAGCAAATAGAAACAAGTGATTTAGAAACCGTGAGAATGTTTTGATTAATAGCTCTCACTGCAGCATCTTCTGTAAACAGATTATTCAACGTACAGTTTGTGTGGAAACTTAAAGAGCCAGCTGGAGGGCTGAAGAGATGGCTCAGCAGGTAAAGGCACCTACTGCCATACCTGATGACCTGAGTCCAATCCCCGAAATGCACATGGTGGAAAGGGAGAACTGAGTCCCACAAGCTGACCTGTGACCTCTGCACTTGCATAGTGATGTGCACATATACACACATACTAAACAAATAAATGTAATAATAGCTGAGTGTGATGATCCTATAATCCTAGCATGGAAAACGGAGGTGGGGTCAGGAGTTCAAGGTCATCCATCCAAATCAATAGATTGATATCAGTCTAGGTTGTATGAGATCCTGTCTCAAAAAGATAGATGATAGATAGATAGATAGATAGATAGATAGATGAAAGGATGGATGGATGGATGGATGGATGGATGGATGGATGGATGGCAGGCAAGGTGTGGTAGCACATGCCTCCAATCCCAGCACTGAGAAAGCTAAGGCAAGAGGATTGAGTTCAAGGCCAGCCGGGCTATACAAAAAGACCTCATGAAGGGAAGGAAGGGAAGAAAGGAGGGAAGGACAGAGGGAAGGGGAAGGATGGAGGGATGGAGGGAAAAATTTGCTTAAGCAGAGTCTGTAGTGATTTGTTACAGTAGTAGTACCAGCTGACCAAGATAAAGGAAGATCATCATTGATTCATCCAGCTTTCCATATGTTACTTGTCCCTGCTGATCCTTGGGACTGTAAAACACAGAGGCCTTCCCGGGGCACAGTGGGTTTTGTGGGAAAGCCTGAAAAATGCATAAAAGATGAGATGGGTGAGAGTCAGCCAGACAGAAAGTCCGAGATGTGCAAAGGCCCTGCAGAGGGATGAACACACGGGACAAAAAGTACCCGGCAAGTAGCAAAAGGCGCCTCCTAGGTTCAAAGCTATTTATCATGGGTTTCTCAGGGCATCTTCTGCTGTCCTGGCATGATTTTTTTTTGTTTGTGTATATACTTGGGTGTGCATGGGGTATGTGTGTGATGCATGTATGTGAGTGTGTGGTTGTGCACACACGTATACACATGTGGAGCCAAAGCAGGATATCTGATTCCTTCCTCTGTCATTCTCTACCTTACTACCTGTGGTGGTGTGAATAGGGACGGCCTGCATAGACTCACGGGTTTGAAGGCTTGGCCCACAGAGAGTGGCACTATCAGGAGGTGTGGCCTTGTTGGAGGAAGTGTGTCACTATAGAGGTGGACTTTGAGGTCTCATGTATGCTCAAACCACAAGTCACACCCAGTGTGTCTCAGTCTCCTTCTGTTGCCTGCAAGTCAAGATAAATAGAATTCTAGGGGCTGAAGGATGGCTCAGTAGTTAAGAACACTGGCTGCCCTTCCAGAAGTCCTGAGTTCAAGTCCCAGCAACCACATGGTAGCTCACAACCATCTACAGTAGGATTTGATACCCTCTTCTAGCATGCACGTGTACTTGCAGACAGGGCACTTATACATCAAAAAAAATTAATTAATTATACAAAACAAAAAGCCTAGTACTTAAAAAAATAATAAAAAGATATAGAACTCTCAGCTCCTTCTCCAGCACCATGTCTGCCTGCACGCTGCCATGCTTCCTGCCATGATGATAATGGACTAAACCTCTGAACTGTAAGCCCACCCCAATTAAATATTTTCCTTTATAAGAGTTGCCATGGTCTCTTCACAGCAATAGGAACCCAAACTGAGACACTACCTTGAGAAAGGGTCGCTCACTGAGCCCAAAGCTTCTGTTTTGGCTACTCTGGCCAGCAAGCTCATATATCTGTTACCTGTTTCTACCCACCAATGCTTCGATGACAGACATGCCCATCTGTGCTTGGCATTTTTACATGGGTGCCCTCAGGTTTGCAGAGCAAGTGTTCTTACCCATTAGGCCATCTTCCTATATTAGGGACATAATATTAACTATAACCACCTTCACTTTCAAAACTGTCTGTTGAAGTAAAAGAGAAGGAAGGAGGGAGGGAGGGAGGGAGGGAGGGAGGGAGGAGGGAGGGAGGGAGAGAAGACTGGAAGCATCACTCAGTGGTGTCACATTTGCCTGGGATGCCCAAAGCCCTGTGTCCCATTCTCAGCTCCACTGTCACGGTCACCCTCCATAGCAAGGACCGCCTTGCCCTCCAGCCCATGCAGAATGGTAGGACTTCAATTGTGTGGTTTCCGTTCCATTTCTGAAGGGCCCTCGAGCCTCCAGCCTCGGGAGAGCGCAGAGAGAAAGCCAACTGGTGAGGGGCTTGCTCATTCTCTCCAGGTGAGAAGGGAGAGTAGGGTGGACAGACTGCCAGGCTTTCTTAGTGCCCCAGTCCCAGCCTGTCCCTGGGGAACACTCAGAAGCCACAGCAGCTGCACCTGCTCTCTGATGCCACCCCCACCCCACCCTCACCTCATCCCACAACTCCCCTCCTACTTTATATCACTCAAATAAAGAAGCGCTATGGAACGAGAAGTTGGGAAACCAGGCTCCCTCTCGGCTTCTACTGACTCATACAGGTGGTGAACAGACCCACCTTGAAGCCAGACAGATACCTTTCCAGTTTCCCCGCTGTGTAGCCTACGTCCCCAACTCCACCTCAGAGCGCCTGTCCTCTTTGTTCCCGAGCTTTCTGTAGCCCTGAGAACAGCTGTAAGAACTCTTTTCTCCCTTATCATCTTACCTTCATGCCTTACCCATTATCCTTTTGATTTTGTCTCCCAAACCAACTGACTGTGTGTGTGTGTGTGTGTGTGTGTGTGTGTGTGTGTGTGTGCATGTACATATGTGTATGGCAATGCATATGCATCCCAGCTGAGGCCAAAGGACCAGCTCAAGGGCTGCCCACCTTGTTTGTTTTGAGATGGGGTCTCTCACTGGCCTGGAACTCACAGAATAGATGGGACTAGCTGGTCTGCTAGCCCCCAGGATTCATGAGTCTTGGTTTCTAGAGTGCACCCCACCATACCCAGCTTTTTTAAACATGGGTTTTGGGGTGAAGTTTGGATTCTCATGCTCTTGAAATAAGAACTTTACTTTGGGGAGGCCTCCTGGTGCCCATTCTTTAACACCATTCTAACTTGGCTGCCTGACCTGACTCCTAAGGCCCCGTTCTGGAGAATTTATGACAAAAAGCACATGGTTTCCATCTTTAACTTCCAGCTTAAATCTTGGTCTTTTTAATAGCTCCCTGGCCCTTTAAGTCGGACCATCCCAAGTGGGGCTCTAGGTCAGTACCCGGCATGTTCTTGGGAACCCCTTAGCTAGGGAAAGAAAACTTCTTCCCCATTACTAGAGAAGGCAGTTTCAATGTAACTGACATTTCTCCGCTGCCCATCTTAGGAATATTTGATGTGAAACCCAAAATTTCTGGCAGCTGACACGCCAGTCCTGGGCAGAGATAAAAGAGAAAGGATGCGCAGCAGGCAGATGGATTACAACAAGGAGCCTTTTCTCCAGCCCGGGGAGATGGGGGGCGGGGGGCAGGGTCAAGGAGGATGGGGGACTGGAGGGAGGGGCTCGCAGAAAAGGCGGCTTTTCAGCTTTCCACCGGGAGGGTCTGTTTCCCCTGTTTCCAGCCATGTTGAGCACCATTCATTGAGAGGCGCCTTTCTTCTCCAGGCTTTTATCCCAGGACACGGAAGGCCTTCCCGTGCCCTCCTCCCCAGCGCAAGTCTCCCACACTCAAGCCCGACCCCCGAAGAGCCCCTGGCAGCCGTCGGGTCCCGCCGAGGTCTGTGGCTTCCTACACAGCTCTGAAAGCGGTTCGTACTGCGTCTCTCCTTCTCCCTCAGACGTGTCTAAGATAGGGAATTTAAAAGTTATTTTTGTAAAGCGAAGAGGGAGGATTCTGTGGTGTCCCTCGTGGGTTTTCTCTTTTTCTTCTTCCAAATAATTTCAGAGTCCTCCTGCTCGTCCCCCCTCCTCTCCCTCCTCTTCCTCGTCTTACCCCCGTCGTCCACATCCTCTTCCTTCTTTCCTTTTCATTCTAAACATCAAAAGGAAACCATCGAACGCTTTCTTTTCTTTGCCATCAAGTTTTGAGAAGCTCAGATAACTGAGATATGAATTTATATGACAAACAAGTCCGAGGGAATGGTGCTAATATCCAGTGGTGCTCAGCTCTGTTCCCAAGTCACCAGATGCATCCCGGCCCCAGGACACACCTCCACTCAGCATGACTTCAGGCAAACCGCTTTCCCTCCTTGTATACCAGGTTTTCCACAAATCAAACTGAGATCATACTGGGAGGGATTCTCAGGAAGCTGAGGCAGGAGGATCACAAATTCAAGGCTGGCCTGGACAACTTAGCAAGACACTGTCTCATGATTGAAAAAGGGAAAGAAAGAACTAAGGATTTAGCTCTATAATAAAGCACTTGCCTAGCATGCATAAAGCCCTGGGTTTGATTCCCCAGTACCACCATCAAAAATAGTAATAACTGATATGCTAACTAAATAAATGTATTTTTACTCTGTATCAGTATACATACACGTTTCCTTCTGGACAAGGGCTGATTGTCTCTTATCCTTCTAATAATTTTCCTAACACATTGCATAAATTGCATCTGATGCCAGTTCACTTCATCTCAGTGTGCGCCTCCCCCACCTGCCACACACACACCTGAGGATTTTGGCAGGGATTAGTCCCATGACAAAGACTGGTTCCAGACAGGGTGGCTCACAGGACAGAATTCCAAGGCAATGGGTTTTGGGAATTGGTTGCTTAAATAAATATGAATCTCAGGGTTATTTTTTCTTTCAAAGTCATTTTCATAGTGAAAACCAGGACATCTTGGCTAGAAGGAGAGCCTCCAGGCCCCCGTGCATCCTTCCACCACAGCCCTGAAGAACAATGGCGTGTCCTTCAAAGTCAGAGGCTCCCCAAGAAGCTCATGGCCCTCTGTACCCAAAGCTGAACACTTTTCTGGAGGGAGAAAGGATTTCCCAAAGCCCTGGCCCTGGGTTTTCCAGTGTCCCAATTTTATTCTTGTTGTTAGGACTTATAAAAACTTGCTGGGTTTGTTTTGAAGACAAGAGAAAAAATAACATTACGCTATTTTAAACGGCTGCAACTATTTCAAATATGACCCAAGGCAGTAAAAATGCCTTATTTCCCAAACCACAAACCCCACTTCTTGTTAAAATCCAATTGCCGTCTGAGTGTGGGATGGAGAGTCAGGAAACCTGGCATCGAGCTTCGTACCCCTTGTCTTCCTTTGAGCAACTGTGAAATTCTATTTTCTCCAACACTTTCATTCCTGGGTTTCCCAGCCTAAGACCATGAAACTTCTGAAAAGACATGAAAAGACAGGTGAGACTTGAACTTCACCTTGGTGGAGTGAGAGGTCCTGAAGCCCATAGACGCCATTATTGCTTGGTGTTGGGGCACAGGGTATAATGGAGAATAGGAAATGAAGATCATGTCTGATATCTCTTTGGTGCTAGAGACAGAAAGAAATGGGTTTTTCTTAGTGACTCCCATCATTTCCCTACTGTTCCTTGGCAATACCCAAAGCAAATGGAACGATTCTGGTTTCATTCTGGAATAGGCTGTGCCAAGCACAGGGTCTGACACTGTGCATTCAACAGAGGTTTGTTGAATGAATCTTCTATATTTGAAAAATGAGGCCTAGAGGGGAGCCAGAACTGCTATAATGGCTTTATTTTTACTACATTTAAGTAAGTGCACTGTTTTATGTTAACTGTATAGTTTAAAATTTAAACAAAATATTTGTGCCTACATAAATAGTTGGAAAAGGTAAAATGTCATAACATCGGGTGTTTGTTATTAAAGTCGGAGCCTGCCTTTGGATTATGATAACTGGATTTCAAACAAGGCTGGACTGTTACTCATGCCGCCAGCTCTGAGGTTCAGTGCTTTACAGTGTCAAATCTTTCTTTTAGGTGTAAACATAAGGTGACAGAGGGGGGATGCTTGGTATGAGCCTTTGCATCTGAGCATGGGCTATTGTGGATGGTCAAGGGATCATGGAGAGAAGCTATCCCCAGACTCAGCTCAACTGTAATGGCAAAGCAGACCAGCCGAGTTCCAGATTAAAGCCAGCCCCTTCAATTGGGCACAGTCCTAGAATCCTAGCACTCAGAATGAGTGACAAATGGAGCAGTCCAACTTTAGCCTCAGCTACATGGCAAGTTCAAAGACATCCTGGACTATATGAAACATTTACATATCTCAAAAAGGAGTCCCGCCTCTCAAAGCTGCAATAAAAGAGTTGGCTTGATATTGAACTTCACCAGGAAGTTATAAGGAACTTTTAGTCCCCAAAGTTGTATGTGTGCAGATGTGTTTACATGTGTGAGCAGTTGTGTATGCATGTGGAGGCCAAAGGTCTGCATTGAGGACCTTCTCCATCTTATGTTTTGAGGCAAGGTCTCTCATGATTTGGTTAGGCTGTCTGCCTCCCAACCTCCAGGGATCCTCCCATTCCTGCCTCCCTACTGCTGAGATCAGAAGCACATGCCACTGTATCCAACTTTTATTCTCTTTAATGTGGTTCAAAGGAAGGCAAATTCAGGTCCTCAAATTTACACAGTAGATACTTTACTGCCCAAATCATCTCCCAAACACACCCATCTGGGGCAAATCTTTTTAAACTTTAGCATATATTCATTGTATATGGTACTGGGTTTCATAAGAATATCTCATATAATGCACTTTGAATTATTTCTCTCCCATACCCCATATGTTCCCCCAATAAGTTTCCTGTCAGCTCTAGACCAGTGGTTCTCAACCTGTGGATCATGACCCCTTGGGGGGGGGGGGTCAAATGACCCTTTCACACGGCTCACATATCAGATATCCTGCATAGATATTTATATTATGATTCATAACAGTAGCAAAATTATAGTTATGAAGTAGCAACAACAATAATTTTATGGTTGCGGGGGGCACCACAGCATGAAGAGCTGTATTAAAAGGTGACAGTATTAGGAAGGTTAGACAGTTAGGATTCTATTTATATGTACATATGACTTTATGGATCTATATAAAATATGTGACCAAAAATAAGATAAAACATGCAATATTTATCTCTCTGAGACTGGTCTCATTTGCTTAATATGATTGTCTCCAGGTACATCTATTTTCTTGCAAGAATCAGAATCTCATTTTTCCTTATGGCTGAATAAAATTGTGCTTCATGTATATACCATATTTTCTTTCTTTTTAAAAAAAATTATTTATTTATTATGTATATAGAAGAGGGCGCCAGGTCTCATTACAGGTGGTTGTGAGCCACCATGTGGGTGCTGGGAATTGAACTCAGGACCTCTGGAAGAGCAGTTGGTGCTCTTAACCTCTGAGCCATCTCTGTATTCATTCCACTGTTGATGGACACCTGGGCTTTCCATGGCTGAGCTATTGTGAATAGTGCGGTAGTAAACATGGATGTATAAGTATCTCTATGCTTACATGACTATGACTTTATAGTCTTTTGGGTAAATACCCAGAAGTTGGACATCTTGGTCATATGATAAATTTTTAGTTTTTCCCTAATCTTTTTAGTTAAAAATTCAAGTATATGTATGCAGAAGTTATATGAGCCTGACTTTGATATAAAAACATAATTTCCTCTTTGAACCCCACCAAAACCTTCCCCACAAGAGCTCTCTAGCTCCAACTGTCCTCTGCAATTCCCTTAGAGCAACAAGCTTTGGCAGGCACTGAGGGTGGACACTATACTCTCTTCTGGGAGCTTGGATTCTGACAAAGATCCCACCATGCCTGTGTGGCCCCGAACTGCCTGATCTTAGGCCTCACAAGCTTCAACTGTGCTCACTGCCTACCTCCATGTGTCTAAGATGTGCTATGGTGTTCAAACCAATAACAACAATAAAGAAAGGAAAATACATTTTTAGAAAGAAGACTGGGGAAATGGCTTAGTCAGAAATTGCTTACTTTGCAAGCATATAGACCCAGCTCAATCCTTAAAACCAATGTAAGAAAATCTGGAAATAATGGCACAAACTTGTAGAAAGGCAGATCCTTGGGGCTCACTCCACAGGACAGCCTGGCATGCTTTTCAAGCTCCAGGACAGTAAGAGAACCTGTCTCAAAAACCAAGGTAGACAGTGCCTGAGGAATCACAGACAGCCAAGGTGAGAGAAAGAGAGAGAGAGAGAGAGAGAGAGGGAGGGAGGGAGGGAGAGAGAGAGAGAGAGAGAAATCACAGGGAAATGACTTCTGGAAGAAGCTGACCAAGTTAAGATCCCTGCCACTTGATGCTGGTGTGAATTTAGGCAAGTTGCTTGCTCCATTGAGCCTCCCTCCATTGCCTCATCTTTAAAAATAGCACTAATCAGAGCACCTTCCCTGGGGAGCAGTTGTGAGGTCTGAATGACATAATGCAAGCAAATTACTCAGCAATCTGCATAGCACGAAGGAAGTGCTCTGTGAAGGTGAAGGATAAATAAGTGAGGCAAAATAAACTAAATGTCAGGGTCTACCCAGGACCACCGCTGGCTGCAGAAGTTTTCTCAAAGAAGCATTATTACAGAGATAGATGCCTAGCCCATTCCGTGTAGGTAAGGGACTTGATGCTGTTCTCAAAAGCAACAATTTTAAAAACAAAAACCCACGCAATGCAACCTCTGGGTCCCACTCCCGGCCTGCCTTGTGGCTGCTGCTTAACACCTTATTAAGCCTCACAGCTGGGTCTCTCTCCTCATCAGCAAGTCTTTAACCCTGTCCTGGGCTTCCCAGGCTAGCAGAGCTGAGCACAAGTTGTCTTGTTTGTAGAGATGAAACCAAGAGAAGAGTCATGAACGAACTCCAGACACTTGGTGTGGGATCTTCATTGCCTAGATGAGGATCTTTTAGACATGCGCTAAAATCAAGGACTCCTGCTCACAAGACTGTATTTCTTTTTTCTTTTTTGTTTGATACAGACTTTCACAGTGTAGCCCTGACTGGCTTGGAACTCACTGTGTAGACAAGGTAGGCCTTGATCTCACAGAGATCTGCCTGCCTCTGTCTCCCTAGTACTGGGGTTAAAGACATGTTCCTCCCTATGAAGTCCTGCTTAAAAAAACTATGACATACGTAAAACAATACACAGAGGCCTAACCAACGATGATACTGAGACCAGTATTTATGATTAAAACAAAAATTTTCAGACAGGGTCTCAAGTATCCCAGGCTGACCAGGAATGAGCTATGTAGCTAAGGATTACCTTAGCTTCTAATGTTCCTGCCTCTGCCTCCTGAGTGCTAGGATTGCAGACATGCACCACCAATGCCAGGTTTATCTGATGCTGGAGAACAAACCTAGGGCTGCGGGCATGCTAGGCAAACACTCTACCAACTGTGTAGTCCCTTAAACTTAAAATCACGACATAATAAAACACAGCATCTTCAATAGCCCATCACTCAGAATGATCTAGCATCTGGCTTAAAAAAACTTCCTTAATCTTAAAGAAGTGATGGTGGGTGGGGGCAGGCAGTGGTGGCGCACACCTTTAATCCCAGCAATCAGGAGGCAGAGCCAGGCAGATCTCTGTGAGTTCAAGGCCAGCCTGGGCTACCAGATCCAGGACAGGCACCAAAACTACACAGAGAAACCCTGTCTCAAAACAAACAAACAAACAAAGAGGTGATGGGGGACAGTGCTGTTTCATAGTGGCTGCCTCAACTGTTAAGTGGCTCCCAAACAGGCATCGTGTCTACCTGTGGCAAGGTAACAGGTACTGCCAGGCAGAGATGGTGTGTTGTGGTGCTAATGACAGAACATCCTAATCCAGCCAGGCATTGTTGAAAGGTAAGATACCTTTTCCACATAAGTCCATTGAGGCTGGAAGCCCTTGAACTTGGCACTTCCACCCTGTTCTCTGTTTCGAGCCTCTCAAGCGCTGACATTAGAGCCCGGTAGACACAGTACTAGAGCCCTCAAAACGTCCAAGGGCTCGTCCAAATGTTTTTGTTTACTTTAAAATGAGGGGAGTAAGTGGTCATGATAATGATGCATTTTTAAGTAATGAATTGGACGTGGATTACATCCATCTTTACAAAATACAGTCTTAAGTATAATTGCGGGGGACAGTTGTTGTGGTAGTTTGGTTTCTGTTTTCCATTTTTGCGAAAGACACAAGTACCTGGAACCCTCTTCGGCCATGTAATTGCCCTGTCTGGAATCAGTCTTGTTTCCTTGGGATGTCCTGACTTCGAACTTCTAAGCAGTTAGCAAGCAGTGCCAGATAGATAAGGCATGTCCCTGGATTGGCCATGCCCTTGTGCATCCAAACAATGTCCTGCTTGGAGTCTGTTCTTTCCCAACAGGAGTTCTGTGGGTGGGTCTCCAAGGCCGGCTTTCGATTATCCCATTCCAGCTAGATTGGGCAACATGGCCATGTCTGCCTGGACCTTCTCCACTTTTAGTACTGGAGGGCCTTGACCCTAGGGAGCCCCTCAGTCCTGGCAAATCAGGAAGACCTGTCCCTTTCCATCTGAGGGAACCTGCTGTAGTGTAAATGGACTGTTCACCATGTTCTCCTTGAACCCCAGCTTCAGAGAGAAGGAGCTACAAACCCATAAAGGGCCAGGGTGGATAAAGGCACAGGGTGAATGCTTAAAGAGCCATAGCCATGAAAAGGTCTAGAATCAGGACTGGGGGGGGGGGATGGTACATTAGTAAGGGGCCTGCCACAAAAACGTGAGGACCTGAGTTCAGATCAGAGGACCATGTAAAACCTGGGGCACTGTTACACACCCAAAAATCCAGCCCTAAGAGGATGAGGACAGGAATCTTCAATGTCACTGGCCAGTCAGCCTAACCAAAGCCTTAGGCTCCAAGTTCAGTGAGAGACCCTGTCTCAAAAAATAAGGTGGATTCCATACACACATGCACACAGCCCCATGAGCAAGTGCATATGCTACATACACATACACACCCAAAACAAATAATTTTTTATGTAAAGCTCTATAAGCTGAACAAGATAAGCCTCACTGATAGTTTTTTCCTTAAATTGAAATGGTTTAAAAAAAAAAACAAAACAAAACAGGGGGCTGGAGAGATGGCTCAGTGGTTAAGAGCGCAGACTGCTCTTCCAGAGGTCCTGAGTTCAATTTCCCAGCAACCACATGGTGCTTCACAACCACCTGTAATGAGATCTGGCGCCCTCTTCTGGCCTGTAGGGACACATGCAGGCAGAATACTGTATACATAATAATAAAATAAATAAATCTAAAAAAACAAATAAAGTTAAAAAAAAAATACAACTCAATCTGATGCCGAAAGACTTAAAAACAAAAAGAGAAAGCCTTCCTCTTTCTGCATCCTTACACCTCAGGGTTTTAAAGTTGCTGCTGTTAGCACTTCCTTATAGATCCTCTGTCCTGGCTAGTTTACTGCCAATTAGAAACAACTGAGAGGAGACTCTCAATTGAAAAAATGCCTCCATAAGTTGGGCATTTTTTTTTTCTTCTTTTAACTTTTTTTTATTTGAGACAGGGTTTCTTTGAGTGGCCTTGGCTCTTCTAGAACTAGCTCTGTAGACCAGGCTGGCCTCAAACTCAGTGATCTGCCTGCCTCTGCCTCCTGAGAGCTGGGATTGAAGGCATGTGCCACTACAGCCCAGCATAGGGATTTTCTTAATTAACGATTGGTTGGAAGGGCCCAGCTCTCTGTGGGCGGTGCCACCCCTGGGCTGTTGGTCCTGGGTTGTATAGGAAAGCAGGCTGAGCAAGCCATGAGGAGCAAGCCAGTAAGCAGCTCCCCTCAGTGGTCTCTGATCAGTTCCTGCCTACAGGTTCCTGCCCTGAGTTCCTGTCCTGACTTCCCCTGCAATGGAGTTTGTGACCTGAGAGTTGTGAGCCTGCAAGTTGTTTTTAGTCTGAGTGTTTTATCACAGCAATAGAAACTCTTAAGATACCTTTCCAAAAGGGGTTCTGAGGTGTGGACGGTGTGAATAGTGCTAATCCCAGAATCTACAGCTTTAGCCACTTACATGTTCTAGCCCCCTGGTGACCAGTGACCTTGAGCTATTTCTCAGCCTCAGTTTCTGCCGCTGTAAGACCTGAGTGACTACTAGACTTAGGCTGCAAGAAATGTGCTTAGTTCTCAATGCATACTGACAGCCTCTCAATGCTGTGGGCTGCAGCAGTAACAGTAACTGCCATTGATGTTATGACTTCTCTGTCTTCTACTTCACAATAAGTTATTTCATGGCCAAGGAAAGCAGAACGGTCTGGAACAGGATCCTTCTTAGTCTATCTGACAGGTGAAAATGGGTGGAGAGTAGTAGGGATTCTGGCTAACCCTCTTCCATGAGAGCCAGAGCTCACCATCTCACAGCATGTCCTCCAATAGCCTGGCATCCACAGGTATGGGATTCCTCGAAAACTCTGCTATCCAACCCAGTAACCACTAGCCACCACAGATATTAAAATTTTAAATTACCTTCATTTGTGTATGTCTCTGCGTGTGGGGGCGGGGGAGGTACAGATACATGCACATCATGGGCACACCTGAGGTCAGAGGACAACTTTGCATGCTGCTCCTTACCTTTCACCTTGTTTGAGGCAGGGTCTCTCTTGTTCACTGCTATGTACATACACATCATGCTAGCTTGCCCATGAGCTTCTAGAGAAACAGATGTGTGTGCAACTGTGTCCCAGCTTTTATGTGGACTCTGGAAATCTGACCTCAGGTTTCAAGGCTTTCATAACAAGCACTTTCCCCACTGGGCCGTCTCCCCACCTCTAAGCTAGCTTAACGTAAAATGTAGTTTTGTGGTCACACTGCCCACAATTCAGATGTTTAGTGGCCATATACGAACATTTACCACAGCTACACCATAATACAGATTCAGGAAATCTCCATCATTGCAGAAAGTTCTATGGTAGGCAATTAAAGACAGATACCCCACCAGCCCTGGTTCGATGGAAGCCTTGTCCCACACCTTCTACTGTTCCGTCCTCTGTCTTAACTGTTCTAGCCCAAGTCCATGGGTGTGGACTCCACAGGGCTTCTGAACTGACTTGCAAGTAATATACTCCAGTCCTTGAAGCACAAATAGAGGGTGTTTCTCCTCTGCATCCTGCTTCTCCAGGCTATAGCAATCACTCCTGCCTAGCAAAGAGCCTGCCTAACCCTGAACCTCCACCTTCAGCAATCAACAGACGTACCCCTGTGTGACTGTCCCCAGGCAATCAATTCTCATCAAATGCCAGACACACTTCTCTCCCATTAACTATGGTAGCCAAAAATGTCTCCAAATATTCCTTGGGTCACAAGGGGGAACCACAGATTTTCTGGGAAGGGTAAGAGGGCATAGTGGTTAAAAGCCAGTTTCTCAGGGCTGGCATTATGGCTCAGTTGGTGGAGTGTTTGCTTAGCACGCATTGAGCCTGGGTTTGATCCCCAGAAACCATCTAAACTGAGCATGGTGGCACACACCTGTAACCAACCCCATCACTCAGGAAGTGGAGGCAGTAGGGTCAGAAGCTCATGGTCATCCTTGGCTACTTGGAGTTTGAGGTCAGCCTGGGCTAATAACCTTGTCTAAAAAGTAAAAATAAAAAGGAGCCAGTTTTTGTTTTTTGTTTTTTTTTAAACAAGTGTGTCTTTTTTCAAATGACGGCCCTGCCATGTCAGCTGTGCAATCTCACACATATTATCTGTGCTCCCTGTGCCTCAGCTCCTGCGTCTATATAATGGAGACGATACAAGCACACACCTGATGGGCAGATGAAACGGGTTCAGACGGATGTGAATAATATGTGTACAGTGTTTCACAGGCTGGAGCTCTCTGTGAACTCTTATTTCCATTATCATCTGTCTCAACCTCTGTGTTTGCTCTTCCTCCTAGACTGTAAGGCCTTTAAGCATAAAGATCAATTCTTCTTACTCATTTTTAAATCTACGTGTCCAATATAGGTACAGAATAGAGATGAATCAAGAATCAAGGGAAGGCCAGAAGGAAAGGGGACTCAGCAGGTAACCACCCCACTTGAGATCTGAGAAGGATGGAGAATCTGCTGACAGTGGCCGGCCAGCACCAGGGTGGATGCTCTCTCCATGGCTCTCCAGGGCTAGGCCCAGTTTGGGGCCAGACCTCAACTAGATGAAAGGTGGAAGGGAAGGGCCCATTCTAAACCCAGAGATATGTACAGGGGTTCAAAGGCTCCAAAGTGGGACAATGCTGACCACCCTAATGCTGGGGGCAAGAACAGCTCCCAGCAGGACAGGGTCCTGCCTAATACGTCAGTAGTGCCAAGGCTCAGTCACCCCGCCTAGTCTAACATTAACCATAGAGGACCTGACCAGAGGCCTTGAGCTGCCCTGTGCAGGGGTTCTCATCATTATTTATTTCTGTTACCACTGGTTTCATTTTTAGAAAATAACACAGTTTTAAAGAGTTTCCCTCAAGTAATTGTAACCTGGTTGCCAGACCCCAAAAGCTCCAGTGCTGTCCCTTCAATGCAAGAGTGAAGGAAGGAAGATTTGCAGCTGTTCACCCCCTTTTACTCCCACCGGTCACCTCACTCGCAGAGAGACTTTGAACCCCAAGGCCCAGACTACCATCCACGGTCTCTCAAGAGCCTTCTATGTAGCACTGTCGGAAATAATTAGCCCCTCTGGACCCATGCCAGTTAAATTCTCCCATGGTCACTGGTTACCACAAGAGGGTAGGGAGGCCAGCTAGTTGGCAAACACTTCCTGTTTAGCTCATCCAGGCTCCTGCGTCATTAGAAAGTCATGCTTTTTCTCAGGATGCCCACAGCTGCGTTCCCAGCCAGGCCAGCCAAACATTCCCGGCCCACCAGCGGGCTGCCAATCCCATTTTAAGGAAAAGGGAAGTGATCTTGCTGAGAGAAAGGGCTTTGGAGACTCTGCCTTCCTGGCACTGAGAGAAGTCTTCCATCCTGGGAGACCTGTGTGGTTGCTGGCTCCATGCCAAGTAACAGCAGCTGACACAGCCAGACCCACCCATCCATGTTCAGAATGAAAATGGGGCGGGGGGAGACCCTTGAGACTACACCAGCCAAGGTTTCTCAGAGGGTAATTCACGAACATGTCTTCCAGAGAGCCTTCAAAGATGTTAGGGGTACAAATAAGATGTAGGCAATTTAGTTTGTTAAAGCCTGCCCTGAGGAAGCATGGGTACATCACATTGCGGCGGGGTATCTCAGAGCCTTGAATAGGTCCATTGGCATTGTGAAAGTATGAGACAAGAAGAGCAAGCGCAAAGTGCCTCCTGGAATGACGTGACCCCATGTCTTCCTCTGGAGTCTCCCAAGAGCAGAAACGAAGGCTTGACATCCAGCGCAGTCAGTGATGATGAGTGGAGGATAAGAATGAGAGGAGAGAGCGAACCCTCAAAGAACAAAAGACAATAAAGGAGCCTTAGAGATGGACTGGGGAGATGGCTCAGTCCATAAGGTGCTTTTCTTACTAGCCTGAAGTTCAATGCCTAACACTCAAAAAATAATAATAATTTTTTTTTTTTTTTTTTTTTTTTTTTTTTTTTAAAGCAAAGCTTGGTGGTGCTTGCTTATAGTCCTAGACTGGGGAAGGAGAGACAGGTAAGTCTTTGGAGCTCTCTGGCCCAGCAGCCTAGCCTACTTGGTAAGTTCCAAGCCAACGAGAGACACTGGCCCCCAAAACCAAGGTGGATGGTACTGAGTGACACCCAAAGCTACTTTCTGGCCTCCATATGTATGGAAGCATAAACATGACATGCACTCACATGAACATGCGCACACATACATAGACATAGATACACTAAGACGTGAGCGAAAGTAACGCATTGATGATGCATTCATTCTGAGGACCTGGACTCGGGACTGTGGAGGGCTCTCTGAGGAAGTACAGAAAGCCATCCCAGGGAAGGGAAGCAGCCGGGGTCCCATTTATCACAGGCCGAATCCTAGGGCTTATGCATCCTGTGTCTCCTGGGATGCAGATCCATGCTCCACAGCCTAAGACAGGGCCTGAGGAAGCTAAGGAAAAGGCATGAGGGAAACTCATGACCCAGAACTCTGGCAGCTCACCTGGGATGGATATAAAGTGGGCAGAGGGATGTAGTGTCTACAGCAGTCCGCTCACTACAGATTGTCTCTGACTTACAGCTCTACACGGAAGGAGGGTTGCTCCTTGCTGGATGCTTGTTTTACAGATGGGAGCGGGGCAGGGGGGTGTCCACAGGGAGCATGGCATGCCCAAGCTATGGAACAGTATTCCAATATAATAAGCACACCATGCTTCCGACTCCTGTCTGTAAAATGGGACTGATTACAATTATTCCTGTCCCCACCACGAGTTAATGCATTGTGTTCTTGGAATGGTGCCTGGTATATAGTAACAGTTCAATGAAACTCACTTGCTGTTTTCCAGAATGGAGAGCGTTTCCGCACCAGGAACGGCTAGCACTATTACAGGGTCATGCCATGTTTGCAGCAAGGAGTAGACTTTCAGTTTGAAAGAAGTAGTGATTCCCAATTTATTCCCTCAGCACGTGTATTTGAACACCTGGCTAGTATGATGGCGAGTGAAATTAAAGTAGTGTCCCTTCCTCTGGAGCTTCCCATAGGGCAGAGAAGAAAGTTGGCAGATAACCTGGGAGCCAGTGTGCTAATCAGGTGGGAGGCAAATGCCTATCTGAGGAGGCCACCAGAGTGCTAGCAGCAAGTCTCTCAGTACTACCTGCACACACAAATGGCAGCGGCCACCGGGGTGACAGGTGGAGAGACAGAGACCTCCAGATACACACACACACACACACACACACACACACACATGCACACACACACACACACACGCACGCACGCACGCACCCACACACACACACACACACACACACACACACACACACACACACACGCATGCACGCACCCACACACACACACGCAGGCACGCACCCACACACACACACACACACACACACACACACACACACACACACGCATGCACGCACCCACACACACATACACACACACATACATACACACACACATACACACACACACATACACACATACACACACATACATACACACACATATACACACATACACAGACACACATACATACACACCCACATACATACATACCCACATACACACATACACACACATACACACACACATACATACACACATACACATATACATACATACCCACATACACACACACACACACACACACATACATACATACATACACACATACACACACACACACACACACACACACACACACACACACACAGGAGTGGGGAGGGAGGGGACGGGAGGGAGGAAGGGGCAAAGGAGACTGCTGGACTATTGAAAGGTGTGTGGCTGGTGTTGGATCTTCAGGAGTGCTGACTTCCTTCCTAGGCAGCACACTGGGTAGATTCATGTTGACCTATTCAGCAGATCACCGAGCACCTAGTACCTACTATCTGCCAGGCACTGTCTGAGGCAATGAACTCATGAAATTCCCAAAGTTTATGTTCTAGTTTAAGTACAGTAAAGAGACAGGGGCTCAGACAGAGGATGTCAAGTACAATAAAGACAAAATATAGCAATATCCTTTCATCTGTAGAGAGGATGGAGTCGATGGCCAGTAACAGCAGCTCAGGCAAAGGATGTGGTTCAGGGCACTGGAGTACACATTCCAAAAGTGTGAAAGGGCAGTGTCTCAGTTATGTTTCTATTTATTCTATTCTATTTATTCTGCGATAAAACACCATGACCAAAAGCACCTGCCTCTGCCTCTCAAGTGCTGGGACTGAAGCTGCACACCACACTGCCCAGCTCACCTTGTTGTGTTAGACAGGGTCTCACACCGGCCGAGAACTTGCCAAGTTGGCTGGGCTGGCCAGGCAGCCAGACTCAAGGACTCACAGATGTCTTCTGCCTTAGTTGGAACTGCAAGAGCACAACCTAGTCTGACTTTTTTAACCTGGGTTTGGGGATTGAACCTAGGTGCTTGTATTCTCTAAGTGAGCACTTTACCATGGCGCCATCTCTCCAGCCTGGATGTAAAGTTCCTTAACTTTAAAAGTCCTGAATTAGGTATTCAGTGGCCCACGTGGAAGCTCCCCACAGAAGCCTCTGACCCAAGGGAGGTTTCCTCACCCTGCCAGCACGCAGGTCACCTTTCCTCTGCCTCTCAGGGAATGCTCATTAATTTTAACAATAAGCTACAGGAAGCACATTTAACAAGAGAGACGCACTGGGGCCAGGGATCCCATTATTCTTCCTCAGGACTTGAAGCAGGGCTTCTTGGATCCTCCACATGACCGCTCCCATCATTTCTGAGTAGATTTATCTTCTATTCTTTTGCACAATATTGAAGCAATGTGATTCCTTTCCAACCTGCACTATTTATTGGCTTAGCTTTACAGTCTGAGCAAATCATTCTCCCCTGCCCTTGGATTTACGTTTTATGCCCAGAAAAAAGTGGGGGGTGGATTTTTAAATGCTTTGGGGCTGAATGGCTTCTTCCTGTGTCTTAGCCCTCCTGTCCTAAGGACAAGACACCAGAAGTCACCTCCCACATTTACAAGCTGTTTTCCTTGTTTGGGGAAAACACAAGCCTTCTCCCTGTCCTTGGCTCACCTGGAGAAAACTTCAAGTTCAGACTTTGAACTTGAGACAGGTAAGCAACTGTCAGAGGTGAAAGGAGAGCACCTGGTATTTCTATGCAGACATCACGTTGGCCCCAATGCCTCGGTTCCAGTTTTACCCTCAATAGGCCCTGAAGTGTACCCTGAGTTGGGCTGATCCCATCTTTGCCTTTCAGGTCAAGGAACCTTGGTATTGACTCTGAGATGGTTCCAGAAGCAAGATTGCTATGCTGCCATATTCAAGCCCTCACAAAAGTTGCAAAATCAGACCCAGGTTGTTCAAGAAAGAAAGAAATAAATAAAGAAAGAAAGAAAGAAAGAAAGAAAGAAAGAAAGAAAGAAAGAAAGAAGGAAGGAAGGAAGGAAGGAAGGAAGGAAGGAAGGAAGGAAGGAGGAGGAAGGAGGGAGGGAGGGAGGGAGGGAGGGAGGGAGGGAGGAAGGAAGAAAAATCTTGTCTTTTGTGTCCTCGAGCTGTTTATTTAAGGCTTTGACTGAGCTCCCCACCTTCCATATACAGAAATGATGGCTGGAGACCAGTTACCATTTTCTGTTTTAATTTGTCCATGAGCAGCCTTCTGCGGCTTTAGCACTCCATGAATGTCCAGAATCATCCCTGCAGATCAAACAGAAGTTGAGAACTTGGGGAAGTCTCTGGCAGAAGGGGTTTTAACCTTGTTCCCTCCCTGCCAGAGGCTGGCTTGCCCGAGCAGGCTGAGACGCAGTGTGGAAACCACATGTCCAGTGAGAACGGGCTGGCCTCGCGCCTCTTACAACCTGGAAGCACTTGAGTAATTAGGAGGGGCAAACACTTGCAGTTTTTCCACTTGCCCTGTTTGTGGGTTTGCTGCTGGCCGCGTGACCTCAGGCACAGTAGGTGGTTTCCAAAGCAGTGCGAACCAGTCATTTAGGAGGCGGCATGAAGGATGCTTGCCAAGGTGAGGCCACAAAGATGTCCAGGATAGAGGCATTTGTGAGAGCAAAGGGGAGGAGGGGAGAGGGAGGGGGGAGAGAGAAGAGAGAACAGAGAGGAAAGGAAAGAAATGAAGAAAAAGAAGGGATGAAAGAAACGGAGAAGGAGGAAGCAGAGGAGACACTCTTCGTCTCGACAACAGAGCAGTGGATTGAGCCACATCCTGTGACAGCAACCTGTATCCCTAAAAGCTGATACTGCAGAAATCTAATGACAACATGAGATGGTCTCCTCTACACACTGGTAGGCTAGAAGGAAACTAGAGATATTTGGTAGATGAATAGATAAATGATTGGGAATTAGTCTTAACTTACAAAGATCTTACATCTTATGTACATCGTGATTTCATCTTTTGATATAAAAATATGATGGCTGGACTCAGGATGAGGCTCAGTATGTAGAGTGCTTGCCTAGCATGCACGGAGCCATCAGCAGTACTTCATAAGCCAGGCATCATGGGGCACACCTATGATCCCAGGGCTCAGAAGGTAGAGGATAGAGAGAGATCAAGAGTTCAAGGTCATCCTCAGCTACATAGTGAGTATGAGGCCAGCATGGGCTGCATGTGACCTTGTCTCAAAAGTGGGGGTGGGGGTGGCGGGAGTAGAATATAATAAAAAGTACGCAGCTTTTAAACTGAGATAATAGGATTATGATTTTTTTTAATTTCTCCATTTTCCAGGTTCTTCCAGTGAATGCAGAAAGAAAATAGTTAAAAGTGTGTGTGTGTGGGGGGAGTTAATTAATATTCTGACCCGCTCCTTGGGGCTGCCCTGCATCCTGCCATAGAAGCCTCTTCTTAAGGAAAAACTCTGCCCTTTTCTCTCTCTCTCCCTCCACTCCCATGAGGCGTGCACCCCTCGACCCCCTCTCTCTTTCTCTCTTCTTTCCTATCCTCCCTTCATCGCCCTATTATAATAAACCATTTCCTCTTAGATATAGCATCTGGGTTGTGAATGTCTACCCACCGCCCCCGCCATGCCCCACACGGAGTGGGTCACCTGCCAGCCCGCCGCCGCCACTGCATCTGCTCAGCATGCCAGCATGGTTCCCTGCATGAGTGGGATACCCTGGCCTGGCCAGCTGTGGGTTTCCCACGCGTGCATGATAAATAACAGGGGGAGGTTGGAGAGGCCACAGCCACTGGGCTGGGGAAAAAATAAAGACCTTAAATCTCTTTATCTAAGATGGCACAAATCCTTAGACTCTGACGCGTATGGCCCATTTCCTCCTCCTCCTTACTCTGATCATTTTATCTGTTGTTTTCACCCCATTTTATACACGAGGGCAAGCGCAGATCAAGGGAGGTTACAGACCTGTTTGAAATCACATGGCTGGGCAGTAATAGAGCCAGGCTTCTCATTAGAGAAGTTGGAAGAAAGGGCCCGCAACCTTGTGTGCTGCTCCACACTGGCCCTCTGGCTCTCAACGCAGCCGCCGGGTATTATGATTCTATGGTGCGTCATGAGCGGCCACTACTGTGGCAGCATGAATTCACACAAATTTGTCATACTACAGAGCCTGTCTGTGAGGTGTCTACACAAATGCCCAACTGCCTCCCTGGGTTGAATTCAAAATGCCAGGAGGGAATTGGGTCTCATGCCTGGCTTGGGTCCTCTCCTAAGGACACTGGCAGTGGCATGAACTTAAGGACCAAGCTCCTGCCACTCCCACAGGTGCCACTGTCCTTCACCACGTGGCTCCCAGGGCAATTGCACAAACCTGGGCTTTTGCTTCCACACAGTAAGCAGACACACAGCCATCTAACTTCCCCTTCCCCACCCTTTCTCAGCTTACATGACCTGGGCAACCACCCAATCTTAAAAATCAACAGATTGTGGACTTCACGACACCTGAAAACAGGGCCTAGAATCGTGATTGATGGGATCTCTGGGAGAAGGTGTATGTCCCCAGATGCTGGGCTGGGGCGTGCAAGGAGTGGGGGTGGAGTCTAAGACTCTTGCCTGCCATCATGCCTCATTCCTGTGTCTTCAAATGGTGGCTGTTGAAAATCTCTGAGAGCTGCCCAGGCTGTTAAAAAACAATTCTTGAAATGGCACCTGCCTTGGCAAACCCTCCTGAACATCTCGCTCATCCACATACAGGTACACGAAGGTCATCAGCACTTGCCTGCTCGTGGGTTGCATGCTCCAGTCACTGCTTGCTCCATGCATTTCCCTCTAGTCCCTCGGACCCTCCTGTGTGTGAATAGGCAGGAAGCTCCCACTCTGCAGAGGAAATGGTAGAGAAGAAGCCTGCCTCCAAAGGCAGGGGACTGATCCCAGTTCCCTGCCAAGGCCACTTGCTGAATGCAAAACTTCTGACTTCTCATCCCCAGCTTGGCCTCCCCCACCCATTCTGCTCCCTACTATGCTCTCTGGTTTCCCCCTGAACATTCCTGTCTTCTTACAAGCACGCCAAGAAAATTGCACTCCGGCCATCTGGACAAGTAATCCCAGCGTGAAAACATCTCAGTGCTCAGGCTTCCCAGACCAAAAGGGTTTGATCTGCATCACCCACAGAGACCCACCCTCTGACAGCTTCATGCTTCTGAAAGGAGGGAAATTAAACCTCAATCACAAAAGCAGACAAAGAAATTTCACCCTGACATACATTGCTTCACATCTGATCTCTGTTAAAAAAAAATTTTTTTCCAGTGAAAACTGAGCAAGCCAAGGTGTAGTGAATTAGCTGCACCAAGTATGTGTATTAGTTTAAAGGCTACAATGTTAAAGTCCTCCAGAAGCAAGTCGTCAAATGGAGGCATCTTTTTGTTCCAACCACAATAGCTGGTTTTTTTGTTGTTGTTGATAAATTCAAGCAAAGGGAATTAGTGCATTTAAGACACCATATGATAAAGCTGGGGAGATGGACCAGTCAAGAAAAAACAAGACCAAAGTTAGATTCCCAGAACCCATTTCTAAAATAGGCCAGGAGAGACTGGGAAGGGGAAGCCTCGGGCTTGCTGGTTGGCCAGCCCCGTCTCTTTGACCAGTTCCAGGTCAGCAACCGACCCTGTACCAAAAAAGCAGCTCCCAAAGAATGACACCTGAGGCTGCCCTCTGGCCTGAATACAAACGCACAGGTACACATACACACAAACAAATGCACACACACACAGTCATACACTTCTTGCCCACAGTGTTCTCCACAGCCCACCTCACCTTGGTTCTGAGAGCCTTCTGTTATTAGTTATTCTTTCCTTGAGTAATGAGGGTGCAGGTCCCACCCCCTCCACCCTGGGTTGGACCACAGTAGGACCCCTAGTGCTTTGATTGTGTACCTAGCCTCTAGTTAAATCTATAATGCAGGAAAACCCCTGAGGGCAAGATCCCCTTACTTCTGGTCACTATCCAATCGACATCCTCAAGATCTGGGTAGAGCTGGGTACAGAGATGAGTGGATGGTCAGTGAATGATGGGTACCATCCACCTAAAGGGAATCAGCTACATATAGCTGAGATGGCTCAGATGTGCATCCTGGCTTTTGTTGTGTTTCTCTTTGGGTCGACGAGTCCATTCACGCATATAAACTCCAAAGGTATACAATTATTTACCTATGACGAAGACATGGCATCAGAGCCCTGCCTCCCCTCCTGCAATAACACACACGGCTTGGGGGCTGACCTAACTAGGGCCACAGGGGGTGTAGAAACAACAGATACACATACGGAACACTGGGATTGGGTAGACCACATGCTCTGATGGAAGCACAGCAGCATCCCAGAAACTTAGCGTCTTTATGGTAGACATCTGAATGGAGGAGGCAGGCTATTGTAGACAACAGAACAAGGAGGCAGGTGTAGTTCGTCTCCATGGGAGGTCTCTGTAGGGGAGCAGCCTGAGGCTGCAGTCTTAGTGAAGGTAGGAGGAAGCTATCATTGCTAGTTCTTCCACACACAGGTCAATCCTCAACCAAAGGAAGGTCTTGTCATGTCTGTGAACCTGACCCAGGAAAAGGCTTTGCCACTCCCATTGGACTGAGGCACTGGGGCGCTTGACAGGGCCATGCTGGTGTCAACAACACGCGTTCACCAGGACTTCAGCCGCTCCCCTCACCTTCCTGGAATCTGCTCTCCCTCCTCTAAAGCAGCAGTGTCTAGGGCTGCTGCCTCTAAAACTGTCTCCCCAGTCTCTTTGCAGAGATGTGTGCACACAGGTACCCACAGTGTGTCCTTTGCTTCTCTCTATGCTTGGGAACACATTGCACATGCTGCTGTTTTCCTCATTTACCTATGAAACTGGAGCCAAGGTCCACAAGAGGACATACGTTTCCTCATCTTTTCACACTTTATGGAAAGGTTCAAAGTAAAAGCAGTCGCAAATCCATGTAAGCCTTCACCTATGGTGTGACTGCTACTTGCGTCCTATGGCTGCGTTGCCAAAAGCCACCCATCTGCCACCTTTCCATCTCTGTAGACACTCATCTGACTTCTGTGTATTTTAAAATGCATCGAATGGCAGGTGTTGCGGGGCACGCCTTTAATCCAGCATTGGGGAGGCAGAAGCAGGCAGACCTCCATGAGTTCAAGGCCAGTCTGGCCTACACAGGGAGTTTCATGACAGTCTGAGCTATGTACAGAGACCCTATCTCAAAACAAAATAAAATGCATTGAATGTGTGAGTCCATGCGTTCACTCTCCAGAGCTGTGAAAACAAACACACAAACATCAAAGTAACTTGGAAGCATCTCAGCATGCACACCATACACCATTCATTGGTTAGAGTTGGATATTTATTTGCCCAACACACCCTCTTTTTTTTTTTTTAACTCTTTGGACAAAACACACTGAGCTTTCAAGCTGGGATTCAGCTCATTTGATAGAATGCTTGCCTACCTTGAAGGAAGCCCTGGATTTGAGGCCAGCCTGGGCTACACAAGAACTTAGCTCAAAAAAATGTAAATAGTAAAACAAAAATTCACTGGGTTTCAACAGAAAACATATTTGTGCAACTCCAAACCGGGTCAAGACTTGGACTATAAACATTCCCCGCAGAAACTGCTCCTGCCTGGAAGGACCAGTCCTCACCATTGAGCTCTCAGAGGCAGCAAATGTCCTTTTCCTACATAAAACAACAGCTTTCCCGGCTCGGATTTCCTGTGAGTGAAACCCCATAGGTTCCTTCTTGTTTTTTAGATTCATTCTCCTCCTTGCCGGTATCCGCCATTGCTCCTTTGAATTTTGAGAACCCGTATTCCTCCACACCTCCACTCTGCTTATCCCTCCTTCCAGTTTAAGAGCTGTGAGTCCTATCGGTAACACGAATGTCTGGGCTGTTTGCTCCTTTCGCACCAAGTTTGCGACCTTCTGTGTGGATTGTGGCAAGAGACTGAACTGAGGTCTCGGCTGCCACCGGAGTTTTGGGTGGCCCTTGATTCTGGATTCTCAGATCTGAGAGTAATACTGGAATTGTGATACAATGGCTTCGCCTAAAGTGGCAGGTGACTGTCAAGGCCCCCTCCGGAAATGAAAACTGGGAATGACCACATCAGTCATTTCCTAGTCTGCCTGGGAAGGGCATTAGGGTCACACATTTGCTTACCACTCCAGTGCCTGGGTTCTTTCGCACAACTAAAAGCTGGGCGGCCGGTCACAGAGACAAATTTCCTACAAATATCTGGAGGTTTAAACTGCCCTGGAGCTGGGGATCATTTTGTGCACATTCCTCGGGTTTCCCACTAAACCTTTTGTTTCTGGAAGGCTTTGTCCCCAGGACCTTGCTGCAGACAGGCTTTGCAAGGTCCTCAGCCTTTGTTCGGGAACTCAGGTCCTGAAAAGTCTCTGGGTTTCATTAGATAAGCTCGCCCCCACCCTTTTTTCACACCCATTATCCCAGGCCCTAGAAGGTGGTGATATGTTCTCCTTACTTTCCCCCCGTTTCTCTTTCATTTCCCACTGATAAATGGCAAAAGCAGCTGTGGAGTTCGCTTTGAAGGCTCTGACGGACGAGCATGATGAATCGGCGATGGCTCACAGCAAATGAATCCCATAACGCGGCGAGGCAAGGAGCGGAGAGCGGCAAGCCAGCTCCCAGCTTTACGTTTTTCAGACTTGCCTTAAAAGACAGCATTTCTTTTAATCTCCTTCCAGTTTCTTCGGTGACTCCGCATATGTTTAAAAGAAGGAGAGGGAGAGAAGGCTTGTGGATATAAACAGGGGATTCCATTCTTCAGCCCAACTCTGAGCACACATTGTCATTCGGGATGCCTGAATAGCTGGGAAACCACTTCAAGGCCCCTCAGAAACAACTGGGCAGCCCCCAGGAAGAGTATCAGTGGGGAAACCAAGTGACAGAATTGAAAACTGAATTTCGACCAGGAGGAGTGACTAGCAAAATCCAGCTGCTGCTGCTCAGAGCCCTAGACCTTTTGGGACGCCAGCCCTTGAGCTGGTCCCCAGAAACTGCTTGGTTAGCTGATAAAAAAAAAAACAAAAACAAAAACAAAAAAAACCAAAAAAAAAAAAAAAAAAAAAAAAAAAAAAACGGTGGAGTCTTAACAGGTTGGAAGAAGGGCTTGTTTTTGAACCCAAGAAAAATAAGAAGAATGATTTCGCTGCCGGTAGTGTTTTCTAGCCTTAAAAAGAAGGAAAACAAACTGCTGCTGTTAAGACCAGGACTGAGAAACTCCAAGTCGTCTTTTGAAATTCAAGAGATACTTAATAGAGAAGAAAGGTCTGGGAGGGTGGATGGTTCCTTTGTTTCCGAACAAGAGGGGCCCTCTTCCTCCCCAGATGGAAAGCCATTCAAAGGAAATCATTAAAGGGCATCCTTTCTGCACAGCTTAGAGGCCGGCCATACATGCAAACCCAAGTGTAGAATTGATGCAATTACCCAGATAAGGAGGGCAGGAGAGGAAAGGGGAGGCTAAAACCTAGGCTTAACTCTGGCTAATTTGCCCAAAACACCAGAGAGTTTCCTGCTTTCCTGCCCCCTCTCCGAGATAGTCAGCGCAAAATAGATATTTAGTGGTTTCTAAATTCATACTTTGAGAAAGAGGAAATATCAAATGGTACCCAAGACTGTTGAGTGACAGGAAGGAGAATCCAGGTTTGATTTATTGAAACGTTTCTGGCCACAAGAGGTGCTGAGATAATCTCAGCATCCCAAGACTGGAGGGTTGAAAGAGGCCCTGCCAGCACCAAGCTTGCTAATAATCCTCGCCGACAGTGTGATGGAGTACTCGCCAAATGACATTCGCTTTGCAAAACCCTTGCCGTGGATCATCTGCTTTAATCTTTACCTCTCCCCTGAGGAGAGTCTGACACCTCCCTCCCCGGGAGAGCTAAAAGAATAGTCAGGCATCTTTAAACAGGTCACACCGTCCCCACAAAGGTGCATCTAAAAGCGTGAGGCAATGATTCGAAATGAAATGTAGAGCTGAGCAGGGGAGATGGCTCAGTGGATAAAGTCCGAGTCCTGTAAGAAAGTTTGATCCCCAGAAACCAGGTAAAAGCTGGGAAGGCATGGCAGCCACCTGCAATTCCAGCACACAGGAGAGAGATGGGGTCCTCAAGGCAAGCTAACTAAATAGACTAGCCAGAGTACGCAAGTTCTGAGTTTAGACAGACACACCACCTCAATAAGTAAAGTGGAGAGATGTTGAGGAAGACGGTGATGTCAACCTCTGGCCTCCACACTAAACACACACACACACACACACACACACACACACACACACACACACACTGACCCTGGATACACTCCATTGACTTTCCAGAAAATGTGGATCAGCTGGGAACTCTGAAGGAGTCCACATCAATTGCTGCTCATTCATTTCCTCCCCACTCATCTCCAAATGCCAGACTGAATCTTGGTCACGACGAGCTGAGGAATAACAGCAGGAGAAAAGGGGAAAACAGAGGAGTTGCTTGGTGTGCATTTCTGACTGTACAAATTTTGCAAAGCCATTTACAGGGCTGGCAGAGTTCCCATAGTTTTGGAAAACTTTTGTTTCTTATAAATGAAGGTTAAATGATTAGATAATTTCCCCCCCATTTCTATCATAGGCTCTAATAAGGTATCTGTACACTAATAAACTGCTCAGAGTCCTAAAGAATGTGTGTGGTTTTTTTATGAGATGGCTCCACCTCAATCTTTCTAACTGAATGTACTGAGATTAAATGTGCCTCATTCAACAAGTATGCACTGAGCAAACTGCCCTGTAAGAGGTGTGTATTAGACTCAGGAGATGCATTTATACATAAGATACGTGTTGCTCCTTTTATGTATATAATACAGTAAAAGCTAACTTCAAGCACATCCTTAGCTAAAAATACAGTTATCAACTAAAGTAAGTATTGTAAAGGGAAAAGAGATTACACAAAATCCTCATTTGAGTGCACTGCCCAAGGAGTGGCATGCCAACAGCTAGGGCCCTGGTTCTCTACCTGTGGGTCTTGACCCCTCTAGGGTTGTAGATCAGATATTTACATTGCAATTCATAACAGTAGCAAAATTGCAGTTATAAAGTAGCAATGAAAATAAATTTATGGTTGGGGGCCACCACAACGTGAGGAACTGTGTTAAAGGGTCACAGTGTTAGGAAGGTTGAGAACCACTGAACTAGGGGCCGAAGTGAGTAAGTCAGTCGAAAATAATGAAGGGTGTGAAGGGTATTCCTGGTAGATGCTTGCAAAGACCTCAAGGCTGGAAAGTGTAGGGGACCCTGGGAACTTAAAGATGCTAGTGTGACTGTTTCCAGCAGGATGGGGGTACTACACCCAACCTTGGGAGATGAACACTAGTGGAGAACTAGGAAAGAACCAAGTGTAGCAGAACTTTTCCAGCTTAGAGCCTTGTGAGGATGGGGAAGGGATGGTTTTCAGGTGTCAGGTAATGAAGCAGCATCGTGAGATCCATGGCTTTTTGTTTGTTTGTTTACTTACCTTGTTTATGTGATATAGGTGTATATATGCATGCATCTGTGTGTGTGTGTGTGTGTGTGTGTGTGTGTGTGTGTGTGTGTGTGTGTGTGTGTAGGGCAGATATTGATGTCGGGGATCTTCCTCTATCACTCTCCATGTAAATTATTTATTTATTACTGAACCTGAAGGTCACCAATTCAGCAACACTGGCTGCCCAAGAAATTCCAGAGATCACCTTGACTCCACCTCCTGAGCGCTAACTAGGATTATGGGCACATACTATAAAGTCCAGATTTTAGTGAGTTCTAGAGTCCAAACTTAGACCCTCAATCTTGTGCAGCAAGCATTTGTCACTGGAGCCATCTCCCCAGCCCCGTGGTCTTTACTTGAAAGAAATCACTTGAGTCTGGGACTGGAGACCGATTGAGGGGAACAAATGTAGACTCGGAGAGACTGGCCAGAAGCCTACTGCAGAACACAGGTGACAGTTGAGATTAACCCAGGTTCTTGTGAGAATTCCTAGCCACACCCCCATGACTGCACATGCACTGGTAAGAGGCTTAGTCATCCCAGGGCCTTATACCCTACATAATCCGTGCGCTGTGTGATCATGTAATTTGTGTGCAGCGTGATCATGTAATCTATATGCACGTGTGGCCTAGCTATGTAAACTCATATGCACATATGCAGGGGAATCTACAAAAGGGGGTCCCACTCATCCCTCCACCCTTCTCTTCCTTCACGAACTTTGCACAGCCCTATGCACACCCCTTCTATTCCCTTCCCTTAATAAACTCTTATAGTGGGTTTTGTACCTCGTGGCTTTTCTCGCATGGTAAACAGCACCGCTTAATGAATAACATTGCTCTGCTTAATAAATAACACCTGTAGTAACTGTAAAAATGCTGACTATTCAGAAAAAGCTGAGACATGAACATCATCCCATCATCCTTTCTGTGTCTGCACAGAGAGACAGAGGACACCTCTATATTTAGCAAACGTAACAGATTATTCATTTAAGTCAGCCAAATACAGTAATCATACCCTACACCCACCTATCTGGATTTTGCTTTTAGGAGGAAGGGTTTCTAAACATTCTGGTTAGCTGTTCTCACCACAGACGTTGACGGAGAGATCTTGCCCTTCTAGATGTTAAGACTGGCATTTAAAAGTCAAGACTCAAAGATCAGCTATCCTCCTTCAATCAGGCTGTTGTAAAAGATTCTACCCATGAGGATAGAGACACTGAGCATATCCACCTGGAAGAAACCATCCGTTATGGGCCACACCCCATGCTGAGTCACTGGGTCTGTCTGCCGACCATTGCGGTTCATGAGGAATTCTGTCCTGCATGCCCCGTGCCTTCTGTGGCCTGGCCCATATTTCTTTGGTTATCCATGTGAACTGAGCACTCGTGAACTTTACTCATCCTCAGCAACGTTGAACAATGAACGGCCAACTGTTGATGTCGTGTTGTCTTCACTCAAGTCCAAGCCCTTACCTGGATACAGCCCACAAGTTGCTCTATCAATTGAGTTGGCAAAAGCCTACCATTTTGGAGGTGAAGATTATATGTTCTGTTTCCCATCACAAATGCTTGTGATGTTTTCTGTTTCTTTGGGTTTGATCGAAGTTTTGATTTGGTTTTGGTTTGGTTTAGTTCAGTTATGACAGGGTCTCAGGCAGCCCAGGCTTCAGACACACGGTCTACTCGAGAATGACCTTGAACACTAAACCTACTACCTCCACCTCCCAAGCTCTGGTTATTACAGGTATTCAACCCCATACTCAGTTTCTGCAATGCTTGGGATGGAACCCAGGGATAGCTTCATAGATGCTGGGCAAGCAACACTACCCACTGAGCCACACCCCCCACTTTATGCTCCTGTTTATGAATGGGCCATCACAAGTCCCACTGTAGTCCTAGCACACTGTAGTAATTGTTCCTTGAGCTGCACCCCCCACCACACACACCCCCACACACACCCTAAAGAATCAGAAGAACTTTCTTCACCTTAATGTGTTGTTCAGGACTTACTTGTAAGTATAAGATTGTATGATATTTTAAAAGGTTTTTTTTTTTTTTTTAACATTAAGAACACTTTTCTCCTGTATGGGAGGATACACATTTGATGGATCTAAGTAATTTCTCTCTAAAGTTATACCAGCTGTGTCTGTGTGCACATTGAAATGCATAATAATGAAGACAATTATCTGGATAAGAAGCCAAGAGCTGAGATAAGAGTCTGAATGACATCCAGAGTCACTCTGCAATCCTCTCTCATTTTATTTGGCTGGTGGTCTCCCTTTTCCATTTCTTTTTTCTGCAGTTTGTGGTGAAATTCACATAACACACAATTTACCATTTACACGAAATGTCTGTTTCAGTGGCCTTGAACATACAAAGTCGTGCAGTCATGCCCGTCATCCTATTCTAGAACATTCCCTCTCCCCACAGGGAAAACGGCCATTAAACGTAGCTTTCTCTCCTCTCCATGGCAGCCTCAGTGTAACTTCCTATCTCTGTGGTTTTGCCCTTCCAAGATACTTACCTGACAGGAGTTCTCTTGTGTCTAGCTTATGGCACTTGGGTTTCCTTTCAAAGTCCATCCATCTTGTAGCATATGTCACAATTCCTTTCTGTGAGTGTGGCTAAACAATGGTACAATATGCTGCTTCGGGGGTTTCTCTGTCAGTGGGATGGATATCGGGGTCACTTCTACCTTTCAGCTTCCTGGAACGATGCTGTCATGATGATGAGGGCACAGACATTTGCTGAAGTCTCTGCTTTGGGTTCTCTTGGAAGGACACCGGGAGTGCGACTCCAGGGAGGATAGTCGATGTTTAACTGCTTGAGCAAAATCTGTTTTCCATTTCCCAGTCCCACCCAGCAACACACAAGCTTCCAAGTTCTCTGCATCCTTACCAATCCTTGTTATTCCTCCATCTTTGGAATGCTAGTCATCACTGTGAGTGTGTTTCTTACATCTCACCCATTTTTTTTTTGTTTCCTAAAAGACAGTCTCCTATATGGCCTCCAATTCCGTATGTAGCTGAGGAGGACCTTAAACTTCTGGTCCTCTTACCTCTATCTCCCAAGCACTGGAATTACAGGCACGCACCACAGTACCCAGTCTGTTTGATGATGGAGATCCAACCCAGGGTTTCATGCATGCTAGGCAAACTCTACCAACTGAGTTTGTTTGTTTGGGCTTTTATTTTTTTTTTTGTTTTGTTTTGAGACACTATCTTGCTAAGTAGCCCAAATTGGCCTCAAACATACAATCCTCCTGTCTTGGCCTCCTGAGTGTTGAACTTACAGGCATGAACCACCACACCCTGGTCATCATGATAGAATAAGCCGATCACTAGTCAATATGACTGAACTAGTTACAAATTTTCATTGAGACAAAGAGTGGGGAAAAAAGCACTATGCAAACATTGAAAACATAAGGAAGCTGGCACAGCCAAGTGGTAGAAAGCACTAGCTCCTGGTGCTGATTTGAACCCCAGCTCTCTACTGACTCCCTAAATCTGAATGACCATGTCACAGTGGACTGATAACTCCAATACAACCTCCTCCTCTTGTAAGGGTGCTAGCGCTAGCTCAAAAGCCCTGATTTCAATCTCCAGCAGCACATAAACGAGGCATGGAGGGGCACATCTGTGATCCTGGAACAGGGAGGTAAAAGCCAGATAACCAGATGTTCAAAGCCATCCTCAGCTACATAGTGCATTTGTAGGCTAGCCTGGGATACATGAGACCCTGTCACAAACCAAAGATAAATGAGAGAGATGAGAGAGAGAGAGTGGAAGGGGAGAGGGGAGGAAAGAGAGGAGGAGAGAGGGAAGGAAGGGGGAGAGAAAAGCCAGAAGAACGGCGTTCTGTAAATGTTAGCTTAAGCAAGCATCAACCCAGTCAACTCCTAGGAGCCCCATGAAAGAAGACTCTAGGCTGTTGGATCAGAACCTTGGTAGGGGGTGCCACCTGCATTTCCAATGAGTATGGAGTGCTCTCAGGATCCCTACCTAGAAGACATTTGTCAACCCCTGCCCCAACTCACAGCCACCTTCACCTTTAGCTTTCATTTGTCCTTTGAGTTGGTCAGGTCCCCAGAAGGGACTGTATTTATGTCTAAAGTTGTAAAACTCCTGAAACCTTAAGTTATCAGAACCAGTGGCCTCTGAAGACTGTAAGATGACTCCCTGAGAAGAAGTTTAAGTTTTTCACTTGCTAATTTGGTTACAGCACTTTCTTCTTCCAGGAGTAAAAGAATGGAATTTTCCTTCCCCAGAGAAAATGACAAAGGTACCACATATTTTGTGTGTGTGTGTGTGTGTGTGTGTGTGTGTGTGTGTGTGTGTGTGCCCAGCTCTGAAGAAGCCCCTGTAAAATCTAAAAAGCTATATTTTATTTTGGCCAAAGAATGATCTTAAATGACCTCTAAAGGCCAGCACAGGACTGTGGCCAGCCACCTGCCGTGTCAGGTCTCTAGACATGTGGGTGGCTGGAACAGACAGAACAAGACACACTGAAGACAAGACTTCTCTCGTGGCCTCCCAGGGCCAAGGAAGCACCCTGTTTGCTAAAAATTTTTACATAATCTGGGAGCACTTGTGAAATCCCTTTCACCTTTGACATTTCACAAGTTGCTTCAGAAGGTCTGGACAGATGGCTCAGTCTACACAATGTTTGTGCAACCATGAGAACACTAGTTCAGTCTCCAGAACGGATGTAGGAAGGCAGGCGTGACATCGTCCTTCTAATCCAGCTCTGAGGAAGTGGAGACATGGTAATTCCTGGGGCTTGATGACCAGCCAGCCTAGATGAAGAGTTCCAGGTAAAAAGAGAGAGAGCCTGTCTCAGGTTGAAAAATAGCACCCAAGGTTGACCTCTGGCCTCCACATACACACACTTGTGTAAATGTACCTGTGTACACCCATGAACAGGTGGGTATATAGACAAATATTTTTTATCTTTTAAGATTCATTTTTAAATATATATGTGTGTGTGTGTGTGTGTGTGTGTGTGTGTGATGTGCACATGAGTGCAAGTTTCTGCCAAGGCTGGAGGCATTGGACCCCACACCACCACTATAGGTAGTTTTGCGCCACCCAACGTGAACGCTGGAAACTGAACTCGGGTCCTCTGCAAGAGCAGTAGGTGCTCTTGACTCCTGAGCCAGCTCTCCAGCCCCACAAATATTTTTGTTTGTTTGTTTTTTGTTGTATGTTTATGCAAGTACATGCATGCACTCATGCTCTATTGGTGAAATTATTAAGGCCACTCCACGTAGTTAAAAGGGAGGTTTATTTTGTGGAGTAACTTACAAATGAAGGGGTAGGTTGCAGGGTCTGGCAAAGGTATGGCGCAGTCCGGCGGTGTTCTCTGGAGAACTCTGCTCAGTCTACCTCCTGCGTCCAGCATCCCAGAACCAAGAGAGAGCCCTCCTCCCGATCCTGGGTCTTCTGCTTCCTCCTCCACCCCGCCTTGTGGGCGTGACCATTACCGAAGCCTCAATGGGAGTTGGAACTTCCAGGCCAATGCTGGGATGGCTGCCCACTACATCGCTCTGTCAGAGTAATTGAATGTCCTACTCTTCACCTTAAAAAATTTTTCTTAAAAAAAAAAAAAAAAAAAAAACTTTCACCAGACAATAGAATATAAGAACAGGAAAAACTAAGAATATGACCAGGGAGTGTTTGCCCAGCATTCTTGAAACTTAGGTTCTGTCCTAGCTCTGAAAAAAGAAAAAACCAAATGAAAAGAAAACGAAGGAGGGGAGACCTTACCTTGGCCAGTCCTGCTTTTACAGTCATGCTGGTTTCAGGAAGTTCCCACTGGAAGAGACATCAGCATTTCCACTCCACTGAAAGAGGAAGTCGAACTAGAAAGTCAGTGTGGAGATTGTCTTCACGAAAAGCTGAGATAGCCAAACATGCCATCGGGAAGCCATGAGAACATTTGTAAAGTGCAGTCCCAGGGTCGCTTTGGGAGATGCATCACAGCTGCAAATAGTGGGGATATTTTGCACTGAAAACAATGACCAGAGACACACAGTGGCAGTTCACTAAGATTCCCCCGAGGCCCCATGCTAGGGAATAGCTGTCAAAGCTACAGAAGCTAATGGAGAAATGGTAGTTTGACCAGCAAGAGGTTTTGAGAAAGCCTGAGTTTCGTAAACACAGGTCTTTCAGCATCCTGTATCTTGCATCAGCATCCTCAAGATCCAGAAACACTCAGAATATAAAATAGCAACCTCCATCTTGAGGGTCATCAGAGGCCAGGCACTATGGAAGTCCTTCATATATGTTGTTCTTTGAACACATACAGTAGTTCCATGAAGTGATCTCTTATACAAGTTGGAACAAGTAAAGCTCGTTCCTCTGTCCATTTGATAAAATTATTGAGTACTTGTATCTCAGGATCTCTGAACATAGTGATTAAGAATGGGAGGATATGCGCAGCAGTTAAGAGCACCTATTCTTCTAGACCTAGATTCAGTCCCCAGCACCTCTATGGCTGTTCACAACTATATGTAACTCCAGTTCCAGGGAATCCAATGCTCTCTTCTGACCTCCACAGGCATCAGGCACGCGTGTGCTGCACATACATACATATATGCAGCCAAAATACTCATCCACATAAAAATGAAATAAATAAATCTAGGAAGAAAGGAAGGAAGGGAGGGAGGGAAGAAGGAAGGAAAGAAGGAAGGAAAGAAGAAAGGAAAGAAAGACAGACAAACAAGCTGGCAAGATGGCTCAGTATGTTAACAGTCACTGCTCAAGCCTGATGACAAAGACTGGAACCAGTGATGAAGGGAGAGAATTGGCTCTTGAAGAAAGTTGTCCTCTGACCTCCATATGCACTCCATGGCACACCTCCATATGCACTCCATGGCACCTCCATATGTACTCCATGGCACCTCCATATGCACTCCATGGCACACCTCCATATGTACCCCATGACACCTCCATATGCACTCCATGGCACCTCCATATGTACTCCATGGCACCTCCATATGCACTCCATGGCACACCTCCATATATACCCCATGGCACCTCCATATGCACTCCATGACACACCTCCATATGCACTCCATGGCACACCTCCATATGTACTCCATGGCACACCTCCATATGTACTCCATGGCACACCTCCATATGTACTCCATGTCACACCTCCATATGTACTCCATGGCACACCTCCATATGCACTCCATGGCACACCTCCATATGTACTCCATGGAACACCTCCATATGTACTCCATGGCACACCTCCATATGCACTCCATGGCACACCTCCATATGCACTCCATGGCACCTCCATATGCACTCCATGGCACACCTCCATATGTACTCCATGGCACCTCCATTTGCATTCCATGGCACACCTCCATATGTATGTACTTCATGGCACATCTCCATATGCACTCATGGCACCTCCATATGTACTCCATGGCACATGGAGGCCCATACGGTATATAAACACACACACACACATACCACAAATAAAATTTTAGAAAAGAGTGAAATGTTGCAAAGTGATGCAAAGCCAATCTGAAAGGTAATGTCTGTATGATTATAGCTGAATGACATTCTGATAAAGGGAAACCTATGAAGACAGGAAACATGTAAGTGATTGTCAAGTGTTTGGGTTAGGGAAGAAGATATGAATAGTTGGACCAAAAGGATTTTTAGGATAGTGAAATGATTCTTGATGAAGTTGTAATGATGGGCCCATCACACTAGGCATTTGTCAGTACCACAAAATGCCTACCAAGAATCAACATTGTGCTCATCAGTTGCCACAAATGTCCCAGCAAGCTCCAAGGCAGGCTCCAAATGCTACATAGAGAAACTGTGTCTCAAAAAATATGCATATATATATATATATATATATATATATATATATATATATATATATATATAAAATTTGTGAGGGTAGGATATGTGCACATGAGTGCCTGTGCCCTCAGAGGCCAAAGGCAGTGGATGCCACTAGAGCTAGAGTTATAGGTGATTATGAGCCACCCAGAAGAGATGCTGGGAACCCAATATTCAGGTCCTCTGGAAAAGCAATATGTGCTCTCAACCACTAGGCAAAATTCTAGCCCCAGATTTTTATATAGTGAGTTTCCCTTGCTCAAAATGCATGAAACCAGGAGCATTTCAAACTTCAGAGTTTTCAGTTTTTGGAATATTTGCATATACATAATGAGATGTCCTGAGGATAGATATCAAGTCTAAACATGAACTTCCTTTCTGTTTATACACCTTTAATGCATAGCCTGAAGGTCATTTTTAGCACACCTGAGTTTTGACTGTAACCCACTGCATGAGGTCAGATGTGGAATTTTCCACCTGTTGTATCCTGTCAGAACTCAGAAAGTTTCAGACTTTGGAGCATCTGGGATTTGAGTTTCCAGACACGGTTTGCTCAGCCTTCAGTAGGTTATCTAGAGAGATAGGAACTGGAAAGGTTCTCTACTTTCTACCCAGTTTTCTGCAAACCTAAAGCTGATCCAAATGTGAAGTCCCTCCATTTAAAAAGGGAAGGAGGAAGACCACAACCCCCACCATGTTGAGGGTTTGCAGAGTTTAAGACAGAATAGAAACAAGAATCCATGCTGGGAAGATAGGTCAGTGATGATGAGCACTGGCTACTCTTCTAGAGGACCTGAGTTCAGTTCCCAGAACCCACATCAGGCAGTTCACTTACTACTACCTGTGACTTCAGTTCCAGAAGATTCAACACCCTCTTCTGGTGTCTATAGGCATATGGCACTTTAGCACAACACACACACACACACACACACACACACACACACACACACACACACACAATCACTAAAATAAGCATGGAACCAAATCCCTGACAAGCTAGCATCACTAAGGAAACAAAGCCATTGACTGTGTCTGCAGATGGAGCGCATAGGTTGACCTCTGAGGAAGTGACATGGCAGCAAAGACTAGAGGACAGTCCCATGAGATTGTGTACGAAGACCCTGGGAAAGATTGAGAGGCACGGTAAAAAGCCACAGAGCTGTGGAAGGGTGGAGTTGGCTGAGTCTCATGATCCCGGCACCTCTATTTCAAATAGCTGCTCTCTTCGATATTGAACCTCACTCTTCTTGACAGTCTCCCCTTTCCTGTGGTGTGGTGGATAATGTAAACATTACTTAAAATGGGAATGAATTTTTTCATGTCCCTGGCAAGGAGTAAAAACTCCACACTTCAATCAGCAGGGAAAATTCCAGAGTTTTATTTCCCCAACTATCTTTACAATTGAGGGAGAGAGGGAGGCTGTTTTGTCATTTGAAAAAAAAAAAAAAAAAGTCACGTATTCATTTCTCAAAAACATCCAACATTTCTTGCTCACGTGTGTTCTGGAGCACACCTCTCTCTGCACCAGGAGAGGAGGTTCTGTGGTCTTAATAAATACTTACGATCCACAGCTAACCATGCTCTCTACATTGTGCTAATATTAGCTATAGCTTCAAGCCTTTGTGTGGGGACAGCATGATACCACAGATGTAAGTACAGAAGCATACCCCAGGCAGGAAACAGCCATTCCCTGTTGTTGTTTCCTAGATCTGCTCAAAGAATTTACACATTCCTGAACCAAAATTTGAGGTACTCCTTTTCCTGAAGGAAAAAAAAAAAGCCCAATGTGTGTCGTCGTCCATATGAAAAAGCATTTCAGAACGAAAAACACGACATGTAAAGAAGAGAGAGGTGAGTGTGTTATTTTCGATGGAAAAAACAGCTGCTTGGGACAGATAGAAACCAGATGGGAAAGAATCAGAAGAGTGGAGCTGAAACACATTCTGGAAAAAGACATCAGAGGCACAATGTGCTCACAAGGCAGAGGAGCGGTTACTCCCCGACTTTCTTCCTGTGGTGCAGGACCATGTTTCCTTGTCCAGGAACGTGGAAGAAAAACCGACGTGAATGTACCAAGTGTTCCAAGGAACGGGTCCCAGAAACAAATCAGTCACGCCCCACAGGGCTAGGTGTCTTCATTAGAGCTGCTCAGATCTTGGCTTGCTCTCTGAGGAGATGGCTAGAAGCCCCAGCAGTAGGGTATGTCTGTGTGTCCTCATTCCACGCCCTGAACGGAGAAATAAACCAGAGATTCAGGCCTGTTAAGCCTGTGTTTAAGAGGCTCTCCCTTGTCACAAGCCAATTGTCTCCTGACAGACTTCTCTGTGGACTGCATGGAGGTTCACTGAGGCCTTGCCCACGGCCCAGGGGCCATCTTGCTTGGCAGACGTGAGGCAGGCTGTTTCCTGTGGGCTGTTTCATCAAGGCTGTGTTGTGGCTTTTTCACACTAGTGGAGCATATTATTTGAGTTGCCACATGCTGACCACAGGCTTCCGGCCGCACCACATGCTGACCTCAAATGGAGACTCGCTCACGTTTGGGCTTCCCCACTGCGGCTTGCTGTGGCAGTAAGGAGGCTGCAGCCTAGGCAGCTGGCACAATGTCTGTCTACACAAAGCTGGAGACGAGCCTGCCTCTCCATGTTGAGGGAGTTTCAGTGTGCTCAGACTACAATCCAGATCATCTCTTCATGTGGCCAGGATAATTACTCAGTGGATTATGTGCTTAGCATTATCTCAGCAGCTAATGATGTGTTAATACATCAGGTCGGGAGAATAGTCGGCAAAGAAGTTGGCTAGCCCCTCGCTGTGCTAGGAAAGCACAGGGCTGTTGTCTCAAGCCTCCAGGCTCTTGACCTGCATTCCCCAGGGCTCCCTGTACCGCAGAGTTACCCTGCTCTTGGCACAGCGCTCCTCAGAGAGTATCCTGGATTCAAGTTGCCCAGGGTTCTTATTGGCAAGTAGAGCCAGGTTAAATAACTTGGAAGCAAGGTCTGGGATTAGACATTTCTGTCAGACTCCCAGGGGAGGCCTATTGTTAAACTGTTATAGATGGGGGGGGGGGGCTATAAAATATCACACAGCTGGCAGGTGTGGTGGCACACTTTTGTAATCATAGAGAAGCTAAAACAGGAGGATTACAGGTTGGAGTCCATCTTGGGCTACATAATAAGATACTGTCTCAAAAACAAAGTAATAGATGACCTCAAAGACAAACAAAAAAATAAAACAAACAACAACAACAAAGGAATAACAGCTTGTTTTCATAAAACCTGTGATCCTAAGCCAATCACTAAACAGTTCTGAGCCTCACTTTCCACATTTGTAAAACAGTGACCATAATAATCTCTCTCTCTGAGAAGAAAATCGAATGGGATAATTTAGATTAAAAATGGTACTGAGAACAGCATCTTTACAGTTTAATATATAAGAGAATTTCAACTTGAACTTGCTTAAACAGAAAAAAAAAAGTAAAAATAAGGATACTTACTGGCTCTCATAAACTGCAAAGGCTTGAAGTGCATCTGGCTTCAGGCATAGCTGGATCCAGTTACTCAGATTATTTATTCCAGATGCTTACTCTTGCGTTCGGTCTCTCAATCTCTCCATCTCTCTTGCTGGGTCTGCTCTCCTCTCCTCCACGCCTTCCTTTTGTCCTTCATTCTGATTTTGGCCTCTGCTCTTTGTGCTCCCTTCAGGCTGCCACGCTTTCCGGCCTGCCATGAGAAAGGTAGCCTCTTGCTCTTCCGGGTAAAATTGTCTGCACAGAGAAAGAGAGACTTCAGTGCATCCGATTTGGGAGGGGCTCTGATCAGATCCTCCTGGGCACAGAACCCACCCTTCATGTATAATGCTAATTATTTACAAATATGGGAAAATGTATAAAGCTGTGATTGGTCAGGCTTGGTCACATGCCCTCTCTTGTACATGAGGTAATTTGGGAGACTTTCGGCTCTTTGATTTTGTTTTTGGTTTGGTTTGGTTTAGTTTGGTTTGGTTTGGTTTGGTTTGGTTTGGTTTGGTTTGGTTTGGTTTGGTTTGGTTTTGAGAGAAGATCTCACTGGGTAGCCATGGCTGCCCTGGAACTCACTGTGTAGACCAGGCTGGCCTCAGACTCACAGAGATCCACTTATATCTGCTTCCTGAGTGCTGAGGTAAGAGGAGTGAGCCACCAGCCAGGCGGTGGTGGTGCACACCTTTAATTCTAGCACTCAGGAGGCATGGCCAGGCAGCTCTCTGTGAGTTCGAGATCAGCCTGGTCACAGAGCAAGATCCAGGACAGGCACCAAAACTACACAGAGAAACCCTGTCTTGAAAGAAAAAAAAAAAAAAAAAAAAAAAAAGAGTGAGCCACCATTGGGTCTTCGATTTTTCTCTTCATCCTCCTCATTCCCTTTCATTCAATTGTTACTTTAAAGGAAAGGAAGGTAAATTGGTCTCTAAACAGTGTGATCTGGGAGACAAAGATCTGCATTCTACAGTAAGGTTTGCCTCTACTTGGTCCTGAGACCTTGGTCTAGGGAGTTTTATCTCTTTGTGGTTTAGTTTTGCCATCTGTAAGAGCACTGCCTTCAGTATCTCGAAGGTTCCTTCCAGCTAAAAGCTCCTATACTTTTGTCCTTACTCATCACCATTCAGGGGTACAACAGCCCTCCATAGCCACAAGTGATACATTCCAAGACCCCCAGTGGATGCTTGAACCCATGAATCGTACCAGACCCTGTATATGCTGTTTTGTATGGATGTGGTAATGTTTAATGTATAGTCAGATATAGTAAGAGATTAGCAATAATTACTAACAAAATAGGGCAAGCTATTAATATGATTATACTAATTCTATATAAAATATGTTATTAATATAATTAGTTATATGTGTCGCATATATAATTAATATAATAATAAATAAATATTAATATAATGGCACCCCAGCACTTGAGAGGCTGATGTAGGAGAATTGCCAGTGAGTTCCAGGCTAGCCTGAGCTACATGGTAAGACCCTGTCTCAAAACATCAAAAACAAAATAAAGTAAAACAATTATAACAACAAACTGTAATAAAAGTTACTTAATGCTTATCAAATGTTTATTTCTGGAGTGTTCCATATAATAATTTCGGAGCACAGCTGACTGAGGACAGACTATGGGAAGTCACACCAAGGCTAAGAGGAAAATTAGCCAGCCACTTTCACCCTTCAGCAGAGGCATCCTGGGGCAGCAATTACTCGATGCAATGCATAAACTACCCTCCTATTCTGACAAAAATGTCATAAAGGAATTTGGGGACGAGAAAGTGGGATTCCCTCTCCATCCCCAGCATGCGGCCACACCTAAGCCAGGCACTGTGGGTGGGCCCTTCAAGGGCATGTGGTGCCTCTCTGTGTTAACAACAGGGCAGAAACACCACCTGGCTTTCCTCTAAGCAGACACTGGCTTTCCAGATCCTCTCCTCCTAACATTTGTGCCATTTGACTGGTCCTTCTTCCGTCTCTTACGAAGGAGCAGAATTGGTTCCAACCACCAATGTGTCTCTAACTGCCAAGTCACCTCCCAAATTACCCTGTCTGGCTTTCCATCCCTCCAGAGTCCTGAGCACTGCTACATGGCAGCCACTCCAGTCAGTGAGCTACATAGAGAAATGTTCCCCTCCTGAACATGGAGTGTGCCCTTCAAGAGCCTCATGTTAACACACAAAAAACTAGCACCAGTGGAGGAATTCAGGCCTGAGACAGGTGGAGTGGAAGCTAGGCTAACAGTCAGGGTTTGCAGTTCCTTCGGACAGGCAGTAGTTGCTTATTTCATCCGTGTGTGTGTGTGTGTGTGTGTGTGTGTGTGTGTGTGTGTGTATGTTCATGTGTGTGGTATCTCCTAGGAGGTGCCACACACCTTGTTGTTATTGTGGGTTGTTTTTTTTTTTTGTCTGTCTGTTTGGTTTTTTTTTTTTTTTTTTGGTTTTTTGGAGAAAGAAACTCACTTCCCTAGCCTGGCCTGGAACTTGCCAATTCAACTAAGCTAACTGGATAGTGAGCCACAGGGCTTGTCCTGTCTCTGAGCCTTGCCATCTCTACACCCATGGTGGGAGCACACCTGGTTTTTGTATGTGGTTTCTGAAGATCAAACTCAGGAACCATCACTTTACTGACAGAATCATCTCCCCAGCCCTATTTAGTTTTTTGTTGTTGGTGGGGTTTTTTTTGTTTGTTTGTTTTGGTTTGGGTTTTTTGGTTAGGTTTTTTTTGTGTGGGTTTGTGTGTGTGTGTGTGTGTGTGTGTGTGTGTGTGTGTGTGTGTGTTGGTTTTTTTCAAGACAGAGTTTCTCTGTTTAGTCCTTGCTGTCCTGGAACTTACTTTGTAGGCCAGGTTGGCCTCGAACTCAGAGATCTGCCTGCCTCTGCCTCCCCAGTGCTGGGATTAAAGGCGTGCAGCACCATCACCTGGCCCTATTTAATTTTGTATACTCTATTTTATTAAAGTAGCCACCTCAGGTCACTGTACCTTTTTGGAGGGCATCTGTTAAATGATTGAAATTAAACTTAAAGAAGGCAAAATAAATAATTGAAGGCCCTAAGCTAATATTTATTATAAATACAAAAACTCACCCGAGGGGCTAGAGAGATGGCTCCATGGCTAAGAACACTTGCTGTTTTCTCGGAGGACTTTGGTTCATCCCAGCACTCACATGAGATGGCTCACAGCTACCTGCAACTCCAGTTCTAGGGGGTCTGATGCCCTCTTTTGACCTCTGAGCACATAGCACCCACATGGTGCACATATATACACTCAGGCACAAATACATATAGAGATGAGTAAATCTTTAAAAGCAAGGAAAGAAGTTCACCCTGAACTTCTCCATGGCCACGGAAAATGTGGAGCCTAGCAGGTCAATCACTATCAAATACAGTTAACAGCAAAGCCCCTGGGCCCGAGATAAGCCAGCAGAGGGGTTGGTGAGGGCGTTAGAACAGGAAAGGGAGAGAAGTTCCCAGGGCTGCTTATTGTGTCAATGGAAGCACGTCTTCCTTAAGTCTTTGAGGGAAGGTGACTGGCCTCACAGGGTTGAACACTGCCTGGTTTCCTCCTGCTCCACTCAATCTACAGAGCTCAGAGCAGAGTCCAGAGTCATCGGTTCTCATAGGAGCCAAAGCTCTTCTCTTACGTTGCCTGCTTGTATTTGAACAGTGAAGATCTGGGTTTTCGCGTAATCCTACAGTTTTACATCTAAATGTTCCCAACACTACTCTTCTTCACCATAACCCCCGACCTCAAGTTGGCCACCAACACCTCTCCTTGGGCCTAGTTGGTCTCTGTTTTCACAGTTCTGCCCAGAGAATATGATCATTCACAGTTCGAGTCTCATAGTGTGGGAATAGGCCTTTCTCTTACCAAGGAGGAAAGTGGTCCAGCCTGGCCTCCAGACCCTTTGATGATCTGTCCTTCTGTCTCTTCCCTCTCCCTCCAGTCCTCCTCTTCCACCTTCCTCCACATGGAGCACTTTTGAGCTCTCCCAAATGCCTCACCATCTTTGTCTGACTGTTCCCTGTCACCTTTCAGATCTTAGCTTAGAATATCTTTTCAAATGCTTCCTCAGCTTCTCACACTGGCACTTCCTCTACATTGCCTGTTCACTTCTTGGATCATGTAAGAATTGTCTGTGTCCTCAGCTACTCACTCCACTGGTATCTAAGCTCCACAGTTTAGGAGCTCAGACTGTCCTGCTGTCCCTGTTACTCACTGGTCAGCCACGTGATCCTGGAAAAATCTCTTCATTCTGATGTGCCTCAGTTTCCTCATAAAATAGCGCCTACTTTTTAAATATACAGGCAGCTTTTGTCTTTGGTTTCAGCCAATTACAGATGGAAGCTAGGAAAAGGGTCTATCTACAATGCATATATACAGATTTTTCCTTACCATTATTCCCTAAATAATACAGGATTAATAGCTGCTTACATAGAATAGATGTTACTTTTTGGTGTAGCAAGTTACCTAGAGGTGATTTAAAGTATACAGGGATGGGAAAGGATGTGATTCTGTTACAGAGTGCCTAGTGCCACAGAAAAAAGAAAACAAGCCATGTTGGCACACATCTGTAATCCCAGCACTAACAAGGCTGAAGCAGGGGGTTCCAGACCAACGAGAGACCCTGTCTCAAAAAGTAATATGGAAAGCAATTTAAGGAAGAAATCAGACATGCATCTCAGTCTCCACACACACATGCATACACAATTACACATACACTAACACTCACATACTCGCATGTGCACACACACAAACAAAAATGTGCACACAACACACATACATACACACAAAGTTCTTAGAAACAGGAGCCAGTACAAGTAATAGCAACATCATGAAAAGCATCCTGGTATTAGGATAGGAGTTTCTCATCTTGGTCACTGTTTTATACTGATTTCTGCTCTGCTTGAATCTGATCCAGAAAAAGTGGTCCATAAGCATTTGTTGAGTGAGTGGATGGATGCTGAATTATCCAAATGCGCTGTACAAACACCATGCTGTTTGGCCTTTCTTAGGTCTGGGTAGACAGAACGAGAGGACCTATTGTGTGAACACCTCTTAGTCTCCTTATTCTGGTGTGTTTTCCATTGACTGTGTAAGGAGAAGGATTCCATTTTATGAAGAAAGAGGTGGGTAGAAGGAGAGCCTGCTTCCAAAGGCCTGTTTGTTCTCATTATTAATTTTCCTTCACTCTTCCAAGAGGAGTTTGAATGATTTTGAATGTGCACTCATCTGGAACGACACCCTCATTCTCTCCTTTCATGCCTGGCTGCAATTAAAGTCAAAAGCAAAATTTAAAAATACAACTTTATTACAGAGTGAAAGGACTGTTGATTCAGGGACTGGCCTGAAATCTCGTAACAGTTCCAAAAAAAGAAGAAGAAAAAAAGGAGGAAGAAGAGGGGGATAAGACTGTCAAGCTGCCAGATCTGGTCCCAGCAGGGACTGGAGATTCTAGAATCAATAACTTGCTAACTTTGCTAGTTTCTAATGCAATTATAAGCACTGGAAAAGTGCCCAAATGCTCTGAAAGGAATGAGGAGTCCCCAAAACACACCCACCTTTTTTTCTAAAGAAATCAGTTGGGCTTGGGTGATGAAGGCAAAAATAACTGACTAGGGTGAGGCTCAGCAGTTCCCGATGTCCATCAAAGAGCTGTGGAATTTTAGAGCTGGAAGGAGGCATAGAGGTCACCGTGAGGCCATTTTATAGACAGGTGACAGACCCAGAGAGGGAAGGAGCTTGGGATTCACAGAGTGGGGATGGATCTGAAGGGATCTCCAACTTGACTGGTTCATTGGTGCAAGAAATGTTTCCTGAGCCTTTAGTCGGCCCGGGCACTGGTGCTGAGCATGAGAAATTCATTAGTAAACCAAACAGACATGCTGTTTGCCCATGTACAACTTCCGTGCTACTGGGAAGCCAGATATGGGAGCAAGTCAACCAACAAACAAGTATATAATCAGTGGCCAGAAGGGAACAGATGGGAGAGGTAAAGGGCTATTTACATGGGGCTGTCAGAAGGAGACTCTGAGAAGGTGATATTCTCAGCTGGGATGTGGGAGAAGATAGCCAGAGACCAAGGAGGACTTGGCAAGTACAGGAAAACAAAGGTAGAGAATGCGGCTGAGCACAGCATGTGGCAGGACCCACTGATCCCTACCATAGAATGTGATAGCATTTATCCTCCTCCAAACTAGGGTGCTACTGGCCTAGGGCAGAACTAAGAGGGACCAGAACCCCAACTATCACCTTCCTCCTCTCAGACCTGCCGAATCATCTGTGAGCATAGTTTCTCTTTCACAAAGCAGCGAGGGGTCTGACAGACTTTGAGAGGCAGATTTAGTGGCCAGTGTCTTAACCAGGAGAATGCCATAGCAAGAAGAACATGGCCACGGGGAGGAAGGACAGAAGAAAACATTCCAGAAGCAGAGAAAACCAGTTACAAGTAGAGCCTGCGTCAGACCTTTGGGGAGAGGCCAGGCTTGGCTTTTGATGAGCTGGGAAAGCTGCCTGGCTGATTTGAGCTGCTGCGTTTTTCTCTTCTGCAAAATGGGAGCCTCTTAGTAGAGTTGAGAATAATGGATCAGAACAATTTCTCAGCCCCCTAGATGTGTGTGCTGCCATTCACTCTCAGAAGAGACTGAGAAGGCAACCTCCCTCCATCTCTCCCCCAAGCAAGGCCTGGTTCCTCAGCCCCACACCATCACCTCACCTTCAGTGGTGATCCACCAGAGAGCTACCTGGATGAAAAAAACTCGACATTCTGAGGTCCAAGAACTTTTGGTATAAGCTTCCCAAGGCTTTCTATCTACTTTCTCCCACCACCCTTCAAATCCAACAGAAGACAGACAGCAACACTGGAATCAATGAGATGAACAGCACCATTTTTGTTCAAACGTCTGCTTTTCCTTAGATATCTTAAGTAAATGAACACATGCCAGAGATAAGAGCATAAACACAGCCACACAGTAAGTATCAGTCTATATGCCATTGAGGGCCCTGATTGGCCATACTGGAGGACCCAATGGCTAACTAGCTTGTAACTTTAGCTGCAGGAAATCCCAGTAAAAAGACATTCTAGAAGCCACAAAATTAGTGTATCCTTCTGTTTCACGCCACACATTCTCCCAACTCCTTCAAAAAAGTCCTTAGTTCCATTGTCCATTGTTCACAAGGTAGTGGTAAGCATTACAATCATATTTTGTTGTTGGTTCTCAGACAGGATCTCATAGATCCCAGGCTGGCCTCAAACTTGCTAGGTAGCTGGGAATATTTTGAACTCTGGTCCTTCTGCCTCCACCTCTCCAGTGTATACCAGGTCTTTCTTTGGATTGCCAGTTCCTGAATAATGACTTGGAGATATTTTATTAATTATGAAATCTTGGTCTTAACTTAGGCTTGTTCCCAACTAGCTCTTAAAACTTAAATTAAGTATTAATCTACTTCCTGCCATATGGCTCTTTACCTCTCCTCAGTACCATGCATCCAACTTCCTCTGTGTCTGGCTGGTGAATCTCCTGTGCCTCAGGTTCTCTCCCAGGGTTCCTATCTCTACCCAGAAGTCCCACCTATCCTCTCCTGCCTAACTATTGGCCAGTCAGCTCTTTATTAAACCAGTCAGAAGGTGCCTTAGACAGGTGAGAAAGGACAGAGACACATCTTCACAGTGTGAAAAAGGATTACCCCAACACCAGTGCTGAAATTATAGACATGGACCACCACTCTCTGTTTATGTGGTGCTGGGAATGAAACCAGGACCTTATGCATGCTAGGCAAGCCCTCTACCAACTAAGCCACATCCCAAGCTCACAACTGTAATACTATAGAGTAACACTTTATAGAGTGCTTTTTATGTTCGAGGACCACTTTGCCCTCCCCTGCAGCCACTAGCCATGTGTGGCCACTGAATGTTGCAGTGTGGCTAATCAAAATTAATATGTGTTACCAGAATAAAATATACACTGGATTTCAATGATACAATACAGAATGTATAAAGTATTTCAATCATTTTCTTATGCTGAAATATTACTTTGCTTATGTTGAGTCAGTAAAATATATTAAGATCAATTCTACCTGTTGGTTGAAGGGGTGAATATAGTCAAAACTTATTGTATAAAGTTCTCAAAGAACTATTTTTTTAAAATTAATTCTACCTATCTTTAGCTTTTACAATGTGCCTACTAGAAAATTTGGCATTTTTAAGCGGAATTTCCACTGTATTCCTAGCTGTCAGTGATTAAGGTAAAAGCACACCTTGTGTTTCTTTGCCTCACAGCCACTTCAAGTAGGAACTATCACCCTGTTACGGCACTTGTGCATGTAATATATACCCACATGTGTGTGCAGGTGCCCACATGGGTGGGGCTGAGGGAGAGTGTTCATTGCCCTGCTCTACCTGCCCTATCTCCTTGAGACAGGGTCACTAAACCCGGAGCGAGGCTAGTAGCCAGTAAGCCCCAACAATCCTCTGCTCTGTCCTCCCCAAGTGCTCCTGCCCGCTGAGCCGTCTTCCCAACCCCTGGCCGACGACACACCCGTTTACTGATCATGATAGTGAGACTGTATTTCTGACTTCAAGTCCTCAGGACCCAGAGCACAGGAAAAAATCCTCCCCAGGTTTTTCCCCCTGGGAAGTCTGCTTCATTCTCAAAGCTCAGAGCCGTGTTCTTGGCTTGGAACCCTCACAGCTCTCTTCTCTGCACTCCCATTTCTTCGGTTCACTTTCCCCCAAATGACTATCGCATTTCTTACTTGTTCCCCGAGATGATGTATTTAATTGGCATTTGCTAGTCTGAAGTCTTGCTGTTGCACATTCACTGACCTTTCTCTTTGTAAAGCCTATAGATTTTTTCATGCATTGTCTGTTGGGGGCAGGTGTATGAGTGTGTCCATGTTGGTGTGTGTGTGTGTGTGTGTGTGTGTGTATACAAACAGACTTCCTCATGGATGTCTTCTTCCATTTCTCTCTACACCTTTTTTGAGGCAGGACCTCTTCTCTAAACCTGGGACTCACCAATTCAGAGAGGTTGGCTCACCAGCAGGCTCTGGAGATCCACCTGTCTCCATCCCATCATCCCAGCACTCGGGTTCCAGCTGTGCACTGCCACACTAGAGTGCTTTGGATTTGAACTCCCATCCTCATGCACCCACTTTACTCCCCTGCCTCTCCTGCGGGGGTTTGTCCATTTGTTCTTTTCCTTCCTTCCTTTCTTCCTTCCTTCCTTCCTTCCTTCCTTTCTTCCTTTCTTCCTTCTTTTCTTTTTTCTTTTTTCTTTCTTTTTCTTTTTCTTTTTTTTTTTTTTTGACACAGTTTCTCTGTGTAACAGTCCTGGGATTCACTTTGTAGACCAGGCTGGCCTCAAACTCACAGAGACCCACCTATTTCTGCCTCCTAAGTACTGGGATTAAAAGCGTGCACCACCACATCTGGACTGTGTTTTTCAAACTACAGGCTATGATACAATCATTAGTGGGATGTGAAACCTATTTGGTGAGCCATAACGAAAAATCTTTTTTAAGACATGGTCTCAGCTGGATGGTGGTGGCATATGCCTTTAATCCCAGCACTCTAGAGGCAGAGGCAGGCAAATCTCTTTGAGTTCAAGGCCAGCCTGATCTACACAGTGAGTTCAAAGACAGCCAAGGCTACACAGAGAAACCCTGTCTCAAAAAAATTAGAGAGAGAGAGAGAGAGAGAGAGACAGACAGACAGACAGACAGACATGCCCTGGCTTTGAACTTGTAATGTAGCCAAAGATGACTTTGAACTCCTGATCTGCCTGTCTAAAAATATGTTTAAATGAAACAGGAGGGCATGAAAAAAAAGAGAATTTTTTAAAAAACCAGGGTATATAACATGGTTAATGTTTCTCAACACTTTCATATGTGAATTTGGCCACAATAAAATTTGTATTTCTGCTCGAGCTCAGTTCACAAATCTGTGTAAACCTCATGTGAGTAGCTTAGACTTAGAGCATGGGTCCTGCCGTTGGTGCTGGATCTGAAGCCAGGCCTATTCTTATCATCCATGGGTGATCTTCTCCTGTGAACATTACCATAGTACCCCTGGGGTTGGTACAAACTTTAAGCAAGTGTGTTCATGAAAGACTGTATATATAGCACAGTGACAGCCATTGTGAGCCACTAAACTCATTACTGCTTTTCTCTTTGGAATAATGTATTATTAGAACTTTGCTCCAACCCCCCCCCCCCCCATGCATCCTCACTGTCCACTGAAGTCTTCATATCAAGGCCTCCCTCACTCTGAGCCTAAAGCACCTCCACAGCTATCTTGGAAACAATATTTTTCTTTCCTTTCCCTACTGTATCAGGCCTTGTCCCAAAATGATTCTATTTCAGCATTATACTAACATCCCAGAATACTTCTACACAAACCTACATGATATATATCAGTTTATTGATGTGGCCTCTTGATTCATCAAGAGATGCAATGAGATCAAAGGAGAAGGGTTGGCCAGTGGAATGATTTTTATGTGATGCCAGGGCTTCATCTAGGGCTCTGAGCAAGCATTCTGAAAACTGAGCTACAAGTCTCTAGCTGAAAGAATTTCCATTTAAAATTATTTTTATTTATGTACGTGTGTCTGTGTGAATGTGTGCACATGTTCATGTGTGTACACCTGTGTAGAAGACCAGATGAGGGGGTAAATCTCTGGGAGCTTGAGAGTTATAGTTGTTTGCAGGTCACCTGGCTTATTACATGGGTATTGGGTACTCACGTGCTCTTGGTCACTGAGCTATCTCTCCAGCCTCTGAAATCACATTTTAAACAAGATCTTGGGTGATGCTCATGCTTCTGATCAGAAGATCTCACAGGGAAATTCCCTGGAGGGATGCTTAAGAACAGGAACATAGTTGATTGCACCCAAGCTAAACTCTATGTAATTCTAGATAGTACTGCCTGCCCAGATGTTTCCTCCTCTGCTCAGAGTTCAAATCTCATATTTTAATGCTAATGTATAATTCATTTGGAGGCTGTTCTATTTATTCTTTTGAGACCTCTTCACATATACACAGCTTGCCCAAAACTGGTATCGTACTGAGAACATTAAGAGTCCATTCCTTTTCAACAATTACAGCCCCAAGTCACTACCACAAGGGGCGCTGTTGAAGACTAGTCCGGCACCACAGCTTGGGGATAGAGCAGTAGAGGATAGACCCCTAGGTTATCCTTAGCAGTCTAGGCTCTAGATGAATTTCACTGAGCATCCGTCGCAGCCATCCCCACCCCACCCCACCGTCTACCCCCGTTGACATTCAAACTTTAATTTGCAGCAACACAAATCCACTTGGCCAGGATGGCAGGTGCCTGGGGAGTTCAGATATCTGCACCCTGGGCCTAAACCAACTCACCTGTGTGAGTTAAATCAGTTCGTTGGGACCCGTATCTTTCCGGTGACTTTATTTAGGATCTCTGGTTGCGTGCTCTCTTGCCTTTAGTGGAACCTTAATTTAAAAAAACAAAAAACAAAAAAACGCAGATGTCTAAAACTCAGAAGTTTGTGGGCGGGGCCGATGGGGGCAATTTTCACAGCAGGATCACCTCTTCCCAGGGATCAGCTCTACATAATAAAGGGCAAAGAAGCTTTTAGTAAACCCCTCAAAAGAACAAAAAGATGTCTTTTTCTCTCCCTTCCAAGACGATGGAGCCTATTTACCGCTTCATTTGCATGGTAAAGAAGGCTGTTTCAGGACCTTTTGCTGACCTGGTGGTACTCTTGAGTTGAATTTTTGCTTTGTCCACTCTAAACTGGTCTTCCCTTGGAGCCTCTAAGGTTCAGCCTGCTCCTAAGTAACTAATAGTGAGTCATAAAAATAGGTTAGTGGATTGTAGCCACACTTTTAAAACTGGGAGGGGCTGGAGGCCATGGCACGATGGTAGAGCTCTTGACTAGCAAAAGCAATACCCTTGGGTTGCATTGAAGGCACCAAAAATAAATAAGTAAACAAATAAAGGATAGAAAGTAGAAGGGACCAGCATTTGCACATATTAAAGAACTGATCTATGTATGGCCTAGGGACAGAATTCAGTCGGTAGAGCGCTTGTGAACCTTGCATGAGACTGTAGGTTTGACCCCTGAGACAACATAATCAACTGGGGCGGTGGAGGCAGGAGGATCCAAACTTCAAGATCATCACCTGCTTTATGTCATGTTAAAAGCCAGTCTAAAATACAGGCATACTTGACATTCCTGTAGATGAGTGAGACAAAAGTTTTAAGAATCATTTTATTTACTTGTCTCAAAAACAAACAAATAAGTAAATAAAATGATTCTTAAAACTTCTGTTTCACTCATCTACAAAAATGTCAAGTGTGCCTCTACTGGATTTGTGGTGTTGGGGGGCGTCAAACCTAGGAGCTTTGTGTGCATTAGGCAGACATTCTACTGTGGGGTTAATCTCCAGCATCTGGAAACGAATTTTAAATTATGATCTAGACTAATAAGCATATCTGACACATGATTGTCTGCTCTCTTTAGACATGGAACTTCCCGAGGGCAGACTTGTCTTTCCTCCACTGTACCTCCACCACTGTGCACATAGCAATGGGCACTGCCAACCTTTGCCAAGTGTACTCCCTGCCCTTTGTCACCTTCAGATGACACCAGACAGAATGGCTAGAAACTTTTCTTCAACCTTGCATCTGATCCCATGCGCAAACTTTTCTGGTTCATCTGTTTTGCCTAGAAGAACTTAAGCCTCTTGAAGATAGAAACTACATCTTATCCCTCTTGGTGTCTTGGTTTGCCTTTCAGTGATGGAAATAGGAAATTTGGGACCTCAAGAAGCACACTGAACTGCATGCCCAGCCCATTCTCAGACAAAGCCTGGGTGTAAGGGTGTTACTTCCTCCTTCCTAGCTAGCTGCTGGAAAGGGGCCTTTGCAAGAGGTTAGTCCTGACTCTCTAATAATATCTCAACCCGATCCAGAAAAGTATCGAAAGGCAGGACACATTGAAAAAGCAAGATGTTCAAAGCTGGTAAGATTTCTAATTTCCACTAAGAGAAAAAAAGATCAGTGTATACAGAAAGATTCAGTTACTTGGGGCTGGAGAGATGGGGCAGTGGTTAAAAGCACTGATGGTTCTTCCAGAGGACCCAGGGTCAGTTTCCAGCACCCACATGGTAGCTAACAATGTTCTGTAAGTCCAGTTCCAGAGAATCCAATGCCCTCTTCTGGCCTCCTTAGGTACCAGACATGCATGTGGAACACAGACATGCATGCAAGCAAAACACTCATACACATAAAATAAAAATAAATACATTTTTAAAAAAGATTCAGCTACAGGAATGTTTGCCATGGTATTTATTTATGAAATAAAAAAACACAGAAACAGCTGGAAAGTCAACAATCTTACCTTGGTTGGATGTATTTTGGGATATCTACAAGCTCAACAATGCTTAATCATATAGAAAGAGACATACAGTGTAAGTGGAGGTGTTGGACAGAACCTTACAAAGTGCTATATGTGTTAAAAATTTGGAACATGTGTCTATACAGTGATGGCTTCTTTGAACCCAGAGCCTGATGTATCTAAAGTAAATGTGCTGCCACTGAGTCACACACACACACACACACACACACACACACACACACACACACACACACACTTTCTAAAACTGAATGTATTTGCCAGTGCAAAGGTATCCCCTGGCAAGCAGGCCAGAGTGGAGAAGTTGTTTCAAGTAGGTAGACCACAGGAAGGAAGAAAGAAGAAAAAAGAAGGAAGTAGGTAGTGGACGAAAAAATGAACTTAAAGAAGGAGGATATGATAGCTCCTAGAGTGTGGAGAAGATTCGTATTGTAGATATAAGGGAGAAAGCAGGCAGAGGGAAGAGTCCAGGGTGAACACGGCCAGCAGACTAAACCAGACCATGGGAGGAGAAAGGGGGAGAGAAAGCAAGGAAGTTGCTGCTGACCAAGAGAAGCAGCCTGGGCCCAGAGACCAAGAAAGGCCCAGTGTAGCCAAAATGGCCGAGTTGTATAGGGATCAGGCTGGGGGAAGGCCAGCCCCAGAGGGAGAGGTTTGGGAGGGGTGGTAAAAGTTCTGGGAGGAGTCACAGGTATGAGGGAGACTTGTCCCAGGTTTCTTTGAGACCTAACAGGAAGAACAAAGGAAGGAAGTGGATAGAACAAAGGAAGGAAGTGGGTAAACAAAGGAAGGAAGTGGGTAAACAAAGGAAGGAAGTGGGTAAACAAAAGAAGGAAGTGGGTAGACCAAAGGAAGGAAGTGGGTAGACCAAAGGAAGGAAGTGGGTAAACCAAAAGAAGGAAGTGGGTAGACCAAAGGAAGGAAGTAGAGAGTTAGAGAACTTACATTGAGAATATTCCAAAAACAAATGCCAGAAAATCCTAAGCCAGCGAGTCACAAATTTGACCTGGAACCTTCCAGCGGTTGGCACCAGCAGGAAACCAGGTTAAGCTGCATGACTCACTCTATCAGGGCAAACGAGGCTCTCCCTGATCCCTCGAATCATTTCCCTCGGTGCCCTCTGAGATGGCAACGATATCCACAGCTGCATCAGCTGGTTTCCTAGAGCCAGCCTGAGCTGGAGCAGTCTCTAAATTACACGCCTCCTTCCCTGCCTTATTCTACGCACAGCTGTAGGCAACCCAATTAATCATTCACTAAGTACCTGCATTTACTAGTGGTGAATTAATTGCCTTATCCCCAGGAATTGGAGACTATTAATAGCTGAGGGGAGCAATTACAGTCTTCCACTGCTTCTCCTGTCCCGCTTCCACTCCCAAACTGCCTACAGCTTCTACATCTCCTTTCTCCCTAGCCTTGCCCAGCTCTCAGGGGCTTACCCACCCTTTCTGGATTCTCCACTGGTGCAAATTCAGGAAGCAGCTGACCTGACGGTTCAATGCTATCTATGTAAAGCCCCGAAGTGCCCAATGAGGCCACATTAACAGGTTTGTTGTTTGTGTGTTTCTTTTTTAATTTCAGCCAGAATAGACACACGGAAAGAGGGAGATAAAGGGCAAAAGGGATTTGATCCCCAATAGAGCTCTCCTGGCTGGAATTCCACGCTTTTCAACTCTAGCTGACTACTTATGGCATCTGTGCTGGATGCTGGAGTACAAATGGGAAGGTCACGAGGGGAGGGAATGTCCCTACTGAAGAAACAGCTAGCTAAGATCATTCATCCCCACAGGTCATAGCAGTTAGGGGTGCATACAGAGACCCTTTGTGAGCTCAGTGGTCAGGCAGAGCCCTCTGGAGGAGATGATAGCTGAAATGGGCCCTGAAACACAAACCTGAGTGAAAATCAGTAAAATGCATGATGGTGAAATTTTGCTTGTGCTCTAATAAATAAAGCTTGCCTGGAGACCAGAGAGGAAAGCCAGCCATTATATTAAACAGAAGTCAGGCAGTGGTAACACACACCTCTAATCCTATCACTAAGCAGGCAGAGATCTGTCTGGATCTCTGTGAGTTCAAGGCCACACTGGGAAACAGAGCCAGGCGTGGTGACACATGCCTTTAATCTCAGTATCAACCATAGAAGTCTGGAGGTCTGTACAGACAAACAAGAAGTGACAGAGCTGGGCAGGAAGAGGAAGTGATATACCTGGGCTGAGAGAGCAAATAAGAGAACAGAACAGAAAGGCGTATAGGCATGGGTAAACCTAAAGTAGGTCTCTTTGGAAGCTGCGGAGTTGGTGAGGTGAGGTTAGCTGTGCCTTTCCCTATTTCCCTGATCTCTCAGGTTTTCATCCCTATATCTGGCTTCACACTTTTTATTTAATAAGACCATTTAGAAATTCGTCTACAATGCATGATGCACATGTGTGAACATGTCTTAATAATGTCCAATGTTTTGTACAATGACTTTTTTACATTGACTATTGTCATAATAACTTGTGTATGTGTGCAGTATATGCATGTAGTGTCTGCATGCACATGTGTGCAGGTGTGTACCTATGTGTGCATGCTGGAGAAGGCTAAAGGCCTCTGTGAATTCAATGGCCAATTTGCCCTACACAGTAGGTTCAAGGCCAGTCAGGGTTTTATACTGAGATCCTGTCTCAGTTTGAAAGAGAGAAAAAAATCTTTGACTCTGTAAGCCTGATTTTGTGAACATGGATACCAAGACTGGGTAGATAGGTAAGTTAATTAATGGCTCAGGGATACTAGAGAAGGGTTAAGACTGTAGCAAATCAAGTGTACTGAATCACAGCTCATATGTCCAGATATTTGTGTTGATCATGAGAAGCCAAGATCTAGATCCCCACATACCATTTTCTTTCTTTTAAATACTAGTTCAAACTTAAAACACATACAGAAAAGAAAAGAAAAACTGTGAAACTGGGTCTGGTATCTCATGCCTATGACCCAGTGGTAGGGAGGCTGGGCCAGCCTTAGTGCCACAATAAAATCCTGCTTCGGTGAAACAAGAGAAGCAAGAGCAGGAAAATTAGTTCGAGCAATACATTTAAATAAACGAAACTGTGATGATCTGTGAAGGAGGCGGGTCCCACACTACACTGGAAAGCCTGATTTAACCTGACAGGCAGGTGTGGTCTATAGGCTGCCAGGCTACAGTCTCTGCCTTACAAAGCAGGGAACCATTGGTCACCTACCTGGTCAAGGTGCACCGAGGTCAAATAGCAGCTTGTGGACTTGCCTTTTCATTGACCTAAAGTGTGTAATTGTGAGAATGGGGTTCTAAGTAGTTCTCTCTTATTATTTTATGGATTCACTATTAATATACATTATCAATATGAATATGCATGTGTCTGGACCCAGCAACCATCTGCAGGGACAAATACCAGGAAATGAATGGCTGGTAGAGAGCATGGGGCTCTGCTGCTCTGCAAGGGCCTATTGTGTGCCAAACTGCAGGGAATGGATGGTGGAGAGCACAGGGCTCTGTAAGGGCCTACTGTGTGCCAGATCACAGAGGCAGCCTTAGCTGCCACCTGGGCAGATTCTGGTAGAATCGATAAGCATTTAATAAATGGATGAAGTACTCACGACTTGGTGAACAAAAGCAAAACCTCAAGGTTTGCTCACAAGTGACCTATCTTGGTCATGTGTGACCCGGGTGATGTTTCAGAGTTTCCTGTAAATTGTTGATGCTGGAAACTCCTGCTGTGTAACTCAGTGAGCTCCAAATTCAAATGGAGGATGCCTGGCAGAAAAAAACCTGTGTAAGAGCCTCAGTGGCTCAATGGTATGGCACATAAAGAATATAGAGTGTACAAGTCTGGGTTTGAGCCTTGATTCACTGCCCTCCCTGCACCCCACCACAACCCCCCAAAAATAACTACCCTGAAGGGCACTCTGGAATGAGTACTATCACTTGTTAAACCTACCTGTAAGAACAATAGTCCTGAGGGTATAGAGGGGACACAGAAAGAGAGAGAGAGGAGAGAGAGAGAGAGAGAGAGATTAAAAAAAAAAAAAAACCCTGATACTCAAAGGGGAGGCCTCCCAAACCTTGCTGACCCACATATCTTTAAGAGCTTCAGAACCCATTATCTTGGCTTTCCTTGTGCCAATGAACAATCCTGAGATCAAGGACTCCTTCCACAGCCCACTCCCTCAGTTTCCTGAGCACCGTTGAGTACTGGGAGCTAACCATTGACACACTGCCCTAGTCTGAGTCAGCCTTTCCCGTGCTCGGGGAGGCCAGAGGATAACCTCCGCTGTCCCTCCTCCAGTGCTGTCGACACACCTCATTGTTTGAGACAAGGTCTCTATGTGGCATGGACTTCACCAAGTGGGCTTGACTCCCTGACCAGTGAGTCCCAGGGGTCTGCTTCTCTCCATCTCTCCAGCACTGGAATTAGGGGCAAGCACTACCACTCCTGCCTATTTTAACATGGTTTCTGGAGATAGGACTCAAATCCATGCACTTATGATGAATAGTCTCCCCATGCTGGATGGACAGTCTTCCCAAACCTCTCCCCCAAGTTTCTTTTCCTTATACAATTATTTTATTGGGGAGGGGGTCAGCTCTCCCATCTTCTGGACTTTTCCTGGTTGCCTAGAACTGTCTATCCTGCTTCTTTCTCCCTCCACCGGCTCCAGAAACTTAAGGTTCACTTTTTTGATAATAATATGTCATAGTTGCCTTCAATATTTTATGTATTCCATTGGTAATTATCTAATATGTTAGTTGTTCCAAGAAAGACTTGGATTTTTAAATGATTGCTTAGATTATCTGACTTAATCCTTAAGCAAATGAAAAAGATCTGTTCTAAGAAATCATTTTTGTTGTTGTTTTTCAAAACAGGGTTCCATCGTGTAACAGCCTGGGCAGTCCTGGAACTTGCTCTATAAACCAGGCTGGCCTTGATCTCAACAGAGATCTGCTTGCCTCTGCCTCCCGAGTGCTGGGATTAAAGGTGCGTGCCACCACCTCTGGCTAGAATTCATTCTTTTTCACATTAGAAAAAACTGAAGTGCTGAGTGGTACCTACTTTGTCCAAGTCTACGTTGCTACTAAGTGATGTGCCCTAGGGACTTTTGATTGCCTAGCAATGGAGGGCTACAGTCTCTCTCTGTAAATCTCCAAGCATCCAGCATCCCAGGGCCTCTCCTTTCCCCAGCCTGGAAGCCACTCCCACACTTGAAGAGGCTACTTGTTCCCAGCTCCTACCTTCTACACAAAGTTCAGTTCAGGATGCAGCCCTCCACTTATCCGCAGCAAATAGGGACAGCCTGTTTTTTCTGAACTGTCAAACAAAATATGTGCATGTGTATACACATACTTCCCAAATCAGTGCTGCATCAAAGGAAAAACCTCCAGTCACACAACATGCACCTTCTCAGCTGAGGTCAAGCAAAGTAAAGGGGCTGGGCCTTCCTGTTTCAGCTCTCACACTGTAAACAAGTATATTTTTCACGGTCTATTTAGCCCACATTTTTCTCATTTTTACTCTTTCCTTCCATAATTTTGCTGCTGAAAATGGCCCCAACCACAATGGCATTGTCCTGTCTTGTGTTCTTTTGCCTAAGACAGGTTTCATTCAGACACGGGCTGTGAAGTCATTGGGAATGAATCAGCATATGCAGTGAGTAAGGAGTCTTTAAACAGGAACAAGGCTATGTGTTGTGCGGATCTGTTAGCAATAGTTATGACCTAGACTTGAAAGCCTAACTCCATCTTTCTCCTAGAATCAGAGATTTAATGTCTGCCAATTCATTTAAATTACAGTTACATGACTATAACTACATCAAATATACCCATGTATACACAGTCAGACATATATGTGCCTACTCCATGCCCACAAGTCCATGGATTCAATTCATTATAGATAGAAAATATTGGGGGAAAATTATGTATGCACTGAACATAAATAGATTTTTTCTTCCTTGTCACCAGTCCTGACATAATGCAGTATAACAGCCATTTAAATAAAATTTTCAATGTATGAGGTAGTGTAAGCCATCTACAGATGCTCTTGGCCATATGAGCGAATGTGCATCCGGTGTACACAAACCCAGCAATTTATGTAAGGGACTTGAATATACACAGGTTTTGGTGTTAGTAGAGATTCCTTAAATCAGTCCCTGGTGGATAATGGGACACACACACACACACACACACACACACACACACACTCATACACACATACATGCACACACAGAGACACACACATACACTCACTCACACAAACACATACACATGCTCACACTCACACACACATTTACACACTCACACACATGCACACACAGAGACACACACTCATTCCTACACACATACATGCACACACAGAGACACACACTCACATACACTCACTCACACAAATACCTACACATGCTCACACTCACACACACATTTACACACTCACACACATGCACACACAGAGACACACACTCACACAAACACACATCCATGCGCACACACCTTAGGATCATCCCTTTTTTTCCCCCAAATTAAATATTTCAAAGCAGATCTCTATAAAAATTTCACTGAGAGAAAATACACCAAGCACATGATGGTGACATTCAGTGTCCATGTATCAGATTTTGTTTTCTTTATTCCAATCAATTCAGGCTGAGTTTCTCCCCTGAAGCGCATGGGGTGCCATGAACTCTCCTTGTTGAGCTGGCTTGGAGCATAGGAGCAGATCTGTTCTCACTTTAAAGTTATTTGGAGCTGAAATATTTATAACTTTGTTCTGCTGACTCATTATGAAGTATCTGAGCAAAAGAAAATTAATTTCTGAAGTTGTTATGTACACTAACTAGGTTTGGTGAAGATTGACCAATTTTCCTTTATTATACATGTTTTTCATTCTGTAGCCCTAATATAAGTAATTTTTATTCTGGGGTTTCCTCTTAATAATGAAAACTAAATTTCCATTTAAAAACTCCGAATATTCTCTTACCCTTGCAACTAAGGCATAACATTTTTTTTTTCTAGAAAGCAATTAAGAAGCATTCCCTTGTACCAGTTAATGGCTCAGGGAACAAAAGAGATTGCTGAGCAAACCTGATGACCCCTGAGTGCAATCCCTAGAACCCACAGTGGAAGGAGAGATCCAACTCCTAAAACTGGTCCTTTGATCTCCACAGGCATGCCATGGCATGGACATACTGACATTCCCAGACACAAGCATAATAATGACTAGAATTAAACTTTAAGAAATCTAAGGAGCGTCTCCCTTTCCAAGAGACACTCTGCTGGCTTAGCAATCAGTGTTCTGTAAGTAAGAGCATCTGAATGTAGCCTTCACTCCAGTGTCTCCACATCCACAGCTATTTCTCACATTGCTTTTGCTTTTTTGTTTTCTTACTAAACATATTTACAACCTGTAGAAGAATTTGATGAGAAGCCTGATCTGAAAAGCAGATTTAGAAAGCTGGTGAGTTCACCCCTTGTACCCTTACATCACCTAAGAGCATCCTGAAGCCCACCTTATGTTAATGAAAGACTGATTTTCTTTTCAATTCTCTATGTGTGATTCTCTCTCTCTCTCTCTCTCTCTCTCTCTCTCTCTCTCTCTCTCTCTCTGTGTGTGTGTGTGTGTGTGTGTGTGTGTGTGTGTGTGTGTGTGTGTGTATGCAGGTGCTGGAGGAGACCAGAAGAGGGCATCAGATCTGCCTGGAGCTAGAGTTACAGGAAGTTGTGAGCTGTCTAATATGGGTGCTGGGAATGGAACTCAAGTCCTCTGGAAGCGTATTAAACATTCTTAGCCATGGAGGCATCTCCCCAGCCCCAGATGTTCTTAAATTTTAAACATGTAAGACTAAAAGACCTTGGCCTCTCCACTTGATGATGCTTACAAAATGTTCTCAAAAATTTGTTTTGAAGGGTGAGGATTCACACTCTCTATGGGTCCAGAACTCAACCACTTCTTTCTCAGCTGTGAATTTTGTTTCAGACATTGAACTTCTGTGACTCTCACTATAAACCAAATCCTGGCATCTATTTCCTGGCATTCATTAGTGTCCTGCAGTCTTTCAAGGTTTCCAGAGCATGCTACAACATTGACCACATGCTTGGTATGTGTCAGCTGCTATTATTAAATAGCACAGAAAAGCCTATTATCAGGCTTCTCACATCAGAAGCCTAATGTGTAAATGCTGGCCCATCTGTAATCCCAGTCATTTGAGGGATTGGGCAGGATTTGGAGTTCAAGGCCAGCCTGATGTACATGGTAAGAAGCCTGCCCCCATCTCAAAACAAATTTTGTATGGGCTGAGGATATGGCTCAGTGGGTAAAACTTCTTTCTGTGCAAGTGTGAGCATTTGAATTTTAATCCACAGCACCCACTTGGAGATGGATACTATATTGAATGTCTGTAATCCCATGCTCATAAAACAAGACTGGAAACGACACAGGAGGATCCCCCAGAAGTGCACAGGCCAGCTATTCTAGCATTTGCAGTGGTGAGCACAGAAACCCTGTCTTAAGCAAGGTGGAAGGTAGGGCCAACATCCAGTGTTATCCTCTGACTGATATACACATACTGTAGCACATGCCTGTCTGTACTCACACACAGAAACACACACACACACACACACACACACACACACACACACACACACACACAATAAATAAATAAATAAATAAATAAATAAATAAATAAATAAATAAATAAAAATAAAAACCTTAATGGTCACATTTGTAATCAGATAATTATTCTTAATTAAGGATAAGACAGCCAATTACATTTTGACCAATATATTGTATTTGATCATGTACTTTCAAAAGTCCAAGACACGTAATTGAGGAACAAATGCAGGAATTTTCCATTTGAAGTCCTAATTTACTTATGTCCCTGGACAAATTTAGGTTTGTCTTTTTTAAAGAGGAAGGTAGGATAGGCAGGGAGAAAAGAGGGAGAGAGAGAGAGAAGGGAATGCCCCAAAAGAAAGGCAATTTGTTGTTGACTTTCTAAATAAAAAGTTGGTTACTTTAACTCTCTATCATTTTCCTGTGGCCGATGACTAGATACAATCAAGATCTGGTCTCTAGAAGTTGATTCTCCTCAGCTTGCCCCACAAACACAGTCTTGGTTGTGAGAAGAGAGAAAAGCCCCTCCCCATGTCCCCACTTGGGCTTCCTGGAAGAGCGTTTGTTTGACAAGCATCATGGGAATGGCTGCCAAGGCCACAGCTGTCCACTCCATTAAGCAGGGATGCCTTCAGACAGCAGCATGTGCAGCTCCAATGGCTCACAGTTCCAGAGTGTAGTACAGCACACTCTATGGGGGAGAAGGCACGGCAGCAGGGGCTTGAGGCAGATGGTCACCTTATATCCACAGTCGGGAAACAGGAAGAAGAAGGCTGGTGCTCAACTCCCTTCCTTCCTTGCATTCAGTCTCAGACTCATGAAAAACACCAACCACAGTTCTGGTACTTACTAAGCGTTGCTCAATTCATCATTGCTTGTAAATGATACATCCAAACATAGCAGGCATCCATTTGCTGAGTAGTTTTAATAGCTGAGTCTTACCTGAACACCTGGGCGTTCTTCAGAGGTGAAACCGACAGTTGAATAGGCATTTCTGTGATCTGCTGTTAACTAAATTAGTTAAGAAGACTCCCCTTATCCACTCTTATCCAACTCCACTGTTCCTCAGAATCATTGCAAGGTGGCATGGGCAAAGAGGCAATGCACAGGACAACAGTGACATGTTGACAACTGTGGGTGTGACACTGAGGGCACAAGAGCCAATTCTGTGAGAAAAGTTGCCTCCATCATTCCAGTATTGATTGCCTGCCATGGTTCTGTGTGAATCCAGAGGGCTGGCCTTGCCTTCTGCATGCTGCCATTTCACGCTAGTTCTTCTGTCAAATAAGCACAAAGGATGATAGCATGGTGTTCTCAATTGCCACCTGGATGGAATAGCCTTCTCCAAGGCTGCTGTGGGCCTCCTTGCCTCTAAAAATCTGGCTCATCTATATATATGCTTAATAGTACAGCTTTAATTTGACAGATAATAGTCGTATGTTTGGAGAGAGCATGGGGAAGGGAAGTGGAGAAAGCAGATGAATAGAATAAACAAACAAATGATTTAATGTGTGTGTGTGTGTGTGTGTGTGTGTGTGTGTGTGTGTGTGTGTATCATGACCCATTACTTGGTATGATACTCTTAATTTTTAATAATAAGAAATAATTATGTGCATGGCTCAGGGTGATGTTTTGGTGCATTTACACACTGTGTAATGATAAAGTTAGGAGATCCATCATCTCAAACATTTATCATTTCTTTGTGGCTAAAAACATGCACACTTCCCTGTCCTGGCTGTTTGAATTCCATGACACAACACAATTGACAGTGGTCACCTTACTCTGACTAGACGAAGAACAGAACTTGTTCCAGAATATAAAGGCACCAGTTGCAAAAGAGAAGAGAAGTGAATAGGCCAACATCAAAGATAGATGCCAACTGAGGAGGTTGACGGAGTGAAAAGACAAGCACAGAACTGGAGCAAATACTCACCATCTGATGAGGGGCTAACCACTATAAGGTAGAAGAGTTTCCGATAACATGATAAGTGATGGAAATAATGGTGGTGGTGATGGTGGTGATGATGATGGTGATAATGGTGGTGATGGTGATGGTGGTAATGATATTGGTGGTGGTGATGGTAATGATGATGGTGGTAGTGATGATAATAGAAATGTAACATGAGACATTTGGGATTTAACTCAATTTTTGGTGGTCAAGAGTCCACAGGGCCTCAGGCAGGCTCTGTAACCTCACTAAACCTCATCTTTTCAATGGATTCTCCTTTTATGGGTTCTGATTCTGTTTGGTTCTCTCTAAATCCTGCTCAGGTTTTGATGCAACTGGGTTGCACTGAACTCTGCTGGACCTCTGCCAAATTTTATGCTCCTTTTTCATAAATACCTGAATAATATTTCAACCCAAGAAGGCAGAGAAAAAGAAACCAGGGCCCCGAGGAGCGAGCCAAGAACACACATGAGTTGTATATTCAGAATGGCGCTCCCATTGTCCTGGGGCATAAATCTTCAGCTCTGCAGATCTGCTCCGCTTTGTAGGCTCCACACACTGCAGCTTGACAAACACCCGAATAGTCCAGGTCTCACTAGGCAGAAGCATCTCATGAACATTTTCTGTCTCATGTAAATGTTCAAGAGCTTGGCACCAACGTGTTTATTTTCGCCATTCCTGGAAGGAACTCTTCTCTTTGTCAGCTCCCCTCTCTGTGACAGGAGACAGGCTTCGAATTTGTCCAGATCTTGAAAACGGTGCAGTCAAGAGCTGTGACCTTGAAGCTACCCCTTTCAACCATGCTGTCCCCCTTCCAGCCTGTCTCTGAGTAACGGACTCAAGTGGCCCCAGAGAACCTGCAGGATCATCCCAGAGAATGCCTTTTCCATAGAAAGTCCCTTTTCTAAACTTTATTATTTCACCTTTTGGGTAGCAGAGTCTCCAGTATCTCAGGCTATCCTCAGACTCACCCTGTAGCCCAAAATGAGCTGGAATGTTGACCCTGCTGCTCCACCTCCCTAGAGCTCTAACTACAGTTTCTACAGATGGGGAGTTGAACCTAGGACTTCCTACTCACTAGGCAAGCACTCTACCAACTGAGCCACATCTCCAGCCCCTAAATTTTAGATTTTTGCAGGTGAAAAATAAGTTGAGCAATGTGAATGAGTTCTGTCATGTTAGATGTTGAAAGAATCAATAGATTTATTGAGCACCTTCATGGGCCAGACTTGGTACTGGTTGCAAGTAAGACACCAAAGATCCCTACGTGGTGCATTAGTCTCAGTCCTGTTCTTCCTGGAGCTTATTAAGAAGGAATTCACGGCCTTTGCTCTTATGTTCAGTCTATTTATAGGTTCCTGGATGCAGAAGCACAAAAGCTAAGTCTGGGCAGGCTGAAAAAAATAAGCTAAGCTTGGCAGTGCAGCTTCTGAGCCTTGCAGTGGGGTTCTTCCCTACCCCTGCCTTCGCCACGGGCCTTCCCTTTCCCCTCCATCAGTAGCCCCAGCTCCTTTGTATCCCCCTTAGGCTCTCCTACCCCTGGAGGCCTGCATTCAGTTGATATTTAATATAGGTGAGCACAGACTCTTCCTGTGGATACAGCACATTAGTCACCATATAAACGTTTAATTGTATTTTACCAGATTTCATAAGCTGGCATGTTATCAGAGCTGTCTCCCTCTGCTGCCCCGTGCCACTGTTTGAAGGTGCTCAGAATGCCTCTTAATCTTATTCTACTTTTGACTTCGAAAAGGACATGACTACATACAAAAAAAAAAAAAAAAAAAAAAAGCTGCCCGAGGATGAGATGTGACTGAGTGAGCCTAGCTAGCTTGCAGAAGCCTCTTTTGGCAGAAATGGGTGTGCCATTCAATGTCCCCTGACACCTCTGTGTCAAGCCTGGGGACCTGACTGGCATCTACATCACCTGTGGCTCTACAGTAGGTCCCAGAAGTGAGTACCTTCATTTTTTTTATACTAATATATAGAAAAGCAAGAAAGAATCCCATTCGCTGGTTTTTGCAGGTTGTAATAACGACTGAATCTAAACCTACCCGGTTTGCCCTTGCTCTCAGCGTCTTTGACTTAAGAATCCACACTTACTGCTTGTCCATGCTGCTGGACACCTGTGCTTGAAGACTTTTCTGTTTCATTGTTGTATTGTGGTGGTTTTCCTGTGACCATACTGCAGTTTTAAATTGATTCTAGCCCTGATGACAGACATTTGGGTAGTTCATTTGCAGCAACTATGAATAGCGTTTCTGGAACGGTCTAGAACATGTCATTTTGCTCTGTTGGGTTTCAGTTTTGCTTCACTTTTTCTTTTGAGACAGGTTCTTAATATGTAGTTCAGGTTAGCCCAGGCTGGCCTTAAACTCATTATGAACAGACCACCATGGCCAACTTTAAGTAACTCTTTCTTGCTCATTTCTTTTAGTGTAGATTGTTGTAAGCAACCTGTTGTATTTTCCTTTTAACTTCTGTTGATAATAGGGAGAGTTGTGTTTTTCATTTTCTTTCTGAGGAAATTGCACTGTTTCAAGAGAATTGCAGGTTGTGTCCCCACACTGAACCCTTTGACAGGCCGTTGATGGAAGTTCCTGTGCTGTGGTGTATTTGATAACCTGTCCCGCCCTGTTTCTGGGTTTGTCTTAGTTTGGGTGGGTATGTGAGTAGATGTTGACAGATCTGTGTGGGGACCTGAAAGCAAATGCTGTTTTATGTTGGAGAGAGTCCAGCCAAATCCTCATGCTTCCCAGCTTAGCAAAAAAAAAAAGCAAAGTCTTTTGCTAAAGGTAGTGTGCGTGTGTGTGTGTGTGTGTGTGTGTGTGTGTGTGTGTGTGTGTGTATGGTGAACCCCTGGTCATGTGATCTTCTATTTTTCCTTCCTTTGGTTTCCCACCAGTAGTTTCCTACAGGTGAGCCTAAGAGATAGCAAATACAAATTTAACTCAACTAAGTACCTGTTGATTGCTCCACTGTGCACTGGACTAGACTTGTTTGTTTATGAACCTAACTGGAACGTACTGAGCAACAACTTCTGTTGGAATTGTGCTGAGTCCCGGAAATCAAGTGGTGAGCAGGCCAAAGTGTTCACATCCTCAAGAGAAATATATTTTAGGGCCCCCACCCAAAGGCAATTTAAAATAAATATATAGGAAGCTGGACAGATGGGTTAGCAAGTGGGAGTCTGATGGTTCTTCCAGAGAACCTGGTTTGGTTCCTAGTACCTACACTGGGTGGCTCAAATCACTGGTGACTCCAGATGATCCAATACCTTCCCCTAGGGACCTGTGTATATGAACGCATACACACACACTAAATACATAAAAGAAATATTTTTTAAAATGTGTGTGTGATTCTAGATTGTAATATATGCCAAATAGAAGAGTAAAGCTGAAGGCCGAGATGATCATTCAATGATACAGTATTTGCCTAGTATGTGCAAGGCCTTGGGTTTGATCCCCAGCATATCTGTTTGATGGGAGGCTCAGGAAAATGACATTGGAACAGCACTTGGAAAGGGTGAAGAGCAGCCATGAAAGAAGGGGACTAACATTCCAGGCTTTGAACATCCCAGGCCAGAGGCATAGTTCTAGCACCAAGGCCCTCGGACTAGAGCAGGCTGCTACCAGAAATGAACTTGAATCACATTACTCTCTGCTGCTCCTGAAGAGTTAAAGCTCTGGGCAGATGTAGGGAGAAGCCCCTCCTGGTACACAGACTCCCCTCAGGCATACAGAAGAAGGAAGAGGCGGATCTCTCTCCTCTCTCTGGCTCTATAGGAGAGAAGAAACATGTGCTTTGGTGGCTTCCATATTACACAGGAAGGGAGTGAACTTCTGATTCAATAACAGGGTGCATATGGTGCTCACCACTGGCTTCATCACATGCCTTTCCACACTTTTATGTTAAAAAGTCAAAAAAGGTAGAGCTGTGGAGACGGCTCATCAGTTAAGAGCCATGGCTGCTCATGCAAAGGCCCCAGATTCTGTTCCCAGCAGTCACATGGGGCACACACAACCAACCATGTGTAACTCCAGTTCTAGGAGATCTAGAGATCTTCTGAGCCTCTAGAGCAGCAGGCATGCACACGTGGTGCACATGCATAAATGCAGGCAAAACATTCACATACATAAAATAAAAAAGTCTTTAAATGAAATTTTTAAAAATGTATAAAATTTGAAGTTAAAAAAAAAAAAGGTTCCCATTAACATTTTGCTACTAAGTCACACAGCACCAGAAACGCATTTGCTCAGAAGACAGCTACTCATTCTGTCCCCAGTTTCTGTATCCAGCTTACAGTCCTGGATTCCTACATGGTGACCATGCCTCTGGTTCTTTTGGATCCCACCTCAATACAATGAAACTCTTGAGCTCAACTATAAAGTCACTTCCATAATACACCCTTTATAAAAATAAAGCAGGGGCTGGAGAGATGGTGCTGGCTGCTCTTCCAGAGGTCCTGAGTTCAATTCCCAGCAACCATATGATGGCTCTCAACCATCCGTAATGAGATCTGGTGCCCCCTTCTGGCCTGCAGGGATACATGCAGACAAAACACTGTATTCATAATAAATAAATAAATCTTAAAAAATTCTTTAAATATGTAAATAAACAAAAATTAAGTGGAGGAGAATGGAGAGGAAAATTAACAAATCCAAATGTGTACAAATATACGGTTAAAAATGTAAAGGAAGCAGAAAATACTGAAATAATTTAGTTAGGTCTAGTCTAAGATGTTAAAAATTATCTATTAAATTTAAAATACCAAATAGAAATTAAAATGAACAGCTATCAAAATTGTAAATCAAACTTAATTGAATAAAGATGAGCTTTAAATTTAATTATCCACAGTTTGAGGCATGAACTGTTCTATGCAATAAATAAAAGATTAACAGAAGTTGCAACAACAAAAAGAGATCTATTTCATTTAAAAATTTCTTTTGATATAAAATTTGGTTAAGTCGAAAGAAACAGCATCAGAAAACATATAATAAAAACATTTCAATATACAGCATATACAACTTACAAAATAGCTTTTTTTTTCTTTTTCTTTCTTTTTTCTTTCTTTTTTTTTGGTTTTTGTTTTTGTTTTGTTTTGTTTTTCGAGACAGGGTTTCTCTGTGTAGCTTTGGGGCCTGTCCTGGAACTCGCTCTGTAGATCAGGCTGGCCTCGAACTCACCAAGATCTGCCTGTCTCTGCCTCCCGAGTGCTGGGATTAAAAGCGTGCACCACCACCACCCAGCCAAAATAGCATTTTAACATGCACTTGGAACAAGGAAACAAAATCTTTTGTTTTTGGACTGTTTTGAAGAGGAACCACTTCTCATCCCCACAGGCAATGTGGAGTTCCAGTTTCCCTCCATTCTTGCCAACATTTACTACTGCGGGTCTTTGGTCTTTTTTTTTTTTTTAACTACAGTCACCCACTCTCTGTGAAATGGTACCCCATGTGGTTTGAACTCACATTTCTCTTTCACCTAGTAATGATGATATGGTTCTCTGTGCTTATAGCCTGTCATTGTAACTTCCTTGGTGAAATGTCAACTTGCAAATTTTTGTCCTTACATAAGCTTTAACTGAAGAGTTGGAAGGATATCAGGGTTTTTTTGTTTGTTCAGTTTTTGTTTATCTCTTTGTTTTTTGAGACAGGGTTTCTCTGTGTAACCCTCAGTGTCCTGGAACTCACTCTGTAGACCAGGCTGGCCTCAAACTCAGACATCCACCTGTCTCTGCCTCCCAGGTACCACCACACCCAGCTAGATAACAGTTCTTTATCAGGTAGTTTGCCAAGATTTTCTTCTGGTGGCTAACCATCTTTGCCTAACAGTGCCATCCATGTGTGTTGGGCGGGCGTGTGTTATTGCTGGTGATCCTCCTTTGTTTTGGAGTATTGGGGATAAATACCCAGGGCCCAGCATCCTCCGACCTCAGCCTTCATTGACATTGTTGCTTAAAGTGGCAACTTTCTGCTTGCAAGTTACAAGTTTTTCCTCTGATGGATGGTGCTTTTGGTGTCCTAACGGTATTTTCCTTCTCATTGAGGGAAGGCAATGAAGTTCGACTTGGAAATATGTAGTAGATACAGTTTTATTATCCACCAGTGTAGTGTGAACTTCAGAGAGGGGAGATGCTCTCCTCCTCACATTTCTTCCATGCCAGGTGGAGAATGAACCACCAGAACGCTTTACTGTCCATGAAGGTCACCCTCCACAGAGTACTTGCACCTCCCGTCTGACTTCCCCGGGTCAGTTTGTGCTGTTGGCTTGGTCCTAAAGCACAAGGAAAATACTCCACTTTAAACACAAAGTCACACACACTCTACATGTTCATCCTCACCAAGCCACAAGTGAGACATCAGAAATAAGAGGCAGTAGAGATTGACAAAATAAAGTGAAAAGGAGAAGGAAGGACATGACTGCTCCTAGGTATGGTGGAGGAGAAAGTTTATTACAGAGATGTGGGAGAGCACAGCCAGAGTCGGAGACATCTGGGAGAGCCCAGAGCAGACACGACCAGACTGAGCTGAGCCATGTCGGGGAGGGGCAGGAAGAGGGGAAAGAGGGGAACCAGGTGCAGCAGCCAGGAGGCCTAATGTACGAAAGGGGTGGGTAACCAAAATGTCTGGGTTATGTAGGGAAGGGCCTCTGGGGGAAGGGCAGTCCAGCTCCTGGCCTGGAGAGTTCAGGGTAAAGAGTGGGGGTGGAAGGTTGGGGTGAGGCTGAGGGCTGCTGGTAGAATTTGGAAGCTAGGTCCACTTTGATATGTTCAACAGGCACCTCCGTCATCCAGGGTTTGAAACTGAACATGGAGTATTTGTTATCCGAAATGCTTAGGACCAGAAGTGTTTCAAATTTTGGATAATTTAAAACTTTTTAGTACTTCCATAATGAGATATCTCAGGGGTGGGACCCAAATCCAAACAAATCTAAGTTCATTTATGTTTCACATGAGCCTTATTCAAATGGCTCCAAGGTAATACGATATAATATTTTCTGTGTGCCTGTATGTTGAACTAACATGAAGTCAGGTATGGAATTTGCCACATGTGGAATCATGTTGGCACTTAAGTTTTAGACGTTGGCACACTAGAGGTTTGGATTGGAGATGCTTGACCTATGTCTGCGGGTCAGTGTTGGAGTTCCAAGTTTGCCACTCACTAGCAAGGAGACCTTGGGCAAGTATTTAGTATGGCTAAATCTGGAGTGGAGAAGGTCAAAGGCCAGCCTGGACAACTTAGTGAGACTTTGTTTCTAAATTAAAATTCTTAATGCTTGCTGTACAGGCATGAGGATTTGAGTTTGATCCCCAGAACCTATGTAAAAAGCCAGGCACAGGGCAATCCTGCAATCCCAAAGCTGGGGAAGGGAGGCAGGAGGATCCTGGGGGCTTGCCAATGAGCCAGTCTAGCTGACCGAGCCAGCTTCCAGTTCAGGGAAGCAGTCTGCCTCAGGAAGGACAGTTAGAGAGCTGGGAAGAGCTGTGCATAGGAAGCCTTCCATTAAGGCCAATTGCACTGACACCACCATTATCACTGCTGTCGTTAATATTTAACGAGGACCTTCGGGGAAGTGTCAGTGTCCGAAAGTCCTCTGGACCCTAAGGACTTGCTGCTCAAGAATGAAGCCTTCTGGGAGCTTGTTAGAATGCAGTCACACACTGAACTGGATTCTGCGTTTTGTAAGGGTGCCATGGTGAGCTTCTTGTGGGTTCAGTGTGAGAGACACTAGAATCTTCTAGAATCAGGTGCAGGAGTGAACATCCTGGTCTGTCACTTTACTTCCTTAAAGTCCATCCTCATTTGATTTGTCATGAGCCTTGCCTTTATTCCACAGGGACAGCAATGAAGTCAGCCCTGGCTGTGGCTTATGGCTTTCTGTGCTCAGGGAGAGGAGGCTAGAGAGCCCTGTCTTGTCTACATGGTTTAACCAGGTGTTTAGTCAGGGGTCTCTGTCACTAGGAAGGCTACTGTGTCCTTTCAAGAGAAAGGAGCCGATAACAAACAACTAAGGACAAGGACCAGATAGGGTCAGTGCCTAAAAGCAGTAGGGTTACTCTCTCTTCCCCAGGGGTCCGGCACAAGCTGACAAAATTCACTCCAAAGATCCAAAGTGCCGTTAAACCTTCAAATCTTTGAAGTCCACACCTGTTTAAACTGCATAAATCCAAACCCTGGCCCCTCGGACGGTTATTTGTGGATGGAGGCTCGTCCCAAAGTCACAGGCTTTTTTTTTTTTTTTTTTTTTTTTTTAAATCATTGCTCCCAGGATAAAATAGAGCATGGGAAAGATTGGGTCTCACTCTCGTGTGTAGCCCATCTGTTTCTGAATCCTTGGAGGCAATGGCTTCCAAGTGGAAGACAAAGAGCCCCTTCTCTACTTTTTTTTTCCTTTAATTTAGAAGCCCTAAGAAAAAGTGTGGGGAAAGTCACACCAGAAATCACACATGCAGGATCTTGTTTGGCTGCAGCAGAAACCAGGATTTTACCAGGAACTTTCCAGAGCCTGAGTGGGAGACAGAAGGTGGTTGAAGTTAAATGATGAGATCCACTGGCAGCAGAGGAAGGTCTCCCACAGTGTTTATTTTCCATTTCCCCTTGGGACCAGCAAGATGGCTGAATTCAATCCCAGGACCCACAGGGTAGAAGGAGAGAGCCGACTTCCAACGAGTTATGTTCTGACCTCCACAAGTGCATGCTTGTGCCCACATGACCACACACACACACACACACACACACACACACACACATGCACGAACACACGTACACACTAATGAATGAGTGTTAAAACACACAAAGAAACCAACCCATGAATCTTGCAAGGAAAACATGAGTTAAGAGGAGAGAAAAAGTAGAGAGCACAGGTTTTAAACATTGAGATATAGGTCTGGGGATGTGGCTCAGATAGTGGAGTGTTTGCCTAGTACATAGGAAGCCTTGGTTTCGAACCCCTAAACCATATTAACTGGGTATGGCAGTGCACACCTATACCTGGGAGATGAAGACTTGGATGATCAGCAGTACATAGTCTACCTCTGATACATAGTTCAAGGCCAGCCTAAGCTACATAAGACCCTGCTTCAAGAGACAGAGAGAGGGAGCTCAGGTTGAATTTGCTACCATGTGTATATGTCACATGTTCATGCTTGGTGCCCATAGAGAAGAGAAAATGGCAGCAGATCATCTGGAATTTGGGTCACAGGTGCTTGCGAATCACCTCATAGATACTTGGAACCAAACTTAGTCCTTTGCAAGATCAGGAAGTGTTCTTAACCACTAGCCATTATCTCTAGCCTGAGTTCAATCATTTTTAATATATTCACAGTGCTGCAGAACCATCCTCACTATCTGATTCTATGCTGTCATTCACCATACCCCTGCCCCAATCCAAGTGCCCATTATAGACAGACACTCCCCATTCCTCTCACCCCTAGCAACTAACAGTCTTTCTGTGGCAGGAAAATTTTATTTCTTTATTTATTTTAAATGAAGAGCCAGACTGCAGTTGAGGTAGCCGTTCTTTAGAATTAGTAAACATGATGCCCAAGGGTGGCAGGACCCAGACAAAGATGTGCTCAGCAACCTGCTCCCACCCAGTGAGGCCATCAGGTCAGAATTACCACCAAAAGCCAAAAATGGGAGACTAGAGAGATGGCTCAGGGGCTAAGAATACTGACTGCTCTACCAGAGGACCCAGGTTCAAGTCCCAGCACCCCCATGGTGGCACACAACCATCTCTAACTTCAGTTTCAGGGGATTTGATATCCTCCTCTGACTTCTGTGGGCATCAGGCATGCATATGGGATACACATGCATATATGCAAGCAAGACACCTATATACATAATATAAAATAAATCTTTTAAAAATAAATAAAAATATACTACTACTACTACTACTACTAATAATAATAATAATAATAATAATAATAATAATTAAAGCCAGGAGTGCCTCGTGCCTGTCAGCACTTGAGAGACAGGGACAGGAGGATTGCTGTGAGTTGGAAACTAACCTGATCTATATACCAAACTCTAGACCAGCCAGGGTTACATAATGAGACCCTTTGTTAAAAAACAAAATGAAAAAACAGGGCTGCCACCATGGCTCAGTGACAGAGTGCTGACTTATAATTCACAAAGCCCGGAGTTCTATTTCCTCTGTGTGTGTGTGTGTGTGTGTGTGTGTGTGTGTGTGTGTGTGTGTGTGTGAGAGAGAGAGAGAGAGAGAGAGAGAGAGAGAGAGAGAGAGAGAATGAATATGAGAAATTGAGAGATTATCCTATACCTTTACAATCGGTATTTTGAGGCCAGTCTGGGCTACACAGCAAGACCGCAACCCCCCCCCCCCCCCCCCCCCCCGCCAATAACGTTGAATAATTTGAGTTCTTTCTTGCATTCTGCTTCCTACTGGTCTTTATGCAGGTCTGACAACTACCTCTGGGGTGATCAGGATACAGGCTAACATCCCAGACAGATATGAGTCCAACACAAGAGGATACATATAAAAGCTATGCTCCAAGGCAGTTGTTGGGCATTTGTGTGAATTACTCAATCCTGAGGGGGAAATCCCTCCCTGGACCTAAAAGACATCCAGATGTCAACATGTCATAAAAATTTATAAAATAAAGAAATACAGTTAATAGTCACTGGTCAGCCGGGGTCATCTGCTGGGAGGGATCCACACCTAGGAAACCAGAGCACTGGTTCCCAACTCAGATGCTGCCTGCTCTGCTACCCCGCTCTCTCTCATGTTCTCTCTTTTGTCTGTCTTTTCAAGACAGGATTTCACTCTATAGCTCCAGGCTTGCCTGAAACTAACTAGTCCAGGTTGGCCCCAAACTGACACCATCTCTCTGTCTCAGCCTCCAACCATTGCCAGACGGCCCTCTCATAGTCAGTGCAGAACTTAAGGTCTTGCACCCTGGAACCCGTGAACAGTTCTCTACTGTGACATTGCCCCTGTATTACAGCATGTTGTCATCGTGGTTCCCCCCCCCAAAAAAAAACACTGTGGTATCTCCCTTTCTAGAAGCCTGTTTGCTCTGTGTTAGGATGCACAACTCAAATTGAAATGCCTTGAAAATATTGAAATGTTCAGATTTAGACCTCTTCCTGGCACAGATGTTCAACCAGAAACAACTTCAGGGTCATTAACTAGATGTAGTTCCAATGGGCTTGCTCGTATCGATCAGCTTCCCTGGTACTTTGCATCTTGGTTTAGTTCTTTTTTTCTCTTTCATTTACAATAGGAAGTTTGTTAACAATCGTTACAGTATCCCTGGCCTTGTCTCCCTCCACAAAGATTGAATGTGTCATATCTCTCTCTCTCTCTCTCTCTCTCTCTCTCTCTCTCTCTCTCTCTCTCTCTCTCTCTCTCTCTCTCTCTCTCTCTCTCTCTCTCTCTCCCTCCCTCTTTGTGTGTGTGTGTTGGTATGCACATGGACGTGAGTGCTTGTGGAGGCCAGAAGTCACCCTAGGGTATTCCTCAGGAACTGTCCACCATGGGGCTTTTGTTGTTGTTTTGAGACAGGGTTTCTAACTGGAACCTGAGATTCTCTAGACTGGCCGGAGTGCAAACCCCAAGCATCCTCCTGTTTCCACCTCCCCGGCACTGGAATTACAACTGTACACACACACACACACACACACACACACACACACACACACACACACCTTTTTACATGGGTCCTGAGAATTGAATTCCAGTCCTCTTGCTTGCAAGGAAAGCACTTGGTTTGCTATCTGAGCCATGGTGCCAGCCCCAAGAGTGTCATTTCTTAATTAAATAATTAAGGAGAGAGGGCTCATAGTATATTGTCATCGTACTAATGGCTTGTTCAGTTTAGCTTTGGGGGTAGGGGGCTTTTCTTAAAGGTTAAGTAAGTGGGGACTTCCCCCTTATGTTCTTTCTACTTCTCAACTATAATTTGCCCTCAGTGACTTCAGACCACTTCAGCTCCTAGAGCTGTCCAATTCCAACACCAGGAAGCACCTACCAACATCTAGACCAGTCCTCCCAGCTGCTGCACCAACAGGGACCACTCACTGGTAGGCACTGCCAGGCACTTCCTGCCATGCATTCCTTAACGTCTTTTTGCACCTTCTTTGTGAAATAGCATATCCACAGAATTTCCAGAGAATTGCAAACTCTGTACTTAAGCTCAGCAAGTTCGGTATTGCCATCCCCACAAAAATATCACTTATTCTCTGAGATTATTTCTTTTCAAAAATGCATTTTTATTACTGTATTTTATGTGCATGCTTTTTTTTCTCTATGGATGTCTGTGCACCACGTGTGTGCCTGGTGCCTGTGGAGACCAGAACTGAAGTTACAGGTGGTTGTGAACTACCATGTGATGCTGAGAATCAAACCCAGGTCCTCTGGAAGAACAGCTGGTGCTCTTAACCACTGAGCCGTCTCTCCAGCCCTGTCCCTGCCCCCCCGCCCCCTTCCCCCGCCACCAAGATGTTTTCTTAATGAGAAGATGTCATCTTTTGAGAAGTCCAGATTTTTCCAAACTTAGATTATAGCCATCAGTGTCCAAATGATAGCAACATTTTCTATAAAACATGTCATGGTGGAAAAAAAGTAAAATGTGTAATGTCTTGGAGGTGAGTGTTCTTGCTTACCACCCCCTCACTTACTAGGCAAGAAGCAAGCTTGGAGAGGTTCAATAACGTAGTCAAAGGCACCTGGCTGGCTGGACCCAGAGGCCTATGTTTCCTTGTAACATGTCGTAGAATCTAGCTCCAAAGATGGTGAAGCTCATGAAAAGTTGTCAAGTGTTAGTATTAATGCTGTTCCCTGGTGCTTCCTGAAGCCATAGACAGGCTGGAATCTGTGCTGGCTTCCTACTGGTGTACCAAATGTCCCCAGATTTAACCACACAAATGTGTCCTCTTAGAATCCTGGAGTGGAGAGGTCTAGCCCGGGCTCTCTGGGCTAACACTTCTAGCCAATTCGTGTAATCACGATAATTGGCCACAGACATGTCCAGAGACCCGTCTCGTAGGTGATTCTAGGTTCTGTCAAGTTGGCAGTCAACACTTGCACACCCACTGCCATCTCCTTTCTTTTCTTCTCCCTCCCCACTAGTCCCTTTGGTTGCCTAGAACGTCACATCTACTTTCATGTTTTATACATGTGTTATTGATGTATCTATATAAAATCCAGGAACTAAATGTGAAAGAAATATATTTGTACTTCTGAGGATGACTTCATTAACTTAACACAATTATGTCCCATTGTAGCCATTTTTCCTGCAAATAACAGAACTTGGCAGAAAACATTCCATTGAGTAGATACACTACTCCATGTCTGTTGGGGCCATTGTTAGATGCCTACATTGGTTCTATAACTCAGCTATGGTGAACAGTGCTGGGGTTCACAATGATGAACAAGTATCTCTGGGTGTGTTGACTTGGAGTTCATTGGCTCAATACCCAGGAGTTGGAATAGCTGGGTCACATAGTAGATTCATTTTCGGTGTTTTGAGGAACCTCCAAACTGACTTCCATCGTAGCTAGAATAACATCCCTACAATCGGTGTATGGGAGTTCCCTTTTGTCCAGATTCTCATCAGCATCTGTTGTTACTTATTTTCTCAATGACTGGCACCATCATTCTCAATGGTTGCTGGGGCAAGATGAAACCTCCATGCAGTCTGCATTTCTCTGCTGGCTGGTGAGCTGAATTTTCACTTTTCGTTTTCTTTTGCAGAAATAAATGAATCAATCTCCTTCATTTGCATCAGGCACTTTCTCTCCTCTGTGCTTTTGGCCTCATTGTTTTCTCTGCCTAGGACTTCCTTTCCTGTTCATCTCTGATTTTATAACTCCTGATGATTTACAGATCCAGTTCAAATGTCACTATTGCCTCACATCCTTCTCTGGTTCTTCCCCTACCCATAAGCTGGAAACAATTTTTCTTCTGACTTCTCAGGGCCCTGCCTATTCCTTTCATGCTGAGCACATTCTTGCTGCTTATTGCTACATAGCGAGTGACTCTGAACTTAGTGGTTTAGTAAGATATCTACTGGATCAAGAGTTTGTTCCGAGCACAGCAAAGAGGGCTTGATTTGTTCTGGGACCTCTGGAGCCTCAGCTGGGTTATCCTCTCTTTCTCTTACTTCCACTTGACAGCACATCCCACACATCTGGCTGTTGCTTTCTCAGAGCATGGTGGCCTCAGGATGGAGATTTTTATTTTTTACCATGGTAGGTGAGGACTCCAGTAGACCAACATGGAAGACAATCCCTTAAAAGGCAAGCCTGGGCCAGGCAGAGCATCATATGAGCCTGACTCTATTGCCCCCAGTAGGCACATGCCAGATTGAAGGGAAGGAGAAGTAGATCCCTACCTTCTATAGAGTTAAAGAGGCCTGGGGATGCTTTAGTCAGCGAAGTACTTGCCTGCAAGCCGGAGGACCTACGTTTGCTCCTGAGTGCCCACAATAAAAAGCCAGGTGTGAGATTTACTTTGAGCTTTTTGAGGATTCTCCATACTGATTTCCACAATGGCTGTATCAGTTTACAAACCCACCAACGGTGAATAGAGGTCCCCTCTCCCCACATCCTCTTCTGCATTATTTGATCATTGTTTTGTGGATCTTTGCCATTCTGACTAGGCTAAGATGGAATCTCAGAGTTGTTTTGATTTCTATTTTCCTAATTGCTAGGGACAACAAACATTTTTTCAATGAACATTTTTTAAAAGGTATTTCTTAGTCATTTTTATTTCTTCTTTTGAAATCTCTTTCTCCAGATCCCAAGTCCATTTTTTCGAATGGGTCATTCCTTGACTCTTATTTTTTTTAGTTCTTTATATATTCTGGGTGTTAATCCTCTGTCAGATGTATAACTTTCATGCTTAGGTCTTTGATCTATTTAGAGTTAGTTTTTGTACAAAGTGATAGGCAGACGTCTAATTTCATTCTTCTACATGTGGACATCCAGTTTTCCCAGCACCATTTGCTGAAGATGCTTTCTTTTCCCCAGCTTATGTTTTTGGCATCTTTGTCAAATATTAAATGGCCGAAGTCACATGTACTCATGTTTGGGTCTTTTATTTTCTTCCATTGGTTTACATGTCTGTTTCTGTGCCAGTACCATATTGTTTTTACTCCTACCACATGACCCAGCTATACCACTTCTTGGCATACACCACATGACCCAGCTATACCACTTCTTGGCATACACCAGAGATAACTTGATCAGCCATGTTCATTGATGCTCTATTCACAATAGCTAGGAAATGGAAACAATATAAATGCCCTTCAACTAATGAAGAGACATTGAAAATGTGGTATATGTACACTATGGAATACTATTCCACTGGAAAGAAAAACAAAATCATGAACTTGGCCGGTAAATAGATGAAACTAGAAAAGATCATTTTGAGTGAGGTAAACCAAACCTAGAAAGACAAACGTCACGTTCTCTGTCATCTAAGGTTCCTAGGTCCAAATCTTCGGATGTGAGTAGATAACCTGGAGTGACTTCAGAAACCAGGAAAGTAAGAAGGGCCTGTGACATGAAGGCTGTAGAGAGTGAAATGGAAGGATACAAGTGGTCAAAGGGGGAAATGGGAAAAACAGGGGAACTTCAGCAAGACAGGAGGAGGAAAATAACAGAAGATGGGGAAAGAATAGTAAAATAACAGTAAGGAGGTCTTAAAGTTGCAAGGAATCATACTATTAGCTAGCTACTTAGAAATAACTATAGTACATGTTCATCTTTGTATACAGAAACATACATAGTTTTAATGAAAATTTCCCATCCAGACTAATACTGCTCCCCACAAAGAGCCATAGACTATCTAACAATACCCCCTCACCCCACCGATACCAGGTATGGGAAGCCCTCTTGGAGTTGGTCAGTGTTGTACAAAAGACTCCTAAAACCTTGTAGGTTATTGCTGCTGCCCTTTGTTGTACCCCAGAAGTAGAAGGAAAGTTCCTTTTGCTGAAGATATCACATACTTCAGGACCCGGAAGACACAAGCTGGATCTGACCTGAACATCCTCCCTGCGGACCAGTTTTTATGAAACCAGAAGGCTCTGTGCAAGCTTCCAAAGGAGGGGAGCAAACAGTGGTCCTGTTCAGCTTTGATGCCAGTGAGCTAAAACAACAACCAGCATGTTACGATAACCCCGAGGGTGAAAATGGTGGCAGATGTACTTTGGTGATAACCAACAGCTCTCTAATTGGACTTAAAGCCTGCTCAAGAATGGAGAAATTGGGGCTGATGCTGGAAACCTAGCCAACAACCCAGGGCTAATGAAGTCATGGATCTTGGAGGAAAACCTATAACCACCACGTTACTGAGCCAGCATAATCCCTAATTATATTCCAAACATTTATCCCTGGACTCCCAGATAAATGTAGTTCTCGGCCGTCATCAAGGAAACTTCTCTTTGAAACATACGGGGATCATTACAGAAAACGCACAGTTGTGGATCCCAGTCCCAACCAATACATCTAAAACACAGCTCATGAACCTAAGCTTTCGGGATCATTTTGGAAGAGAGGGCAGAAAGATTATAAGAGCCAGAGGAACAGGGCTTTTCCTGTGAGATTGTATCTCCTAGAAATGTCAGAGAGGTTACATCCACAAAGTCTCATCAACATGGCGGTGTGAGGCCATGAACAAGGATGACATCAGTAGATATGCTAGTGTGAAAGGGGAAAGTGCATGAGCCTCAACAGGTAACTGGGGAATGCTGAGACGGGAGAAAAAAAGGCTTGCCCAGGGAAATACACACCAATTAGTTATCCAATACTAAATGGCCATCCTGGAAAACATATGCACACAGGTAACGTTATAAAGACTGAGCAGTTTGCATTTATAAGACACAACAACAGCAACACCAACAATTTAAGAAAAAGAGTGGGGAGGGGATGTATAAAAGGGGTTGGAGAGAGGAAAAGGAAGGGGGAAATGATGTAATTATAACCTCTAAAATATAATAATAATAATAATAATAATAATAATAATAATAATAATAAAGCCAGATGCCATGGTATGCAGTTGTAATTTCACTTCTGGGGAGGTAGAGACAGGAGGATCCTGGTGTGTGCTGGTCAGCCAGCCCAGCAGAATCACGGACTCTAGGTACAGTGTGAGATTAAAAATCTTGTCTCAAAATGTAAGGTAGAAAATGATAGGACTAAGGAAGACACTGATGCTGCTCTCCAGTCTCCATGTGCATGTGTGCATATTTGCATGGGTACCCACACAAAAAGACAGATATGCCTAAGAATTCAAGGGTACCTTTAAACATTGTCAGTAGATGCTTAGGTGTATATCTGATTATTTTCCAAAGGCTGTGAGTTCTAAGGATTCTCCTTCAGAGGTAGAATATCTCCTATGGGCCAGTGTTGTAGAATTTTTGGGACTGTGGCTAGGCTAGCAGATGTGGGTCATGGGTGGTGGAGGGGCAGGACATTGGAGGTGATATCCTGGTTCTGGCCCAAGCTCTCCGTTTCCTGATCCAACAAGATGTGGACGGTCCCATAAGGGCCACCACCATGCTTCCCCACAGTGAAGGCTCTACACTGTGAGCCAAAATAAGCTACATCTTCCTTGAGTTGCTTTTGTTGGGTATTCTGTAAGAGCACGACAGAAGTAACTACCATATGGGGTTTTGTGCACTTAGCAGTCTCCAAAGGGCTGGAGAACAGCTTTGCTCCAAACAGGCACACCGTAATTGTTGTGCTAATAAACAAATGTGCTGAGGTGATCTTGCCAGAAGCAATCAGGCCTCATTTTATATTCTAAATAGTGGGAGGAAAAACATGAGGGGCTAGAATCTTTTGGGAGCCACCATGTGGGTGCTAGGAATCAAACCCTCTACAGAAAAAATGAGTGATGTTAACCACTGAGCCATCTCTCTAGCCCCAGTAGCTTTTTTAAGGCCACAGGGTAGATTTTGAAGTTCTATGTATTTAAAATAGAGGATCATGGTCTTTAGAAGCTGGACTGTGAACTTGACTCTATAATACTTATGATGCAAATTTCTGGTAATCAGCTTGGAGATGTGTTGAACCAATGTTTCTGATTGGATCAGCGCCTTTGTCTGTCCGATTCCAGCAACAGTGGTGGCGTGCTGCACAAAACCTGTTCACGCCACCCTTCAATACAGCATAATAGCATGTCTGCATTATTGAAATACAGAGTCTGCAGTACTAGAAATACAGAGCCTGCCACTAAATTGGTTTCAGTCAGTTCTGCTCTGAAGTTTGCAGCACCAGCTCTGAGATATGAAAAACTTCTGTTAAGCACATAGTTTTTTTTTAATCTGTAGCATGCATTTGGCATCACCTCTACTATGTCCACAGAAAACACTACCTTTTTTTTTTTTAAAGACAAGCATTGAACAGCTTTTACAGAAGTTTCAAAAATACTGAATGACATCGATAAGTTTGTGAGAAGTCACACCCTGATGGGAGAGGATTATCAAGCTGTTTTAATTTTATATATGTTAGCGGAATTAAAGCCCTGATTGCAGTGCTGGGATTGAACCTGGGGCTTCGGGCATGTTTGGCAAGCCCTCTGCCAACTCAGCTACATCCCTAGCCCTAAGGTGAAAAACGTTTTGTGACACATAAAACAGACACAAAATAGAACCTTGCAGTGTCTATAAACACAGCCATACCTGCTAGTTTATTCAGGTCCGTGGTTGCTTTTCTCACATGGTGACCACAGCCCAGAGCTTGTAGTACCTGAAGCTTGACCTGGTACCTGGCCTTCCAGATACAGAGAAAGGTTACCCAGGCACGGTGGTTCATGCCTGTAATACCAGCAATGACAAATACAAATTATAATTAAAAAAGAAAGGAGGAAGATCTAGAGTCGGAGGCTAGCCTGCGTTACGCAGAAAGACCATCTCTTAAAAATGGAGGGAAAGGCTAGCAAAGGAAGCCCCACAGATAAAAATCACTTGGTGCCAAGCATGACAAACCCAAGCTCGATCCTGAGGACTCACACAGCCGAAGGAGAGAATTCGCACAAGTTGTCCTCTGCCCTCCGCACAGATGTGTGCCATGAAGGGTGCGTCATGGCGAGAGTGCCTGCACACACATTCACGAACACACACAATGAACAAAACGTAGATATCATTCTGAAAGATTGGAAGGAGGAAAGTGCCCTGAAGGGGAGAGGAATATGTGCTAAGTTCTCAGATGGGGATCAGAAGACAGCAGAGACAGAAAGAACTAGAAGCTAGCAGAGCGTGCAGCATAAGACAGAGGGCACTTTTGGTTTGTTTGGTTTTTTTGTTTTGTTTTGTTTTTTGTTTTTTGTTTTTTTTTTTCTTTTTTTGTTTTTTGTTCTGGTTTTGTGTGTGTGTGTGTGTGTGTGTGTGTGTGTGTGTGCGTTCGTTTGTCTGAGACAGGTTCTCACTTTGTAGCCCAGGCTGTACTAGAACTCCATATGTAGCCCAGGTTTGCCTCTAGCCTCTTGGGTGCTGTGATTCCAGATGTGAGCCACCACTCCTGGCAGAAAAAGTTACTTTCTGTTACCCAACGACATGGTGTCATAGGTTATGGTAAGAAGCTTTTGTCTGGCCCTGTTGCAGCTGACAGAGTGCGCCTTGTGCCTAGCCAAAGTGGGACAAAAACCACTTGGGGCAGTGACTTAACAACTGGAACAAGTGATCAGAATCTCAGGCTCTGCTTCTGACTGGCTGTGTGGCCTTTGGCAGGTTTCTTCAACTCTCTGGAACACATCTTACTTCTTTTTTTTTTTTTCCTTTGAGCTGAGGATCGAACCCAGATCTTACTTCTCAGTGAAGTGGAATAACTACAGTGTCGGCGTTGTTATACGAAATGACACACAGAAAGCTGCCGTTTGTTGCTGATGCTGTTGTGATAACCTCATTGGGCGCGCCAGTGTGGATGCCTGGCGCTGCCTCCAGAAATCCAGGTTCAGTACATGTGGGTGGAGCTCAGGAATCCGCCAGGAGGTGTGTGAACCACAGGTTGAGAAATAATGCCCCAGGAAGACAGGTGTGGGGCCATCTGGCCTGGCAATATGACCCGGCCCAAGGCACGGATGATCAGTAAATGTGTAGCATTCAGTGGGTGGATAGTCTGGGGGTGGGAATGTTTTCCTCTGCAAGCAAGCCCAAGCCTGAGGTTCAGCAAAGCCAGGGAGGTAAAGATAGGTTTGAGAACCACCCACCCCTCTGTGCACTCAGTACCAAGCACTCTCCTGTTGGAGGCAGGGGACTGTTCAGATTAATGCATACACTAAATACTGCCTTCCTTAATTCTCTGTGGTTCTGCAAAGCTGTGGATTGGTGGGTTGGTGGGTTGGTGGACACCTTGTCCTGTGAGTACAGTTAAGGAGCCCCAGCACTGCATGCCCCCTGTCCTTCTCCCCACAGTCAGGACTACCTGGTTTAGGGAAGCCCATGAGCCGGGCAGGCCTGGCCCCCACTGGACAAGAAAGGAGCTGTGCCGGCTGTGGTGAGCCAGACACACTGGCTGTACTCACTGGGCTGGTGGCTCCCCTCCAGCCTGTTGTTGTTGTAGAAGGAATGCAGACTGAGAGTAGCTAGATAGTCCTGTTTTCCCCAAGAAGCCAGATCCCCAGATTTTTGTGTAGTATATTCCCATTAATGAAGGTTGGCACGTAAGCCAATTTTTAAAAAACCCCAAGTGGGCCAAACAAAACACATCTGCTGGCCGGATCCAGCCTGTGGGTGGGCCTCCAGTTTGCAAACTCTGGTCTAGACTGAACAATTCCAGCCTGAGGAGCTGCATGGAAGCCCCACACCCTACCTGGTGGAGGGATAGGATTTTAACCCAGGGCAGTCCTACTAACTAACCCTCCACACACACTGAACTCATCAATGGATCCTGACTAGTCCCTATGGACATCCCTAGGTCCTAGAAGTCTGAGCTCAGCTCCCCTGTGTGTGGTGGCTGGAGGGTACCCAGACTGGAAAACAAATGTGGCTTTTTCTGTTCCCTTATCTATGGAAGAGCACCACACAGTTACAAAAGTGGGTTTCTAGTTTCCGTCAGCTACCTGTCATAGGCAGGTGTGTGTGTGTGTGTGTGTGTGTGTGTGTGTGTGTGTGCACATGTGTATCTGGAGGCCCGATGTCAATCTCAGGAGTGACTCCTCAGGTGCTACTGACCTTGTGTTTCAAGACAGGATATTTTCATTGGGACTTGGGACTTGCTAATTAGGCTAGGATGGCTAGCCAATGAGCTCCAGAGATCTGCCTATCTCCACCTCTCCAGCATTGGGCTCACAAACACATGCTACCACACATAGGCTTTTTCTTTTTAAATATAGATTCTGTGGCTGATGCTCAGGTCCTCCTGCTTGCACTTTACAGAGTGAAGTATCTCCCTATAACCCTAGTTGTCACTAAATTCTTAACAACCTAATTTAGCATCACTGGATTGAGGTCACAGCCATGGGTCATAGTTTTAGTAAGGGAGGGAAGAAGCAAGGAAAGGCCCTTTGTGCCTTTGACCCCACCACACAGAAGCAGCCTCTCAGGCAGGACAAATGCCTGAGGCGACAGCCAGCAGCCCATTGGGACAGTTCTGCAGCTCAGAGCTGCAGATATGAGGCAAACCACCCCAGTCTCAAACACCCTGGAGGAAAAAGGTCCTTGGATTTGGACAGGGAGGTTGATGCATGGCTGATGAGTTATTTTTACATTTTTGATATTATAAACACATGCTGAAGTAGAAAGAGGGACAGATACACAGAGGCAGAGAGGGGAGAGAGAGAGAGAGAAAAAAAGAGTTCAGCTGACACAGAGCTCGTGTGCACAGAGCCCTGGCTTCAAACCCCGGTACCACATTAACCGGGCTTGGTGGCACACACCTGTCATCTCAGCTCTTTGGAGTTGGAGGAAGGAAGATCACAAGTTCAAGATCAGACTCCACTACATTGGGAGTTCAAGGCTGACTTGGGCTACATGAGACACTGTTTCAAGAAGCCAAGCTTGGAAGAAGCTGCTTTTACTGGTTTTCGGTCTTTTGAGGCAGTCCTTCCTCTTTTGAGTCCCTCCCTGTGGGCAGCTGGGGGTCTGCATGGGAGCCAGGGCCACTCAACTCGGTCTCACGCTCCGCGCTGAGTTTTTCTAGCAAGGTCCCAAGTTGTCGGGGTGGTTTCATGCCATGGTCTCCCTCACAAGCTTTAATTGGCCCTTAACACACAGGAAGACACCAGGGAGGTTTTATGGTGTGAGCAGGGCTTTTGAACCAGGAACCAGATTCCTTGTCTCCCCTCACCCCCAGCCTGCACACCCTCTTTCCTTTTGAAGTCAACGGGAGCCCTGTTCAGGGTGTCCAGCAGGAACCAAGGATCTGGTCTAAGTGAATTGTTAGGAAAATGTATTAAAGCGCTTCAAGGGAGATTAAGTTACGTGAGAAAACACACTTGGGCCAGAAGCAACTGCAGTTAGAGCCACCTGAGGGGGGTCCCCAGGTCAGAGAAGAGAAGCGAACGTCTCTAAAAAATTTAGTGAATGTCTTTCGTGCCTAGGAAGAAAGAAGGCTCCATTGTCCTTGACGTGTTTAAAATATGAAAATTGCCAATTAACAATACGATTGGCAAATTGCTCTACAATTAAAAACATAGAAATGTTGTTAGAGGCAATTAGAATAATTGTCACATGTTAATTATGGGTTGATGGATTTTGCATGCTGCCAGCAATTACCCTTTGAGCTTGAGATTTTTCTGAACAGAATCCAACCCCATAAAGACATTGATATAATATGAACTGTCTTCCTTGCTGGCATGCGTACTGTCTTTTTAGTGTCTTTAAAGGTATGTAATTATTTTTAATTAGGCTTTCAGAAGAAAATTTCTGGATATACGTTTTGCTGGGTCATCCTTAGAAAACCTTGGATCTAATCCGAAAGTGGAAGGGAATAGATGAAGTCACAGTGGAGAGCCAAGCAAACTTCAGTTTTGATATTTACTGGCTTGCTACAGTGGCTAACACACATAGCCTTTGGTAGCCTTCAAGTAAAATACGGAAAACGTATACTTGACGGGCTTGTTAGATAAGGTTGATGCATCCGTCTCTCCCCAGTTACTGTGCATGATGAAGTAATTGACATTTGAACCTATGTGTGTAGCATCTTCTAGCCCTTCTGTGCTCTCTCTCAACTCTTGGAGAGTATTGTTCTTAGGTTTCTTCTCTTCCTTTCATATATTCTGGTTTTGCCTATTCTAGAACCTTCTAATCTCAAATTCGGGGTCCTCCTGCATAGAGTCATGGAGTCAGCTATCTTCACATGGCTGCTCTGCTTGCAAACAGGAGCCTAAATTTAAATCATGCTTACTCTTGGTTCATGTCTTCTTTACTGGGACTCCAGCATAGCCTTTTCCTGCAGTATTGGTCCAGGGCTCAGCTGATTCTCACCTGCAGCCCTCATTTGGCCTGCAGCTGAGTTTTGTCAATAGAGGGGTATTGGAATGTAGTTATAGGCAGTCATTTACATATGATTTGTAGCTGTATTTGAGCTGCAAGGATATAAGCAACTATGTTGTGGAGTATTACTTTAATTATGTAAAGATACGTTACATTTGTTTATGTTGAGAATATTACTTTATATAAAGATGTGTTGCTTTTGTTTATGCTGCATTTGTTTAATTGTGTAAAGATGTGTTGCTGTTTCACCTCGCCTGCCTAAGGCACCTGATTGGTCTAATATAAAGATGAACAGCCAATAGCTAGGCAGTAGAGGGATAGGTGGCGCTGGCAGACAGAGAAAGTAAGTAAAGGAAGAATCTAGGCTCGAGAGAGAAGAGAGAAGAAAATGAGGGAGAAAGAGAGGGAGATGCCCGGGGGCTAGCCAGCCAGACACCAAATAGGACATACAGAGTGAAACAAAAGATATAAAGCCCCAAGGCAAAAGGTAGATGAAGAGAAACAGGTTAAATTAAGTTATAAGAGCTAGCGGGACAAGCCTAAGCTAATGGCCGAGCATTCATAACTAATATTGAGTCTCTGTGTCTTTATTTGGGAGCTGGTTGGTGGCCCCAAAGAAAGCCTGCTGCACTAGTATTTTCTGTGGAGACACTCTGGCCCACAAAGTTAAAAATATTTACTGCCTGTCCTTGCACAGAGAAAGTTTGTCTGCCCCTGGTATTGATGCCTATTTTAGCAAATACCTGCTTATCTTAATTCCAGAGAAAGCTAATACATTTCATGGCCCATCTTTCCTCTCACACCTTTTATATTAGGGCCAGGAGCTGAGGGATGTCTTTATTTCTTTTTAAAATAAGGAACTGGGATTACAGGCAGTGTGTGCCTCTTGAGGTGGGTGCTGGGAACCGGTCCTGGGTCCTATCTGCTGGGCCATCTCTCTAGCCATCATCCTAGCATCACTTTCTAACAGTGTTCTCCTCGTGATATTCAATCTCTTTCCTCCTTATCATTTTTTAAAACCTTCCTCTTTTGTTACTATCATTAGGAGACAGTATTACGGTGTCATGCAGCCCAGGCTGGCCTCAAACTCACTATGTAACTGAGGATAGCTTTGAGACCCAGATACTTCTGCCTGCATTTTGCAAGCACTATGCTACCACACGCAGTTTATGTGGTGTTGGGAATCAAACCTGGGACTTTATGCATGGTATACAAGCACTCTACCAAGTGAACCTCCCTACTACCCCTGCATTTGGTAGAAAAAGCATTCTAGCAACTGAGCCCCACCCCTACCCCAGCCTTCTTCCATCTTCTTTATGTAGTGCGTGCGTGCGTGCGTGCGTGCGTGCGTGTGTGTGTGTGTGTGTGTGTGTGTGTGTGTGTGTGTTCGTGAGCATACTCTCACATTCATGTATGAAGGGGTGCATGTGTGTAGAGATCAGAGGACAAATTTTGGTGTTGTCTTCAGAAATACCATCCAATGTCTCCCTGTCTCTGCTTTCCCAGCTCTGGGATTATAAGGGCATTGCCACCACATCTGGCAATTTCACACAGGTTCTGGCAATTGACCTCAGGTCCCGTTTGCAGTTTGCTGACTGTGCCATCTTCTTGGCACCCTTTCTTCTTAATTCTCCAATGTTTCTTTTCTTTTCTTTCTATCTTTCTTTTTTGCTTCACTAGAGGCGTATCAAACTTACAAATGAACTTTATTGCTAAACTGGGTGTGGTGGCTCATTCTTGTAATACCAGCACTCAGGAAGTTGAAGCAAGAGGATCATCACCAATTTGAGTCAGATCTGGGCTACCTACATAGTGAGTTCTAGGCCATCATGTGCTAGAAAGTAAGACCTTGCCTCAGAGTGGGGCTGAGGGGATAGAGAAACAAGTTCTCACCTGGATGTCTAAAATCATTTCCCACAATTGATTTAACTCTCATCTAGTTCCTAGAACCTTTATGTTTGCCTCCTGAGAATATTGGGGCTGCACCATGGGGAGAGAACCATGCTAGGGCCCCTGGGATACATTTGAATTGACTGGATGATAGCAGAAGGATTCTCCTCTTGGCAGAAACCCCAGCCTGGTCACACAAATATATCACCGGACTCAGAATGGCCCCTTCATTCTCATAATGCCCCAAAGACTCTAGTAGAAGACGGATATGAAGAGGGTAAATCCTGAGTAAGTGCTAGTCCTCACGTATGAACTGTGACCCTGGCTGGATACCTGCCCCTCCCAAGTTTCAGGTTTTCCTTCTTAAGATGAAGTTGCACAGATGAACTGATGGTAGGGAATCAGAAACATAGTTGCAAACTGAAATGTCCTCAAGGTGGGACATGACATATAAATGAAATAGCAGATGCCCATCTCCTACATGTAGTCAAATCCAAGTTTTTAAAATAAGCACAACAGGTTAAGTTAATTCCATTTGAACTTTAAGTGTGGCTCTCTTCCTGGGTGGTGTCTGAAACGTAGTAGTCAACTGTTAGTGTTAGATTCCCACCTCAGCCAGCCAGTCCTTCAGTCAGCCTGCTCTGCTTAATGCTTCTGTTTCCTTCCTACACACCTGTCCTGAGTCTCCAATGCTAGGTGCTGTGTGGGACGCACTGGGTCTGAGTCATGGTCCCCGCTTCTATAGAGATAGAGATCCCTACTGTTAGAATTTGGGACAAGCAGACTGACTGATTCTAGAAATAACTGCAAACTGTGAGTGGTATTATGAGGACAAGAGGATGAGATTTTGTGAAAACCAGGGAAGTGGCTGGGAATCACAGGGTAACGGCGATGTATATAGGAACGGTGGCTGGGGCAGACAGTAGTCTGGTCCTGGCTGCACGATCTTGGGCAAGTTACTAATGTTCCTATACTTTGGAGCTTTGCTCTGCAAAATAAAAATACTAAATCCCTCTGCACCAGCACACAGTATCTCACCCAGGTTAGCCACGTGCCATGCAAAGGCTTCTGGGTAAGAATTGGGAAACTTGAGCTCTAATAATGATTACCAACTTATCACAAGTTTTCTAGAAAATTTTCTGCTTTCTGCATTTTGAGTGTCATCTTCTCAAGTTCATGCACTAGAAATGCAAGCCCCCTCGTTCATAAGTTCATCTATTGTGGATTAGGAGGCTGGGATGGTTGTTAGTGTTAGATGAGGTCCCAGAGTAAGGGGGTCACCGTGTCATTAATAACTTTAAAACATTTCATTTCTGTGTGCGATATGGTTGCATTAGCGTGGGTCCACACATACTGCATGTTTGTAGAGGTCAGAAAACAAGTTTCTAGTTATCTCCTTCCACTGTGGATCCTGGAGACAGAACGCAGTTCCAGGATCTCTTACTCACTAAGCCATCTGGCTGGCCCATCATTAGGATCATTATAAGATGAGAAGAAACCCAAGCTGTATTACTGCGTGACACCACATTGTGATGCAGCAAAGAGGCCATGACCCAGGTGCTGAGCAGACATTAGCACCATGCTCTCGGACTTCCCAGTCTCTGTAACCATGTAAACCTTCTTTCATTCTAAGTTATCACTATAGCAATACCGTTGGCACTGGGAGTTTCGTGACATAAGAAACTGCATGGTTCTGGGCAAACCCAGGTGGTTTGGCATCCTCATTCCACTGGAAGCTACTATCTGTTGTGTGACTCTGATGAATTTAGACTAAAAAGGTGGTTCTCTAACTTGATTGTGCCTGAAACACCTATTGTTAAAACAGAATCCTGGCTCCACCTCCAGGGACAGGGGTAGGGCCTGACTCACTCTGCTAGATAATCACAAGTCTGCGACTCTATGGCCAGCTTCCTGTGACCTGCTTAGTCTAGCTGGAGAAAATGAGGTTCCCATATAGAAAACCATGTATCGGATGATAAACAATGTTTATTAATACCTGCTACTTTTCAAGCCAGAACCAGGGAATTGTGTCTAGAAATTCTCCAATGGCAGGGCTTGGTGAACTCAGCTTTGGGCCCTGCGCTGGTCTGGTGCTCCCACCCTGTGTACAGTAGAGCTCTGAGCACAGGAGCCAGAAGAGAGTGGAGGATAGTAACTGCCTGAGGGAGCAGAGGGCCGATGCTTATGAGGATACGTTGGAGAATCCATCTTTTTCTCTTGTGTCTTTGAGACAGAGTCTCATTTAGATCAGGGTGACCTCAAACCAGCTATGTTGCCGAGGATGACCTTGAACTTCTGATCCTTCTGCCCCCACCTCCCCAGTGCTGATTTTAACATCAATGTACCTGGTTTACAGGGTGCTCAAACCCAGGGATTTGTGCATGCTAAAAGCACTTTACCAACTAAGTTATAGCTCCAGCCCCAAATCCACCTTCTGAGAATAAACGACTGTTTTATGTTTCTTTCAACCTCAAGACAGGAAAAGAGGAGCAATTCTGTGGCCTGCTGAAGAGCCAGAACATATATTACCCAAGAAGCTGCATTAGACGGTGTCGGCCAGTTTGCGTGTGGCACTCAATCAAAGGTGGTGACAAACATGTCAGGGAGGTCAGTGATAACACTGATCCTTTGATGTTCCTAATGACAGGTGTATTTGATAAGACTTTCTTTCTTACAATCCACTCTTGTTTTATTGCCTGTCTACTTAGGCATCCTTGCAGTCTCGGCTAGCTACAGCTATTTAACAACTCACTCCAGACTCAGTGTCTGGGAGCAAGGTCTGTTTTCACTGGTCATGATTCTACGGGTCGAGAATCTGATTGAAGCTTGCAGAAATGGCTTCTTTTGCTCACCCTGTGCTTGCCCTGTTCATGTTCCCAGCTGCACATAGCCAGAGGCTAGATTGGGCTAAAAAGTGCATCCTGGGATGCTTGAGCAGTTTGGTCCACTTGTTGCTCTTACAGAAGACTGGGTTTGGTTCCCAGCATCCACATGTTGGCTCACAAGCCACCTGTAACTCCAGTTCCAGGGGCTCTGATGCCTTCTTCTGACCTCTGTGGTCACTAGGAACATACATACCTACATGCATTCACATAAAGGAGACAGTGATCGGGTGTTAAGCAGACACCAACACCATGCTCATAAATACATCTAAAAAACATTTTATTTTAAACACTCAGGCTTTCCTGTCAGATCTCATTATAGTTTTGGCAGTTGGCTGTGCCCCTCCATTCCCTATACATGGCCTCTCTTTCCTTATGGTCTCTATTCTTCTGGGCCTCAATTTCTAGGACAGCCTGAGGCTTTTCACATGGCAGCTGGAGTAGGAAATGGGCACAGGGTACAGCTGCCAGGCTTAGAACTGGTTAGAGAGTGACTTCTATCATAATACACTGGCTAGAGTAAGTCACCATGTCAATCATTATCCAAGGAGGGAGAAAAAAAATCCATCTTGATGGGAAGAGCTGCTGGTGGCCATCTTCGCTGACTACCTGATTTTCTGATTCTTACCCCTCAACGCGCTTCTAATACAAAAGCATGATTATTTTTATTGGGTGAGACTGAGGGTTTCTGGGTGACAAGATGAAAAGTTTTCTTTGATTCCCAGCTTCTATATCCAAGGAAGTGTTGGGATTCCCTCAGGGAAACAAGGAAATGTAAATGATTATCTAAGGAATGTGGCGCCTGGGCCAGAATGGCAGTGAACAGCACAGAATGTGTGTCTGTCTGTACATCCGCTTGCGTATTTTGCATATGTGTATGTGGTCCACGCAGGTGTGTGTTCGTGAATGCATGCTTGTGCTAACCTGCGCCGGTGCCTGCAGAGGTCAGAGACTGATGTCTTCCTCAATTGCTTTTCCGCCTTCTTTAAAATTTGTTTGTTTGTTTGTTTAGTGTGTGTGTGTGTGTGTGTGTGTGTGTGTGTGTGTGTGTGTGTGTGTGTCTGCTCGTGCCATGGCCACGTGTGTTGAGGACAAATTGTGGGACTTGGTTCTCTCCTCCTACCACGTGAGTCCCAAGTTCAAACTCAGGTTGTTGGCTTTGGCGCAAGCACCTCTACTCCCTAAGCCATCTCAAGTTTTTGAGATAGAGTTTCTTTCTTTCTTAAAAAATGTTATATTTAATTTGGGGTGTATGTGTGTGCCTGAGTATATGTATGTGCACCACATGCATGCAGGAGTCCTTGGAGGTGGGAAGAGGCGTCAGACCCCTGGAACTAGAGGTACAGATGGTTGTGAACCACTGTATAGATACCTGAACTCAAAGCCAGGTCCTCTGCATGAGCACTGCCCTCCTCCAGCTCTGAGATAGGGTTTCTTGATGTTCACCCAGACTTGTTGGCCCATGAGCTCCTTCTTATCTCTGCTCTGCCCTCAGCATTGGGATTCCAGATGCACCTTGCCATGCCTGGGTTTTTATATGGATGCCAGAGATCCAAACTTAGTTCCTCCTGCTCGTACATCGAGCACTTTGCCCATTGAACTGGCTCCCAGCCCCTCTGTCTATATGTGCAAGATAAATCTGAAGTGTGTAATAAACCCAACTGTCCTTTGGAAACAAATATAACAGGTCATAAAATTCACAAATGCTTCTTATTAATCTACATGCAGCTCAAAGAGAAAGAGTTAAATGTGGCACAAGAGAAGTTTTTTGGTTTTTTGTGTTTTTTTTTTTTTTTGGTGGTGGGGTGTGTGTGCGTGTTTGTGTGTGTGTGTGTGTGTGTGTGTGTGTGTGTGTGTGTGTGTGTGTTTTCCAGAATCTCATGTGCATCAGATGTTTTGAATACTCTTCAGTTTAGGAGCAATAATAGAAACCACATGCTTGCCTTTATTTTTGAAATTGTTTTAGTAAGGGCTTGTGAAAATATGGAAAATGTAAACATGCACCAGCATATACAAATACATAACGTGCAAAGAAGCCAGCCTATCATATAGCAATGAGGGGGCCACGCTGGCATGAGGGATGGGTGTGGTAAACACAAATGACCTGGTGCATGTCCATCTTTAAATGTGCAAACGAATCGTGACTTAGTTAAAGGCAGATTCTGAGGCTGGGAGTGTTGCTGGGTAGAACATTTGCCTAACAGGCCTAAGGCCCTGGGTTGGATCTCTGACATTACATAAAACCAGCATGGTGGCCCCGGGCTTGTGGGCTTAGCACTTGGAAGGTGGAGGCAGGAGGAAGAGGAGTTCAAGGCTACCCTCAACTATGTAGCAAGTTCTAGAGCAGTCTGTTCTAAAAAAAAGGACAGGCTCTGAGCTTGTGGGTAGGGGGAGGGGCTGAGGTCACTTGTTGAGAGGCTTTATGGATGCTGATGCTGCCCAGGTTTGAACAGTAGTAACTATGTATAAAATGTGGAAAGGAAGGGATTGACAAGTATCTTCCCTTAAGGAGCAGGCATGGCTTTGGTTGAGCAAATACTGCATGTGTGCCTGGAATTGAGCTAGACATGGAATACCACGAACAGATTAAACTTAGTCTTGGAACTTAGTGAGCCTCCAGGTTGGAAGGAAAGGTTAAAAAGAAAGAGAATGGAAACAGAACGATATGAGGAGATGAAGAATTGCCAAGGATTAGCTATGAGCACAGTTTTGGATTCACTGTTTAAGTATGTGAGTTGAGTTAGCTCAGTCTCATCCAGAAAGAAATGGTGACCATTACAGTTCTAACCTTACAGTTTGAAAAACAATTTTTAATGCTAAGATCAAAACAGTGCCTTTTTGTGTATGCTAGGCAAGTTCTCTGTTATGGAGCTATGTCCCAGCTCTTACCCTATGGAAGTCTCATGAGACTTAGGTGGAATCCAGCCATAATGTAAAATAATGCTTAGCAGATAGCAAGTGCTCACTGATTAACCATTATTACCATACGAGTGTGGGCAACTGAGGGAAATGTCCATGTGTTTTCTGGGGAAAAAATTAGCTTATAAATCATAGATAAAATTCTGGGAATCTATTAGTAAGTATTAAAAAAGAAAATAATTATGGCCATTCTTAGGATACTGTCAATAAAGAGGTATGTTGATATATTTGATGATATATTTACTGAATAGAAATCATAGATTACAAAAGAATTTTAAGATTTTATTGATTCCTGACTTTGTGTGACCACAGCTTTCACACCTATAAAGTAGGAATAGTTACAACTGTAATATTCAAAATATTTGCTACCCAGGCGTGGTGACATGTCTGTAGTCCCAGCATGTGGAGGCAGAGGGAGAAGAGCCACTTAAGTTTAAGAGTTCAAGACCAGTCTGGGCAACATAGTAAGATACGGTCTTCAATCAAAACAACAACCTCGTCAGGCGGTGGTGGCACACGCCTTTAATCCCAGCACTGGGGAGGCAGAGGCAGGCGGATCTCTGTGAGTTTGAGACCAGCCTGGGCTACTGAGTGAGTTCCAGGAAAGGCGCAAAGCTACACAGGGAAACCCTGTCTCGAAACAAAAAACAAAAAACAAAACAAAACAACAACCTCTACTCCCAACCCAAACTTCAGGAGGCACAACTATCATAAAGCATCTAGTGTCCACAGAACTGGCTTGCAATCTTGACCCTGTCACTTATTAGCCCATGTGGCCATGCCCATTTCCCTTGAATCCTCCGCAATGGAGAAAATAGATAAAGCACTCAGCAATGTCACAGACACAAAACAAATGCCCAGTAAAGGACAACTGTGGCTGTAGTATGAAATTGCTTGAAACACACAGACACACACAGACACAGACACACAGACACACAGACACACACACACACACAGACACACACAGACACACACACACACACACACACACACAGACACACACACGGTGTATTACTTCATGAGGGTGGTTAGTCATCTTCTCTGTTTCCGGTATATATCCAGCTGTTTCTTTGGAGTTGCTGGCGGTCCTAACTTGTTTCTTGTTCCTCTGCACCCCTAATCTTTCATGTGCCTCTCCAATCAGCCTCTGTGACATCATCAGCCCACCATTGGCGGTAAGGGACTGCCTGTTCTGGTGAGCTGTCGGATTTCAAGATGGTCAGAGTTTTTTGTAACTTTTAAAAAACCCTGTCAGTCAGTCAGTTAAAATTGCAAATTCACAGGTAACAACGGACAAGTGTCCCCAGGATGTGACTTATGTCAGGGAGTGGACCCCACAGTTGTTAGTGGATATTAATAGTTCTCTGAGGAGGGCAGGAACCCATGCAGGTCACAGCTGAGTCACAGGCATCACACATTCTGGGTGTAGAGGCACAGCAGCTGCAATCTGACACTAGCCAGACATTGCACAAGAAACACCTTCTTCTTGTCACCTCTCTCAGAGGACAGTGCTGGAACTGGAGGCAGGGAGACATCAAACTTCTCTTCCATCCCTTCCCCAGCCTCGTTAGCTCCCTCGCTGGCTTTCTCCATCTCTTTGACAAGATTATTGGGAAGAAGGAGTTAAGGAGCACACAGTTGTGTTTTCCTTGGGAGAGAAGTGCGAGACTGGCTCAGAGCAGGCTGTCATCGCTCTTGAGTCCTTCAGGGCTTTACAGGTAATTATTAACTCTTTGTGGCATTCCTGGAAAAGAAGAGTTTGGGGTTGAAAGAACCCCTTAAGATTTTCCATCCGTAGAAACATCATGGACTTTAGTTGTCTCAGAGTTTAGACTTAGTTAACATGTAGAAAAGAAACTTTAGACATATGTGGCCCTAAACTGCCTCTAACACATCTGTGCCCTTTATGGGAATGGTATGCGGTGTGAGAATGTGTGTATTCTTGTGTACATTAAGAGCGGGCCAGAGGAGGGCTTTGGACCTCCTATTCTACCACTGTCTGCTTTATGCCCTTGAAGTCGGGCCTTCTTCTGAATTTGGAAGGAGGCAGACAGATGGTAAGTCCCAGCCATCCTGTCTGTCCCTGCCTTCCACGGCTCTGGGGCTACAGGCACACAGCCAGCTTTTTCTATGGGTGCTGGGGACTTGAACTCAGATCCTCATGCTTCACAGTCAGTGCTCTTACCCACTGAGCCATCTCCCCAGTTCAAAATGGATCATTTTTAACCCTCACAAGCACAGGAGGAATTATCCTTTGTTGTCATTTGAGAATATTGAAGCTTAAGAAAAATAACTGTAAAAAGGTTTCTAGTAACAAGGCTGACTGGAACCCAGGTCTTCTGAATTCTGTCCAGGGAACTTTTTTTTTTTTTTTAACTGCAAAACTGGTGACCTGTGCACACTAGGCAAGGGCCATACCACCAAGCTATACTTCTGAGACTCCAATGCTTTTTAGTGGACCAAATACAATGTAAATTCCCTTTTACTACCAAGAAGGCATAATTGTGACTCCTTGAAGTTGGATTTTCAATCCCTGTGGTCAACCTGCTTTCCTGATTTTTTTTTTTTTTTTTAAAGGGTATGTGTTAAGGCGGTGGGGGTATGCTCATGCCACAGCACATGCATAGAGGTCAAAGGACAAACTCGTTGAGTTGATTCTCCCCTCCCACCTTTATATGGACTCTGGGGTTGGAACTTGAGTCCTCAGTCTTGTGCCTCCAGGGCCTTTGCCCACTGAGCCATCTTGCTGGCCCCTTTCTCCTTATGGTGGTGTGTGCTTCTCAGAGCAGTTTGGCAATTGAGGTTTTCTAGCAGCGGGTTTAGCTAGGAATGGACTGCCCAGACTTCTGGATGCAAGAAACCTGGAAGGATTCTTAGGAGTGGTTGATTCCTCGCTGGTTTCGGGCATCAGTTCCTGCTTGATTAAAACCAATTGGAAAATACGTAGTAGATCAATGGTTCAAGCACTAAGGAGGTAGAGGAGGCAGGAGGATCAGGAGTTCAAAGTTATCCTCAGTTACCTATCAAGTTCCAGGCTAGCCTGGACTACACGAGAGAGTTTAAAAAAAAAAAAATGAAAGCAGTGGATTAAAATGGGGACCCAGAATACACTGCTCTGTGCTGGAAGGGCATGTTCTTCTAGCAGGTAGCTTTCCTTCCAAGTCTTCCTTGGCGTTCTCTTCCTGGCTTTAGGTTGTGGCCACAGATGATTCTTTTCTAGGCTGAATCTCTACTCTCCAGCTCACATTCTTGCTGCAAACACTTGCAGGTTGCTAGTATGTGGGCAGACTTCCATACATGGTGCGAGGAGCAGACATGACTTCATGCTTTGCTGTAGACAAGAAGAACTGCCAAGGCTCGGGCGCCCCGTCCCCCCAAGACTTCTCTGTTTGGAACCCTCTTCTCTGGTGGTGTGGTAAGCAGACCACAGGGGAATGCTGTAGATCTGTGGGCAAATTACCTTGCAGCTAACCAAATCCTGTTCTCTAGGACGCTGGAGCTCCTAACACATCTCATACTCCACCTGCAAGCATTTGAAAACGCTCAGTGGGTACCAACCTAAAGGTAATTTTCAGTCTGTTTCAAGAACTGTGATCAGCTGTACTTATTATGCTGCTTGATGCTGAGGTGGTGGTGGTGGTGGGGACAACCTGACAAATTTCTTTAAGGAAACGCTCACACAAGCATTCTGAATGAAATTACTCTTTTGTTGAAAAACTGGGGGAGGGAGGCAACTGGAGAGATGGCTGAGTGGTTAGGATCACTTGTTGCTCCTGCAAAGGACTGAGTTTGGTTCCTAGAACCACGTGGAAGCACACAACTGTCTGTAATTCCCAATGCCAGAGGATCTGATGCCTCTTCTGACCTCTGTGGGCATGCATGTGTTGCACAGGCATATATACAACAACACACACACAATAAAAAATAAATTTAAAATTTTATTTAAAATTTTAAATTAGGGGTGTGTGTGTGTGTGTGTGTGTGTGTGTGTGTGTGTGCAGGGCAGAGGACAACCTGCAAAACTCATTTCTCTCCTTCTGACCTGAGGGTGCCAGGGGCCAAATTACTCTCTTGTTCTACCAATCTTACTGGCCTAAATTACTCTTTTGTCCCCACACTTGGGATGTTGAGACAGGAGGATTGTTGCAAGTTTGGTGCTGACCTGAGCCACATAGTGAGATGTTGTTTCAAAGGAAAAAAAAAAAGTGTGTGTGTGTGTGGGGGGGGGGTAAGTGTTGGAGAGATGGCTCAGTAGTTAAGTATGCCATACTTCTCCGCAGAGAATTCAGTTCCCAGCATCCCTGTCGGGTGGCTCACAAATACCTGTATCAGGCTACAGTGGCCTTTGGCCTCCTTGGACACCCTGTACTCACATGCACATACCCACATACAGACAGACAGATATACAATTAAAAATGAAATAAATCTTTAAAATGTACTCTTTTGTGTTCATTGGTCTTGAAATACTTAAATGCCAAGATAGAGGACTCCTTCAATTTGAGGGTCTTTTATATTCCATCCCCCCAGCTTATTTTTATTATTATTTCTACCCAAAGGCATGAAACACAAAGAGACCTGTCTCTCCTTATGTAGCTGGAAGGTGTATGATTCTGTGCACTGCACGTAAAGTGCCTATGCTGCTCATACATGCATGTGCGCATGCACACACACCAGTTGAAGCAGTGAGTAGGATGGGTCAGGCACGGTGCTTTCCTGGTAATATATCTGAGGTATCAATTTGGCTTAATTTACACACATTTGAGCACTGCTTCGATATCGCTTGAGAGCTATGACAAAAAAAGTTCGAGAGAAATTGGACAGCATTTATCTGATAGTGTAAGCAGTCAGAAGAAAGGGTGATCAAAGTAAGGACAAAAAGGACGGCAAACATTGGGTGTGGTGTCCTTACACCCCTGTAATGACAGTATCTGGGAGGCTGAAACAGGGGGATCACCACTTTGGAGGGAGCGGGCTATATGATGAAACTCAAATAACAGAAAAAGAAGAAAGAAAGAAAAAGAGAAAGGCAGGCAGGCCAACAATCGCCTGACTACTAAGTTCAGGTCCAATTAAAAATTTTGAGGGATCGTCACATTTAGCATCAGAGGAAACCCCTTGAATGTGTCGAATATGGGATAGGAAAAAACCCCCTAAAGTGTTTTGGTTTTGTCTTCCCGATGAACAGCTCTTCTAGTCTATTTTTATAAAATGTAAGTTAGATTTAACGTGCTGGAACAAATGTTTTCCAGCCGACTCTTACGGCTTAGCTTCCCTGCCTGTTGTGCAGTATGTTAGAAACTTGCATGCTCTGGAGAGATGTATGTGAGACACCAGCAAGTCAAAGCGCCCAGAGTGGCAGGTATGTCTTACAGTGCTATTCTTACCCCCCCCCCACACACACACACCTTTTCCCCACTGTTTGTGCGTGCCCGCCTATGTCCATGCACTATTTCACAAGGCAGCAATCAACCCGTTCTGAACCATATAAGCCAAACTTACAGGTTTTGTTTTTTCTTTTACTGTCTATAAAGAGAATGCCATGGATGGTTCCTTGAAAACTGACTTTTAAAAACTCCAATTTTCAAAAACAAAACACAAGACCACAGCAAACCCTTTATCCAAGTCCCGAGCATTTCCCCGAACTACCCAACAAACTAGGGGCGGGGAAGAGGGCGTGCCTTGGAGATTAAATTTCTGCAGTACACATTCATTTCGGTAGTCAAGGACACATTTCTGAATTTAAGATATCAAGCAGAACGAGTTCGGAGCAGAAATGAGCTCCAGCATGAGCGAAGAAGAAGGGGCCCCACCTCTGAGGAAATAGTTGAGAAACTCGTGAAAGTTTGTTTTTTTTTTTTTTCCCTCCCTCCTGGAAGGCATCTGAAAAAAGGCTGTGCGTTTGCTGTAAACCCACCGAGGTGTTTGTAGTCTGGGGGATATCGGAACAAACGTAGGGTCCAGATAGCTTCCAAACCAGTGCGTTACGGTCCCAACTTTCCTCTCCTGCCCTAGGCTCAAGGGACCGACCCTTAGGCCACTTCTAGATCCCGGTACTGGGTAGCCCCCATCCTGCAGGGCTCCTTTAAGAGGAGGAAGCACACCCCTCCCTTTCCCCGCCCAGTCCCCGCCCTTCACACCTTGGGTGGGAAAAGCGAGCGGAGGCGGGACCTCGGGGACCTTGCGCTCCTCCGGCGTAGGAAACCGACCGGGGCTCCGGTAGCCAATGAGCAACGGGCGGGGCGGGGCGTACCTCTGTAGCCCTGCAGCCAACGTGGGCCGCTCTCCGCCCGCGGGCCCCAGCGGAGGGGTGTGTGAGGGCGAGCAGCCGGGGCGGGGCCTGGGGCCGCGGGGCCGGACCGCGGCGCGGCTAGCCGCTGATTGTTCACAGCGCCGAGGCACGGTGCGCTCCGGACGCTTCGGGACGGTGTGGCGCGTGGGGTCCCCGGCTCGCAGCCCAGAGCCCTCCGTTAAGATGCCCGCCCGCGCCACGCGCAGAGGCCGAGCCTAAGCGTCCTCAGTCCACCGGCGGCCGGCGGCGGCTCCCGACGTGCGCCCGGGCTCGGAAGGCGACGCGCCGCGCCGCTCGAAGGACGAGCAGCGGCCGGCCGAACACTCTCCGCGGGACTCCGTGGAGTTCGCGGCGCTCAGGGCTCGGCCCGGATGGGCGCGGGGCTGGCGTTCCCCGCAGAGCGCTGCGAAGCGGCCCGGGCAGAGCGTGCCGGCTGAGCGCCGCGGCCGCGGAGCCGACTGGGACTGGGCGTCCATGCTCGGGTGCGGAGCCTAGCGCCCGAGCGCAACCCGCGCCCGCCCGCCCGTCCGCCCGCCCGCCCGCACCTCGCAGCGCTCGCGCCCCGGCTTCGCGGCGCGCTCCAGACAAGATGGCGCGGCCGGGTCCGGGAGTGCTCGGGGCCCCGCGCCTCGCGCCTCGCCTTCTGCTCTGGCTGCTGCTGCTGCTGCTGCTGCTGCTGCAAAGGCCGGAGTCGGCGGGCGCCCAGGCCGGCTCGCGGGAGCCCTGCGCGGCCGCCTGCACTTGCGCCGGGGACTCGCTGGACTGCAGTGGGCGCGGGTTGGCGACGCTGCCCCGGGACTTGCCCTCCTGGACGCGGAGCCTGTGAGTATCACCTTTGCTGCTCGCCCGGGCGCTGTCACTGGGACAGGGCTGCGGGTGTGCACAGCCGGGGAGGGTGCGGAGTGCACTCTGTGGGCTGGGAGACTTGTGGGTGGCCTAGTGGAGGTCGCGCGTGGGGGCGCCGGAGAGAGAGGACTGTGTCTCTGCGGTCTGAAGGGGAGCGCGAGTATCTCAGGGGGTTCTGGAGGAGAAGCCTGTCTTGCAGTGCGTGTTCTCGTGTGGGGTTCAGGACTTGAGGGTTGGGGTGACTGAGTGTGTGTGCTTCCTGGAGTCCGCAGGCCAGCGAGTGTGGGGTGTGGAGGCGAGTCGCCGGTTTCTGCCTTGAAGGTGAGTGAGTGAGTGTGCCAAGGAGTGCGAGGTGCGTGTGTGGGGGTGTCTGTGAGTGAAGGAGGTGAGCGAATTTGTGTGCATGCGAGACGGAGGATGGCAGAGTGTTGGAGTCTGTGTCGGGATCGGTGGGTGTATGTTTCTTTTTTTCTCTGCACTAGCCCAGCTCTTTGGTGTGCGAGTTCCCTCAACCTACCTCCAGTTGGTAATGAATGAAGGTGACTCTTATCTCCAATGTTCATTCTGTTTACATTATTTATTAGTGTGTGTTGCGGTCTCCTGCTCACCAGAGATTATCATGGTGGCTTGACTTGGCATTGGCCAGGGCAAAAGAAATCCTGCCCTGGAGAACCCAGGAGTTGAAGATCTTTAAGAGTTCTTGGAGATTTCTTGAGTGCGGCGGTTCGCCCTTTTCCGCCTGGCTGGCATGTACAGGAACTGTGTTCCAGATCCCTTCCTGTCTGTTCCCTGGGGCCCCCTTGGGCTTGATGATCCACAGCGGTGGGTCCCACCCTCGAGTTTCTCCTCCATAAATGGCACAAGTTAGCTGTGGAGTTGTGCTGTCTCAGGAGAGGTTGCCGGGGCCTGGCTGGCCCTATCAGTTAGTTTCGCTCCGCAAAGGAGCATTTTTGTGCTGTTGGGATTGGGGCCTGTCAGGGGCTAGTGGGAGACTTCTTACAGGGGGGTTGGCAGGAACAAAAAGACATTAGGTTTCTGTAAACATAGTGCAATAGAATAGCTTTGTAAGACTTCTAAAAGCGTAGACCTTGGTTATCAGTAATTAGCATCTCTAGAACTATTAGTACCTTCCAGAAAAGGCCTAGCATGAGCAGTCTGCTTCTCACTTGAGCAGTTGAACGTCTTTCCTAGGACATAGAAGAGGTACAGCAGTAACTTCAGTCATGACATTTGTTGTTTTTAAAAAGAGAAAATCGTCGACACAGGTTTTAACTCATCCCTAGGGACCTGAGTATTAGACTGCCGTGAACGGGAGAAGTCAGTCCCTTTTTAACAAGAAGACCCTGTGACTTGAGCAACCTTCTGTGTGAGTCCTGAAGCTAGGTTGAGACCCTTTAGCTATTTTTTGCTCCCGTTAGGCTTTTTCTCAGGATTTGCTTCCTCTCCGGAATTTACTAGTGAAAATACATGGTCTTAGAGTGGGTTTGAACACGGTGCCTCTACCAGTTACTGGGAGATGAACACACTGTTGCTCTTCCCTAGGATTTTATGTATTAACAGTTGAGGCAGTCTGGGGATGCTGTGGTTTTTCTTTGCATACTTAAGGTAGTTTTCTTTTCTTTTTTAAAATTAAATAGTGGAGCCTCGTGGGTAGAATGAGTATAACTTCTTAAGCGTTCACCTGTTGGAAGAGTGACTTCCAAAGCCATGTGTCTGTCGGAGGCACAGTGAGGAAGGCTCTCAGTTTCCAAGCCACAACTTCCTGGAGAGGACGGAGTGTTCTCATTTGCACTTTCCTAGGTCACAAGACCCACCTTGCCTTGCCCTGTTTTGAAGCAGAACTTACTAGTCAATTTTTAGCCTTTTGGTTGCCTCCAAGTGACAATTCACACAGCGTAAATACCTTTAAAATTGCAGTCTCTTTTACTCACACAATAAATACCAGACTAGGTATTTTGAGCCTCGGGAGATTTGACGCTACTGAGGATGGCTTTAGTGGATTAGATTGAAGATTCAAGTAGTGTGGTTTCTGGGTTAGTATGTGGTGATACAGTGAACACACACACAAAAGGTGTCCTTTGAGAAATACTTATTACGAGGTTTTTTTTTTCTGCTTAAAAATGAAATCAAGTATGAATTATCTTCAGATTTCTCAACATATCCCCCCCACCTCCTCATATTGAGGGTTGACCCTAAGGTCTGGAGCATGATAGGCAAGCATGCTCTCTCCAACTGTATCTCTAATACCAGCACTTTCCATTTTAAACCATTGCTTTTATTCCGGGATCTCCATAAAGGTATGCGTACTCTCGACCATGATCTGGTAAGACAGAAGTGGAGAAAGTCTCCATCTATAACATAATGAAGCATCTTGTAATTTCACTGACTTTACACCTTCTAAGGCCATTGTGTCTAGCAATTGCTTTGAGCTAGCTTACACGCCTGTGAAGTAGGTGACTGCAGCCTGCTCAGTGTCAGGCTGTGGGTTTGAGATAGCAAGGGACCTGTGGCTTTATGGACTCCTCCTGCTCTTGCAAACAGTACATCTACTTCTGGAGTTGCTCTTAGGCCAAGCACGAGACACGAAAACTTTTTCATAGTAAATAGAAATGTAGTGTGAGTGAGTACGGTTGGTGTTTATGGAGGGAAGTAGATTCCTTTCCAGGGCCGAGGATGACTTACAAGTGCTGGAGCATAACTGAGACTCCTAGCTCATTGCATAGGTGAGATTGGCATGCTCCAATCAGAACATTCATACATAGCAGCAAACCCTGCCAAGACTTACCCCAACTCCCAGAACCCTAGAAGAGGCTAACTTCTTAGAACTTACATGTTTGCTTTGCTTGAAACTATTTTTGAGAGCATGATTTCAGAAACTGTTGAAGAGGTATTAAAGAGGATTTACTTTAGAATCAATCTTACCTGTCTGAATTTGAGCAGAGAGTTTAGTTACCACATACTGTTGGCTTTAACATCCTGAGAGGTAACTGAAGGCCTATTTATTGGGAATGGGGGGCAGGCAGGCAGGCCTTGGGAGGGCACTCCTTGGATTCTTGTTCTGTGGAGAGAAGTTAACAGGGATTCAAAGCAAGGACATTTAGGAAAGGACACTGGATGTGGTCGTCTTGAGTGCCGGTAGTAAGAATTTATTGATTTGCTTCTCTCGTATGATGAGTTTGCAGTAAGTATTAAGTTGGGTGGCTCAAATCTAGCTTTGCTGGTTTGAGCGCATAAGTGGCGGTTATGATTCCATGAGACAATATACATACAATATGTGCTGTCACTGTATAGTTGGGAAGCAAGGAGAACCTCTTCCTTTCAGATTCTATAGCTGTGCTTCAAGGGCCAAATGTGCAAGGTGTTGTGAATTAAAGTTCTGGAAATTGCTTTCCATCTTACTTATGCAAATTAGATGGCCACATCCTTTTAGGATCCAAACTGGGGTGTGTGTATGTAGATATATGTATGTTTGAATGAAGAGCCCAGCTGGCCTATAATCCCTCCTTCCCGTTTCTTGTATGTATGTATGTATGTATGTATGTATGTATGTATGTATGTATGTATGTAGTCTAATATCACTTTAAGAGCTTGGCAAACCTTGAACTTGTTTTGATTTGGGGTTGGAGGTTTTTTGGAATAGAGGTGGATTTATTTTGTGGTGCTGTGGGATCCGAACTCACTGCCTGGGGCATGCCAACAGCAGTGCTTTCCCACTGAGGAGCTCTACCATCCAGCCCTATGGATCTGGAGGGTACCTGCATTTTTCAAAGTCTTCTCTGCTGTGAGCTCATGTGGAAAAAGACCTGTAAGGATAGAACCAACCCCAGGGCCTTGCATACTCTAAGCAAGCCTTCTACCATCTGAGCCACATCCTCATCACATTGTCCCCCTTCAAGGCACTATTTTAAGAACCAGTGTGCTCATCTCTTTCTATAATTACATATGGTTACTAGATTTCACAAACTTTGGACTTCTGAGTGTATTATAGGCAGTACTTCTTGGCAACATCTTGAGAAGGCCTGGGGACAGTGCAGTATGCTGTGATAAGAGCTTCTTTCTGTCAGATGTCCCCATGTTCCTGCTCTCCTGCCTCCTCCCTCTTTGGTTAATTACGTCACCTGGGCTGCTTCTCTGACTAGTTGGGTCGCCCTCTGGCTGACCTTTCTCACCGTCAGGCTCCATGCTCACAATGAAAGAGTCTCTTCCCTTCTCCGTAGAAGTGTCTCCGTGGTGCAGAGCCTTTTCAGCATACTCCCAGGGTGGATAGAAATGTCCCAGAGCCCGCTAGGGGCTAGTGTGACTTAACACACCTCGCTCTGGAATATGCACCTGCTGTTGCCCAGAAGCTCTGTGAGATAGGAGAGCCAGATGGCGGCTGCTTTGACCGTGAGGGGGAAATCTGGAGAGAGGCTCAGTGAATTGAAAGTGGCTGTATGCAGTAAGAATGGCGGTGGTGGTTGACTCTGCTGTTGGCTGCCTCCTCCTCCTCTTTGCCCTCATTTGTTTCAAACATGGAAGGGATTCGTCTTTACCTCATAGGTTGTAAGACTGAGTTTTGTGGGTAAGCCTAACTTTCAACCTCATTTTCGAATGAGCTTGGTGACATTTGCTCACCGGGGACCTTCCCCCCCCCTCCTCAGCAATTGCAGTTTGAAACCCTGGGGGTCTTTTAGAAGTGAACAGGACTTTGGGCTGTGTTAATATTCGGGTTGTTTACAGTGGATGCTCTTTCAAAGGCTGAATGCTTTGTCTTGAGGCAGGGGGAGAAGGGGTGGAGGGAAAAATCCCAGGCAGAGGAAGGGAAATACGGAAAAACATCTCAAGCGTTGTCTGGCCTGTGGGAGGTTTAGGATGGTATTGAACCAGTGGGGTCCACTAGGGATGGACCCCATTACATCAGTTCTTTCTCTGTGCTAGTAACTAGCTGGTTATCTTCTGCTGTTGTGTCGAGTAAAATCACAGATTTTGTTTCATGGACCTGGAAGACCAGAGGTTAAACTTTGTACAGTGGAAATTGCATTCATGTATTGATTTAGCCCAAATAGTTTTATGTGGCGACAGAGATTAGGATAGTAGTTCAGTCTGACCAATTAATTGGTCACATACTTAACTGGTGCTAACATGGCCACTGTTACTAAGCAAAATGAATAGGTCAACAAAGAATGCAGAACATAATGAAGATTTCAGTTTTTCATCAGTTAAATTGCATACTGCCAGTTTGTGCCCATGCGCTCTTGGGTGGGCATCCTTTTTCTTACCCCAAAGCCTTATGCTTCTATGCTGTTATGTTTTGTGTAATTTTAGTGCTTCATTTGTGGGTTTAAAAAGATTTATTTTCACTATTTTTAATTATGGCATGCCTGAGGGTCTGTGTGGGGGTGTATAGCCCTGATGCAGGTGTCCTTAGGTGCCAGAGGTTTTGGATCCTCCTAGAGCTGGAGTTATAGACAGTTGCGAGCTGCCTGCCCTGGGTGCTGGGAGCTGAACGCAGGTCTTCCGACAGAGTACAAAGTGTGCTTAAGTGATCAGCTTTCTCTGGCCTTTATCATCTGCTGTTTGTTTTTTGTTTTGTTTGTTTGTTTGAGACAGGGTTTCTTCGTGCAGTTCTGGCTGTCCTGGATCTCACTCTGTAGACCAGGCTGGCCTCGAACTCACAGAGATCCACCTGCCTCCGCCTCCCAAGTGCTGCGATTAAAGGCGTGTGCCACCACCGCCGGCTATCATCTGCTTTTTGACCCAGGCACGTTATGCATAGACATTTAAAACAGAGTTAAACAATCTGCTAATAAAGGTTGTTTGAAATTTTCAGCAGTGGTTTCTTCCTTTTCCTGGGTCTTACACTCTTTGTTTTCCTGCCTTGAGGTTCTTTGATTCCTCTCTAAATGGGCGTTGGAAACTTGTACCCTGGTTTCTGGTGTGTGATGGGTGGGAATGATGTGGCTAGAACTTCCTTTAGCTTTTATTCTGCTATCTATGTTGGTGCCGTTCACCTTGTAGGGGTAGGGGCACCCAGCGCTACCCCCTTCAGTTTGAAGTAGTGATGGAAAGATTGAAAGTTACTTTTAGGGTCCATTTCTGGTATCTCCCCTCTCCAGTCCCCGGCCCCTGTTTCTAACCTAGGGGATCACAGTATTCTATCTTGTAGCTGATGTGAGGACAGTTAAACTGTGCATGTGTGCCATTTGCTTCCTCTTTGTGCTCCATCAGCTGAAGGTTGAGGTGGCAGCGCATCCCTTCTCGTGACCAGTTCCCTCCAAGTTGCATTTCCCAGTGACAAAGGCGTTCCTGGGGAAAGTTTACCTTTCTGATATGAAGGGATCTTTTGGTGTGGGAGTATGGCATGACTCACAAGCCAGGCGTCATTCTCCAGCAACAGTTTTGGTAGTACATGAAAACAGCAACAGGTAGACTCCCTGTGTGCCTTGGGAATCTCAGATGAATGGGCAGGAAGCTGTACACAGTTGCAGTAAATTATACAATTAGCAAAAATGGTCGGGGTAGTTTAAAATCTATTCCAGTTGTATAAATACTGCCTGTTTAGCATTATTCTTTAGGGAAGGTGGGTGGGGAAAAAAAGCAAGAAAGTGAGAAGGCCTTAAACCAATTGCTTTATCCCCTTGTTTCTCAAGGTTTCCTTGAAATTGAGCCCTACCCAAATGCAGGTAGCTCAGTAGCTTGGAAGAATGCAGGTGCGCTCTTCCAAATGAGGTTAGGTTACAGTCTTTAGGGCCCCGCAGAGCCTCCTTACATACCCACCTCCTTTTGGAAAGACTTGAAGGAGAGGAGGTGGGGTGGCTAAAGGCAGATAACAAGTTGCATTTGTTTGGGTCTGTTTACTATGGAATGGTAACTTGTAGGGGGGCACCAACAGCGAACACAGGGCCCTCTGAGGAACCTGGCAAGGATGCACCTTGAAAAGCTGTTTGCTATTGCTCCTGGTGCACCTGTCCCTGAGTCTTCCCCCCCTTGTGAATGGCCATGATTCACAGCCTTGCCCACATGAACGGTTGCAATTGTTTGCACCCTTATTACTATTTAATCTAACCTAACCGGTAAGGCTCATTGTGCTAACAACCAATCCGTTCATCTCCGTGAGGCCGGCCGGATTCATCGATGCTTCCTTGTGAACCAGGATGCCAGTTCCAATCACCGCTCCTTGAGTTTGTTTTGGCAAAAGACAAGAAAAGGTGGTCTGTCTTTAAGTCTTTGTGATGCATAGGTCTCTCACCTTTTATGATCAGCAGGAACTGGAAATGAAGGAGTACCATTTCTCTCACAAGCAGCCCCCTCCCATTATTTTAAAAGCTGGTTTAAAAACAAAACAAACCCCCTTAAAATTAGCCTTCTGTGGCTTCTTTGTGCAGCAGGGAAGAGTTGCTCCCTCCTGCCTGTCCTTTGACCTTTCTACTAATTTATAATTTGTTGTTCAAATAATTCACTGCTCATCTCAGCAGAGCACACATTGCACTGTTAAATTCTTTGTTCTGGATTACCTACTTGATGATGGCCGTTAGGGGACCATTAGGACTGAGCGCCTGAACTGGGACATGGAGTATCTAGGCAATTCCAGGTCCTGTGGTTCCAGTGTGCTGCCTTTGAAAGCCTTTGCGTCTGAAGCATTTGCACTGTGGGTTGGATGGCAAGAAAGGGCAGTGAACACTGTCAGCTGACTGGGACAAGCCTGTTGCCAAGAGAACTTTTATTCTTAGGAGACGATTAGAAAGATTGGCCTTAAAACCAGTTCGGAGTTAAGGAAATGTTTGCTGTGAAGTAGATTGCTTTAAATAAACTCACTCTGTCAATGCAGGGGGTTTCTTCTTAACATTGTTTTATGAGGAGAGACAAGTGGACAGTTTATTAATAATGTCATGACTTCTGGAACTGTCAGCTCCAATAATTAACATCTTGTGGTCTGTCTCATAGGCTCTATACCCCAAATATTCTCTCCCTTTCTACAGTTTTTTTTTTTTTAAAGAAATAAATCCAAAGCATGCAGTTTCATCTGCAAATGTGTAGGATTTTCATTTAACAGCTTTTGGGGAACATATCGTTCACATTACAACTATTCACTAAAAGATGACTCTTAAGAAATGTGTAAATGAACAAGTTCTGAAAAAAATATGTATTTGCAGAATGTTTACTGAGCACATATTTCATGCACTGTGGTTTTTTTTATGTTCTCAAATTACATGTTATTTGTTTCCCTACCTTTGCTTTTGTGGGGAGTGTTTTAAAGTTATGTTCCAGCTCCTTGCCAGATGTGCAATTTGTATGAGTTTTCTTCTTTTGCCATAGATCCCTTAATTGGGAGGTTTCTTCCAAGCTATTAATTGTAGATTAGAATCTATTAGTGAGCAAATGTGATTAGACTGGGTCATTTAAAAGTGGTATTTCAGATATTATTATCATTAAATGTAGAGATAATTAGCCATTGGTTGTAGCTAAGTCTTGAATCTGAATTGAGTTAACTCGTGTTTACTTTGCAGGGCCTGACCCTCCAGCTGTGTCTACTTGAATCTGCTTTAAATAGAGTTAGAAGCGCCCTATAAGAAAATCCCCCAAAGCTCAGAGCCAGCTTCCTGGAACCCTTTGGGTTCCTTTTTAGCTTCACACAGATTAGAAAAATGCTCCCTCCTCCTGGCTACTGAGTGGTTTGTGTTAGAGAAGTCCATGGCTCTGTTTCTCTATTGTCTGTCTGTGGGTTGGAGGAATTGCTTTAAAATAAATCGATGATATTCAGATTCTGTCTGTGAAAATCTAATTTTAGGTAAATTATAGAGCGTTTAGTGGTTTAAAAACCCATCCAGCATGTCATTTTAAGTTCACAGATCTGTTGAGCATAATTAAACTGCTGTCATATTTGATTAGAACGCCATTTACAGGGGATTCTCTGTGTATAAAAACACACCGAAGAGTTCAAGAGCAACTTTCAGGCAGACGAACCAAGTGTGAGGGGCTGATTCTGAGCTTAAGTTCTGTTTGTAAATTGGGAGAACTCTTTCTGATGTGGTATCTTGGTTCAGCCTCGTGCTCACATAACTGATTTTCATTTTATTTTTTACTAAAAGAATTTTGTGTGTGTCTGTGACTTCCTTTCTCCACCTGGGACAGTGTGAGTTTCTGGCACATGAGTGCCTAGTGTTTGCAAAACTTTATAAACAGCCAGAAGAGCTCGTAGCTTCCAGGAAGTGGGTTGTTGATGCAACCAAGTGATGGATGCTGAAGCCACTGCTCAAGGGGGAGGGATTGTCCCTCCTCTGCAGGAGAAGAGAGCCAGAAACTAAGCGAAAACAAGCATTTTCTAGCTACCAGGGCTGCCTCACTCCCAATTCAATGTTTTCTCAGATCCAGTGTCTATGTCTTGTTCACAAGTAATTTTTCCTTGTGGAAGAGGCTGTGCCTTGCCCAAGAGAAAAATTAGGAATTCTGATATGATTCTTATTTTATTTTTGAAGTGGTTTATTTATGTGTTTGTTGTGTGTTCATGTGTTTGTATGCTCTCTCTCTCTGTCTGTCTGTCTGTGTGTGTGCTGGAGTCCAGACTAGTTAGTCAGATACCTTGGAGCTGGTGTCGCAGGTGATTTGGAGTCGCTCTTCTTGGGCACTGGGACTCCAAGTCCTGTCCTCATGACTGAGCAGCATTGCTCTAAACCACTGAGCCATCTCTCCAGTCCCTGGGAGGATTTTTGGATTCTTTCACAAGTCTGTTTGAAATAATGTTTAGGAATGGTTTAATCATGTTCAGTTCTGGACAGCCCCCAAATAAAAGCCATTTTACCTCAAGTATTAATGACTTGGAGTCTGTAGAACTTTGTTGCATTTGCTTAAATTTTCTTGCCTTTTGTTTTGTTTGTTTGACAAGGTCTCTCCACTGTGTAGCCCAGGCTGGTCTTGAATTCACAGCAGTCCTCATGCCTCAGTCTCCTGGGTGCTATGGTCACAAGCATGCCACCACCCACCATGGCTGGCTCTTTACTTGCTTAACAAGCAAAAACAGTAAGCAAAGAAACAGTGAAGCTCTTAAAAAGTTGAAGATACAGATTTGCAGCTTCCATGGCTGTCTTTGGGCCGGAGGGGAACAGGAGGCAAGGCTGAGTCCCCCTTCTCAGAAACGCCAGGTACTTAGTGCATTTTTCTGGAGGAGAGGAGCCCAGAGCTTAGACACGTCTTAAAGACGTTCCTCACTCAAGAGGGAGGAACAACTATTGACTGAAAAGAAGGGATTTTTTCTCAAGCTGTGGAGAATAAGAATGTGATAGAATGGAAACTAGCTTATGGCTGAGTCTCAGGAGACCTGGGGGGTTTGTCCTGGCTGTGCTATTGACTGGTAGTGTGACCTTGGGCTGGTCCCCTCCTTTCCTATCTGTAAAGGATGTAAGACCTCATTTTCAGATTCTAGCTAGTGGAGGCAAAGGGGAAGTAAACTTCCTCGTGGATTTGCTGGTGAGAGAGTAAATGGGTCTGTGTATAGGATACTCACTTGAAAGTACTCAGTGGGATCTGTAGATGGATATCCAGAACAGCCAAAGGAGAACTGGAGCGTTAGGGGAGGGGCCCAGTGAGGGACCCTGTAGTGGGCCTTTGTTAGAATTAAGGAGAAGCAAATACTGCATCTAAGAGCACAGGTGAACCTTTCCTAAAATGCTTCAGAATCTGACAGTATTTGAGTACTAACATGACACCACAAGTGGAAAATTGCATACTGGGAACTTCATTTTTCATGTACGAAAGTATTAAAATTAGTGTATGAAGTTGCCTTGAGGTTATGTGTGTAAGGTGTATATGAGTCATAAATGAATTCATGTTTAGACTTGGGTACCATTCTTATATAAATAATCCAGAAATTAAAAAAAAATAAAGAAGAAGAATCAGATCTGGAAAGCTGTGGCCCCATACATTCTGGTTAAAGGATTCTTAGCTTGCCTTTCCCTGTCCGGGGCCAAAGAAAACTATGGAAGCTGCAAACTTTGACTTAGCTTTTTAGGAACATAGGTTTAGAGAAAAGGTAAAAAGTTATGGAATCATTTTAGTACTTTTTTTTTTAGGGTTGCTGCTGGCCGTTGGTGAGTAGTTGGATCAGTGAAGCTGTCCCAAAGACTGGCAGTCCTTCAGCTCCATGGGCCCAGTGTTCAGACTCAGTAGCAACAGCTGCAGGGAAGGACACACCCACAGCTCTGTCCTTTGGAGCAAGCTTGCCTGTGGTTCTATGCAGGGACAGGGCTGATTTCTGAGTAACTTTAAGCCATTTTCCCAGGGGGGCTTTTCAGTGTGCCTTTCAGTGGCCTAACATTTGTATCGTTCAGCGATGTCTTTCTTCAATTTTTGAAGTCTTTCTCTTCTTTTAAAAAATTATTTTATTTAATGTATTGTTGTTGTTCAGTGGACACCAAATTTCCCCATCTATGGGTTTCCTTTTGTTTTTAGAAAAATCTTGATTCTCGCCAAATAGAGTAGTTCCTAAGAGATTATACTTATCATGCAGAACCTAGTAGCTTTTGTTTTCTGTGTTCTGTATTTTTAAGTTATTTGTGTGGGGTAGGGGTGGGGATGGGGGAGTCTAGAGGCCAGTGTTGGGTGTCTTACTGATTGCTCCCCACTTTATTTTGAAATGGTATGTCATTGAAACCGAAGCTCATCCTTTTGGCTAGCTTGTGTTGCCAAAGGCTTCAGAAATTGTTGCTACCATTCCCCTGGTGCTGAGGTTACAGGCACATGATTCCTCATCCAACTGATTATGTGGGTGGCGGGGATCTGAACTCAGGTCCTTGTGTTTGCACAGCATGTTTTACCAGCTAAACTATTTCCCAGCCTACCCATTTTCTGTGTTCTTCATAGCCACCTTCCTTCACGTGGAATTTGTTGTCTTCACTGGAGAGTCTCGGCTTTTCCTTTTATGCATCCTTTATTATGTACATTTTCATGAAATGAGGCCTTAGGATGCTTTTCTGTTTTTTCTTTCGAGCTTGCTCTTAGAAGTTAGAGCTTTGTTTGGGACTACAAACCCTAATGGAGTGAAGTTAGAGGCACCGTTAGTGGTGTTTGGAACCTCTTAAGTTTAACAGGAATTAGAGACTACATTAGGACTGAATTGTCCAAAAAGCTTTAAAATTTTTTTGCCTGGTGTGGTGGCACACACCTTTAGTCCATCTCAGCACTGTGGAGGCAGAGGCAGAGACAGGTGGATCTCTGTGAGTTTGAGGCAACCCTGTTCTACAGAGCAAGTTCCAGGACAGCCAGGGCTATACAGAGCAACCCTGTCTTGGAAAACAACAATAGCAACAAACAACAAAACAAACAATTTTTCATTAAGAGCTGAGGAGATGGCTCAGTTATTAACGCACTGCCTTGCAGGCATGAGAACCCGAGTTCCATCCCCAGAATACATGTAGTAAAATCCAAGCTAGATGATTTGAAATCCTAGTGCTGGGAAGGGAGAGACTGGAAGATCCCTCGGGTTCACTGGGCAACCAACTTAGTCTACTTAGTGGGTACCAGGCCAGTGAAAGACTGTCTCCTGTCTCCAAAAGAAAAAGTCATGAGATACTTAATGACACATGAGGTTGTCCTCTGACCTTCACATGTATATGTGCACCCCCCACACATACATACTGTGCTGCCTTAAACTGGGGAAGTAGAGGCAGAAGAGTTAGGAGTTCAAGGCTAGGTAACACCTACTCTACTATAGGCTGAAGTGGAGGCAGTCAGGACTAGATTTGACCTTGTCAAAACAAACAAAAGACCAAAACAAAGACCACCACAACAAAAAACAAATTGAAATGTAAGCCTTTTCTGTTGTGTTAAGACCAATATAGGATTTCCCACCTTTCGTGAGCTCCATGCACAGTGTCATTTTCTGTTACCCTGTGACCTTCCGTGAATTTACCCTTTAACCTCCTCCAGAAGGAGTCTCAGTCTGATTAGGTCACTTTTCACCTCTCTTGGTTCTGAAAGTCATAGGAACCGTTGAAGTCCATGTCCCTCGGAATCATCAGCTTGGTGTTTTCGTTGCCTCTAGACTTTTCTCTTTTGGGGATTGGTGCGTTCTTTCTGGGCAGGAAGGACCCGTGACTCCTTGTTCTTGCAGGGGCTCAGGTTAGCTTCCAGGTGTGACTGTCTCAGGCCAGCCTGTGTAGAGGACTGAAGGGAAGTGGTTTGGGGTTTCGTGGAGAGTGAGGCCCAGCTGTGTGGAGGGTCTGGGTGGCCCTCATGAGCTGGTGATGAGGGGTAGCTGCATCCTTTCTCAGAAGCAGTGCTTTGCACCCTGAGTCAGACTTGTGATTTGTCTGCCTATATGTGTGAGAGAGAACCTTTGGAGAGAATCTCTGACCTAAAACAAAAATTCTGGAGTGGTCTTTTCCTCCCTCCTCCTTAGTTTCTCCTTTCTGCTTGAGAAACAGCCACTTCAAAAGATCAGATGTGTTAGTGCCGGCAAGCTGCGCAGTTATTGTTGAGGAATTTGGAAATATAATTGAAAACAAACTGTTGGGCAGAGCAGATTGGGGCAAGTTCTAGCTTTGCGAGAGGAGGGAATTCCAAGTTCTTCCTCTATTTGGAGCTGATGTTTCAGAACACTTGTTCCGTAGATGAATCACCAGTGAACTCTACATCTGGGAGTTATATCTTGGGAAACAGCATTCTTTTTAAATGTGGAAGAGACATAAAAACTTAAAGTTACAGTGCAGTTGGAAAATTGTAGTCAGAGCTTAAAAAAAAAAAAAAAAACTAGCATTGAGGTGAAAACAGCCGTGACACTGTGATACTTAAAATGGAGTGTCCATATCCGGGAGCAGCACCACAGCCAGCATACTTATTGGACCTCGGTCCCTTGTTCTTGAGGCAGATAACATTTTAAGAGATGTCATAAAATCCAGCTCTTCAGAATCACTAGTGACTGCAAGTGTGACTTGGATTCTGAGTGCCTTTGTTTTGAACTCCTTAAAAAAGTTGCGCTTCTGTTTGCCAGTGAAGACCCTAGAACAGGTCCATGGCTCAGGGTCATCTTCTGTGAGCTCCTTTATGTCCCAGGTTGTGGTTAAGGGGTGGGAGATGAAGCAGCCATGCGGTTTCTGTTAAGAGCGGCATCCCTGGAACCTGGCTGCCTTCTGAGTGATTTTGGTTGATGTGCTTGGTTTCTCAGTGTCCTCCAGTAAAATGAAGATGACGAAAGTGCCCACCTTATTGAGCTAATTTAAGGACAAAAAAATGACAGTGCCTACCACATGGTTGACTATACTAACATATTGACCATACTAACAGTTTATGTTCTTAGAGCAGGATACATGTGTAACTGATTTGATCATCACCCTGTTGAAATACATCACGAATGTTTTATGCACCAGGTCCGGGGTTGATAAAGGACTGGTTAGGCTCTAGCGGTTGCTGGAGTTAGAGGTCTAGTCTGCATGCACATGATCATAGTAGAAAGAATGCTCTAAGACCAGTCCTGGCCCTTTTTGCTTTCCTTTCCAGTCTGAGTTCCTTGAGGCCAGTCACTGGCTCCTCTGCTTTTGAGTGACTGGAATACCCAGGACAGTTTTGGCGTACAGTTGGTACCCTATTAATGGTGTCTGAAATGTGATTTTGCAGCACAGGTTTCTCCCCGGGCTGGCTTGTGCTTTGCAAACTCTTCGGTGAGAAGGGTGGTAGCATGCACATATGCCTTGCCATCTGTTGTTTATTGTTTCTGTTAGGTTGTGGTTTGTGTTCCTGTTGCGTGTTTCTTTGGTTTCTGGAGCAACTGCGAATATTATATGCTTGGGGATCAAAAAAAGTAAACTATTTATAAACAGTAAAGTACCCTTGGGTTTGGAAAGTGTTTTTCTCAAATGCGTGTGTATTTGGTGGCTTTATTATAATCTCACTGATGTATCATTAGACAGTTTGCAGATTGAGGCTCATCTGAAAGATGGGGAGGTCGGCGTCCAGCCTTGTGTAACCAGCACACAAACAGCCTTGGTGATAAGGCCCTGGTGTTAACGCTGACCCGAGCGATGTATTTTTAACTCAAGAACATATAAACAGTTTAGCCTGCTGATGGAGTTTATTCTTGCCTGAAATCCTTGGCATGCCTTGGTTTGGGTGTTCTGGGGATACATGTGGTCTTAGGAGAATGCTGTGACCACCAGTGACCCATGGCCCCCAACCCTTCATTTTAGAAAAAGGAATGCAGAGTTGGAATGAAGGGAGATGCTGGTTGTTGATTGCTGTGGTACATTTTACATTGAACTTTAAAAAGTACCTATTCTCTGTGTCCTGGAGACTTGAGGCAGGAGTAGAGAGCTGTTGACTCACATCTGTTTGGTCCCTGCCTTCTCCCCACCCTCTGCAGCTACAAGGGGTCTTTGCAGAGTCACAGATTAGAACAGACTTCCTGCTGCCGCCTGTCCACTCACTCCTGAGCGTCATAGTGTCTTCCTACCTGGTTCCATCTGCCCATGCTACCATGCCCAAGCTTGTTCTAGCTTCTGTACTGCTGTTTGTCTTGTATATATCTGGAGGAAGGTTCTTTTGTCTTGGAGGCTCCTGTCTGTCCTTCTTAAATGTTTCTTCCCCTGGAAACTATTTTTTGCATTCCCTTTGACTTGCATTCCCATCTGGAAGACCCTCTCTTACTTCATATGGGCTTTTCAAGGTGTTCATTTGGTTGATACCTGGCACCCTAAGCTGCCTGACAGCAAAGACCAGCTTCCTTTTTAATGCTTCATTGTTTTCACAGAATCTAGCATGAAGTCTGCAACATACAAAATGCCCGGGCAGTACCAATGCAAATGTAGACAAGGGCATTGACATTTGTTCTCTCCACTCTGGCAGGGTCCTAGATAGCCTAGGCTGCCCTCAGATATGCTAAATAGTAGAGAATGACCTTGAACTTCAGATTTTCCTGCTTCTACCTCCCAAGTGCTGCCATTCCAGGCTTGTGCCACCTCACCTGCTTTATTCAAGGATAGGGATTGATCCAGGGGCTTCATGCCCCTTAGATACTTAGCCTACTGATTGAGCCAGATTCTTTGTCTCTGCTTTTCTAAGTTCAGTAGAGATAATCAGACAGGATAGCTCAGACTTCCCAGGGCCCATGTATCTGTCCGTTTCCTACTGACCTATTTGTCTGGTGGTCTCCTTCATCTCCTACCAAGTGCACATGTTGAAAATGTAGAACAAGGGGTGGGGATTTAGCTCAGTGGTAGAGCGCTTGCCTAGCAAGCGCAAGGCCCTGGGTTCGATCCTCAGCTCAAAAAAAAAAAAAAAGAAAAGAAAAAGAAAAAGAAAAGGAAAGAAAATGTAGAACAGGAAGGTTTTAACACCTTAAAACTGGAATTTAAAAGATGATGGACAGGCAGTGGAAGTACTGTATGGGACCTGTCTCTCACGTGGGGTCCCTGGACTCTACTTCCTTGCTGGAGTCTTCCCCATGGCTGTCCTTGGCAGGTGGGCCAGACTGCACAGTTCTCTTCTGAGTTGTGCTTGGCTAGGGCACCCACTGCGTAGTTCCGAACTGTTGACACGGTCTCTCATCTGCTCTTTTGCTAGAGCTGCCTTGCCTGGTGGAGTCTGTTTTGGGGAGGGTTGCTTCTCACTTAGACTAAGGCTGTCTAGACACCCTTCCCCTTGTGGTTATTCTGCTCAGTTTATGCTGAGCCCTCGCCAGGCAGCTGGTTTTGGTTGCCTGAGCTCTTGGTTACTCTGCTAAGACCTCCCTGACAGAAAGCATGACCAGGCCAAGGTCGTTTTTCTTCCTGTGCTCTTGGCAGAGGGAAGGATTGCTCTCCTTGACGGGATCGAGTACATATAGCATTCAGTACAGATTACTGTACCCTCAGGGGACAAAGCCAGCATGGCAACACACATTTGTAGGGAACACGTACAACAGGAGTCTCTGGCCTGGTGGACTTGTAAATCTGACCCTTTCTGTGTAGCCCCTACTCCATCCTCAAATACACAGACCCTCTCCTCATGGCAGAAGAGTCATTGCTGACCTGGCTCAATGTGGGTCCTCACTGGGCACTTAGTTTCACAGAGATGCTGCTAACACAGGTCATTGGGAAGCGGAGTCTGCCATGAGCTCAGCCTTATATGTTTTGATGATTAGAAGGTAGGTCTTGGACTGGGGCTCTGCAGGGAGGCCTTTGTACCTGCCTGGACTAGGTGGGGGAAGGTGCTTTGTGAGGAGGCTTTGTTCTGTTGGGCAAGTCTTTATTTTTAATTTATATGGTAATAAATGTTAGCAATTATTAAATCAGAGGAAAACTACAAAAGAAAGGATAATTGACCTCATTATTCAGTGATGAATATCATTTTGTTGTATAAATTTGCAGTGATGTTTCAATTGAATACCTGTTTCAAATTATGGATGTCTGTTTTGATACAATGATATGTTGTATGGTCCAGGGTGGCTTTGAACTCCAAAACCTTCTGCCTCAGCCTCTAAAGTGCCATGCTTGACTCTAATTATGGTTTTGGGTTTACTTATTTATCTGTTTATTTTTTATTATCTTTTTATTCTTTGATATTAAACTGTAATTAGTTTTTTTCTTCCCTTTTCTCCCTCCAATCGTTTCCATGCACTGTTCTCTCCCTTGCTCTCTCTCAAATTCATGACCCCTGTTTCTTTAAGTGAGTGGTGTGTGTGTGTGTGTGTGTGTGTGTGTGTGTGTGTATTCCTAAGTATATGAATACAACCTGCTCAGTCCATATACTGTTACTTGTATGTATGTGTTTGCAGGGCTGGTCACTTGATATTGGATATCAACAATTTCAACTTACATTTTAAAGACTCAGTATTATGCATATTTCTCTGTATGGTTTGAGTCATAATAAAATCTTCCCTGATATTGAGCCTCTTGAAAAAAAAACCCTAACTGTTGCTGGTCATCCTTTTGTGCGTAATAGTTTATGTACTTCTTGGTTCCCTAGGCTGAGTTACCAAGTCTAGGTTGCTCTTGATAGGAAAACTCTTAAGACTTGCTACGACTTCCCCCAAGAAAGCTGCTGCCAACCCATGGAGAAGCTTGTGCTTGCTTTTCTCACTCTCTGACATTCCGAGACGCTTCTTTGTGTTCCGTTACCGTGGACCAGAGACCCGGAGAGCCACCTGTGCTCTCCTTGTCTTCACTTCTTTGGATGGTAAGGCCGACAACTTCTCACTGCTCACCACAGACACTGCCTTTTAAAGTTTCCTTTGTTTCTTATGTTGACTCCAGCAGTTTACCTTGGTGTCCTTAACTGTGGACTTGAGACTTGGCCACTGTTGAACTCTCTAGAGCTGGTGTTTCTGAGACAGGGCAGGTCTAGTTCTGTAGAAAGCTGTGCTCCTGGTGGCCCTGGCATAGTTTTGACCCTTAAGCAGGACATGCTTTTTCTTCCCCTTTCTTTTCCTTTTTTTATTGACTCGAGTTGCTCTTATGTTCCACAAAGGGGGATTGCAGTGGCTCTGTGGCCCCCATGGAGCCAACTCAGCCCACTCAATCCTGGTACCCTGTCTGTGGCCATTGTGCCTGGTACCTACAGCTGGTAGGAATCAGAGAAGATTAGCGTGGCCGAGAACCCTCCAGGAACAGCTTCCAGCAAATGGAAATTATTTTAAAACAAATTGATGTGGTTTTTCTGTCAAACCTACTTGGAACATAAACAAGGTTGGACCATAAGCTGCCCCCCTTCTACAGACAAGCCTGTGTTTAGAATGTGGCTTTCAGCAAAGTAAACACGGTCTCTAAAGTGAGCTGTCATTGTGTCTGATTTGAAAAGTAAAAGTGGCAGACTGGGGCAGGGCTGGCAGACAGTTCTGATACTGTGCCTAAGACATCCCTCGTCCATTTCTCCTCCTGCCGCCAAGATACCACTTCCTGGAGAGGTTTCTGGAGTGAGGAGTCACTCGGTGTTAAAAAGATTAAGGGGAAAAACACTAGGGCAATTTCTGTGGCCAGATAACTGTTTTCATTTTGCCCCTTTGCCACGTGGGAATATCAGAAACATCTTGTGAAACACTTAACCCTTGTGTGCTTGTGAGTATGTACTCTGTACCCTTTCCCAGCCTGTGTGTATTTGAATTCTCTGCCAGGCTCAAGATCATTCCCCCAGCCTAGGAACAGTGTCTTTTTAAATTGGCCACAGTCTTCCTAAAAGTCGAAACAATGCTTTTAATGTTCTGATTATGTATTAATGAACAACCAGGCCAAAGGGCGCTTGCCAAAAAGGTTACAGTGAGAAGGCCACCAATATCAGAGTGAACTTTGCACTCTGGGAGTGTGAATGATCTTGGGTGAAAGGAGTTTATTGCACAAGGGGAGCAAGTAGAATCTCTTTGATGTTGGCTAGCATCCTGGCTCCATTAGACTCTGGGGCTTCCCGGTTAACCACATCTCTGCTGGCTGCGGTGGTGCTGGAGTGTGCTGCCCAGGGTGGCCAGGACCTTGCTCTTGACTCTGACGGGGCAGATACTGTGCAGAGGGATCACTGGCCACTCACATAGAGACTCTTCCTTCAGCCAACTTCAGTAAATGCTAGCTAGCCTGACTCCAGAACCAAACAGCTGCACCTCCCAAGTTTTCCTCTGGAGGGAGTTTTGGAGAAATAGCATGCTATTATTCTAAAACCTCCTGCCCCAACCACAGAAAGAGGTTAGATCCTAATCTTAATATGACTAATTTATTTTCTCCCCAATGCACTGACATTTCCTCCTGCCTTCTGGCTTCTTTTTAATTTTTGAATGGCTGGCCATTGGGAGCCCTGCTTCCCATAGCTTTATTAAATAATTACTTAAAAGAAGAAAGAAAGAAAGAAAGAAAAAAAAAAAAGCTCTTTCAAAATCTAGAGACTGTGGGAGCATCAACTCCAGCTCAGATTTTGTGCCTAGAGGGTTGGCTGAGCCTGGGAGCGATCGTGTCCTTTAAGAAGCAGAAAAGAGGTAATTTGGTATGAGGAGGCTGTAATGGAGGTATCCCAGGTTTACCATCATAAGTGTGGGTACTTTGGCCTCTCCTGTGTCTTCTAGCATGAAAGGAAAAGGTTATTTGTACATTGTTGGTGGTATTGAAATGAGGTAGCATTTTCAGTTTGGAATTTTCAGTCCTGAGGTAGTGGGCCTTTTTTTTTTTTTTTTTTTTTTTCCTTTCCCTTCCCTTCCCTTCCCCTCTTAGCCCCTTCCTTTCTTTCTTTTGTTTGAAACAGAGTCTCACTATATAGCACTCACTGTCCTGGAGACTCACAGAGATCCCCCGTCTCTGCCTCCTGAGTGCTGGGTTTAAAGGTAAGTGCCACAACACCCAGCTCCTTTTTTTCTTTTTAATAAGTAGCTTAATCATGATAGAGTGTGAATACCACAGTCATCTTTTAAGTGTTGAGAGTCTGAGTTTTTAGTATGTCCAGCATCATGCAACTGTCACTCCTAATTCTGGGGTATTTTTATATTTTGTACTTAATGGTTTTTAATTTATATTTTATTTATATTTGTGATGGGGCACAAAACCTCATGCTGGTTGATGTCTCCATCTCCTCCTCCTCCATCCTCTAGGAATATCTACTTTCTGTGTTGATTTGCCTGTTTTGAATGTTGGCCATAACTGGAAACATACGGTACCTGACCTGTCGTGCCTGCCATCTTCTTTTGCTTAGCCTGATATTTTCCAAGTTCTTATGTATGTACATATTATTCCTTCTGCTTATTTCTTAAAAGGTTATCTACTTATTGGTGTGCATGTATGTGCATACACTCTCATATATGAGTGCTCAGAGAAGACAGAAGAGAGTGTCATCTCCCCTGGAGCTAGAGTTACAGACACTTGTGAGCAGTCTGATGTGAGTGCTGGGAACTAAACTGGTTCTCTGTCAGAGCAGCAAATGCTCTTAACTACTGAGCCATCTGTCTATCATCTTTACGCCTTTCAAAACATCTGAATAATACTCAGTTGTTTAGATATAACACATATTGTTTATTCGTTTATTAGCCAGACATTTGGGCTTTCCTTACCTTTTGGCTAGTAAGAATAATGCAGTTATGATCTTTTCCCCTTCAGACAAGGTCTTGCTCTTAGCTCTGCTCTGCCTTCTGGACATTGGGGTGTTGGTAGGCATGTACCACAAAACCTGGTATGAGTGTTGATGTGTAAGTTTTTGTGTGAGGGTTTATGTTCCTTGGATATGTATGTACATGTGGAATTGCTGGGGCATATAGTAAGTACATATTGTTTTTGTGGGGAGACAGTGCTAGGCTGTTTATGAAGAATCTGTGTGTATCATTTTAAAAAGAGACAAGTAGTATGATTTTAGGTAAGGTTTGAGTTGTTCCCCAGGGATGTTCCTCTCAGGTTTGTTGTCCTCAGACTTTTAGAACTCTTGGGGTCTTCTGATAGAAACAAACAGGTGTTACAGATGCTCATTAACTTGGTAAGGTAATAATATCCCACAACCCATGTTGAGTTGGAAACACCAAGTTGAAAATGTATTTGCCACCGGTAACTTGTAGCTTAGTAACACAGTGAGTGGTTGTGTTGGTTGCTGGGAGCTGTGGCTCGCTTGCTTCAGGACTAAAGATTAGACCACACATCACTACTAGTCTGGGAAAAGACCACATTCAAAATTCCAAGTATGGCTCCTACTGAACATGTCTGACTGTTGAACCATCACAAAGTCCAAGAAGAGCAACTGTCCGTGCCTAGTGACCCCCGCCTCTTGTTTGCAATCCCAAGGAAAGCAGTAAATGCAGCAGCAAATGGCTGTGATTACTGCGGGAACTCTAGGTGCCAGAGTCTCTGCAGGTTGGTTGTCTCGCTGGCCTCTACCAGAACAGACAAGGGGACTTGCTTTCTTGCAGCCGCTGAGCTTTGCTGTGCATCTGCATCTATCTGGGCCTATAAATTTTGACAGAAATGCTGTATGGAGGCTGCCCAAAGGTAGGCAGGGTAATTGCTCTGGACAGGTTTACAGTAGAGAGGTGTGAAGTGCTTGGTGGAGACCGGAAGCTGGGGGAGGGACTACAGATTGAACTTGAACAGTTTCTGGGTGATGGACTAATGCAAGTAATTGAAAACCGTGGCTCTGGTGCTTTTATTTGGAAAGGAAACCACAGCTTTCAGTGGTTTCTTTTAAAGCAAGAAAACAGAGCAAAATCAGCTCGATGGGTTACTCAGGAGGTTGGTTTGGGATCTTCTTAAGCAGTGTGGAACCTTGGGTAGGCAATGATAGTCTCTGCTCTTTGCTTTTGTTTTCCCACGTAGTCAGAACTGAGTGGGACGACGTGGTGAGGGTGGGGACATCCTCGTGTTGGTAGTAAGCTTTTTAGGTACACTTTGGAAGCACTGATAGCCGCGCTCTTAGAACCTCATTTTGTGAGATTAGGCAGTGGGTGCACCTAAGCAAGACATAGTTAACACAGTAGATGTTTAGGTAGCCAGTAGGCTTAAAAAATTACTAACAAAATATAACAATAAATTTTTTTAATAGACCCCGAACTCAGAATTATGATGGTATGTGGGCTGGAACCTGCATTTTAAAAGCTTTAGGAAATTACTTTGGATTTGTAGTATGAGAGCCCCCTGTAGAGTAAGTATGCATGCCTGAGCTCAGCTGACACGTGATCAGTTGCTTAACTTATCCTCAAGCCAGCTGGGTATGACCCTTGGCTTTTCTGATGTGTTCTCTTACTCAAAACACTGTCTGTTCTTGTCTTAGTTTATTAAAACCCAAACCAAGAACTAGATTCAGTTTCAACCTTTTCAAACTCTCTGAAACAACTTGCAGAAAGTCCTTTCAAAAAGGAGGTATGAAAAGTGTGTGGGGAGTGGTAGCACATGCCTTTAAACCCAGAGGCAGGTGCATCTCTGTGAGTTCGAGGCCAGCCTGGTCTACAGAGTGAGTTCCAGGACATCAAGGGCTACACAGAGAAACCCTGTCTTGAAAAACCAAAAATCAAAACAAAACAAAATAAAAAAAAAACAAAAAACCAAACAACAAAAAGGTGTGTGGGAAAGTGGAGATGATAGTTTTCCTTGAAGTGCAGCAGTTCTCAATCTGTGGGTCTCAACTCCTTTGGGGATTGAGTGACCCTTTAGCAGGGGTCACAGATACCCCGCATAACAGATACTTACAGATTCATAACAGTAGCAAAATTACAGTTATAAAGTAGCAACGGAAATAATTTTATCGTTGGGGGTCAGCGCAGCATGAGGAACTGTGTGAGGGTGGCAGCGTGGAAGGGTGAGAGCCACTGTGAAGTGTGTGGTGGTTAACAGTCAATCTTGTTAACAAGGCTCAGGTGGACCTTTATGCTGCCTTGCTGCTAGGAGATTCATAAACCCACTCAGGGCAGCCAACCAGACCCCCAGCTTAATTTCCTTTGGTTGAAATAATAGCCAGCCGCTGTTTGGTGATCTCCTAGTCTTCAGCATGTTGAAGACACTCAGATAGTGGTTGGAGAAGGCATCATCTGTACACACCTTTAGGTTTCATGTCCTGGCTGTAATGTTTCTTTGGAAAATGAAGGAGAGTGATTTTAAGTGAGACTGAGGAAAGAGGGTCAGAGAGTCAGGGTGAGAGGGTAAAGGGATGGGGTGACAGGCACAGAGGATGTCTTTCTCCCGTGATAAGAAAGGTCCTTGGAGGCCCAGCAGCTTGTCTCTTGAATGGTGGTTACTCTAGCCACACACTTGCCTCTGTTGTGTCCTGGCATCTTTGGGGATTGCCAGTTTGGAGGGTCCAGCTTAGAAACAGGAAAGCATGATTACAGTAATGTCTCCACAGCAAATAGCATCCGTGTGGTATATTACTGCAATACTGTACCTGTCTGCCTGCTCTGAGAGGCAGATGCAGTGCAGGTCTTGCACACTGTGGAACCCAGGGCCGAGGAACCTGGGTAGTGGTATGTCTGGCTTCACAAAGAACACTTTGAAGTGCTACCTGCTCCTAATGGCAACAGAGCCAACAGTTAATATGCAGCTGTTGAGAACAGGAGTGTTTGCACAAGCAACCTTCAAGTTTTCTGATCCTTGATGAAAGCTAGTTGGTTGTGAATGATTAACTTCAACATGCATGAGGAAATATTATCCACTTAAGTGTCAGGTGTATTTTTATGTAAGAAAAAAAATAAAACTAACCACACCCTCAGCTGTTACCATTTGGGGCTGAGAATCTGTGTGTGCTCATCCAGCATATTTAAAGCAGGGTGAGGAATGTTGGTGCATGGTGTGTGGGAGCTCCTCACTGGCCATCATATTCTGCTGGGAACAGGAAGAAGGGAATGGGCTCTGTAAGCCACTGGGATGTATAAATTCATTGAGTATCTAAAGTCACAGAGAGGTATTTGGTAGGGGCACTCCTCCATTGGGAGACATGTTATATGTGTAACATGGAAAGAGTATGGGTAAAAGGGTTGGCTTGAGAAATCGGCCCCAGTGTCACTTGGCTAGCAGTTTTCACAAGAGCATTTGAGGCAGGGCTTGACTCTGTCACTGGGGAGCCCTCCTTCCTAAGCACTTCGATTCTGGTGCCCTCAGTGCTGGGAACGCTGACAGACAGACAGACAGACAGACAGACAGAGGGAGCATTCGCTGGGGACTCGAGGATAGCCATTGATGTTGATGGGGCAGTTATCACTTCTGTCATTTACCTGGGAAGAAGAATTGTGACTAGGCTTTCATTTGGAGTAAGAGTGGGACAAAGTGGGGGGAGGGTGAGAGAGGAAGGAGTTTGGGAAAACCAAAGCCGACCAGAAGGGGCCGTTTCATAGCCCAGGTCTTCCTGTGAGCTTCACATAGCTTTGAGTAGTGGTGGCTGAAATGGTGCTGTGGAGTTAGTAATGCTTGGAGGTGCTAGACGTGATGCTGGGGCTTCAGTTACTTCACTGCAAGCCCACAGCTTTGCTCATTTCCAGGGCATAAAGCATGCATGCCGTGGGAGGGAGAAAGCAGGTGCTTTGCCTTCCCCCCTGCCTCTTTACTGTCCTCAGGTGCAGTGCCATTTGATATTGGCAGTTCTGAAGTACATTGAGCGTATTGTTCCCAGGCTGCTGGGATTAGTGCCGACATAAACGGTGGGTCCTGCCGCCAGCCTCCTGGATGGCGATGGAAGAGAAGAAACTCAAGCTGTAAATGAATCTCTGTTTGGGGGCTTTGTAGTGGTAAATTACACGAATGTCTGACTTGAAAAGGTGCCTGGTTTTATACCATCATGAATACCCAGGCCTTAGATAAATATTGACACCAGCAGTGTGACAGGTCTACCATTCGCCTCATGCCCCTAGGAATAAAAGCTCTTTTCTCAGGTGCTCATGACCTTATACCCCTGACGGGTTTGCGCAGGTGCTCTTCTGCACTGGTTCTCGAGGTTTGGGAGTTGGTTTTTCTCTTTGTGTGTGTGCAGGTAGAGGCTGGCCTGATCTCAGCTGGCTCTGGCTTGTTGACCATGGCTGAGTCTGCTACAAATGAGGGTAGTCGACAGCACAATTTTGCAGCCATCGGGCTGACCTGGGATCAGAATGCCTCTTAATGATGGTTGTTGGATTTGAAGACCGAGTGTGGGATCATAATAAGAAAGGGAAAACTTGTATAGACCCATCTGCTGTGTAGATGTGGAGCTCGGAGCTGGATGTCTTCTGAGTATACTGCCCGAATCCCACCCAGACCATACTTTGATCCCTCCTATGGAAAAGAACTAGCCTGACACTCCTGAAGATAATGCTGATTTTGTTAGTGGGAACTATGCAGCAAATCACCTCCCTATCCTTATGCTTATGGGCCAGGGAAGTCTTGGTAGGGTCATGATGTACGATGGGGTGATGAACAGGCTCATCAGCTTTGGTTTGGTAGCGTATTTGAAAAGGTGTGATTGGTGGGACTGGGGATTGTTTTTACACAAAAAGTTATAGATGGAAGTTCTAGCTGTTCATGGGGCAGAGTCTCATGAGTGTCCGGTTTTCATGGGATCCTGGGCTTTGATTTCCTGCTCAGAGATAGGAAGATGCTCTGTGGGGTGACGATTCTGCTGCTTCTTACACAACACGGGATACAGAGGATCTAGGTCTGTGGATTGACTAGTCTTTGCACACACAGGATACAGAGAATCTAGATCTGTGGAATGACTAGTTTTTGCACACACAGGATACAGAAGATCTAGGTATGTGTGTTGTATTTCTTGGGATTTTGCCTTTAAATAGAACTCCAAAAGAGGTCATTTATGTCTGACTTTTGCTAGCACTTCTAATCAACTTGGCTGGCCCTATCCCATAGATACAGTAGTGTATCATTCGCTTCTTGTTTAGCTAATGGAGTTGGCTGCTCATATCAACTCTCTAAGACCAGTCTTTTGGGAGCAAATGACCTAGAACTGTTGAGTTTTGTTATGGGGAAGGCATGACATGCTACTGTGAGCCTCACTTGACGAATGAGTAAAAAACAAAGATAGAAATACTTGTTATATAGCCAGCTTTCCTTTAGATGTGATGGGGTTTTGATATATTTGAGGGGAGAGGCCTCAGCATGTCTCCTCTGACTCTCTGCACTTGTAACCCAGTACAAAGGAAGGTCCCCGCTGTAGCAGCAGAAAGCCACCTATGAATGGTGTGCACAGAAATACTGCTGTTCAGACTCTGACCGTAGATCTTGTCAGGAGCGTCAGGGTCATTTCCACTGTCCTCCTGCTTCTCAAGCAGAGAAGGTAATGCTGCCGACAGTCCTTCATGTTCATAGTGTTCATGATGGTTTACTATTGCAGAAAGAAAACTGGCTTCCGGCTGGCCATGCAGCTGACCTCTTAGAAACTGTGTCTTCATTGAAATACTTAGCTAGCTGCTCCCACGCCTCCCTGTGATGCAGAAGATAGGTGCCTGTGCAGTTTGAGTCCTGTCTGTTTTCTCATTTGGTTCATTCACTTCTGGGTTTCTGCCTTCTGCATTTGAGTAATTCTCAATTCTAAGTTTGGGATAGGCAAGAAAGAGGCTGTTGGTCTAGGAAATAATGTTTGCAGGTACATTACACTTAAGTCCATGTATAATGGGGTACATCATGGTAAATTCCAATAAACGTGGGCTTTTATATTTGGATTAAAGATTCTGGATGCTTGGACTTCAAAAAGACTCAGAGTGACATCAAATAAAAACAAATAGCAAGCAGTGGGTGTGATTTTAGTTGAAAATTCAAGGACACATGTATGCAATGGAAGCTGACAGTCCACTCTGCAAGGATTTTTTTTTTTAAATGAGAAGTTGCAACATGGTGAAGTTGTTACACTCATTTATGTCATTTGCCTAGTAAAGCTTTTTATAAGGTAGTGAGAGGAAAGAGTACTGATAACACTAAGGTGAGCTGCTGTTTGTACAATTGTATTTGTTTAAAACAAACCACTTTCATTTCCTCCTTCCTCCCTTTTAGTGGAGGAAGATAGGCAGCATGTTATACACTGTTCCTTTGTAAACCAGAATGTATTTGCCTAGAATTTTCCTTCCAACTACTTACTTTAAACATGAGAAGAGTCTGTAGAGATGGCTCAGTGGTTAAGAGCACTGGTCTCTTCCAGAGGACCTAGACAATTCCCAGTGCCCACATGGTAGCTCACAACTGTCTATAACAACTGTCTGTAACAACAGTACCAGGGCATCTAACATCCTCGTTTTACATCTGTGGGCACATGTATACATGTAGTCAGAACATTCATCAAATAAAATAAGACTAAATAGTTGGGCAGTGGTGGTGCACATCTTTAATCCCAGCACTTGGAAGACGGAGGCAGAGGCAGGGGGAATCTCTGAGTTAGAGGCCAGCCTGGTCTACAGAGTGAGTTCAGGACAACCAGGGCTACACACAGAAACTCTGACCTGAAAGAAAACCAATGAATGAATGAATAAATAAATACCAATAACTCCTGATCATTATATGTCAAGAAGTAAGTCATTATTGAGGTTTTTTTTCATTCATTCCTGTGATAGGAAATTTTGTACTAATATTTTCTCTGATTGGTTTATGTTAGGAGGTAGAGTTAGATTTGTGTGTGTGGAGGGCATACAAAATATCTGTCATTTCCTGGTTCTAGAAAACTGGAAAATGGTGTTTAGGATGGGGTGTGATGGGTGGCCCAGATTGAGAAGTTTTGTTTGTTTGTTTTGATGTATGCCTGTTGTACTCAGAGGAAGTAATGAATCATGGAGTCTTCATTCTTAATGTCTGTTTATACTGTCTGCCAGAGAGACCGGCGTGGAGCGTGGCCACCCCGTGCAGGAGTGCTCCTTACGGAGCTGTGCTGAGATGGTTATTCTTAAGCAGTTATCCTCTCACGGCTCTTAGTGTAAACACACAGATGTGAGTCTCTGGACATGAAGTAGAAAGTCATTGGCTGTTGGAGCAGGAGCTTGGTCACAGTGCTACTGTGGGCAGTGGTTCTGCCAGACTTGACAACTACATTCTGTGAGCCATCTGACGTGTCCATAGGGTAGCCGGTTTCCATCTTCCTGTGCACACCCCAACGTAGTGAATTTACAGCTGTCTTGTGAGCACAGGAAACACACTCTTGCAGTGGATAGCTCTGTAGGAAACTGGTCTCCTGAGATCAGTGAACTTACCAAAGCACTTAGAGAACACAACATTCCAAATTTATTTACTAGATTAATACTTTTTTTTTTTTTTTTATTTCTCAGTCTCACCCACCCCTCATTTCCTGTCCCTTTTGCCCACCTGATTTTTGTTGCTCCCGAGGCAAAAAGTCCATTTCCTGCTTCAGTAGAGCATTTGGAAGATGACTCCTCCACCCTCTCCCCAGGAGCATTACTGACTTCAGAGTAAGTAGCCAGAAGTGGACACTATTCTCAGGCCTGGTGGCCGTCTTGAGCTTATAAAGTGCCTACCTCTGAGGCAGGTCCACACTTTATACTGCAAAAGGTAGACTGGGGCCCAGGGTAGCTGCAGTGCAAGTAATGACTTGCCAAAGCCTCGTAGAGCTTAGACTCTGGAAGTGTGAGTGTGTGGCTCCTTTCTAGAGCTGATAGAATAGGGAAAAGGCAATTCTGAGGGGCTAGACTTGTGACCCCGCTTCCCTCGCACTCCCATTTCTAAGACTGTTTGAAGGCTGTCTCTAATGGTAAAGTCAAAATGGTGGACCTCGGTACCTCATCCCATTTTGGTGGTCATGGTGATGCTCCTCTGGTGGTAGATTTATGGGATGGTCAGGCCTGTGGCAGGCAGCCATTCCCTGCTCAAATGAATGCCTTTTGTTTATAAAGTATTCACCAACCACAGCAATCATGGGCTGGCGTGCACCTTCATCATTGAATTAATTCATTTGTAGGGGTTAACATGGTTACAGACCATGTTAACAAATGACTATTAGGGGAAAATTGTGGACTTCTCAATGTTGGCCTCCACCAAGGATGCTTAAATAATAAAATAAACGTACCTACTTCTTCTCTCTTTGTCCAAACAAAGATTTTGTAAGGAAAACAGATCCTAGAGTCTCCTGTTGTAGACTCTGATGCTGAAAGCAGATGCTGACGTCTGCAGTGGTGGCAGGAACACATGTCAGGTGTTGTGATGCTTTAGGTTAAAATGTTTCCTGGAGGAGCAGGGAGCTCATTCTGTTCCTGTGGCAAGGATTTTAACGGTCCAGTGATTGGCATTCTGAGACCAGTATAACCATTGATTCACCTGCTTGTTGGGTGGGCCAGGAAGTGCTGGGCCCCTTCGCCACTTTGCCCTTTCCTTACCAGGTCCTGATCGCTTGGCCGTGTGACAGCTGCTGTACTTTTTACTCGGCGGCATCTTTGTTCCTCTAGCCCCCTTTCCCAGAAACCAGCTTCCTCTCAACTCCTTTCTGGCTTAGCTTTTTTTTTTTTTTTTTTTTTAAATCTTTTCCTACCACAGCAGATCTACCCTGTCCTGGATGCTTCTGGGCTTTATGTACCCATTGTAAGGGTGCTGGATGCAAGAGGGGACCAAGCAGATAGAGCGTAGAGGGTGTCAGCAAGAGTGGTGAGGTCTGTGGTCAGTAAATTGCTTATAAAATACAAGTAGCCTGTTGGTACAGAAATACCCAAGAGAAGCTGCAGCATACTCATCGGTGAAAACTTTGGGGTTTTTGTTTGTTTGTTGTTGCGTGTGTGTACATTTATTTATTTCTATTTGTGAGTTCAGGTATTTTTCTTACACCTGTGTACCACATGCAGTGCCAGTGGAGGCCAGAAGAGGGTGTTAGATCCCTCTGGAACCATTACAAATGGTTATGAGCTACCATGTGGGTGCTTGGAATCATTTTTCCAAACATTGTTCAATCAGAAATAAACACATTTCTTGGTAGCCCAGCTTTGGTTCAAGATCTACCCATGTGCAACTTTTAGTCTGCTACTGTGAGATACTTTCTGAGAGCCATTTGGTTGTGTCTATTTGGTCAGGAATCCTACCTGACTAGTAAGTTGTAATCTTCAGGCAACAGAAAACATCTTGTCCTAATTTTATCAGAATTTATTTATTCATTTAAAAGTTACCTTATGTGTATGGATGTTTTGTCTGCATGTATGTCAGTGTACCACATGTGTGTAATGTCCCCAGAGCTAGGAGAAAGAGCCACATTCTTGGAGCTTGAGTTAAAAATGGTTGTGACATGCCATGTGAGTGCTGGGAATTGAACCCAGATCATCTGGAAGAACAGTCAGTGGTCTTCACTGCTGAGTCATCTCTTCAGCCCCCTGTATATGTATATTTCTGTATATGTACATGTGTAATTAGAATAAACTGCAGAAAGGCTTATGATAGGCATATGCTCAAACATTTGTTGAATTTGACTATTATTGGATACTAGAGGAAAAAGATGTATGTCTCTATCAGAGAAACCAGGGGGGTGATGTGTATACTGTTAGGACAGAGTACATATAAGTCCTTCTGAGGTCATAGAGGCAGCATGAGTTGGCATTGGAATTCAGAGGCCCCCGCCTGTAGATGCTACTTGGTAGAGTGCTTGCCTAGTAAGTGTTGAGCCCTGGGTTTGATTCTTAGCACTACTAAAACAGGTGTGGTGACACATGCCTGTCATCCAAGGCCTTGGGAGAGAGACAGGAAGGTCAGAAGTTCAAGGTTGTCTTTGGATATAGCACTTTCAGGGCCAGTTTGGGCCACATGAAACACTGTCTTAAAAACAACAACAAAACAACCCAGAGGCTCACACCAGTGAATTGAATTGATTTAAAGAGGAATGGGTGAGCTTTATCCTTATATGGCTGTGTTGTTATGGCTGTGTTGGCTTCTCTTTTGAGTCACCTCTTAGACCTCCTTTATTCTCAGGGAGGATGGTCTGAGTAGCATTTGTAGAATTGGAAATAATCGCAACCCATGACTGCCTTTTTGAATCGAATTAACCAGAAACACCAAATGAGCTGCATGTATTTTGTTGGGACACTATTCACTTCCTATTTTCTTATTCACGGAAGGTATTCCATTGCTAACCTCTGCTTGGGATTATGTGACTGTGGCTTATTTAAGAGCAAGGATGTTCTGTGTGAGAGCCTTTGGGTGTGGACTCCAGACCAATGGTTCTAGCTTAATTGCAATTGTATTGTTAACACTTAATTTAATGTGTATTAACAGGCCCTTCAGTGTAGGTTTGGGAAAGCATCTACATTGGAAAAAGAGATAAGGACATGTGATGTCTTAAAGCGTTTCCTATGTTCACAAACCTGGCAGATTGATGTAGGGCCACAACAGTGATTTCATTGGAGGTTGCTGTGTGACATGTGATTCCCCAGAAGGCACAAACACAGAAGAAACGGCCTAATGCTTGGGGCTCAAAGGGCTCGAACAGTTCTTGTACTTGAAGTTCTAGAAAGGACCAATCTTGCTTTTCTGGCCCCCAGCAGGCAGTTTCCTCTTTAATGGGTGACAAACATTGCAAGTTCTGAGGTTGAAGACGAGATGAATGGCCAGAGCATGAAGTATCATGAAAATGATTTTCCCGGACTAGCCCTGGGGACTGGCTGATACTCAGAATCTGGCGGTTGGGTTGCCTATAACCTTCACGCCCCTCCCCGCTTGCTGTGTTACTCAGTTTAGCCAACATCTGAAAGCTTAAACTATGAAAAATTCAGTGCTGTCCAGGAGCCTCGCCAGGGCTGAGTAATGGGAAGTAGATTCACTTGGAAACCAAACTGCATAGGGAAACCTCACTCAGTGGGGAATGCTTGTCACAGATTTAAGACCAGTTCCTTCTGCTTGGAATTCTGGTCTGGTCTGTTGAGAAGCGGAAAGGCCTTTTGCGGTGCTTCCTTCCCTGTGAGTGTGCCTGTAGAGGCTTGTGTGGGGGAAGAAGTCTGCCCGTTGTGTCGTCTAGTAAAGTGGGGTGACCTCCTCGCCACAGCTTACTCAAAATGTGAGTGGCACTTTTTGTCACTCAGCTTCCAAGAAGTCAATGGATTATTGTTCGCCAACGGGGAGACCACTTGCCAAGTCTGTAACATGTGGTTCAGGCTATAATCCAGGAAGGTGCTGCTCAGATTTTGTAAATCCCGATGAAGCCTATAGCATTACACTGGAGCAGTTTTTGTTAGAATCACCTTCCTTCAAGGGACTTGAGCTTTCCGCTGTCCCTTTCCTGCTGAGATAGTTAAGAACTTGCTGGAGAAGAACTTGGGAGCCAGGCTGGTGGTGTATACGTATACCCAAAACCTGACACTTAAGAGGTGCAGGAAGATCAGGAGTTCAAGGTCATTCTCACCTGTTTAGTGCACCAAGCCCAGTGTGAATTACATTACCTAAGACCCTGTCTCAAGAAAAAAAGAAAAGGAAAAAGAAAGACTTGGATTCGTCCGTTAATATCACTGTACATTTTAAACAAAGCCCTTGTGTTATTAGGAAACAGATTTGTAGTGCTGGGGACTAAACCCAGGATCTTCCAAGTACTAGGCAGGCACTCTCCGACCGAGTACCCCCACAGCCCTGAACTGATATCAGTATCCTACTGCTTGGTGTTGGGGATCAAACCCAGGGCCTCACACATGCCAGGCAAGCACTCTCCCTGAGCTCTGCGATTAACTTTGAGCTTCCATCTTCCTTTTGTAGCTGCCCTTTCACTTAATCTGTTTGCTGACTGGAATATGATTTAGAAGCATTGCTTGCTTATGGTTCTTTCCCATGCAGTGCAACAGAAATTTCATCGACAACTGAAGTGCCCCTCCTCCACACAGTGCACATGTGTCTATTGAGTGCTGGAAATACAGTTAATGTGATAAGGAGCTGAGCCCATACTTTCTGATATATTAAGTAGTTTCAATACAAGGCCACACGGTTAGTTTGGGTGTACATGGTGGTAGCGATTTCTCAGCTATTGAAATTCTCTGGCTCAGGGAAGGGAGCTTGTTGGGAAACATGCTTAGTGAGCACAGAGTTGTCGTGTCCTGTTAAACAGTGTGCTTTTCAGACACGCCTGAATAAAACCTGAGCTGTTCTCTGCAGCCCTACCTCTTGTGTGTTCTGCAAACGGTGGGCCGCCCGGCCATCTTTCAGCAGATTAGCTGAAAAAGTATCTATGGCTGGGTCCAATTGTTCGAAGATCTGCCTGCTCTTTGTGCAAGAACAGGGGCGATTTGTGTTGTGACAATGGCTGATGATGCTCAGTGAAAGCTGCAGTTGGCAGAAACTAAATTCCCAGAGGTTTCTTTCCTTGTGAGCTCTTTGCTCCCTAACAGTCCAGAAATACTTTTGACAGTGTGTGTCCTGCTGACAGATGGATTGTTTTGACAGGAGAATCTGAACCCTTCACTGAAGACCCGTTCACATGTCAGGCAGGAAGGGGCAGCCGTGCTCCTTGAAATAAGTGGGATGCTTTAGATGTGTGTGCACATCAGCTGCCACCTGGAGGAATATGGTTTTCAGTAGTTAACCCTTTCACTGTTCTTGGGGTGGAAATAAACATTCATACTCTTTTCTGCTGGCTTCTTGGGCTAAGTTTATTTCCTTTAATGTTGAAAAATAAATGTTAGTAAGTATAGAAGACAAAGGGTTAAAAAGACTTAATTTTTTTAAGTTGTGAAAAAGAAAAATACATGGTGCTCATAATTGCTTTATTTATAGCAGCCAAAACTAGAAGCAAGCTAAATGTCTGTCTGCAGTTAGTAGATAAGCAAAATGTAGGATGTTCATACCAAGTATTATTCAACCATCAAAAGCAGTGACAACTTTGGCATCTGTGATGAGATTCATCTATGAGCCTTGAAAGCATTATGTCAAGTGAAGTAAGCCAGAAACAGAATGTCTTATGATTCCACTTCACATGGTACCTAGAGAAGAGTTTATAGAGACAGAATGATGGCTGGCATATCGAGGGCAGATTGGAATTGGGGATCTTATGGTGAAAATTTGATACTGGTGGTGGTGGTGATGGATGTGTCTGAGTGTGTGTTCACTGAGCAGCAGCTTACAAATGGTTAAATGTTAAATTTTATGTTACATACATTTTACAGCAGTGAACAAGTAGTGTTGGGAATTTGTATTTTGGCTGATGTCTATTATTATTTTATTCCTTGTTATATTTCCACAGAGGAATTGTGCTGTTTCCCTCTTTTCCTGATAATACATTTGAGGTCTCGCAGTTTCTTCAGGGATTCAGGACCATTGTCTAACGTAAAAGCTAGAATAGCTCTGCCTAGGGACAGTGGCTGTGAGCTGTAGCACCTTTGCTGTGTGCTGCCCATGGTGCTCTGGGAGAGTGCTCCCTTCTAGGCAGTCCCTTGGCACGTGTGTTGCTCTGTGGCTTTTCTGGTTCAGTGACTACCCAGGCTGACCCAGAGAGGGCTAATACACTTGGGGTCTTGTCCCCGGAGCTGCTTGCTGTCACATTGGTGTCAAGTCCCAAGATGCTTCTTTTTCAGTCTCCTCTAGGCAGACCTGATTAGCATTTCTGAAAGCAATGGGGGACATATGAGGGGTGGGAAAGGAGAGGCATGGTTTTTATCTTAGAATGTTCAAAACAAAGCCATCAGTGAGCTGTAGCAAGCCTGCTGAGCCCAGCTCCTCCCCTGGCCATTGCCTTCTGAACCTGTAGCTTCAGGAGCCAGGAGTCCAGGTCCCAGCAGAAACCTGTGCTCCTCAGGCCAGGGGTGGCTGGCAGAGAGGTTTTGTTTGACCCGTCCTTGGTAACTTTTTTTTTTTGAACTGAAAATGTTTTCTCATAAGAATTCAGATTTTGAGCTTCTCTTGAAAGCCTAGCCTGGTGTTAGCACTGGCTCTTGTCTCTGGTGCCTGCGTGGGGAGGTGGGCAGGCTTCATGCTAGTCTCGGTCCATCAGCCACCTAGTCTGCTTGCTCTTACCTGCTCTGGCTTCTGAGAGCTTTTATTAAATTCTCTTCAGTATGTGCATGCCAGTTCCCTGTGATGATGTTCTCTCTACCCCCTAAGACAGTATCCCATACCCTTTTTGATAATCTCATCAAAGCAGAACATGATAGTCTAGTCAGCCCTTTTACTATGTAGGGAATTCTCTCAAACTGGGTTTTCTTTCCCAGGTCTAAGCTGTTAATGTCTCTATACTCATTAATAAATACCTCCCAAGCATAGACAAGCTCGTACTTGACTTCAGTGTGTGGTTTAAAAATTACCACCTTCAATCTTTATGGTAACTTAATCTCTGGACAAATTGCTTTTAATTCAGACTGTGCCATGAACACAGATGGGCCATTAGTTTCAAGTGCAGTTTGACTTTTATTTAGATGAATGTCTTTGAGTTCACAGTGAAATGGCTATCAGCTCTAGGGTAGTATTGATTGAAATGTCTCTGGAGTAAGTTTCAAAGATAGTTGCCATTTATGATTGGTAGTATTGTTAATTGGCATTAATGTCAATGGAACTAATAGCCAAGATGAAACATGTTAACCTCTGCCACACACGCAGGCCCGCGTGGACTTGTGGCAGGGGAAGCTCATTTTGATTACCTCTAGTGGTTTCTGTTCGTGATGGATCAGGCTGGCTGTGCTCAGCCTGTGGTTAAAGAAACTTAGCTGAGTGAACATTGCCAAACTTGCTCTGTCTGCAGCTAAAGCTTTATAGCTTGGCAGTGCCAGGGGGAGAGGCCCAGTTCTGAACAGGATGGGTGCTATTATCTGAATACTGTACCTCTGTGGCTTCCCTGATGGGGTTATCCCCAACATACATCCCTACCAGTTGGCTCCCCTCTCTTGTGATTGCAGTTCCTAATTTTATTCATTGGTGGGCATCCTGTGTTCATACACAGCCTTACGATTCTGAATCTTGTAGTGTTCATTTTCTAAACGTCACTTGAACTTTGTCTATTCTCCCGAACTTTTAAAGTTAATCTTAAATTCTTGTTTAGACCAAGATTCTCAGTCTGACTAGTACTGACCCTGAGGTGCTGGATGCCGATTGTGGGACACTGACTGCTTGGTGTGGCAGGATGTTTGAGCGTATATGCAGCTCTAAACCACAAGATCTTAGTGCTGCCTTCCACCAGTGCTGACAGCTGAGCATATCTCTAGACGTTGCCGTGTGTGTGTGTGTGTGTGTGTGTGTGTGTGTGTGTGTGTGTGTTTGAAATCACTCTTGGTGGAGAACTACTGGCTTAGAATATGAAGTGCTGACAACCTGACCTCTTATTCTGTAACTAGTACTTGATGTTGATACTTTAGTTAAACATTAATTTTTAAAAAGTCATTAAGGCCAGGCTTGATGGTACGCTCCCTAGCAGAGGCAGGCAGGGTGATCTCTTGAGTTCTTGGGCCAGCCTGGTCTACATAGCAATTTCCTGACCAGCAAGGGCAACATAGGGCAACCCTCTCTCAAAACAACAATAAGAATGAATGGCTTAGAGCAATGGGTCACAATGTGGGGGTTGTCGAATGACCCTTTCTCAGGGGTCATCTGAGGCCATCTGAAAACACAGATGTTTACATTATGATTCATAACAATAGCAAAACTACAGTTATGAAGTAGCAACAAAAATCATTTTATGGTTGGGGGTCACCACAGCATGAGGAATTGTATTAAAGGGTGGCAGCATTAAAGGTGCACATGGTTGGCTCTGACCTACACACACACAAATAATAAATGTAATTAAAAATATTTGTTTTATATGTGTGTGTACCTGAGTATATGTATGTGCACTGCATGTATGTATGAGCCTGCAGATATCAGAAGAGAGTGTCAGGTCCTCTGGAACTGGAGTTACAGTTGTAAGCCTTGTAGGTGCTGGGTACTGAACTCAGGTCCTCTGCAAGAGCAGTAAGTACTCTTAACCGCTGAGCTACCTCTCCAGTCCCAGTAAATGGAATTTGAAAAAAATGGGTGTCCCTGGACTTGACACAGTGCAAAGCATTTGGACTAGCACTGGCCCACCTTAGTTTTTCAAGTGTTAGGTAGCCAGTTGGGCCTGTTGAAGTCTGCATGAGTCCACTCAGCCGTGTGGGTTCCCAGCTGTGCTCTGTGCGTTTCTGTGTGCACTGAAGCTGATGAGGAGAGAGGTGTGTTTACAAAGTGCAGTGTATGTTACTAAACAGTGAACAGGACGGGAGGTCACTAGGCAGAGGGACTGGGTTTCTTTTGAGGGACTTGGTGAGTGAGGAAAGGTTTCTTAGTCTCCGATGCAATGTCAACTATTAATTTATTGTTTTTCACTTTCTCTTTTATCAGAAACCTGAGTTATAACAGACTCTCTGAGATTGACCCCGACGGTTTTAAGGACTTGACGAATCTACAGGAAGTGTGAGTGTTCCCCTGAACCTATAGGGATGGAGGGCAGAAAGATGGGGGGAAACCCTTGCATTTTGTACTGTTCTCACTTTCCTGGGTGGGTTGTCTCAGCGTATAGGAAGGGACATTTGCATATAGGTCTTTACTGACAAATGGCACTAGGATGATCCCTCTTTTTAGTTTTTAAAAGTTTAGTTACCCACGTTTTTAGTTACCCACAATCAACCAAACATTCAAAGTAGAAAATTCCAGAAGTAAACAGTTGATGAGCTCAAGCTGCACTCATTATGAGTGGTGCAGTGGAGTCTTGCGGTGTTTTGCCCAGGTCACAAATCCTCCATTTGTCCAGACTGGGTACACTATCCACGCCACTTGCCCAGTTATCAGATCATCAGCCATGGCATTGTGGTGCTTATGTTGAGTAATGCCCGTTTTCCCTAGTAATGGTCCCAAAGCACAGAATTGGCATTATTGACAATGGGACACGCCAAAAAGAAGCTCTGAAGTAGGTCCTTTAAGTGAAGAGATGAAAATACAATAAGATTTTGTGTAAGAGATTGAATTCACACACATTTTATTTTGTAAGTATTCTTTTAATTATTGTCGTTCTCTTACTACAACTTACATATGGAAAAAAGACTGTATGTGGGGCTCCAGGTATCCTTGGGGGCCGAGGAGTGTAGCCCTTGTAGATAAAGTGGTGCCATATTAAATTTCTTTCCCTTTGCCACAGCCCGTTTTTTTTTTTTTTTCTTTTCTTTTCTTTTTTTTTTTTTAGTTTTTTGAGATAGGGTTTCTCAAAATTTTGGTGCCTGACCTGGATCTCACTCTGTACACCAGGCTGGCCTTGAACTCACAGAGCTCCGCCTGGCTCTGCCTCTCGAGTGTGGGATTAAAGGCGTGCGCCCACCACTGCCTGACTAACACCAGCCCCTGTTTTCTTTGAAGGGCATGTTGTAGTGCCAATAGGCATACTGAAAATCGTGGTTACCTGATGGTTGTGTAAGAGAGTGCCCTTCCATGGAAAGCCCTGTTGACAAATTGGGACACAAAGCTATCCTGGTACTTTCTCACGGGTCCCACAGAGGTGGAACAGTTTAGTCAGTGGTGATACCTGGTGTCAGCCCACCGTCTGTGTTTCTCATGAATCTGACATAAAAGCATAGGCAATAGAGGCTCACCTTCCCGGTACCTCCTAGCAGAGCCAAGCATCACTGCTATTGAACACCAGGCTTGCTACCTTTGGAGCATCCTTTAATGTAGTCCCCAGTCATTCTTTTGTTTGTTTTTGTTTTTGTTTTTTTGTTTTTCAAGACAGAGTTTCTTTGTGTAGCCCAGGATATCCAGGAACTAGCTCTGTAGACCTTGAACTCATGGAGATCCGCCCGCCACTGCCTCCCTAATGCTGGGATTGAATGTGTTGCCACCACCGCTTGGCTAGTCATTCTTTTTATTGTGATGCATTCTGCTTTGATACATGCGCTGGGATTATCAGGAATTTTAGCTCTGTAGTAGCTTTACAGACACTTCATGTTAGTTGCACAGAGCCAGCCACTGTGACGACTTTCTGCAAACTACATACATATATGCACGTAGTTTTAGAGTCAAAATGTATATTACAGTTTTTTTTGTGGGTTTTTGTTTGTTTTGTTTTGTTTTTTGTGTAACCAGGCAGGTCTCAAAGTCACAATCCTGAGTGCTTAGAGTTACAGGTGTTTATAGTTTTATAACTGGCTTACCTACTAGTCCTCACATTTAAAAATACATAATTTAAACTTCCCCTCATTATTTGGAGACTTTATTAGGCTCACTTTCATATATTTTAGGATGTTTCCACTGCACTAGGTTCCCATACTTCCCCCGAATGCCCCTTAATCGTTGCTGTCTCTCCCTACATTCTCTCCCTCAACCCCATCTCCCCCTGCCACCTGATCCTCTCGTTCTAGTCCCATCCCATCATGTCTCTGCCCCCATCCCCAGCCCACTCATAAAGCCTATGCTCTATATGAATATTTATATAAAACTACTATAAAATTATTATCAAGTTCTACTGATTTCCTCTTAGAAAGACACCAGTCATATCACTTAGGATCTACCCATATGACATCAATGACATTCTCCTATAATTGTGCTTGACCGTGCTAGCCCAACACTCTACCACTGAGCTGCAGTCTCAGTCTCCTTAACTCCGTCCTTAAAGGCCCTCTCTGTAAATATTTCTATATTCTGATGTCCTAGAAGTTTGTGCTTCAACACACTAATTGGGGGAAGAGGACACAGTTCAGCCAGTCCTTGTTATCCAGGTTGATAAGCTAAGTCTACCAGGAGCCAGTTGGCTTTGTAACTCAGTGCTTTGCTTTGGTCTGGATGTTGTTGACTCTTGAGGTTACTATATGTTCAAATTCTGTGTCAGTCTCAGGCATTATTATTGGGAGAGACTAAAATGATGGCATTCCCTGTGACATCACAGGCTTTCGTTTGTACTTATTTACATGTCTGCTTTATGTTAGCTGCTGTTCTGGGTTAAATGAGATACAGAAATAGGTCTGTGACTGGGGTGAGGCAAGTGAGGGCCTGTCCTTAAGTGCTGATGTCACAAGGGCACCAAAACTTACCAGCCAAGATAATGGGTATTTTCATGTCATACTTTCAAAGTCAAGATGAATGTTTTAGGAAGTTCACAATGAACAAAACTATAAAAAGTCTAAAGACAGAATCGATGTTTCTGGAGCTTATCCTTTTGCCTCAGTACCAGAGTGGCTTGGTTGTGCTGCTTTTAGTCTGTCTTGTCTTGGACTTTTAAATTTGTTCATTGTGGATTGTGTTTTGCATTCATTTCGACACATACTTTAAATTCTGTTAATGTGTTCTGTGTGCTGTCATTCATGCATGTGGTAAGTTTATCTCCCTCCATCCCTGTTCCTTGCTCATAGAGGCTTCTTTCTTTCTTCTTTTACTCCCTTGACCCCCCCCCCCCCCCCCCGCTGTAACCTCCATCACCCCCAGGTTCCTTAAGAGTTGATGCTCATAGCTAGTATGGACAGTGTGCACCAAGCTCACTCAGTGCTCTGTAGCCACAAGGCCCCCTGTTGGGGGAGCAAGAGAGCTGGACTTGAGGTTCTGGTTCCGGATCTGTTCCTGCACAAATGAATTCCCTTTCCCCTTTCTGTGACATTGATGTAGTGACCATGGTCAGTCCTGTTGTAGTTCCTGACTTAGGTGGACAATGTGATTTCTTCCTGCTTTTGGAACTCTGCAGCCCCCATGCTGAGTGTGTTGTTTAGTGACACATCCTTGAGGCTGACAGATTGGACTTCTTGCCACTGATGGCCTCCTACCTCTGTAGATGGTGACTTGAATTCATCGTGCCCAGGCAGCAACACTAACTTCTCACCGGTGGTGACCCAGGTTTCCCTAAGAGAATTGTATAAAATCCTGGTGACTCAAAGAGGTACCAGCAGTGAGTGGTGGGAACTAAGTAAGAACATGGAAGAAAAAAGCCCAAACCAAAAGAACACAACCTGCCGTCACCACACCAGCGCTTGCAGATGCACTTGGCTCAGGTCAGTTCTCCCAGACCTTGTGGTCTTTGGAGACAAAGGCGGGTGCAGTAGTAGTTGCGGCTTAGCAGTGGTTTAGTTTTGGAGGCTCTAGAACCACATAATGTTGGGGTTGGGTAGAGGGAAAGCAAGCCCTTTGGAAGCCCCTGGAGGACATGGCCTTTTGCAGCTGCTTTCAAGTCAGTCTTCACTGCGTACAACCCGAGGAAAGCCCACCAGGGTGTGCCTCCACCAGAGTGCTGGACACCGAGTCCTCTAAGAAGAGGGCTATTTATACAGTCCTCTGAGAAAAGGCCCTGGGATCATATTACCACAGGTGGCTTGGGAGTGCTTGCTACTCTGCTGCTGTGCCCTAGAGGGCTTCTTGGAGAGGGCAAGGAAGCTCTGCCTCCAGGTATTTATGGCTCAACTCTGCTCTGTCCCAGGCTGCTGCTCCCTCCCTCATCCTGCTGGTGTGCATGTACAAGCACACGTGTGGAGGGTTACAATGGTTGTATATGTAAAGGAAGGTTGAAGTACTGAGGGATGTTTTGATGGACTGCTTTTTTGCTCTTAGTACTGACTGCTAAGTATTTCCCACTTTTAGATTTATTTCTTCTGGATCCTGCCCAAACCCTGTGACTCTGGTACTTGTATTATTTACATTTCTTAAAGGAGGAAACTCCAGTATAGCAAGGTTAAATGGTATGCTGAAGGTCATTTGATTGGTAAGGAGTAGAAGAAACAAGCCCTCTGTAATTTAAAAATCCATGCTGTATGACTTCATGCCCCAAACTCCCTGCTCGGCTACTTGCTAACTGCCGTTGTTGTTGTTGTTGTTGTTGTTGTTGTTGTTGTTGTTTTGTTGTTGTTTTGTTTTGTTAGAGGTGGATTTGTAGTAAAGTGTACTCCTGAGGGGCTGGTGTGTTATTCAGGCTTTGGACAGAGCTTGGCACACACTAAGCATTGGCCCTTCTTGTCATGTGTGATTATTAACTTGAAGCAACTAGTTCTCCATATCCATGGATTTATCATCTGTAGATTCAGCTAACCTCAGATTGATAATTGAAAAATGCATCTGTTTGGAACACATACAGATGTACTTAATTTCTTGTCCTTATGTCCTATATAGTGTAATCTAATGGTTTACCTAGCGTTTACATGGTCTTAGGTGTGCTAAGTAATCTAGAGATGATTGAGGGTTCCTAGGACACATTCAGGTTACAGACAGGCACTGTATATATTTCTATAAGGTTCTTAAACAGATTCTGCTATTTGCAGGGAGTCCTGGATCAAACCTTTGTAGCTGGAGTTTTCTCCAGTCCTGCCTGGCCACGGTCAGGACAAATCTCTCTCACCCACCAGTCCCGTAGCCACTTAGACCCACCCGAGTAAACACACAGAGACTTACATTGCTTACAAACTGTATGGCTGCAGCAAGCTTCTTGTTATCTACTTCTTCTGTGTTAAATTAACCCATATCTATTAGTCTATAAGTTGCCATGTGGCTCGTGGCTTACATCTCGCTTTTCATGGCAGCGGCTGGCAGAGGCTCTCTGATTCAGCCTTCCATTCCCAGAATTCTCCTCTCTCTTTATCCCACCTATACTTCCTGCCTGGCTACTGGCCAATCAGTGTTTTTTTTTTATTAACCAATCAGAGCAACACATTTAACATACAAAATATCCCACAGCAAACCTTCATGGAAATCTTGTGTCAGTGTTATTCTCCAGTACCTGAAGCCCTATTTAAAACCCATGTTTGCTCTTAAGCACTATTGCTAATGGAGTTTTCCTTGTAAAAAACAACAACCAAACTCTCAACCTGACTCCTATGAACTGCAGCTCCATCTTTGTTAGGAGATAGCCCACAGCAGCCACTCTGTCTACAAAGAGCCAATTGGCTAAATGAATTAGTAAGTAAACTCTGCTGGTGGTCAAAAGAAGGTTTTCACGATATATCCCTAAGGGGAAAGCAGTGTTGAACAGTGTGTGTAGTATATAAGTGTCTGTATGAAACAGAAACATGCAAGTCTCTCATAACTGTCCCAGAAGCTTCCTCTTGGGCAGAGCAGGGGCCTGAAGTGTAAGGAAGCTTTCTCTTTTACTGAATACTCCTTATATTCTTCATTGGAGTGTTTGGAACTCTGTTATGTGTCCATTTCAGCCATTCAGTAAATAAATACAGCACTAACCCACCCTACCTCCATAGCCCCCAGTTACTCATTTGGTGGGTTTTATACTGTTTATTAAAGCCAAATTTGATTAGGTTAATAAATGATGCTGTACTGCAAACTGCCCTTTATGATACTGCACATCTTGCAGCGTGTAATACTCCTTTAATAAGCTACTCATGAGTAGAAGCTTTGAAAGAAAGCTGCAGGATCAGAGTGTCCCAGCTGACCTTAAGGGTCAGAGGGAAGCGTCCCACCTCCAGGTTCTGTCCTGGGGTCAGGCAATCTGTGTATCTCATTGACCCTACTTATACCTCCACCAACTCAGGGTTAGGCCATGAGTCATGCTTTGGTCCTGAATCATCAGGAAAAGGTTTACAAAAGCTAGGCATTTCAGGAAGATTTGAAGTGCTTGAGTGGAAGTAAAGTTTTGGGTGTGGGGGTGGGTGGGTGGAGTCATTGGGGAGGTGCTAGAGCACAGGGCGTGAGGAATGGAAGAGTGTAGAACCCTAGATAGTGAAAGTATTTCATCACACACTTTCCTTAACCTCTAAAATGCCTGTATTCGTGGAGACTGCTAACCATCCAGAGCACCTCTTTTCCTTCAGTGCCCCAGCAGTGCTATTTTTGATCTGTCTCTATTTCAGTCTGGCAAACAGCTCTTCATGTCTCAGAGTGAGATTGACGAGTTTGCCTTCTGAGGATTGCATTCTCTTTCCTGCAGTACAAACTGGGGAGCCAATAGCGATGGAGCCAGCAGCTTACATTGAACTAGCATTTAGAAATGTTCTAAAAGTTAGCTAGCTGTGCAGTTAGTTCTTCTTTGGGCTCCAATTGTCTTCTCCATAAATCAGGCAGCCCTGTTGAAATTAGAGCCTGCTATTTCTGACCGAGCCTGTTGCTCCAAGACTGCTCATCAAGACATACAATTCCCTGTTAATCTTTAGCCCCAGTCTACTGTTCCTGCATAACCCACTTCCAGCAGGCTCATGGAGATGTGACGTGCTAGCCTGCACCTTCGCCTCACCCATTTTCAAGTTATGATAAGCAGTCAGGAAAACAACCTTGATGTTACCTGAGGGATTGTGAGTGTTCAAGCCTGTCCCATGCTTCCTAGCCTGTGAGCTTGCTCTTTTTTTGATTTGTCCATCTTTGTTCATCTCCTGGCTGTGTCATACATGTGAAGTGCTAGTGTGGGGTCATATGACCCCTGGGTATTTAAATGGACTTAAACTTACTATAATGTAGGGAACAACAGTTGCTGGTATCTGACTCAAAGTTGCTGCTAGGATGAAATTTTCTAATGTACATGGAATTTGGGTTGTAATTACAAACAAGCAATGAGTGGGTAGTTGTTAGGAACCTATATCTTAAGGTGTGACTCCCTAAGACATTGTTGTGTATTATGTGACCTTGGTCCAGTTACTTTACATTTCAGTGTTTTGGCTGCTTCATTGGTGTACTGCGATGTTCCTGGGACTTGCATCTGAGTATCTAAAGATGAGGTGTGATGCATGGAAAAGCTCCTAGAATAGTACCCACCTCAGTAAGTCTCTAGCAAAGCACCACTGTTACTCTACTACTACCTCCACCCTCTGATCTCCAGTGATCCTTAGAAATGCTTTCTCGTGGAGGATGACTTGTTGGCAACAGGCTCTTGGCAGTTTTTCTTGCTTTGATAAGTTGTGAGGGTCCTTTCTAGTAATCAGCACACTGGTGGGTACTACGAAGATTTATTGGTTGAGGATTGATGAGAGTTTTCAGTACTTCCACACTGTGATGGGAAATGGCAGGGCAGGAAGAGATAAGGAGAAGCAGAAACTCTGTGATTTAAGGGGCAGTCAGATAAGAGACTGTTAAAGTAATTAATTGTCTAGTTCCACAAACAAGGGCTCTTTAAGTGGAGAAAGGATTGGCCACATGATACAGACCTGCCTTCTCCCTGCCAGATGCTTCAGTCATGGAGCAAGTGAAAAAGGCATTTTGTGTCCCACAGTCAGTAATTGCCAAGCTTCATCCCTAACTGACTTTGGCACTGAAGAAAGCAGATGAGATAATTCAAGCCCCCACCCCTTCCATTCATTTCTGAAAAGATGGCAGACAGCCATATTATTCACACAAGTATCCAAGCTGTGTACTTGTTTGAATACAGCTGTCATTTCTGTGGTCTTGTCGTCCTCAAATGGAATAAGATGCTTTTTGCAACATACACCTCCCTTAAGAAATTGGGAACAAGATAGCCCATTTTTATCCCCTCAATTCCTCTTGTTAAAGACTATTTCTTTCTAGCCTATCCTCCCCAGAAGCCTGACTTTGTGCCCTTTCTTATGGCATCTTGGGCTTACATTGGAAATCTGACTTTGGATTCTCTTCCCAGATTTAAAAATGCATGCCCATGTAAAGAGGCCAGATTGAACAGCCTTTGTGGGTAGACAGGCAGGCTGTGCTTTGGTTTGTGGGCTTTCCCTTCTGTTAAAAGATATTAACTGTAGAAATCTGGATTTAGAATATTGATATGGGAGGAGATTCTAGAGAGTGAATCCATCTTCAGAGGAATTTCAAAATGTCAGTTTGCAGAAGCGTGGTACATTTGTTTTTGTTTGTTTTCTTAAAACATCACTGAGAGGCTTCATCAAAGTCCAGCTAAGCTAGAGCCTCAAATAGATGAGGGTGTGAGTCCAGCCCCCTTGATATGTCAGAGGAGGCACACTGAATGCCTCTGGAATGCCGTAGCTGGGAGTGAGCAGGCTCCAGCTCCCATTCTCATGTTGCCCCGTGCCTGGGACATAGAACCAGAGTAACTAGGAGGAATCTCTTCTTCCTACCCCCCAAATCCTTTGTGACTACTTTAGTTCACCAAGACCATTTCTGTTGATGGTCATGGGAACACATGGCCAGTTTTTACTATTCCTGTTAGCCTGATCTCTGAGCTGACGGGAAGCCAGAACGTAGTTCCTCTTGGTGTTTATTTCTTACCATGGGTATGATAAGTGGTTAGGTTTTATTTTGTTTTTGTTTTGTTTTTAAACTCTATGTGGCTTGTCTCACTTTAAAAACTGATTCTAAATTCCATATCTTTTATCTCACATCTCATTGTAGCCTTACTCTGTTAACTACAGCACTGATTTGTTATTTTTCTTGTATATGTTTTCTAACTAATTTAAATGCTCCAAGTGATGAGTTACTTCTTGTTCTTACAGGTACCTCAGTAACAATGAGCTGACAGCCATACCATCCTTGGGCGCTGCCTCCACGACTGTTGTCTCTCTCTTTCTGTAAGTGGTACTACCTGGAGACCCGGGGCTGTGTGGTGGGGCCATGGTGGTTGCTGACACTTGCTAGCAAGAAATGTGTGTTCCTGTGTTTTCTGGTTAACAGTGGCCTTTCTTAATGGTGCCTAATAATGGTCATAGCAAACACTTTGTTTTGCTGTTTGGAAGCTTATAGTGTGAGGTTGGAACTTTTGCTTCCTTTCTAATTTGGGGAAAATTAGTCCATCCCACCTCCACACCTGCTAGAGGTACATAGAACTAGATCTCTTGCTTTTAGTAGTTAAGTCCCAACTTGGGTTAATAAACTAGATTCAAAGAATGAACTATGTCACTCTCGTCCTTGTGCAGTGGATTTTGGTCAACCCAGTTTATTACCCGTAGAGCTTTGGAATCATCTTACCATCAAGGAGTTGTCTGTCACTGCCAGGTGTTAGCTGAGACAAACCTCTGTATGGTAGCTGCCTGTGCCTGGCTGTTACAGAGTGCCTGGGGGAAGAATCTGTACAAGGAAGGATTGATTTGGGACCGAGGCTTCAGAGGGTTGGCCCTTCATAGGGGATGCAGGTAGTGTAGTGAATTAGTGGGTTGCAGTAGGAGCTTGTGGCAGTGGCTGTCCACATGGTGCTTGCTGTTCCAGAAAGTAAGGAGGCTGGAAGCAGGGTCCTAGTAGCCTCCAAAAGCCTGCTCCTGGTGATACGCTTTGCTACATGGCCCTTGCCTCTGTGAGTTTGCAACCTCCCCAACAGTACCATTAGCCAGGGAACAAACATGCAAAACCTGAATTTGTGGGAGACATTCAAACTCAAATCCTAGTGCCGTGTGTTACTGTAGACAAAACATTGACAATGAGAAAAGGCATACAGAGTCTTAACCCAAAAGGAAGAGGAGGGAGCTTTGGGGTGTTACCATTTAAGCTGCTCCTAGCCTTTCCTGGCTCCACCCCATTCCTGTGGCATCATGAAGTGCCACTGGTTTAAGCTCACTCAGTGGTCTTTCCACATATGCCCTGAGTCATGAATGATTGCTACCAGGTCCCATTGGCAGCTTCCCCAGCAGAATGCTTTGTTATACTGAATTTCCCATCTCCACTTGCTCCCTGCATACCTTTAACTTGTTGATTTTAGCATTCATTGTCCCACCTGTACACATGGTTTTCTCAACACTGGCTGAGCAGGCTGAGCCCAGGGACTTAGCAGGAAGTTACTAAGATTGCTGGTGTAGCTTGCAGATCTGATTCTGGCTGGCCACAGGCGCTGTGTTCAGGGGTGCTGTGTCCTGTGAAGTTTGCCCTGGAGCTTAACCCTTTATCAGGCCTGGTAGCTTGCAGGAGAGCCTGGGGAGTAGACTTGTGACTCACTCTCTGTGTTCTGGAAAAATGACTTGCCCTCTCAGAACCTCTCTCCCCTCATTTACAAACTGTGTTCCTTATCCTTTACACATTCCCCGTGAGCAAGGCCGGGACTAACGGGGAGTGGGACGGACATAAAGCATTTGTTACCCCATGAGACATGATACATGGCCACTGCTTCTGACTGGTGGTTAGTCACAGCTCTGCAGACCTTGGTGAACTCTCACTTTTAGGACCATAAGATTTGTGAATCAGCTCTTGTTCTGTGAGGTGCTTTTGGGAAAGCTGTATCTATTTTAGACAGGCAAAGCCTGGTTTTCCTTTGTATCTACTTGGCCTTTGTGCACAGCATCTGGAGAGTGTTTAATTGCTGGTAAATTAGGTCAGTTAGCCGTACGTGAAGCTAATTACGGATGTGATAATCCCTGTGTGTCCATGAAGCACAGTACTTGAAGATACTTGTAACTTGTGGCTTCTGGAAGCCCAGGCTACAGAGTAGCAGTTCTGGTCAGCTCTAGGAATGCTGGAGTGTAGAGCATCAGGCCACACCCATCACAGTCCTTATTTACCAAGGCCACTTGCCCATGTACTGGAGCACAGGTGCTGGTCTCATTCTGCCTGCTTCTTACTGAGGAAGCTGGGGGAGGGGGGAGCAGCTCCCCACAAGTCTTCTTAGATGTAAGACAGTGGTAGAACTGAGGCTGGACGAAATGCCCTTACAGGTGATCTGAGCCACCGCCACCTATTCCAGTGGCAGGAGGGCCCCGACATAGTCTCTGGGCCTGTGGCTCTTTGAACTTCCCTTGCTCTGCTAACTAGAAATCTGTTTCTATTCTTTGGCACCAGTGCCAGGGAGCAGTTGGGCTGCTTGGCCCTGTTCCTCTTCTTCCATTAGACTATGTTGAAATATGTAAAGAAAAAAGAAAGCCTCCCTTTCTGTTGTGATTTGGCGTGGAAAATGCAGGTTCATGCTGGCAGCCACCTCATTGGTTTACTCTAGTCCCCATCTGACTTGGGCAGTAATTTGTCTGAAACTAGAAGTTTGTTGGCAGTCTAGGGAGCGTGGCTGTAGGCTATTTTGCCACCAGCAGATGAGCAGAAGGCCCACGGTCCCTCCTGATGGGAACAGGCAGGCAAACCACTGCAAGTCATGCAGTCGTGGAGCGACGTGCCCTCTTAACCTCCGCTGTGTTTCAGGACTGCAGGATTAAAAGGTATCAGCACTCTGTAAAGACGTAGCGGGTGCCTCCTTGGCTGCTCCTCTCTTCTGTCTAGAGCTTCCCCAGGTGCTGTGCATGAAGGTATGGCCGGCCGTTCATAGACACTTCTTGTCCTTACCTCGCCATTCTTTGTATAAGCTACGTAATTTTTGTAGTACTGGGGATTAAACTCAGAACTGTAGATATGCTAGGCAAGTGTCTGTCCAGGTATACCCCTGGTTCCTTTAAAGTGTGTGTGTGTGTGTGTGTGTGTGTGTGTGTGCGCGCGCGCGCGCGCGCATAGATGTGCATGTGAAGGCCAGAGGCTAAGTGCCATTTTCAGAAATACCATCTACCTTCTTTGAGACAGAGTCTCTCACAGACCTGAAGCTTGCTAACTAGACTAGACTGTCTGGCAAGTGAGTCCACAGATCCTCCGGTCTCCACTTCTCCCAGCACTGGGATCACAAATGTGTACTGCTGTGCCCAGCATTGTTATATGGCTTGTGAGGGTCGAAATCAAGTCATTGTGCTTGTAAGGAAAGCATATTACTAACAGAGCTCCAATTCTGCCTAATACCAGAACTTTTAAGACATGTTTAATGAGGCAGGGTCTTACTATGTTGTCTGGGCTGTTTTTTTTTGTTTTTTGTTTTTTGTTTTTTTTTTTTTTTTTTGGAGCTGAGGACGAACCCAGGGCCTTGCACTTACTAAGCAAGCACTCTACCACTGAACTAAATCCCCAACCCCCATTTTTTTTTTTTTAAGATTTATTTATTTATCATGTATACTGTGTTCTGTTTGCATGTATCCCTGTAAGCCAGAAGAGGGTGCTAGATCTCATTACAGATGGTTGTGAGCCACCATGTGGTTGCTGGGAATTGAACTCAGGACCTCTGGAGAACAGCCAGTGTTCTTAACCTCTGAGCCATCTCTCCAGCCTGTCTGGGCTGTTCTTGAACTTGAATTCTCCTGTCTCAGGATTTGGAGTAGTACCACTGTATCCAACCCTTTTTTGAATAAATGGAGGATCTGTGGAATAGAATCTATGTCTGCTGGAGCCATGTGAATTAGGGAAGCTTGGGCAGCATTCTTGGGGTAAATTTGTCAATAAACATATCAGGAAAGCAGGGACCAGTTGTCTGCATGTCTCTCATTGTCATTGGTACAAGTGTGGCCTGGGACAAGTTGCTTCCCCTCCCCACTGAGTTGTTGACTGGGAATTGAACATTGTAAAGCATCCTCTCAGCATCCCACTTTCCTCCTGGGACTGGAACTTGAGAAGAGGGCAATGTTACAAAAAACACATTTACCCCTCTGCTTGAACTACTGTTGGTACTTGAGACCTTAAGTAGTAAGTTTGTGATTTTCAGGGCAGATGCCTGCCATTCTGGATGCCAGCCTTAAAGTGTCCTTGTCTCTTTCTTACTCAGGACTAGGTTTTCAGCTCATAATTCCCTTCTCTTCCTTGCGCAGGCCTTGTGGAGGAGATTCAGTTTTGTGCCTTTGTTTAATATCAGGGCATCAAAAAGAGTTTGAGAGTTTGGGGAACTGGGATCATCCAGCACAGTTTCAATTGGTTACTGCTTTCTGATTGACAGAATCTGATTCAATTAAAGTATTTGTCAAAGAACAGGTTTATTTGCATTAGTGTTGAGAATCATGCTGAGGCCATTTGTCCTTATTAACAGAAAGCATGAAAACCCAAGGAAAGCTTTTAATAGGATTCAGTTGGAGTGAGAGAGCTTATTTCATAAAAATAGTTCTCAGAAAAAGAAACAGACTTTAAAAAGGAACAGAATCTGCCAGCAGATTTTTATGTTCAAGATTTAATTTTTTTTTTTTTTTAAGTACAGGAAACTCAGCTTTTGATTCTCATGGCAACAGTACTTTTGTCTAACAAATGGCCATCATTTCTGCTGAGGAAGGGCTTGCGTTTTCCCTCCAGCAATGCTGTATTGAGACCACTGAACAGTGGAGGTGGGTCCTCTTTTAGAGCGGGGAGCGTTGCTGCCCTGAAGTGGGCTCTGCCTGCCCTGCAGCAGCTGCAGCCGACTTCCCATGTGGCCCTTGTAGGGGCCACCTCACTCCTCCAGGGGTGGCCCATTTCAGACCTTATTTGTCACCATGCCATCTTTGCTCTTCTCAACCTGTGTCCTAGCTAGACAGGACACCTGAGCAGCAGTTAGTTACACACACTTGTTCACAACTTGGTAATACTGCCATTTAAAGTTTTCATTGTTGCTTAAAAATACTTCTCTTACATTTTAAAATTATTTTAGTTCATGTGTATGGTTGTTACATCTATGCACAGTGTGCATGCCTGGTGCCCACAGAGGCCAGAAGATGGCATCACTTCGCTTGGAACTGGAGTTACAGGTGGTTGTGAACTGCCATGTGGGTACTGGGAGTCAAATCTAGATCCTCTGGAAGAGCAGCCCATGCAGAAATCAGTTAATAATGAAAGTGTAATTGAAAAGCAAACCTTAAAGGGGAGAGAGCTGTGATCTACAGATGCCTTCCTTCCCTACACTCCATGAGTACGTGCCTGGAAGTCAGGGATACAGGGATTTCTCTCAGCTTTGCAATTATTCCTGGTTTCAGGACCTGAGCTATGGCCATCGGAAATTAGGCTTGAAACACAGGTGAATGTATGCTGGGTGATAATTGGTTGCTAATACCCTTTTTCTTTTTCTCTGTGTATTGAGTTTTTAGAGACAGATCATAGTTCAAGGTTACAGGTGTAACTTTGCTAGATGTAGAACTCCATTGCTAATATTCTTGAAGTGGTGTAACTTTGCTAGATGTAGAACTCCCATTGCTAATATTCTTGAAGTGGTGTGTGTGTTGGGGCAGCAGTGTTTACCTCTCATCTGAGATGCAAGAGTAGGTAAGCCTCTTACCTTTGTTTTCTTTCAAACTTTGTAACAACTTTTGTAACAACAGGTAGTCCTAACAAGATAACCATAACTACCCTTGAATGGCATCCCCTGAAAGGCCAGTATTAGGCTAGTCATCAAGAGAAGAAAGACAATTGGTGTAGAAGCTGGTCCCCCTCTTCCAGTTCAACAGTTCTGTATGGGACAAGACAATTCGCTTATGTCTTCCTAGATGCTGTTGTCCTGTCATGGAGGGACCACTGCCTAAGTTTATATGAGATATGGGAGAGAAGCCCCAGGGCTCAGGTGTCCTTCCCAAGCTCACTGGATTTTGGAAGAGAATAAATCAGACATTTCAGTCACAGCTCAGAGTTGAGTGGCGGTAGACAGTAAGCATAGTACCACGGATATACTGAGCATGCTTGAGACCCGTGGCTGTTACCAGTGGGTGGCTGCTCAGTTTGATGTTCATTGGTGACCTACTTGGGGCTCTCCAGCTGCCTTTCCAAGTTACTAGAGAGGGAAGGAGACAAGGAGCACTCTGCACAGCTTCACCTGGCGGGAGACTCACCTGGCGGGAGACTCACCTGGCGGGAGACTCACCTGGCGGGAGACATACTGCTACCTGAGCATCAGTACACTGGTGGCTGTTGAAGCTTGCGCCTCCAGGCAAGAGTCGGCTTTAATACCGCTTACCTTACTGCTGACTATCAAGTTACCAGTGCCTGTTAGATCCTGTCCTTACCTAAGTCTTGAGAGCACTTCTTTGTTTCGTGTGGTGGTTAACAAGGGGTGTTGGGGAGGTGTGCAATTCTCTCCTTGCTCTAATGGGTCCCTCTCTTGTCTATTCCCAGCCTTGCATTGTGTATAACCCGTTTCTTCCTGCTTCCACAACCTCTGCCCTGGAGAGGTTTTAGTCCTGATTACCAGTAAGCAAAAGAGATAATGAAGAACCAGCCTGCCTCCATTTTAGGCTTAAAAGCATATTTATAATAAAGACAAACTAGGTTCATTCCTGTTTATGATTAAACCTTTGTTTCTCAAGGATTGTGATATGCCCCACATGTAACCTTAATTACAAATAGTTCTCTACTGCCTGTTCCAGGAATGGCAATCATGTCTTTGTTTCAAAAAGTTAATAAACATCTTGCAGTCCTACCTTTGTTTCTAAAGGGTTGTTATGGTTATCTTGTTAGGACTACCTGTTGTTACGACTACCTTGCAATCATGTCCTTGTTTCAGGAGGTTGTTATGACTAACTTGTTATGCTTATGACCCTACCTATTTTGCCTACCAAATCCCCCATTTGGAACCCCCCTACCTAGAGCTATAAAAAGCCTTGTCTTCCTCATACCCAGGGCTGCTCTAAAATCCCAACTTAGGCTGGACAGCCAGCTGGCCAATCCCAGGTGCACCTCTAAAATAAAGCTTGCTTTAATTAGGCACTTGTGGATTTAGTCTTTCTTCTTTCAATTTTCAGGCTTAACAATAAAAGCAGTAGGGCACAGACTGGTTTGTGATGGATTCCAGGGTTGTACATTAAGGCTGCCATGCCTCCTGGGAGGGGTCCAGGAGAAACTCAGTAACAACTGGTCTAGGTCGTCTTCTCCTAAGGAACTCCATCTAGCTGCAGAGAAAGGTGGACAGATAATCACGCAAGGGCTGAGCACTGTCTGAAGTTCCTTCATGTTGCTGATGGACACATGACAGGAAAGGCCTCAGATAAAGCTCCATTTTACCAAGGTTGTGGCAGTAGTGTATGGCATAGAGAAGGAAGCATGAGAGATTAATGCAAAAGAAGAAGCCAGTTGGCAAACTGGAAACTCTTCCCTGCCTGGCTATATGAAGCAAAGCAAAAGTTCAAGCAAAGACCATACAGTCTTCAGGAGAAGGTAGGTGTGATGGCAGTGACCTGAAGAGGGTCACCAGGCTTAGGGCGGGAGGCTTTGACCAAAGTCTCCATCCTGCCCCAGCTGTCTAGCCCATTTCCACCCTTGGGAATGCCTTTCTCTTCCTTAATACACACTCCCTATTTCTATCACTGTCTGTGTGTTTTTGTTGTAATTCTTTGTTCTAGGACTTAGGAATTTGGAAATCTCAGTTGGTACCCTGTGGACTCTGATCCACATCTCTAATATTAGACTTCCGTTCTTCCTCCTCCCCCAAGTGGGGGTAATTCACCATTGTTCAGCCAGCACAGTGAGACCCTGCGGCATTCACGGGTACTAGCAGGACTAACAGATATGGCTAGCTCCATTTTGGGGACAATTTGCCTTTCTGTCTTTTTTCTTTGTCATCAAACAGGCCGTTAGGCAAGCCAGCAAGTTTCTGCTGAAAGACTGAGGAGGGTCTGTGGTCTCAGAACTGCAGCCTCATTGGATGCTGGGTACCACCACTGAGCCTCAAAATAGAAAATTCCCACTTTACAAAGAGAGCAGCCCTGTGTTCCGGCAGCTTCCTGGGGACTCTGCAGTGCAGACGTCCTTTTGCCCCCAGTTGAAGTGAGCCTTTCTCTGGGAAAGGAGCCGATGTGGCCTCCTAGAGAGTCTGCCAAATCACACACAGTCATGACTGGTCCTTTTCCTTCTCTCTCCCCTCCTCCGTCTTTGAGAGTGGGGGAGGTAAGCCGGGAGATGAGAGGTACATCTGCAAGTTATTTGCTGAGAAAGTGAAGGAACACCAGCTGCAGAGCTGGGGGAGCCGAGGCAGGGGAGCACTTGTGGAATACCAACTTGGTCATGGAAGTTCCTGCCTTTTTGGGAACCCGGCAGCTGAAGTTGTACTGCTTGCTGAGTGTTGGCTTTTGTTAGATGTTTGGGTGGTGTTCCTCCCCCCTTCCTCCCTCCTCCTCTCTCCCTCTCTTTCTCCCTGTCTCTCAATATAGTACAGGATCCAGTGGGAATACAGGCTGCTCCTGATGCTTGAGAAACCAGGAAAGATTGGAGGGAGGACCCCCGCTCCTTCAAGCAGTGGGCTCTGAACACCCTCCAGGGCTCCGTGAAATGCAGCCTGGAAGCAGAGCTGCTCTGCTTGCACAAACTCCTGTGTGAAAGAGGCTGGCTCCTGCCCATATCAACAGACTCATTCCAACTGGGCCATTTCCTTCTCCCCTCCTCCCCCTCCCCACTTCCTGCAGGTGGCTTCTGTAATCCAGTTAGCACTTGGGGAAGCCTCTGTGCACATGCACCTAATCCGAAAATGGTTGGCTTGACTTTGACCTGCAGGATGACCTTGCAAAGAAGGCAGGGCCTATTGTGCCTGCTCACACCTGGGAGCCATTTTCAGCTGTTCTAGCCCAAGTGGAAGAAATGTGTTTGTGTTTATGCCAGACCTTTCTTCCATAAGGCCTGCCATTGTTGGGCAGTATATTGGGAATACAGATTCAACCCATATGTGCAAAGGTTAACAGTTTTAAAGATAGGCTAGTTAATTATTATATTGACAGGCATATGAAATGGACATTTCTGTAAATAAAAAAGATCAGCTGTTATCTTAGTGTCCACCCTTTTAGATATATAAAACGGTGACTATAGATTTGGTGTATGTAGGCATTGTCCTGTGTGCCCTCTGAGGTGCAGTTCTGTAGTCTGTGAGATGCCAAAGGCACAGAGACTGCAGGTGTGTTCCTTGAGGTCACAAAGAGACAGAGACCTCAGAGTGTGGACCAAGATGCTTCTGCCCAGCTTATTCCTACATGGGTTTGCTTTACAAGCATCTTGTTGGCCTCAGGTGAGCTCATTCAGAGCAGCTGGTGGTATCATTCTTATTAAGGGTTGCACATCCAGGGAAAGGCTTCCCGCACCTGCATTTCAGGCTGATCCTCCTGATCCTCTCATGTAGCTGGTCATTCTGAGGGGTTATGGCTGTCTACCTCTTAAGAGTTTGACACATCCAGGGATGTGATCTTGCTGCCAGGCCTCTGCAGAGTCCCAGCCTCCTTTGAGGTAATGCCAGCAGAGTTGCCCATAATGGGGACCTGCCCTTGAAGACATCACTCTAGGGCAGACTCCTATGTCATTTCCTCACTTCCTGGATGCATTTCAAACCCAGACAACTGAGGCAGAGGTGCCAGTTTGTGGTTTCTCTTCCTACCTTGTTACCTGGGTGCTGAACGTGAGTGTGGTGATGCTGTGGCACAGTAGCATTCAGGGCCTGTTCTCTCTAGAGCCACCAGTGTCCGCCCAGCTGTGTTGGTACAGAGCCTTGGGAAGATAAAAAGATACTGTCTTTGGGAGGGCTGCTGGGAAGTCACTTCTGAACCACATGACTCTGTGATGGAGGTAAGTTGGATCTCCTCGCTTCACATCATCACCTGTAGCTTCAGGGTTGGGGTGACATGGCTCTTGCCTTGCTGCTGTGCTCTGGGGGTGTTGGTTTCTCAGGTGTCCTGGTGTCAGTCAGTCTGGCTGCCTTAAAATTTATCTCATTGCAGATATTTTTTCTGAATGATCTCTCAAAAACTTGTTGGAGCTCACAGGCGAGCACGTGCGTGCATGCGTGCGTGCGTGCGTGTTCATTCTTGGCTTTCTGGTATATTAGTTCCTTTTTTTGGGAGCTGGGACTGCCTAGTATTTTGTTTTTGTTATACTTTTTACTTTGGGGATACTTGTTGATTGACAAGTGGCTGTGAGAAATAGAAATTCCGTAATATCTTTAGCTCAGTTCCCTCAATGGCTCTATCTTGTAAAACTTCACAACCAGGATATTGATATGATACAGGCAAGACCCAGAACATATCCATCCCCACTAGAGTCCCTTCTGTATGGACATACCTACTTCCTTCCTGCTCCATACCCAGACTGCTCTTCTCCACATTTATACTTTTTCTTCTTTCATTTAAAGTGTTATGGAAATGGAACTGTATAGCACGTTGTTGAGACTGGTCGCTGTGCTGAGTGTAACTCTCTGGAGGTTGGTGCAGTTGTATGTTGGTACTTTGTATTACAAGGTGTGGATATATCATACTTTGTTTAATCTTTCACGCATTGAAGGGCTCCTGTGGTTCTTCCAGTTCTTGATTGTTCTGGATAAAACTGCTGTGCCCATTCATGTACTGGTTTTTGTGTGAATATAAATCTTCATTTCTCTGGGATAAATGTCTCAAAGTGCAGTGGACAGGTTGCATGGCACTTCCTGTTTTGTTTTTTAAGAAACTGCTGGACTCTTCCAGAATGGCTGTACCATTTTATATTTCTGTCAGCAATGTATGAATACCCAGTCTCTTTTTTCTGGTCAGTATTTGGTGGCATATTTTCATTTTTTAGTTTTTTGACCATTCTGGTAATTACTTAGATATATAGATATAGTTCATTGTGATTTACATTTGCATTTTTCTGGTAGTTATTGATGTTGAACATTTTCTCCTACTTTATTTGTTACCCATGGGTTATTTTATTTCTGCTGGTTTTGATACAGGATCTTGCTGTGCAGCCCAGGCTGACTGTGAGATCTCGTTTCTCAGATGTCCAGTGTCCAGCTAGTCTGTGAGCCTTTTTGCTGAAATATTGTCAGACTTCTTGCTTATTGTTAAATTTTCAAACTAGATATTTTATTTTACTTTTTGGCATTTGTGTTTTGTAAGGTCTTTATATATTCTAGATACTTTTTTTTCTTTTTGGATGTGTGGTTTGAAAACATTTTCACCTAAATAAAATCTGGTATTTTACATTATAATTACCTTAAACTTGGGAATAAAGTCCAGTGCATTCATTTCTTACCTTATGGATTGTGCTTTTAGGGTCAGGTCTAAGAATTTGCCTAGCCCTAAGCTGAAAGATTTTCTCCTGTTTCTTCTTATATGTTTTACAGTCTGTCTTTTTGCATTTAAGTTCACAATGACATGCTTTAACAGCATGGTGTTTCCAGTAAGAGACAGAGCAAGTCCTTGCTCTTGTGGGAATGCAGAGCAGACTGGATGGGGGACTGATGGCTTGGGGATGTGGATCAGTGGTGCTGACGGGTGCCGCTTTGATGGTGTGGCAGTCTTGTCATCTATGGAGTGGTAAGGAGGACACCACTAAAGGGCCAATTCTTAATCCCATCCTTGAATCACCAAGTACACTTAGTTTGTATGCTGAAAGGCTTGGGAAATTGTGTGGCAAGAGATAGTCTAAATCATATGATCAGATCAAAAGTCTTCCAGATGAAGCAGGAAATAGGCCTGGTTTTATTTTTAAAGGCACATCATGGTATAACTCCCCAGAGGGAAAGGACTTTGTCTTAGAGGCTGCAGCCAAATGCTGAAACAGCTTCTTCCTCTGCCTGGAACTGTAGGGCTATTTCGAAGCTGGCATGTGGATCTAGGGGAATGTTCCAGTGGCAGGTGAAGACAGGCGGCCCTTTGGTGGCCCCTGAAGACATTTCCAGGACATCCTGGCTCCCTCAATCCCCTCTCTGTTCTCTTAGCCACTGGCGGAGTGACCCAGCTTCCTGTGCTGCTTCTGCTCACAGGACAGCACAGCTAGGAGTCTGAGAACTCCTGGGCTTGCACCCTAACTGGCTGGATGACTCCCAGCCAGGGTGTAACCCCTGAGTTAGGATCTGGATAAACCTTGCTTGGCACGGTTGGGAGCAGAGGGTGGAAGGCTTCTCCTTGGAGAATGTTTCTGTGCCATCATACTTCCTGCCTAGGAAATGAGAGGCATGCTCCTCATGTGTGTAGACATGGGCACGCTGACCACCTCAGTCATGTTCAGTGTATATAAGGGAGGCCTGGTGCCCTAGAGCAAAAATGTGTTAGAGATTGTAGGCTGAGGGCCTGGGAAGATCCTTGCAGGTGTGTGGTCACCGTTAGGAGACTGGGGTGGGGGTGGGGGATATACAATGTCTCCTAGCTTCATTTGCTTCCTCAGCATCTGTATAGACAGGTCCTACCACTGTTCTGATCACTGGGAGTTCTAGGTTCTCTCCAGTGATGATCTCTTCCCTAGGAGTCCGACTAGTGCCTACCTCCACCCTGAGGCCACTCCACGTCACTGAGACTGAGATTCACCTGTAAAGGCAAAATGGGGAGGTGAGCCTGACTGTGGGCAGGCCCCAGTGAATTTAATCCATGTTCCAGCTACAATGGCCCTTTAAAGTGTCTGCCACCTGGAATAGGCTCACATGCTGCCATGAGACTGTTAGGGTTCAGGGCTCTGGGAGACTCAGTACCCCAAATCTTCGTCTGTGCCTGGTGCCCAGGTAGTAAGCAGTGAACACCATGCCTAGGCTTTACCATACACTTTCCAGTTAAAGATTGGGTCCTATGAGACCTGGGGGGATGGCTTAGGCTTAAGAGCACTATCTGCTTTTCCAGAGGACAAAGGTTTAATTTCCAGCACCCACATGACAGCTAAAAACTGAAACTCCAGTCCCAGGAGCTCCGATATCCTCTTCTGTCCTTCACAGGCACTGCATATACTTATACAGACATATATTCAGGAAACACACACACACACACACACACACACACACACACACACACACACACACACTATAAGAAAATCTTTTTAAAAAAAGACAGCTCAGCATCTAAATTCACACCATTTTTTTAAAAATAAGCTTATTTACATAATTAGCAAGAACATTGATAATGTGCAAAATAGTAAGTGATGATTCAATTGCTTTCAGGCTCTTAGTGAGAGCTACGCCCTATTTTGTTCTGTCTAGACTTTTAGAATAGAAGTCATGCACATTGATAACCCATACATCCTGCCTTTTGGCTTACCACATCAGATGGCCCTTCTCCTGGATATACTCGATATACAAGGATGGTACGAAGTATGACCATATGAAGGAGGCTGTGTTCTATTAGGGAATGTGGAATGAGGTTACCACGTTGTTTCTCATCCTGGATGGTGATGTCACTAGGAAGAAGAAGGACCACAAGAGTTGGTGACAGGGCCCGTAGGTTTTTGGAGTCCTGATACTCCCCTCACAAACTAGCATTTGTAGGTGGTCTCTTCATGGGAACTCTTGCTGGGTAGAGCCCTTAGTGGAGAGAGACTGCTCTTTATAGCTGCTTGCTCAGAGTAGCTGGGGTGTGTTGCTGACCTCAATGGGTCCTCTTCCCATCTTGTTTTAGCAACTGCCATCTCCTACAGTTTTCCCTCCCTCCCTCCCTCCCACCCTCTTTTCCCTCTCTATCCTCCAACAGGAAGAAAAATCCATTTAGTACACTGCTAGGGGAAGAGGCTGGGTAGTAACATGAGTGCTGTCTGGCTTTGTCTGATTTTGTTGTCCAGAGACAGCTGCCCAGACCCTGGGGGCTGGGAGACCTGTTGTTCCTCATTGTCCTGTGTAGGAGCTCTCTTTCCTACAGGCATGGTCCATGGCCTTGACTGTGTAAGAGGCTGGCCTTAGGCTTGCTCTTCTGAGTCAGGAAAGTCCAGGCCAGCCTTGCAGTAGCCCTATCTGTTTGGTTGAGCAAGGGCTAGAGGTTAGACAGTCTGGTGCTCTGCTCTCTGTAGGAACACATGAGGGCTAGGGTCTAGTGGAGGGGAACGATGTGGTGCACAGAAGCACCATGGGTGTGCTGGGGTCTGTGAGGTAGCAGGTGTATGTGACTGGGGTCTGAAATAAGGAAAATAATTTGGGGGAAGATAAAGCTGAGAGAGTATCTGGTGGCCAGGGTGGCCTTGACCAGGAACGATAAACACTTGGGGCTTTTCCATTTAAGATGCCTGTATGTAGATGGAAATTCTGATGAAGTGACTGGTCTTGCCTTGATTTCTGTCTCCTGACTCCAATTGATACTCTATTGCCCTGCCAAGATACCAGGACAAATTCTATTCCTGCAGGCATGGAAGGAAGTCCAGGCCCTCAGAAATCCCTGCCCAGTGTTGGGGAGGCTCAGCCTGTGTCCTCAGGGATAGAGGCAGAGGTGGCTTTCAGAGCACACTGGTCAGTGGCATCTGATAGGAACTCTCCTGAGGGAGTGGAGAGACATTGTTTAGATGTCACTCAGATGACTCTTAGCTTGCTGTCCCAGAGCCAGGCAAAAAAGAAACATTAGGCAGCCTTTCTTGATCTAGCAGTGTCTCACCCTTGCTAACTTGGACTCATCCCTGAAGCTCAGTGTTTGGGGCTAAGTGAACACCAGAAAGGTATACGTACCTTAGAAACTCACTTCTCTCTACTGTTCATTTAAAATTGCCTGTAGGTTCCTCACTGAAAAAGAAAGCTCATTCTCTGCTTTACTTTTAACTCCTTTTCTTTGTTAAAAATGTTGGATTGGATGGTTTTACCTTTGTTTTCTTCTGTGTAAGTGTCAGGAAGTTGAGCTGGAGTGATAATTCACTTGTTGGCTCAACAAACTCTGGTGGGGAAATGTCTTTATTCTAAGTTTTTCTGGATACTGAAGATACAGCGGTAAGGGAAGAAGTGAAAACTCATGGCCATACATCTGCTCTGACCTCAGGACTGCAGAATGCCCCAGAAGACTTTTTGAGGTGGGGGCAGAGATTTAAGACAGGGTCTCACTTTGCAGACCAGGCTAACTTTGGACTCATTAGGCTGCTTCAAGCTCAGTCTTCCCTGGCATTATCTCTTGAGTGCTGGGATTATAGGCATGAGCCACCCACACCTGGCTGAGATTTTATGTTTAATTAATATACTTTTAGAGCAGTTGCAGGTTTGTAGAATAACGTACAGAGCATTCCTGTACCCCCACCCCAGTCTTTGTTTCCCTTGTCTTCCTGTGGTTCATTGTTCAGACTTGAAGAACCAACATTGATGTATTACCTGTAACGAAAGTGTGGAATCCATGTTAGGGTTCACTCTTGGTGTTGGATATTCTTTTGGGTTGAAAAATGTGCAGTGACTATCCTGAGGCTCCAGGGTTACCTGTCCCACCTTCCTCCTTATCTAGCCCTTCTTGACAACTACTGTTATCATGCTGTCTCGGTGTTTTTAATTTGCTCAGGATGTTCTCCTTCAGAAGTGTGTATTAGGAAGCCTTTTCACCCAGCAGTGTACATTCTCCCGAGGCCGTTTCTTTGTTACTGTTTTATTTGTGCATCTTTATATGGAATGCAGCGACAACCTGCCAGTCTGGACTGTGTCTTCAGGAACCAATTCTCCCCAGGCTGGGTCACCCTAGACTTAGTGCTGGCTGCCACTTGACCATCCTTGGGATCTTCATTGCAAACCTGGAGCTTCTAGCTCAATACTTGGAGGCCAATGGCAGCAGAACCAAGTGGGATCTGCTGCAGCAGAGTCCCTGGAACATGGATTTACATAGGTTTGAGGTGTCAAAGAGTTAATGGAAACTGTCTGTTGAAGACCCCCAAGGGGGTCATTGGTCCTGAAGGAAGTGAGCTGCCTGGGAGATTGGTTGACACAGCCCAGTCCTGCCTTAGGAGAGTTGACCCTGCCTGGTGGAGGCCGTTTATTCTGCCACTGGGCTGCTCTTGTTTTTTATCCAGCCTCCACCTGAATAAACAGATCCAGATCGTCATCTGCAGCCAGACAGAATATGCCAAAACTCCCCAGGGAACGGGTGATTCACCAGAGCAGGGGAAGGAGAGAGGCAGTGAGCAAGAGACCTGCGTACGCTGATTTTCACATCCTGTCCACCAGATCATCTGAACCGGGCTGTCTCTTACAAGACACCAGTGTCTTCAAGCAGGTGGTCAGTTTGTACAGTGGGGCAGATGGTTTTGGTTTTCACTTGAGGAAAATGGTTACAAACCAGGCTAGTGGGAGCAATGATACTTCTGATTGTCATGTTGAACTTTTCTTTAGGTTGGCCTTTCAAAGGCCTTCTGTGCTCACTGGGTTTAAGGCTCTCCTGGCCCTGTGTTCAGGATGCATACGGGCATTTATCTTGACATTATTCTTGCCAGTTTATACCTTACACTTGTTATCATCATTTTCTGCTCATTAGGTCCTCATCTAACAGCTAAACAGGATGATTAAATTGAACTTGGCCATATTCTGTGACCCTGAGCTACATTCCTAATACTTAATTTTTTTACACTTACTTAGAGATAGATAGATAGATAGATAGATAGACAGACAGTCAGACAGTCAGTCACTCAGTCAGTGTTTCAGGAGCCAATGTTCATTAGTCACTTCCACCCTTTGGGTCCCAAGGATTGAACTTAGGTGTTTAGACTTGGCTGCAAGTGTCCTTATCCACTGAACCATATCACTGGCCCTTGTAATATATTTTACTGAGAGGTGTGGAAGTGGGGATGGGTGGGCAAGGTATGACTTCTGAAAATGGTTAAATGAAACAGCATAAAATGGGCACCTGGAACAAACCGTTTCTCAGGTTCATTTCAACCTTGGAGAATTAAGTCGAAAAGAAAGCTACTAGTGTCTGTGAGGCTAGAGATGTGCATGCCTGATGGCCATGTGTAACTTCAGAGAAAGGTACTAGTGTCTGTGTGAGGCTGGAGATGTGCATGCCTGATGGCCATGTGTAACTTCAGAGAAAGGTACTAGTGTCTGTGTGAGGCTGGAGATGTGCATGCCTGATGGCCATGTGTAATTTCAGCACTGGCTCTTGCATGCCTGCCAGAGAACACACAGATATGCACCAACAAGCATGTTCAGAAGACTCATCTATGTTCATGGTTATGATTTTCACAATAGTCCCAGCTGTAAATACCCCAGTGATGCTCAAAAAATGGAATGAGAAAACAAATTTCTGTGTATTTCTTCAATAGAAATAGCATGCTGAAGCTGGGATGGAGGCATGTGCCTATGGTCCCAGGAGGGTGGATGGAGGCGTAAGCTTTAGAAGAGAGTAGTGCCAGCCTGGGCTACACATCCAGACTCTGACACACACACACACACACACACACACACACACACACACACACTCAGTAAAAAAGAACCATCTGGGTGGATCTCAAAATGTGAGTGAAAGTAGCCAGATACAGAAGAATTTATGTGGAATAATTTTGTGTATATAAAGCATTAAAATGGGCACAGTTATTCATGGTTGGACGAAATTATAGGTTTGGTTTGAGAAGAATAACAGCTAAGAAGAGATCGAGGTGGCAGTTTTCTGTTGTGATCTGAATGTACACCTTTTATAAAAATACACTGAACTCTGCATGTATAATTTATGTATAAAGTCTCAGTGTGGCTTTTGTAGTGTAAAAATGTTTATAAATAAATAGCTGCTCGTATCATGTGGCCTGCCCTGTTTGAACTCATCATCTGCATGTGTCTTTGGTGTGGTTTTCATCATGAGGCATTTGAATGCAAATGCCTCCCTAAGTAGAACAAGGGCCACTCAGTGCCAGTCTCCAGATACTCACATTGTGCCAGTTATAGGTACGATGTGAGAAGCTGTACTGTACCTTCCCATGGCACCTATGGGCTGGGTGGGTGCCTTCAGTTGGTCTGACCAGACTTTGGCGCCTGCTACATGTACGTTGTGAGCTGTGTGCTACCCGGCAGTCCCAGAACCCCAGAGCACCACCATGATGTACAAGATGCTCTAAGCAGTCAGAGCTGCCCTGGTGGAGGGTTTGATTAACTGTCTCCCAGGATCCTGTGGGGCTGGTGGGCTGGAGGTGAGAGAGCCAGAGGTATGCTAGGTATGCTACAGTTTTTCCTGTTCAGGTCTAGATTTGTGTAAACACTTACGTTTCCTTCAGAGGGTCAAGCAAAGAGCTGTAATTGGATTTTGCTAACTTCAGTGATTTAAAATTATGGAAGATTTTGCATTTCTTGTTAGAGTCCACAGTTGAGGAATGGACTTCACCATAATGGTTTGGAAGAACTAAAGGTCATCCCTGATTGGATGTGAGGACTGGTGAGTTGGCCAGCTTCGGTCTGCTTCAGAATGTCTGGGAGAGTTATAGAGGAGAGACCCGCAGGGTGGTTCTCTGTGTTCTCCACAGCAGCCTCATTGGTCTGTCTCCTTCCACTGGCTCCCGGATATAACCTGGGTCATCTTTGAGGAACATGCAAACTGGGAATTTAGTTTCATTTTCCTTTCTGAAGAGCTAGAAAAGACACAGCAGTAAAGAGTGCAGTAGTGATGTCATCATAGTGACATGGGCGGAGGAGGAGGAGAGAGAGGGCGTCTCTGCAGAGCCGATGCTCAGCCCAGTTTTGCAGGTAGCCAACCCAGGCTGAGAAAGCAGATACAGTTTGATACAAACTGTATCAAACCTAGAATTAGAGTCTCTCCTAGAAACAAAAACTGATTGCCCTGCAGTCAAGAAGGTGGCAAATAATTGCGTGTGGCCAGTCCTGGTCTACTGATTATTTCTCTAAGTCAAGTTTCAGTGGGACACAACCCTGTGGTTGTGTATTGTCTGTGCTGCTTGGACACTGTAGGATTTGAGTAGTTGTGACAAAGACTACATGGCCCACAAAACTTAAGTTATTCACCACCTGGCCTATTATAGAGTGAGTTTGCTGGTATAGACAATAGGTGCATAATTTCAGGAACCAGAAATTTCCACTCAACGTGTCCCTGTGCCTTTGATCCACTCACCCTTCCCTCCTGGCTGTGATCTGTGACATAAGATCTCTTCCACTGCTAAGGGGACCCTGTGAACCAGGCTTCCGCAGGGTGCAGTGGGACAAATGCTCACGGTAAAATGTTGTGTTGTTTCGCATGTCTCCATCTGTTTTACTGTCTAATGTCAGCTCTGACAATGTAGCCAAGTGGGGGGGGCTTAGCATGCCTGCCCTCCTCCTTTGAAGACTGGTATTCGTTTTGAAGCCTTTAACAGGTGTTGCTTTAATAGACTGCTGCTGCTGTATTAAGTTTTCCTTACCCCAAAGGGCAGCCCCAGGGGTAAACTGACACTGGTTGGAAGTGAGTGCCATGTGACCAGGCTGCCACCCGCTCCCCGAAATTCCTGGCTGCAGAATCACTAGCTTTGTGTCCCTTTGACGAGGTGGCCATTGACATTATTCCTAGCACAGTGCTGTCCCCTGCCCTTGCCTTTTGTAAAACTGAAGTGTATCCTTTTGCAGCTCCACCCACCCCATGAGGAGATGGATGTAGTCCTCTGACAGCAGCTGGAGAAGGTGTTCTCTGGGGAGCCACCCTTCCTCCCCCATTGTGGGGCCTTTGCTTCCATCTGCCATGCTTGCTGAGGCTTGGTCCCACGGGTCCTGTACCACATGCTATTCATATAGAACCTTGGCACGTTGGGGCAGAGCTGGGCCACCTGGTGGAGGCTAGTTTACACAGACCCATCCGGGTTGCTCAGGAAATAGAATGTACTAGGAGAACCTCTTGAGTGGGCCAAGGCAAGAGTCAAGTTCTTCTGGGGTGGCCTCTGAGCTCCTCTTGCATCTTAGCTGGGACCTCATTCAATTAAATTCCAACAGAGCTCTGAGTCCATTGCTTTGAAGCATCTAAGAAGTGGTAGCCATAATTACCTGCTTAGGTTGCTGTTTGGTTTCGTTGTTTTGCCCAGGGCCAGCTATATGACATGCAGCAATTGATCAGCTATGGTTAAGAACTTGGAGATGAGTATGGACCTTCTAGGGAAGTGAGCACTCAGGTTAACAAGTGATGTAAAATGACTTGTTTGGATATTCATTAAGAACAGTATGTTTTCTAACCTTGGCTCCAAGACTTGTCTTAAGCAAAGAAGCAAACAAATAAAAGAATAGGGAGTTTTGTGAAGTAGTATGCTGTCCTGAGTTGGGGCAGCAGATAGGCTCTCCAGGCCCACTGCTTTCAGCAGGGAGGTGGGATGGCTTTCCTGTGTGGTCTGAATGCTGGTTAATTTCTCTAGACTTAAGGATGGAGAGCTAGAAGCGAGAGCCAGAGACTAAGAAGAAATGTGTTTGGGGGTGTTGCCACTCATGGGTCAAGGATATGAGCTTGCGGTGGAAATGAGAAGGTGGTCTACCCCAGCTGGTTGAGGGCAGTCTTGAATTTGCTTTCAAGTCTTGCTCCCTGAGTCAGATTGGTTGTTGTAGGGGCTGGGGGTGGCATTCTGCAGTTGAAGCAGGCCTGGTTCGTTAGTGGGGCTGAGAGCTCTGACTCAGTCCTTTGTGGCTGAGAGGGGAGCCAGGCTTGCTTGTACATTGACATGTTGTAAAGGAGTTGAAGGGAACCAGCCAGCCATCCGTTCATTGTTCTCACTCACTTCTTTTCAAAGCACTTCCTGTGGACTAGATCCATAGCTTGCTTCTGAGGATACAATGTGACTCATAAAACAAGGACATGTCAGGTCATATCGGCCCATGGTTATAGAAACTTCATACTCCACTTTACAAATGGGACTCTTGAAGATTCACACCTAGTGGTACCACTGGGTTGTGATCTTGGGTGACAATATTCACAGCACATCTTCAGTAGGGCTGTGCTGTGTTTCAGAGCAAGGGTGCCCATTCTTGGGTGGAGATGCCAGGATTGTCAGATCTCATGCACACAGATTGTCCTTCAAGAAGTGTGTGCAGAGTTCTGCAGGATCAGAGCTTCAACATCCACATTCTGAACTTAGATAGGTGTCCAGGAAGGGTTGCTTGGGGCCCAGACTGTAGTTGTCAGCAGCGATGAAGCCCCAGAGAGAATATGGTGTGTGTTCTCGGCATCTGGGCTGCCTTGGACATGATCCAGGTGTTTGTAGCTGGGCAGGGTTGTCACAAGATCTGTGCCATGGCAAACTCCTTTCTGTCCCTGTTGATTCTGCCTGGAGTTCTTTGCTTGGACAGTTTCTGCCGCAAGAACACTGATGAATCCCATTTGTGTGCTCACCTTTAGCCCTTTTGAAAGTAGGTGCAGTCACTCTTGCGACCTGTATTGAGCGCCTGACCTGCAGCTCGTACCCTTGTAATGCCTGGAAGCAGTCGGGCGTAGAGGCGTGCCTTTCTTCATGGCACCATGTCATGGTGGGAAGAAGATGGTGAATGAGATAGGCAAGGACCCAGTTTATCAGATAACAATTAGAGCATAGAGAAGGACAGGGCAGGTGATGGGGGGTGGGGCGGGGCATGCAGGTGTGTGACTCTAGAAAGAGTAGCCAGGAAGGCCTCACCAGGAGGTGGGACTTGAGTAAAGACAGGGAGTAAGTGATGAGACAAGTGGGTCTCCAGAGAAGCAGCATTTCAGGCAACAGGAAGTACAAGGGCCCTGGGGCCTGCCTGCCCAGTGTTAGGACAGACGTGGGGCAGAGCATACGAAGTGGAGGAGCAGGTTAGGCAGGCCTGTGGCAGACACTGTGCCTTGGAGGCCCTAAGTGAGGAACCATAGTCATCTGTTTTCAGCAGGGTCTCATGAGCCATTTTGTTTTGCTTTAAAATTGTGATAAAATATATATTAAAAAATTAAGCAGAAAATTTAGTATTTTTTGTTGCTGTTATGCAGCCCGTCTTGCAGTACTAAGACTCCATGTCCATTACCAACCAATCTTCATTGTCTTTTTAAAAAAGCCCCTGACTTTGGAACCATCTTTGTATTTTAGTTTTTGGTTCCTGCCTGCCCTCCCTCCCTTCCTTTTTGAAACAGGGTCTCATCATGTAGCCCAGGGTACCTAGAACTCCCTAGAACTGCTGTGTAGTTGAGGCTGGCCTCAAGCTTGCAGTCCTCAGGGTTAGGGTTAGGGCTAGAACTTGGATCCTAGTACTCATGTAATGCTCGGCAATCTGCAGACACCTGTAGCTCCAGCGCTGAGAGATCCAGTGCACTCTTCAGGTCTGCACACATGCACAGGCTTGCATACCTCCACCACACATACACATGTGCATACATGTGCGGACACACACAAATGAATCTTTTTAAAAATTTATGATTGGGGGCTGGAGTGATGGCTCAGTGGTTAAGAGCACTGGCTGCTTTTCCAGAGGACCCCAGTTCGATTTCCATCACCTACATGGTGGCTCACAACAGTCTGTAACTCTAGTAACAGAAGACCCCACACCCTCTTCTGACCTCTGAGGGCACCACAAATACCTGTACATAGACATGTATGCAACCGAAACACTTATACACATAAGATAATAATAAAGTGAAATCTTTTAAAAAATTATAATTGTTAGTGCTAAGAGTGCCATTTTGTATATGTTGTACAAAATGGTAAAAGTATATTTAGGTCCATGCTCAAATTGTTGGAAATTCTATCTTAATTTAAACGAAAATTCACTGAACAATTTTTGTGTGTGTATGAAACTGAAGTCAGGAACTGAAACAATTTAAAAACACGTAACATTTGAATATAACTCAGAGAGAGATACACTAATTTGATGCATGCTCAGTAGTGACAGGAAATTTAACTCTTTGTTTTTAAAATCAAATGATTATGTGTCTATAATAACAGAAAACATATACAATGGTGGGCATTAAATGCTTATTTTGTGTACTGGGTGTATAAAATAGGTACACAAATTAAACATTTACTAACAGTAAGCAATAGATTATTTTGAAACATTTCTTTGGTATATCTATAAACAGTACAGTAAAAATACAAGTTTGCAACAGATAGTGTTTCGAATGTGAGCTGTTGTGTTTCTTTGGCATGTAAACATATGCAGCCCAGGCTTTTGTGTGTTCAGAACCTCAGCTTAACCATGGTGAAGCCCTGTGAAACACCATGGGCAAGTGCCATCAGAAACATTGTGGATCCATTACACATTCAATTTTGAATTCATATTTTGTCATTGTGCATTCAGAAATCCAATACCAAACGTTTGCAACCTCCATACATTGTTATGTGACCCCCATATGAGGTGATATGCATAGTTTAGGCAGCTGTAGTTTATATTCCATTTTCCTTATCTATTCACCTGCCACTGGACATTTGGGTTGTTTCATCTTTTGAATATTCTGAATAATCTGTGAACACGTGAAAGTGTCCATGAGATCTGACTTGCAGTTTGGGGGTGTGCTAATGTTTTAGATAACTGTTTTCTAAAGCACCCTCACTCCCCCACTGCTTGCCATTGTCTAATTCCTCTACATTCTCATGTACATGTGTTCCTTTGATAGCGGCTATCATAACTGACCTATGTTTCCATACAAACACTGATACCTGTTGACCATTTGTGTATCTTCTTTGGAGAATGTCTATGTAAGTCCTCTGCTGATTACAAACATTATTTTTCTTTGGTGTGTGCATTTGTGTGACTGTATTCCTGTCCCAGGGTGGCTGTAGAGGCCAGAAGGTGATAATAGATCCCCCTGAGCTGCTTTACAGGCTGTTGTGAGCAACTGACATGGGTGCTGGGATCTGAACTCAGGTTTTCTGAAAGAGATCTGAGTCATCTCTCCAGCCCCCTTTGTTGATATTTTAATCAGAATGTGCTGTTGTCAAAATGTAGATATGTAATTGTTGTAGATACCTTAACCCTGAATGCTTCAGTTCTGTATGTAAAAACAGTGCTGTATTTTCATGGACCTGTATACAGTTCTTGAAGTCATCTCTGAATTACATTTAATAGTCAAGAAAGTGCAAGTGCTTCATAAACCATTGTCTTACTTTGTCGTTTTGGGGATGATGAAAAGAAAGTTCGCACATGTGCAGTGCAGGTCAGATTATTTTTTTCTCCTGAGTATCCTGTGTGAATGCATTTGCTTAAATCTGAGGTGTGAGATCCACAGGATCCGAAAGTTGACCCTCTTCTGAGCCTTCACCCCGCTTCCTAAACTTGGTCTGCAGGTGTCTTCCCATTCCACTAGTGACCGACTGGCTTGCTAGACTGCTGGGCTGGGAACTGACTGCAGGTGTCACTGCTCACTTGGAGGTCTCGGCTGACCCGCCATGCTTCTCTGGGGTGGTGCAGGTTCCTGAGGCCCTCTTCTAATCCCCTTGTCCCTGTTTCTCTCCCTTGGCCCACTGAGTGCCTCCTGGTTTGGTTCAGCCTGACAGGCCAGCTCTTAAGTCTGACCCAGCTCCTGATCTCCCCACCTGGCTTCCTGCCTCAGTCCTTCTCTCAGGCCTTTCCTGGCTACTTCTTCCTGGTTCGGCTTCCCAGAGCTCATGCCTCACTCCCACAGTCTCTCCATCTCCATGGCTGCCTTCTCTGCTCAGTGGGGAACTTTTCCACTGTGTGAAAATGTCTTGTCCTCTTCACAGTGGCATTTATCCAGAATGGGGGCCTAGAATGCAGTTCAGTGGATAAATAGACTGCGGAGAAAGAAGAAAAAGTGTAAGACAAAAGACGGAGACAGAGAGGAGGTGTGGGGAGAAGAGAGGGCCTAGACTGTCCCAGGCTTGCTTGTGTCAGGCCTCGGGTGCCAGACGCTCTGTGAGGAGCCTGTCCTTTCTCTGCCCAGCTCCTCTGGTCCTGGCTCCCTGGTACTATATTCAGAGTTCCCGGATGAGGCCCAGTGCTGTGTCCTTTATTTCTTGTTCTTTTTCTTCCCATACTTTACATAATAAAGCTTCTATTTTCCTTTTGGAGTCAGCAAACTGAAGAAATGGCCTTATTAAAGACATTAATGAAGAACTCAGGAAGTAGCTTGGGGAGGGGCCTGGAGAGGTAAAGTTTGTCTCTCTCTCTCTCAGCACAGTTGTGCAAATGCATTTTGAGTTTCAGGGCCTGGGAGACTTGTGAAGAACAAAGGAGCCTGAGAGTCCCAGAGCTTCTGGGAAAGAGGTCCTTGTTTATGCCTGTTGGAACCGATTTGGTCAAGTGTTTGTTTAAAGGGGATGCCACTTGGTAAGCAACACCAGGCTCTTTGGGGGTTTGTTCCAAAAGACTTTTGATTGGTTGGAGAGCTGCCCTGTTTACTCATAGCTGGCAGAGTGTGTGGCTGGGACGGCAGTCCCAGCACTACCTAACACCCAGCGAACTTCTCTGTGACCCCTCCAGACAGAGCCAAGCCCACATCAGTGCCCAGCCCTCACCCCCTTGCCGGCTCTTGCTAATGCTGGCTGGTTAGGTTTTGGTTTTTGCAGAAAGAGGATTAAAGGTGCGAATAAGTCATGGCAGGAAGTTGAGCACCACAGTGCCCTCCAGGTGCTTTAGTGTGGTTTCAGGGAGCAGGCTGTAGCCTCAGCTCTCAGATGAGAAAACTCAGGCCCAAAGTCCCCAAGGGTGGGATGCAGGGATTTGGTTCCAGCTGGGCCCAGTAAAGAGCCCGTCTCACTTCAGTCAGGTTTGGCCGTCATCATCTTTGTATTCTTTGCAGTCCCTTCTGTCTTCATGCCTGGGATACCGTACATGATGGGAGACTTAACTTGTGTTGTGATGTGTTCAGTAGGATTACACTGAGCTCTCGGGGGTGGGGTGGGGAGCTGGAAAGATGGCTCAGAGGCAGAGCCAGGCGGATCTCTGAGTTCAAGGCCAGCCTGGTCTACAGAAAGATGGCTCAGCAGTTAAGAGCACCTGCTCTTCCACAGGACCCAGGTTCAATTCCCAGCACCTACATGACAGCTCACAACTGTTCCAGGAGACTTGACACTCCCACACACACATGTAGACAGAACACTAATGCTCATAAAATAAAAATAAATAAATTAAAAATCAAACAAACAACTGAGCTCTGGGCTCTGGTGCCAGCAGTCTTTAGTCACAATGCTAGACTAGGCACCAGAGATCAGAGATGGGGTTAGATTGGGGCAGCTTGGTGCACTTGCATGTCGTCTCTCGCTGGGCACTGGGCATGTCAGCACCCTATGTTCTTCTCTTGGGTGGAACAGCTGAGGCAAAGAGCTTATTCTGCACAGAAGAGCCTATCTATAACACTGAGCCAGCGGATGATAATGCAATAGACAGAGGAATAGATCACGTATTGAATGTCACTGAATTGTAATTTTAGGTCAAAGTAAAATCACAAAAACAAACAGTGGGGATAAGAGTTTGTTGCTTCACCCCCTGCTCTGTCTCAGGCAGCACAGGATCCTCAGTGTGGGAGGTGGGGGCTGAAGTCTCACCCCCTGCTCTGTTTCAGGCAGCACAACAGGATCCTCAGTGTGGATGGAAGCCAGCTGAAGTTGTACCTGTCCTTGGAAGTTCTGGATCTCAGCTTGAACAACATCACGGAAATCCGGAGCTCTTGTTTCCCGAATGGCCTGCGTGTAAGGGAGCTGTAAGTGTCTCTGCCATCCATGTACCCCAGCTTCCAGGCCTTGTAGTGACTTCCCTGGTGCTCAGTCCTAGACACAGGATGGGTACTTGCTTCACTCTGGCCATGGCTGGGCTAAGTCCATGAGGTTGTACAGACCTTTGGCAGGCCAAGAGTGGGGTCTACCCTTGGTCCCTTGGGCATCCATTTTAGAGCATTTGCAAACCCTGTGGTGTCACAGGTGGAGGGCAGCCCTGAAGTAGGAAAGATTAATTGGCTATCTAAGGAACTTGCCTCTCACAGTGCAGAGCCCAGAAGTCAGGCCCAGTCTCTCTGCTCACAAGTCTAGTTTTGCTCTCATGCTCTGAGCTGTCTCCCAGAGGAACTTGGAGGGAGTGGTTGGGTGGTGAAGGTGCATCCCAGGAAGACAGGTTCAAAGACAGTGTATCATCAGCGACCTTTCGAATAAGCTGTGTTGTGCCTGGCTCCTTGGAGAGGGCAGTTACTCAGCTTTGTAGTTGTTTAGATGTCTGTTTGTTTTTCTAAAAACATGTCTCAGGACCTGCCTCACACTGAGTGGATGGCAGACAGGAGTGAAGAAGCTAAACCTATGTAGCCACTTGCTGCAGGGAGGAACACACTGCTTTTGGGGAGGAATTAAGACTCAAGCTAAAGACAGTTCCTAGTTATGAATGTGTTTCATCTCCTGTCTTGCTGCTGCTTCTGAGTTACTCTGCTGCTCATTTGCAAGGCTGCTTTAGGGGTCACTGTGACCCATCTTCTCAGGAAGGATGACACTTGGTACATCTTTTCCAAGTCATTCTGAGACTCCAGGAAGAGAAGTGATTGCTTTCGAGGGTTCATCAAGGCACAAGAATTGGGAACAAGAGGCCCTGACTTCTATAAAGCCCTGGGAGGGGCTTTCAAAAGTGTCCAGCTACCACCTGGTGCTTCTTATGTGGCACAGAGAAGCACTGACTGCCACCCGGGGTAGCATTGTCCTGTCCCTGCACAGATGCAGAGGGCACTTTCTGCTTGGCGGCCGTTGACTGCCGTGTCTTCATCACACCGAATGCTCTGTGCTGAGAACAAACTGTCTGGCCCCATCTAGAGTTCTTGTGTGCCCTGCTCTGGCTGCTGCCTGAGGGCGGGGTCAGAAGTGCCTCACCGCTCTTGACAAAGCCATTTCGGTTGGGGAGTCTCTGTCTGTCACATTTTCACTCAGGCTTTTGTCTGGGGAGGCAGGAGGAGAGTGTGGAGTGGAGTGGCCTCTCGGGAGGGGACTGTATTGTTGGCTATGCCTTGTCTTTCTACTTCTTGATAGAATTTGTTCTGTGAGCTGCTTGCATCTGAGTTGTACACTGCCCTGTAAGAGTCCCCTCCTGTGTGGTCACAGGAGGCTTCCCTGACATGCATAATGTGTAGCCCTGTGAAGATGTATGTCTTGTTTTTTAAAGGACTCACAGAGGACTCTTAAGTACTTCTTGAAGGTGTTAGAATTATTTAAATGAATGGTTTGCACATTTTCATTATGTAAATCATACACTCAGACCCACTTCAGGATTAAATAAAGGCTGTTTCTCCGAAGCGTAAAATCCACTGACCTTGCCTCCTAATTGACTCTTGCTTTTAGGGCTTTTCTGTCCAGTGTGAACTAGTTGGTGGTGAAGAAGGACCCCGCAGATTCTCTTGAGGCAGGCCTTGTGCTGTTCTGCTGGTGTGTGGAAAGGTTAGCATCCTCCCCACCAGCAGCAGCATAGTGTGCTGAAGCATGGCTTGCCTCGGTGTCTTCTCTTCACCAGACAGTCTGCTACCAGCATTCCCAGGTTCCCCGTCTTCGAGTCAGGATGGGCTTGGCAGCCTGGAGATGACCGACCCGACTCAGCGGAGATCTGTCCCGCTGGGGTGTCTTAGGCTGTCCCTAGCAGACCCTGCTGGGTCTGGTGCTGTAAGGAGTGAGGAAGGCCCCCTACTGGCACTACATCTTCTCTCCTGAATCATTACAGCAACTTGGCAAGCAACCGCATCAGCAGCCTGGAGTCTGGAGCATTTGATGGTCTGTCACGGTCGCTGCTGACTCTTCGTCTGAGCAAAAACAGGATCACCCAGCTTCCTGTGAAAGCATTCAAGCTACCCAGGCTGATACAACTGTGAGTACAGAAACCTGCACTTTAATTAAGGTTAGCCAAACTTTATGGGGGCCAAATTTCCCCGAGGACTCTGTACTAATCGCCACTCCTTCCCCCCTCCCCCTTGGTAAAGCTCTACATAAACTATCATTTATGACCCTACTGCAGCACCTAATAAAAGCAAATTAGGAGTTGGTCTGGTGTCAGCAGGCTCCCTCAGATGGCCTCGGAAAAGACCCACACGCCTGCATGCATGCTTGTCCTCACTGACACTGAGCTTCTGAAATACAGTCCCTGACTCTTGCTGATGGCTTTTGCTCTCTGAACTCCAGATCCTCCTGCCTCAGCCTCCCAAGTGCTAGGATTTCAGGCGTGCACCACCATTCCCACCTCAGTTCCAGTCTTAGCTCAGGTTTTAGTGAGGGTCTGTACCTTGGACACGAAGTTATCTCTGCCTTCTTCAATTGTTTGGTATGAAGCTAACCTGAGCAGAGGCAGCCCCCTCTTCGTTTCCTAAGTTTTAGAAGGTTAACTGGTTTGTTTTTGTATAAAAGCATGTATTTGTGTGTCTCTAGATATCATAAATAGCAAAAGGTTGCTAAAAAACTGACATTAACCAAAACTTCCCAGCCAGTGAACGCCTTTTCAGCTTGTTTGTTTTCCTGTGTCTTCCTTTTAGCAGAAGAGTGTATTTCAGGAAAATGAGCTAAAATTCAAAATGTGGTTTAAACAGAACGGAGCAGTTGCAGGTCAGGCTGGCACGAGGTGGAGCGTGTCCTGTCCTCACGCTCTGTGCCCCACCCCCATGGGTGCCGGAGCTTTGCCGCTTTGCTCTTTTCCGTCTAAAAAGCTGAAGACGCTGTGTGTGAAGCAGGGTCATGAGACACTGCAGAAATACCTGGGGAAAACCAGGGCTTCCCAGTTAGTGCTGTGCTCTCCTCTCCCACCTTCCCCAGGGTTGCTGATGGGGTCCAGCTGACCTAGAGTCCTGCTCTCTCTTGTCAACTAAGACCGTTCTGCTAGGACTAGGGACCAGGAGTGTGTGTGCTCCCGTCCCCCACGTCTCCACGAGCAGTCACTTCTTTGCACTGTAGGGCCCTCTGTCAGATGCCCGAGTGGAAGGTTTGCTGCTCTGTGATACCCAGTAGTTAGGATTTTCTTGGTCAAAGCATCTGGTGTGGATTTCGGTTGCTGAGAACTTCAGCTAAGGAACGTACCTCCTGAATACATGCCGAGGGCCTGCTGTAAAATCATGAATGATGACTGTTTTCAGGGAAGATATGTGGGTGCTTATGCTCCCACGGTACCAGGGCCAGCACGGAGGGAGCTATGCAGTGTACTACTTGTACCGCATCACCCATGCTGTTGACAGTGTCAGTGTACCAGCTGAGGTGTGCCCTTGGTTCCCCTAAGACTCTTCCTCCATAGTTTCCACGTTGACTCAAAAACCTGCTTGAACTTCTGGAATGGTGCAGCTAGACGTGCACATGGGGGGTTCTGATCTGACGGCTTCGTCTCCATAGGGACCTGAATCGGAATCGGATTCGGCTGATTGAGGGTCTCACGTTCCAGGGGCTCGATAGCTTGGAGGTGCTGAAGCTTCAACGGAACAACATCAGCAAGCTGACAGATGGTGCCTTCTGGGGGCTGTCTAAGATGCATGTGCTGTAAGTGCGGGCATCCCTTCTGGGCTCTGGGAGGACATGAGCATGGGCTCTTTGGAGCATGTATGCACTCACACATTCATTCTGCTGGGTGTAGTGGCTCCCTGGACCTAGTCCCCTGCTCTTTGGGCCTTCTTCTGCATGATGGACTAAAGCTCGGGTTGTTTTTCCTGCAAGATGAGAGAAGGTTCTAGTATACACATGGTCAGCTAAGGAGCGGAAGGAGATGGACTGCTCCAGTCTGTGGGCCTGCTCTCCACCCCCACTTCCTCCACGAACCTAAGACTCCAGAGTGATTCCCTCCCCACATCCTCTCCACTCACACACTTTTAGCAAGTCCTTTCCTTCCTCACGCTGGGTCGATGGTCTTTCTTGATGTGCAGGTGGGCCAAAATGTATAGTTCATCTTGGGAGATTTATTCCTGTCTTGTGAGCTAATCAAGACACGGAGTGCAGATGTGCAGCTTTTATCAGGGGAGTTTCCAGCCACATGTGTGCAGCAGCAGAGCTGTCTGCTGCCAGAATAATGAAAGAGAATAGCAGAGAAGCAATTCCTGATCTTCTGATTTTAAGTCTCTGCAATTGTTTGAATCTGCACAGCCAGGCAGTAAAGGTGCTGTCATGTCCCGAAGGTGGTCACCCTCTCTGCCTTTGGTTCTCTGGTTCTCAGGTTTGCCAGTGGCTCCTTCCAGGTTAACACAACTGTACCACTGTCTTTACCTGTGTCTGTCAGTGGTTCAGCTGGCCAACTCCCTTACTCCCTGCTTCCCGGGCAGATTACATCACAGCCTGTACATCTGCTATTATCTTTGTAGCTGAAACCAAGGCCGGAAGCCTGGGCCCCCAGCCACCAGTGTGTTGCCCGTTCTCTTCCTCAGAAGCATCTTCCACGGCCTGCCCCTTCCCACACACTCACTTTGTATGGCACGAACAGGAGGAGCCTGCTGCTCCGCTTCCTGCTGTTCACACTTTCCACTTCTCATTAACTGGATGTCAGTTTCCTATGTTCATTTTGGAATCTGAAACCAAAATGGTCACTTGCTGAGATCAGAGTTCTCAGAAGAAAACTGGTTACCCACCATTTGGTTTTTATGTTAAATCTGCAAATAAGGAGTGGTAATGTTTCTTAGTTTTATGTTTGTTTGTTTGTTTGTTTTTAATATACTAAGCACTCATGATTTGAACAGTGGGAGAAAGTCAGATGGACCAAAGCAAATTCCATTTGCTTAAACTTCCTCTCTAATACCAAACAAAATGGACATACTTCTCCATTCTGTTAATGTGCTAATGACCACATCTGATATGGGCTGGCCTCCTGCTTGCTGTCTGTGTGACAAGGGAATGGCAGTCTCTTCATCCTGTGAACCCCTCTGCAGGCACCTGGAGTACAACAGCCTGGTGGAAGTGAACAGTGGCTCCCTCTATGGCCTCACGGCCCTGCATCAGCTGCACCTCAGCAACAACTCCATCTCTCGAATTCAGCGCGATGGCTGGAGCTTCTGTCAGAAGCTGCATGAGCTGTAAGTCCAGGGCAGCGGTCTAGGGCAGCGGTCACTCATAGTACCCGGTGAAGTATCTAGGAACCACTGGCCCGACTCACCCACAGGGTCCTGATGAGGAGGCAACCCAGAGGCAGGTGATCTGTTCAGGAAGAAAGACCCATGCGGAACCACTGCCCCCAGGCCTTAGGCTTGGAGTCAGCAGCGAAGGAGAGGATGTGCCAGAGAACTGAGGCCTAGGTGTCATCACAGCACCAGTACTTCATGTGTATTTCTTGAGTGAAAAAGTCCCATTAGTGTAGGACAGCAACACAGAAAGATGGTGACATGCTGACAGTGGGGGATCTCCACCATCCTTTCCTCAGACAATTTCTCAGGACACTGGGTTCATTCCTGCCCCATCTGTGTCCTAGTGCCTGATGGTGGATGTGTGGAGATGCAGCGTCCCTTAGGTCCTTGGGGAGGTTCCGGGACAGGGTTTCCAGGTTGTACCCTTGCTCCTGAGAATAGTAGTGACAGACTCCCCTGATGGGGGGCGTGTGGCCTAGGCATCCCTTCACAGAAGACACACTGTAGTGCCAGAGCCCAGGACTCAGCAGACATCATGTGCCCCTTTGTTCCTGCCCTCTGTCTAGTCGTTCTTCCTATTTAATAGATGCCAGGAGGTTTATTTGGGGGAGGTCCAGAGGTTGGTTTGCTTGCTTGCTTGCTCGCTTGCTTGCTCCATCCATCCATCCATCCATCCATCCATCCATCCATCCATCCATCCATCAATTTTATTTGGCTAGGCTTGGCTACAGGAAAAGATGGATCCACCAAAGCAAATGATTGGTAGGAACGCCACACCTTGCTCAGCCTCTCTTGTGTGTTTTGACTTCACTAGGCATCCTTAGAGACACTTCAGCCTGATGCTGACTCACAGCCTGTGTTTTCCTCTGGTCATCTCTACTCTGGATGCTACCTATGGCCCTCAGTGTATATGTCTCTCTATACCTCCACATAGTCCCGCTCCTTACTTTGTATTCATTACACTTAGAGCTAGTGTTCATTCTTTGGGTTTAGCTTCTTGCTACCTCCAGAAGCTGCTGTTAACCACTGCCCATGGTACTGAGTGCCATTGACCAGCCCTTGATTTGTGGTTTTCTGTTGGGGGCTAGGAGTCGTAGGGGAGGGAGGGGCCTTATAGGTAGTCAGTCTAGTTCCCAAGCAAGGACAGTCCTGGAATACACCAGAAAGTGTTTGAGCCCCTAGAGTTGAGGCAACATGGAAAGGTAAACTAGGCAGACCCTTGAGTTCCCTCCTGTTTCTGCCTGGCAGTATGACACTCTCTTGTGCCCTTTAGAGAAAGGGAAGAATCTCTGGAGTGTACTGGACTAGTCCTAGCAATTTGCTCCATATTAGAAAGCCTCAGCCAGGTGAAAGATTGCTTTCCAGCAAGTTCTTGCCCTTCCTTTAAGCTCAGTGCTTTAATTGCAGGTGAGGATGTAATTTGGGTCTCCTGCTAGTCTTTGCAACTGATAGACACTATGACTTAGTTCTCTAAGAGGGACAGAATAGTGTTCACTGCCACCTTTAAAGCCACATTAACCTTCCTTCAGTTAATTCAGTTTGCTTCTTTCTGAACCAGTCCAGGTGTAACTTTCTAACTGTAGATAACTAATATGTCACATAACCAACCCAGTGTTGTGCAGTAGTGCCGGGAAGAGCTGGATTCTGACAGAGAGGCAAAGTGTATGCTTTGAGGCATGATCCCTGTTGATGGGTGTAGTCTTCACAACCCAGGCCTTCTGTGTCACCCTGCTAAGATGGGAGGTCCTTGGTTTGGCTGTCCCAGGCAGTGGCTCGTGGTGCCCTCTGCTGGCCGATACAGGGAGTGTAGCTGTGGCTTCCTTGCTCAGTGTAGAGCCCTTCCAGATTCTGTTTACTGTGTCAGTCTCTGCCGAGAGGGGTCTTTCATTGCCTGAACCAAGACCAGCAATGGAGGGGCCTGGAGCCTAGAGGTCTGGGTTGTATGACAGGTGTCTACAGTGTGTATAAGCAGTAGTCCTCAGTTTTGTGGCACTGGTTTCATGACCTGCATAATCATTTCGTTATCAGACTAGATGAGTGTTGACCTGATGGGTTTCTTTCTGTATGGCCACTTTTACTCAGGGTTCCTGAAGACATGCTTAAGTAGCCTCTTCCTGGTGAGGTCAGGCCAGTCATGGCATGACTGCTCGAGAGAAGAGGGCATCCATTTAGCTCAGTGGTGACATTTGTCTTCCTCTTCTCTTCCTCAGGATTCTGTCCTTCAACAACCTCACGAGGCTGGATGAGGAGAGCCTGGCCGAGTTGAGCAGCCTCAGTATCCTGCGCCTCAGCCACAACGCCATCAGCCATATCGCTGAAGGCGCCTTCAAGGGACTCAAGAGTCTACGGGTCTTGTAAGGATTTTGCTTTTGAGGGTGACAGAATGAAGGGTACCCCGGTGGGAGAGCAGACTGCAAAGTGCCTGCTTTATTGAGAGTCCCCTCTTGCTGGCTGCTAGTCAGAACCGGACCCAAAGCTGGCCTGCTATGGGAAGCTGGACTCGAACTTTTATATCATTGACAAAAAAATAATCATTGAGCAGAACAATCTTTTCTTTCCCAGGGTGGTGCCGAGAGAGGGATGAGAACTCTTGAAAAGCCGTTGTTGTCAGTCATTCTCAGTACATGAGGCAGGACAGGGAGGTCTGGAAAAGCATGCCTGCACAGGGTGCCTGCAGCAGCAGCAGCAGCAGCAGCTAGACAGTGCTGTGTGTTTATTCTCCACTTTTCTGCCTGTGACTTCTCATGGATTTTTCTTTCTGAGCAGGGAGGGTGGTGGTTTTGTTCATTGGCTTTTTAGGGCAGGGTCTCTGTAGCCCAGGCTAGTCTCAAGCTCCTATAATGGAGGCTGAACTTGAACTTGTGGCTGTCTTCCCATCTCAAGCACTAGGATTACAGGTGTGTAAGCCTCTGGGCCTGGCTGTAAATTTGGAGGATTTTTTCTCATGTTGCTGTAGCTCAAACCCGGGGCCTTGGGAATGATAAGTGTGCTCTCTTCCACTAAGCCACACTCCCAGCTCTGACTTCTGTGTTTAGATCCTAGGTGTTTTGTTTTGTTTTCCTCCAAGTCAGTGTCATGGTCACTTTCCTGCTACTTGAAGCTCTCAGTGGATCTGGTATCCACAAGAGAGGGAAATGAGGTCTGTGTCCTTGCTTGAGCCTCATTAGGGAGTGATGTAACAAAGAGGAAGTGAGAATGTCATGTCCTTTAAAGTGTCCAGTTGGGTGAGGCTGCTAGAAGTTGCTGAGGGTGCTTTTCTGGGACTTTTCATAGAACTTTTCAGTGATAAACATTAGGCAGATTCCTAGCAGCCCTGAGCCTAAAACTCCCAGAAGGGCATAGGGTTCTCAACAGACAGAAGGAGCAGCTTCAGCTGCCGCCTTCTCCAACATGGTCCTCTGCTGGGGGGGTACACCTGTCATGTGCCTGGAGGAAGGCCTCTACACTCACACCTGGCAGAGTGGGCTTTAGGAGTGAGTCACTGCTGGTGAGTGTGAAAGAGCTAGTGCCCAGCCATTCAAGCTGAGGTCAGTCTGCGAGCCCTTGAGAGGCCTGAACAGAAAGGCCAGAAACATTCAGGCTGAGCCGGCCTGAAAGAGAGAAAGACTTTGGTAGGCAAAGCCCAGAGCAGGAAGACAGGCACACAAATCACAGCCTGGACCTCTGCTGTACATCATCTAAAGATGACCAGGAGAGGGGAGGTCCCTTCCAGCAGCATGTTCTCGTAGCTTCATGCTGGAAAGTGAAGGTCACAGCAAGCATCTTGCACTTATATCCCAGCTCCACTCCCAACTGGCGGTGACTTTCCAGCTTGTTCCCAGAGCCAGGAGCTGCATCCCTCTCTGTTCTTAGTCATATCTGCAGGGATTCTGGAAAGGGATGTGCAGAGACCATGGCCCTGTGAAGATCTGGGAAGAACAAAGTGTGAGGAGAGTAGGGGCTGGCTGCCAGGTGTGGTATGCTGCTGGGCACTGTGGCCCGTTCTTGGAAGCTCAGAGAGGAAGCTGAAGTACTAACCTTGTCCAGGCAGTCTGGGGCTGAGGAGTTGGCTTTATTTTTCCTGGCCTGGCAAGTGGGCCACAAGACTGACTCAGCACGCAGATGTCTGCTCTGGCTCAGAGTCTGGTGCTGATAGGCCTCATGAGGAGCAGGGTGCTGGTCCCAGACTCAGAGGCCAGCCTGAAGGAACACCAGGGCAGAGAGAGCCCCATCATTGCCGTCCCTTTCTTCCACATACCTTTCAGTGTCCTGGTTGAGCCCAGAGAGAGAACTGTGGTTAATACAAGAGAAGGCAGGAGTCATTTGGGCCAGAGGTCTGCTTTGTGGAAGTGGGGGACTCACCTGGCTTCTTCTGGTGTACTCTCTGCTGTTTCCCACCCTGGAGCCATCCAGAGTATTTGATGGGTATGCTGGCTTCACTGGGAGCAGAAGCAAGGTCACACTGCAGAGTGTGCAAAGGGATTTTCTCCAGCCACACTTCTGGGGCAGTACATAATGCCGTGCCCTCTGGGGTACACTAGATGCTTTGGGCCTCCTGGTGAAGGCCTCAGCATGGGGCTGGTCTCCCTCCACAGAGCAGAATGAAGCCAGAGCTCAAGAGGGAGGGTGAACTTGTCTTTGTCTTCTTCTCAGGGACCTGGACCATAATGAGATCTCAGGTACAATCGAAGATACCAGTGGTGCCTTCATGGGGCTTGACAACCTCAGCAAACTGTGAGTATTTCTGAGTGTGCAATTCTGTAAGCTCTGGGCTGCACTCTTGCAGCTTCCTTGGGTCTCTGTGGGCCCACAAAGGCCAGCAGGAGGCCTTCTGCTGTGTGCTGAGAAGAGGCTGAGGACTGGTGTGAGGGCTCCATAGTGCTTCCAGGCTGCTCTCCTCAGTCTTTGTGCTGTCCTGTGTGGTGGTCCTTAGGCTGCTGGTCTTGGGCCTTCACAGCCCGTCCAAAAACACTACATGTTTTGTCCTTTGCACAGAAGGGTGTGGCTGCCTTCCTCAGTTTCTAGAAAATGTGTGAAATGTCTCTGAGTCACTTGATAGTTTCGAGGCTCTTGTTGGTATTTTGCTGTTGATTGTGATCTCTAGTAAAGCAGCCATTATTTGAATTTGAACTCAATCTTGGGAGTCTTTGCCCTGCCCTCCTAGAATTTGCCAGTTGCTGCCATAGGCTCATGTCTGTGTGAGGTTCCTGGTGACCTCATGAGGACGGGCTCTATGACCACCTTTAGAGGTCAGGTGAGTCACGTGAAGGGACTGACCCCAGACCTTGTAGGTGGCAGGTTCAAGTTTGTGCACCTGGCTGTGGAACTGGTATACTCACTCTCTTGCCCAAGTTTCAGAATGGCTCTGGAGTTCTGCTGCTGGGGGCCTGCCCACAGCCAGCTTGTGAGGGAGGGAGCGTTTCTGGACCTCATAGAGGAAGTACCTAATTAGAACCTGAGTGATGTGTAGAAGCAGTACAGTGCCACACTCTCACCTCCAGCTCCGCCCTGGCACTGCTCAGGAGGGAAGGGGGGTTCTATGGAGGGTGCACATGAAGGGAAATATGTGGGGTGTAGAGAAGTGGGGCCTCCTGCCTGGATGGGCGCTCCCTGTTGGGAGGAAGGTTTGTCCATGCCATGGCTCCTTCTGAGAACATGAGTACATGTTCCCCCACCCTGCACACACTGTGGTGCCTTTGTGGTTGCTTTAGCCAGCAGTGTCCTGGCCTTTGGGAGCCTTTGGCTGGGCTGGCCAGATGTGTAAGAGGGTTTAAGAAGTGATATCTGAGGTCACTGTCGGATCTGAGTCCTTACTAGGGGGGTCAGGCTAACCACCTCTTCCCTGGAGCACCATCCAGCCCAGGGAGCCATCAGTAACTGCTAGCTTGAGAGCCACACCCCACATTACCCCCAGGTATCTGCTGAGAGAGGTCTCAGCCTATCAGCAGAGTGATTGGCGCTGTGTAATCGAGAATTTGTTTTATTGCTGTTGTCGCCATTAGAACCAACAGCTGCCCTCACTGTAAGAGGTCAGTGTGACTAATATTTAGCGGATGAAATAAAGCACAGCCTTTCCCTAGATCTAGTTTATGGGAGACTTCACTAAACAGCTCAGTTTGTTTTTACTGGGACCTGGAGCACATGGTGCCCTGGCTTTGGGGATCTGAGTAAATGCAGTCATTGGCAGTCTCGCAGACACACTTGGGGTTCAGTGTCCCATGAGCTCTTAATTGTTGCTAGTTTTGTGGCTGAGGAACCAAAGTGAACACGACCACCAGGTTTCTGGGCATTTGGTATATTTAAAGTAAGAATTTCAGATTTCGAGTTGTGGAAGCATTTTCAGGGTGAGATTGTTTTGTGTCTACACAGACTGCCCCTGAGAGAAGAGAAGGTGGAGAGGTCATTGGCCTGTCTGCCCTTCCTTCACCTTACAAAGGCTGGAAACAGTAGGCTTTGCCTAAAGGCTGAATTGACTGCTACCCCCCCCCGGGGGGGGGGGGCAAGAATCTGTTTCTAAAGAAGCCTCTTGGTGTGGTTTGGAACCCTTGGGAGCAGGTGGAACCGGCACCTCTGTCTGTGTTCCTTGCACTGTTCTGGGATGTAAGCCACGTGGTGGGTGATGGCTAGGCCATGGTGCAACTTGGGCTTTGCAAGTATCCCGTCACTTTCATTAGCTTCCAGCAGCAGGCTGGTCCTCCCTGTGACCTCTGTCTTCCATAGGTGGAGGATGGCCAGCCTCCAGCCCAGATCATATCCCTGGTTCTTGCTGGGATCCTCACCAAGAAATACTGCTCTCTTGGCAAGAGTGGAGCCAGACTAGCCTTGTCCAGGGCCTTTCTCCTCTGTCCACTTTAAACACTTCTGCTCAGCCTTGTGGATTTTGACATTTCCCAAGCATCTAGCCTGCTCAAAGATGACTGCTAGAAAATTCTGGAAGACATTAAAATTGAGGGGCAGGGCTGATGACAAGCATTACTTCGGGCTGTCCTGAGAGATGCTCTCATCAGAGTCCTCAATAATAAAGAAGGAACTTTGTATGTAATTGTCTGGTGCACTCTAGGGTCTCTCCCTCTGGTGGGAGCTCTGTGCTCAGTACCCAGAACCGGAACACTCTGTGTATATTAAACTGAATATTCACTGCTGAGGCCAGTATTAGAACTGCCAAAGTCCTGTCCCGTGCTCAAAAGCCTAAGGGTACAGACTTTAGTTACCTGGAAAGCTGACTGTGACACCTCAGCTACCTGGGATTTAATGAACTTATGGTCTACTACATAGAAATTCTGGGCTCTTGCTCAAGAAGCCGGAGTATAGGCCCTCTTCTCCAGGCCCTAAGGATAAGGACCATGACAGCTGCGTCCTGGCCACCATAGTGTATGACAGACACAAAGAGCTATGAAGCTGTATGGAGGGATACCCACCATCCTGTTCTCTTCTGGTCGTTTGTGACCCTTTATGCCCACAATGCAGTGCATGGAGGTGGATGGCAGACTTTAGTACCAGTTCACACTGCCTTCTGACTCTCCTTCTCTCACTAAAACAGTAACCAGCCTGGTTTTCCTGCAAGGCTGCCGCCCTGACAAACCTCCTACCTCCCTGGGTGGTCCTAGGCCAGACAACATGGCATGGCTATGGTGATTTTCACTTGACACTACAGGGCTCTCGTGAGACTGAGTGGAATATGCAATTCCAGCCTGTTGTCAGCATGGAATTGTAATAAAGCCAGAGGTATTTCATTTCGGAGTGGGGATGGCCTGTGTACTGCAGCCGTGTAGCCCCCTCCAGGTCAGCACCGCACCCACCTCTCTAGACACTTGTCAGACACTGTCCTGACACTTTGTTTTCTTTGTCCTATGCTCTTTGGTCCCTCCTCCTGTCTACCCTGGGCCTGGATGTTTGGAAACTACAGAACTCTGTTTGGAAACAAGATCAAATCTGTGGCTAAGAGAGCATTCTCAGGGCTGGAAGGCCTGGAACACCTGTAAGTATCCTGCCAGACCCTGCTGCCCCACAGGCCTGCTAAACATGGCTGCTGGAAAAGTCTGCTAGCAATTTAATCACTTCTTTGTAAACCGAGAAACAGGCTGTTTGGAAACACCATCTGCTTCCTTCTCATTATAAGCTTCAACTTCGGCCTTTATTTTGCCTATGCCAGGAACACTCACAGAGCGTGTAGTCGCCTGGTGTGCTCCTAATTAACTCAATTGGTATTTGAACCTTCCTCCCACCTGCTGGACTACATCACCCTGTATCAGACTCCTTGAAGAGTCCCTGAGCTATTGTTACTTACATAAAGATACTTTCTCCTGGCAAAGCCAGGCAACACCCTCCCTTTTAGCAGCTAAGCCTAGCACATGCTAGGAGCTTTTCTGCTGGGATGCTTGCCTAAGGGACCTTGGGACAAAGTAGGCAGCTCCAGTCCTGAGAGGTTTATACTGTTGTTGGGAGTGGATGCCTCTAGTGCCTGACTCTTAGTTTTAGTCTTCTTTGAATCAAGGTTAGCCTTTGTTCTGCTGGGTAATTTTTTTTCTCTCTCTCTGATTTCTACCTAGCTTCAAGCTAGCTCTTATGGTTGGCTTGGTCCCCAAGTCATTCTTTGTGCTTGCATTAACACGAGAACTGAGAACCATTCCCAATGGATCTGGCACATAGATGTGGGTAGCTCCTGTGGGTCATCTGTAAACCAGGGCTGGCCTGCAAGATCCCTGAGTGTCCTCACTTGGCCACAGTTGACAGGTACCCACAGTTCCTGTGCACCCATTATTGTGTTCTCTTTCAGGAACCTTGGAGAGAATGCAATCAGGTCTGTCCAGTTTGATGCCTTTGCAAAGATGAAGAATCTTAAAGAGCTGTGAGTACCCGGGAATCCATGGCCTGATGGACATGAGGGGGACTGAGACTAAGCAAGACTTGTAGTTGTATTGTGCTCACTTTACGTGATCGCTCTGATCATTTATAGATTAGATGGATGTTATCTTTAAAAGAAAAATGCCTCGTGGGGCTTAGTTCTGGATAGGGGTGGCAGGGTTTTTTCTGAAATGCTGACATAGTAAGCATTTGGGACTTTTGGGGTCATAGGGGCTGGGTCATGACTCTCAGATATGTTATTACAGCAGACATGGTAATAACACACAGACAGATGGGTGCAGCTGTGTGCCACTAGATCCATACAACAGAAACAGTGGGCCTGCGGGCCGGTCTACTAAGCGCTGTTCTGATATGTAAGATAGAATCTCTTCTCTGAATGGATCATCACCTTTTTAAGTATACCAGTTTCCATCTTTCAGGTTTGATTTTGTACTTGAGAAGGGTTCCTGAAGGAGTTTGTTGGACTGTGAGCAAGGTGTCTATGGCCTAATTCTGGAGACTCAGCCTTGCTCACTTGCCTGGTTTCCCATCGACTGCTGTATGTTGTCAAGCCATGGCTGGCCCTGGGCCCAGTCCTCTGATTGGAGAAGGAGGTTCACTTGCTTGGTCATTTTCTTCTCCATCAGATCACAGCAGGTTATTCTGTGCCCTTTGTCAGCCTTTGGGTAAATTTCCACAAGCCAAGATTAGAAACACACTTTGAGTTGGAATCATGAAAATGGACAGTGTAAGCCAGTGCAGATGGGGGCTGGTTGGAGCCACGGAACATACTGCCTGTTGGTGGTGGCAGAGGAGTTTTGCCTTAGTGAAGAAGAAAAGACTGCCCTCTGTAGGGCCCGGGGCAGCTCGTGGTCCTACCATCCACCCAGCCCAGCCTTCACCTCTAACTGTGGGATGCCATGGTTGGTGTCTGGCTCCAGTCACTCCCTGTTCTCTGAGCTTCAACCTCATCATTTAGGAAGACCATCCCATTTCTAGGGCCCATGTTTTGCTGCATCTAGCCTGGCCTCTTTCCTGGGGTGGGCTTCACTAAAGACCTTGTGCTGAACCCAGTAGATATACTACTGAATGCAGTACAAAGCCTGATTCTTTCTACATACATACATACATCTGATCAAAGGTTGATGTGAGATTTATTTCCCCCAATTTGTTCTTATGACTGAAATTTAAATGAACTGAAAATACATCCCTGTCCTGTCTCTAGCAGTGGACTGCCCTGTTCCCTCCGCCTCTTTCAATCTGTTGTGCTCTACCACACAGAAGTATCTTGATGAGCAGCAGTTCTGACAGTGGGAAGTCCCTTCTGGTCCTCCCCCTGGCCTCACACAGCCAGCCCACCACTACCCAGGGCTCAGTCCTCTGACACTTGCTTCCTTGTGTGCTGTATGACTTAGTCACTCTCTCATGGGTAGCGCTGCTGGCCTTCTGCTATCACGGTAGCCCCATACCAGGACAACCCTCAGAGATGCCGCAGAACACAACCTGCCCCTCAGATGAAAATGTAAAACCCCATACTGATACTATGGTCTGAGAGGGACAAGCATCCCTGTTTGAATGCTTTGAGAGAAATTAGTTGAGTCTTTGGAAAACTATTTCCTAAAGTGATTTGGAGAGGCTGAAGGTGGGAATCTGAAAACAAGAGGAAGGAGGAGGCTTTACTCTGTGTGGTCAGCATGGGCTGTGTTCATCCCTCTGTGCTGTTGACGAGCTCCACACTATTATATATTTATATATAATATATATGGAATGTCACTGTTGATTAGATCAGGAGGGAGAGAAAACAGAAAGCTAGTTCACCTGTTGGTGTGAGAATAGGATATGTTTGGAATCGCCCGTTTCTCACCGTGTACCACGGGCAGTTCATGATGGGCAGCCCACACGTGCACTTTCTTCTTGTCCTTGGCTGTGGGCCAGTGTCACTCTTAAACTCAAGACTCCAGATCTCTCAGGATCCAGGCAGCTAGACTCTGGGTGACTTATCTGGGTGACTCTTGGAGAAGGAATGTCTGTCCAGATGGCCATTCTGATTTCTGTTTGGAGGTATAACCTCAGTTGCTGAAAGATGAAAGTGTTCTCTGTTTTTGTTGGAGCCTCACAAAACCAAAGCAGAGCATTCTCATGCCAGCTGGACTACAGCAGTTAACTCGAAAGCACTGCCCTCCACAGTAGTGCTGGTGTGATGGGAAACAGGCAAGAGGAAGGTGTGCTGGTGAGGCTTGGGTTTGTTAATTACATATTTATAGTTTTGCCAAATAAGAAGATAACAGCCATGTCGGAAAAGATTTCTTAGGATGTGTTGCAGAATTTAAAGTCTGCTTCAGTTTGGAAGTTCCATGCAGGCTATCAGAAATGTGTAGAGCCAGTGGTGGGCAGTGCAGTTCCCATGTGGGATGCATTCATGATCACAACTAATTAGAAGGCATCCCCAGGGCGACAGGAGCTTTGACCCCTTATGACATGGGTAAACTCACAAGGTGTTGCTGTTCCAAGTGTGGTCTTTGGACAGACATTCTGAGTATCTCTTGGGGGCTTGTTAGACACACAGCATCCTGGGTTCTACCCTTCCGACTCTATCAGAAGCTGTACTCCATTTGAGTCTGACCATGTTGCATGAGCTGGTCCTCGTCACTGGAGAAAGCCATGAGGAAGAACATTCCCTTTATAGCCAGATGCCCTGACTCCTAGGCTGATTGGTGGCAGTGTTTTGCTCTTTGTATAAGGGAGGGCACTCCCTTAATGGACACATGTTAAGTGTCTCCTTTTCTCTTTCAGCCACATCAGCAGCGAGAGCTTCCTGTGTGACTGCCAGCTCAAGTGGCTACCCCCGTGGCTAGTGGGCAGGATGCTCCAGACCTTCGTGACAGCCACCTGTGCCCATCCAGAGTCACTGAAGGGCCAGAACATTTTCTCAGTGCTGCCTGACAGTTTTGTGTGTGGTAAGATTATCTTGGAGATTTGATTTTGTTTGTTTGTTTGGTAGATAAAGGGCAGAGAGGCCAGAAGGAACTTGTCATTGGGAGACTCACTCCTGTGACACAAGTTAATGTAGTCCATGGTTACAGATTAGCTGCTGGGTGCAATTTATTTCCCACGGAAACCACATGTATTTACTGTACGGTGCCTCATTATGTGGTTCTTGGAGTACATGTATTTAATTAGGAGGGAGTAAGTTCAGCTACCATCTCAATGATTGGTTGCAGGGAGATAGTTGTAGTCTTCTCAGAAGGGTCCTGGTGCCTGGGTTTGGCTGTGAATTTACACAGTACATGAATGAGGATGGGGTTTCAATGTGGATTTCTTTCCAGCCCTAAGAATGAGAGGTTAAACACAGGAAGAACGGGTCTCAGAGAACAGCCACTGTAGAACAGCCTCGATGTTGACTTACACTCTTGCTGTGTGTCCAGATCACTGAAATGTGCACTGGTGAGAGGCTTTCTTCCTCCAGACTGCTGGAACATAGCTGTCGCCATCTTTTTGACCAGGGGTGGTTAGGATCCAATTGGAATTACAAAGAGCACAGAAATGCAGAACAGCTGAAACACACACATAGGCTAGCCAACGAAATGGACTCCAAGAATGTGAAGTCTTTTGAGGTCTGAGCAGGAGTGGGGTGTAAACCCTCTTGTCAGTGGTTCCCTCTGGCCTCACTGAGCTTCAGGATCTCTTCCTGGACAGTGCTCATTATGACCCTGTCTAGCAGCATGGGTGTCCCAGGGGCTACTTGTTCAACCCCTTTTCTTTTTAATTATGCCTGCTGGAGGAGAGACACGTGTCCTTTGATCTACTCATCCGCTACTTCCCACCACATTAGTTCACAAAGCAGGTTTGCTGACTTCTCGGGGCTGACTTGCTTGACTCCCTGGGTAGAATCCAGGGTTGTGCAGAGGCCCCCTAGTCACAGAAAAGCAGGCCCATTTACAAGGCCAGTGCTAATCGAGTCCACCACCATTAACTTGTTTAGGCTTCCTGAAGTTAAGTAGTCTGTGGCTCCCTCCGTCTGTCTACTGGAGGGCAGTCTTCCGTTTGCATGTACCCACGGGACTTAGGACAGGCTATCCCGGATCCCTAGCTGCTGGCCGTGCCGCACGTGGCATCACAGTAAGCCCCTTATAACCACCCATGAGAATTTGAGAATCACGAGAATCCTTGATAGGAAATCAGAGGTTCAAACTCGTCTTGGTGTCTCCCACTTGTGTGTTATTTCTAAGAAACAGAAACAGACACCTTACCCATGCAAGGAAGTTAGCATGAAGTTAGGTGAGAGCCAGTAGAGATGAGGATGGAGAGGTCCAGCCCTTTGGTGCTACACAGGAACGTTACTGTGTAAACATACACTGTGAGCTACGGGGCCCACCCTTGCCATACATATAAAAGGATGGGAGCAGCTCTGACCAAGTGCTCGCAGACTCTTCCTTATAACAGCCCAAGCTGGAGCTACCCAGACACCCATGAGGAGACGGTAGGCAGGGTAGCTGTCCAGTGGGCCATCAGGTCAGTCAGTCCGTCTCACAGCATGGATAGGCTTTGACAATGATCAGCCAAGTGAATGAAGTCACATGGAATGCCTAGAATAAGGGAACTCTGTAGAGTTAGGAAGAGCAGTTCCTTTGGGCTGGGGAGCAGTGGAGAAGGAGAAAAGCTAAAAAGGTCAGTCTTCTCTGTTTGAGGTGATAAAAAATGTTTCAGATTGATTATGGTGGTGATTACAACTGTTTGTGAAGATACTAAAAAACCCACTGAATTGTGTATTTTACATGGGTGGACTATAGCTGAATAAAACCTTTTAAGAGGAAGTGCAATTTACATACTGTAAAACTTTACCTTCTTAAAATGGCTTTAGATAGTCAAAATTAATGCCAGTATTAATACTCATTTACATTTTTATTGCCTCTAAAAGAACCCCACCCCCATGCTATTAAGCTGCCCTGTCCCAAGTCTATTCCCAGGTCCTTGGAAGGCACCAGTCCAGCTGTATCTCAGATCAATTTCTTATGGGCAGCTGATATAAATAGGACTGTACAAAGTTTAGCTTGCTTCTTCTGGCAAGTTGTAACTGAGTTCTCAGTTCTTCTGTTTTGATAGTGCTGGGTTTGACTTCAGGACCTGAGGCATGCTAGGCAAGCATTCCAGCACTGAGCTATGCCCCAGTGTAGAATTCCTTAACTTGTACTCACTTAGGACTCTTCAGTCAGTATCTCCCAACAGCCATTCTCTTACCTGTGTATGTGCTGCTACCTTTGTTGTTGAAAAGTGGACAGCAAAAAAATCACACCATATGAGCAGTGTGAGGATCAGATTCTCGGCCTGCTGTCCTTCTGGGCTGGTTGCTGCTGTTTCTTACCTGTTTGTTTAGGCCCAGACCGTAAAGCGTGCTCTGCACAGACCCTTGGGTTTCTGCTTGGTTAGTTTAGTGATTAGCTAACAACTGGACACAAACATCCTTCCTGACTCTCCTGTCTCCTCTCTAGGATCCCTGTAGGTGTTGGGTTTTGCCATCATTTTCTGTTTGTGCGGATCGCCCAGTCACAGGAAAGAAATTAGAAACCCTTCAAGCCTTCCCTGGGTGTTTGCACAGCTTGAGAGACCCATGTGGCCTTCTAAATTCCCAGGTCTCTGTTGGAGGTTTTCATTGTCCATTACTGGTGTCTTCTTCATCTGATTCCCTTTGAGAGTTGCTTTACCAGGTGCCCAAGGGCTAGGGTGGTCACCTGAACAGCTGTGGGTTAAACAGTGGTGCTGGACCAGGCAGTTCATCAGTTGCTCAGCAATAAGGTTTCTCTGCCCTGTGTACTCCTGCAAGGTCAGAGTTCCCAGTTGCTCCAGACAGTGACAGTTCTCATAGAGCTGGCCCTTGCTAGTTGCTAGCTTCTGGGTTTCAAGTTTGTCACAGACCCGACCTGGGGACATGGAATGAGACCTGGATATATGAAAACACTGCACTCTCACTGTCCTTACTGAGGTGTGGCCTTCTTCTTGAATCAAAAAGCCATGGGTTGTTATTAAACACATGGTTTTCCACAAATCTGGAAAAATTATGTTTGCCATTTTTGTGGTATTTTACCTGTGTGAAGAGTAGTGTGTGTTTGAGTCCTGACACTCAGAGCGCGTTGCACCCCAGTCCTTTGAGGACTAGGTCTGCAAGTGTGACTGACAGGCCTGGAGATTTTGTTTAAAGCGAGCCAAGTGGGCAGAGTTGCCGAATGGAAACGCTAGGCTGGTTTGATGCCTTGAGGAGTCATGGGTTTATTTCTAACCGAGGAGGCAGGGAGGCCTGAGAGCCATGGCACAGCGCTCACCGTATCTGGTGGAACTAACTGCTGGCACCATGACCAGAACTGACCCAGTTCCTTCTTAGCTCAACTGGCAGCCGGTGTACACAGAGAGCAGGGTGCCTTACGGTTGATTCTCTCCCCAGATGACTTTCCAAAGCCACAGATCATCACCCAGCCTGAGACGACCATGGCTGTGGTGGGCAAGGACATCCGTTTCACGTGCTCAGCAGCCAGCAGCAGCAGCTCCCCAATGACCTTCGCCTGGAAGAAGGACAATGAGGTCCTGGCCAATGCAGACATGGAGAACTTTGCACATGTCCGTGCGCAGGATGGCGAAGTGATGGAGTACACCACTATCCTGCACCTCCGTCATGTCACATTTGGACACGAGGGCCGCTACCAGTGTGTCATCACCAACCACTTCGGCTCCACATACTCACATAAGGCCAGGCTCACCGTGAACGGTAGGGAAGGGACAGCTTGTGCTTTTCAGGACAAGCGACACTCTTGATTGTCTGTCTGTCTGTCTGTCGCTGGTGTAGGAGACACAAGCTGCTATGGTGCATTTCTTTCCACCAGTCCTTAGGTTTGTCCCAGACCAAGTTGTTGATCTGGGACAACAGATTGAATCGTTCTTTCTGGTTTGGGGTGGGTCACTTTTAAAGTCCAGTTATGTAAAGTGACATTGCGGAGTTCAGCCTTGTATTTTTTCTGTTCATTGTCTTCTACAAACCAAGAGATGTGGTTTCCAGACTCCAGCTTCTCTGGATCCTGAGGAAGCTTCTGCCCTTAGAGTAGATGGTATATCTGGGAGCAAGGCAGCTTGGGACAAGTGCCGATCCCCCTCCCTCTAGACAAGTGTGACCCTTTAACTCAGTTCTTCATGTTGTGGTGACCTCACCCATACAATTAAGTTCATTGCTACTTTATAACTGTAGTTTTGCTACTGTTATGAATCATAAACATTTTTTAAGATAGGTTTGCAAAATGGTTCGAGACCCATAGGTTGAGAACCACTGCCCTAGAGGCTATGGAGATTAGGTGTGGGTTGAGTCCCTAGCTTGATGGTCCAGTGTGCAGGGAGGTTGTGACACAGCCCATTGGGCGGCTGTCTTTTGGACTACTGTTTGATGTGGTATGTTGAAAGATGAGGGACAGCCTGACTAGGTAAGCCTTCCAAACCAGGCTGATGAATTGGCTTAAGGGTGGCCTAAAGCACTGCCTCCATCCTCCAGTGCCCCCGAAACAGTCTTTATCACAGTTGGCAGATCACCGGGGCTTGCTTCAAAGAGGCCTGGGTGTTTCCTGGACACTGAGGTGGCTGTTAAGACTCTCCACCACAGTGGCTTGGGCATCAAGTCTGGATACTGCTTACTGTGTCCGCATTGATACTAAAGCTACAGAAGCTAGTAAACTGCATATCTTGACCTAGGTGTGGCTGATAATGTGGCCCCTACAGGCCCCAACCACAGTGGGTTTCCTCAAGAGAGGTGAGCCAGCCCATTGGTTCCTCCATGGTGAAGACATGAGGCTTTCTGTAACAGCAGATGTCTTGTTGCCCAGCTCTCTCAAGATAGCTAATTAAAGCAGGCCAGCCCCGGACCTCAACTTCTGGAGGACCCTAGATAGTGACTATTATGGAGGTTCAGGCAGAACATTCCATCAGAAGCCTTACCTTCGAGTGGTTAGCCCCAGCCTGCAGCAATAGGAAGGCTTTATGTGTAGTGGGTGCAGTGTTGTGCCTGGGATGGGGAGAAGCTGGGTACCCCTGGAAAGGCTGGAGTAGTGATGAGCTGAGGCTGGACACAGTGGAGATGTTTGCCAGGAGTTTGCTTTTTCACGCAGCCATCCCATATAGTTTTACCTGATTTTTTTTTTTCTTCCCAGTGTTGCCGTCATTCACCAAAATTCCCTACGACATTGCCATCCGGACTGGCACCACAGCCCGCCTCGAGTGTGCTGCCACAGGCCATCCTAACCCCCAGATTGCATGGCAAAAGGATGGAGGCACTGATTTCCCTGCAGCTCGTGAGCGACGTATGCATGTCATGCCAGATGATGATGTGTTCTTCATCACTGATGTGAAAATTGACGACATGGGGGTCTATAGCTGTACTGCCCAGAATTCGGCTGGCTCTATTTCAGCAAACGCTACCCTGACTGTCCTAGGTTCGCTATTGCCAATGTGTGTGGTGGGGTGGGATGGTGGTAAAACCCAAGAATTCCAGGTATCTGCTTTCTGGAATAAGTGTGGTAGACTCTACTTAGTTTGAAATTCAGGGCTGCTTTTAAGCAAATGGTCCTGGCTCATAAAAGACAGTGAGCAAGGAACTCAGTCTGGACAATACTCAGCTGTCTGTTTGTCTGAGTAAGAATTCCCTCCATTCGAGGAGGATGAGTGGGTGTGGTCTTGGTCAGGAGTAGTGATACAGGTCTAAAATAGGACAGTTTGGTGTAAGGTAAGGGTAAGGCTTTAGGTCTTTGCTCCGTTGAGGTTGTTCCTAGAATGACAAGGATTTAGTCACATTTGGCCTTCTAAAAAGCTTGGAGCACCAATAAAAGATCTCAGATGGCATTTCAGTACTATATGGGATTGTCTCTTGTCTGGAAAACAAGTAGGCCTCCAGCAAGGAAGACTCATAGAATAAATGTGCAATCTCCATTGCTTTCCTGCAGAAACTCCATCCTTGGCAGTGCCTTTGGAAGACCGTGTGGTAACTGTGGGAGAAACGGTGGCTCTCCAGTGCAAAGCAACTGGGAGTCCCACACCGCGCATCACCTGGCTTAAGGGCGGTCGCCCACTGAGCCTCACCGAGCGGCACCATTTCACTCCAGGCAACCAGCTGCTGGTTGTTCAGAATGTGGTAATAGAGGATGCAGGCCGGTATACCTGTGAGATGTCTAATCCCCTGGGCACCGAGCGAGCGCATAGCCAGCTGAGCATTTTGCCCACCCCTGGCTGCCGGAAGGATGGGACCACCATAGGCATCTTCACCATTGCTGTGGTCTGTAGCATCGTCCTTACCTCGCTGGTGTGGGTGTGCATCATCTATCAGACCAGGAAGAAGAGTGAGGAGTACAGCGTCACTAACACAGGTCAGCAGTGTGGCAGGCCGTTCAGAGGCAGTGGAAGTAGCGAGGGCTGCAGTCCAGCACGGTGATGCCAGGCCTGAGCTTTTGTCTGGAACCTAGGTTTCTAGAATCTTAGGAATAGGATTCTGTCTGTAGAGTTGAGGCTTTGAGCCCAAAGCCAATGCTGAAGGACATAACAGGAAATGGGAACACTCTCAAATTCAAGCACCTGCTGGGCCCTGCAGTTTCTGGTCTCCATGGTGATTCAGAGGCACCAGGGCCCTGCCTGTTGTCATGAATCAGATTGTTCCCAAGCTCCACAGTCTTGTGATTTTGTTAGGTCCCTCATCTTTGTGGACTCAGGTGTCTGACTGTCATGATTTTTATAACAGGATGGAAGGGAGGTTAATGAGCAGAGCTTTCAGACCACTGTTGTGTGGCCTTGTGACTGCAAATACGTAGCTGTGTCATCGTGGCAGCCCTGTTATTTCATCATTGTGTTTCCTTGCAGATGAAACCATCGTGCCTCCAGATGTTCCAAGCTACCTCTCCTCTCAGGGAACCCTTTCTGACAGACAGGAAATTGTGGTCAGGGCTGAGAGTGGTCATCAGGCCAGTGGGCACATGGAAAGCAATGGTAAGTTCCAGAACAGTGGAACAGTCTGATCCAGCTGTGTCGGGGACACAGCTTTACCTCCTCACTGAGGTAGGGTGGGCACCTGTGTCACATGTGGTGAACCAGGTCTTTGACTGACAGATGTTTTGCTTTGGATCTGGTGTGTAGCAGTTCTGCGGTTTTAACATCTGGTTTGCCAGAAGTCCGTGCCTTGGGCTTAGTGCTATGTCTCCTAGTCAAGGTGGGATTGCCAGGAAGAAAAGATGCAAAGGACATTCCAGATCCCAAACCGGCTTTGCAGTACTGTTGGTGCTTTATATGTGGTGGTTCAGTCAACCACAGGTGGAAAATATTCAGGAAAGGAACACTGTGTCTATGCTGACCATGTGTGGAGGTTCCATTGTTCCTGGGTACTAGGAGTAGAGGCGACTTAAGGCCTATCAGAGAAGGTGTACACTTTCTGTGCAAACAGCATCATTCACAGAAAGGACTTGATCATCCTTGGAGTTGGGCATCTCCGAGGAGCATAGGAACCAATCCCTGTTGGATGCTAAAGGATGGGCGCTGCGAAAGAGCTGTGGCCTGCCCATTAGGCGGAGAGACCTAAGAAGTTCCTAAATTGTAAGGGGCTCCATTTCAGGTGTGTGTCTGAGAGACTCGAGCCTATTCCCAGAGGTCGACGTGCACAGCATTACATGCCGGCAGCCCAAGCTGTGTGTTGGACACACTAGAGAGCCGTGGAAAGTGCTGGAGAAAGCCGACAGGGCAGCTGCTCCATATACGGCAGGTAGGAGTCACTTGGCTCAGAGAAAGCCATTGCTTTCGACACTGAAATCGGGGTTGACTTTAGTAAATTAGAGGAGCAGCACGTCACCAGCTCAGATGCTCTCTGAATGGTATTCGGAAGACAAACTGGAAGCTCTGGCTTCCTTTGATTTCAGCCTCCTGTGTCTCTTACGTAAGTCTGTGATTTGGTGAGCCACTTACAGGCAAGGCCCACAAACCATGGAGGAAGCATCCTTGCACCTGGACTGTCTTGTCTAACTCAGACAAGGTTTCACTTTATAGCCCAGGCTGTCCTCAGCCTTCTGAGATGCTAGGATAACGGGCATGGGCTACCATGCCCTGCTATTGGCCAGAGGTTGGTACCTGTCCCTCACTCACTCTCTACCTTATGTACTGAGCAGGGCCTCTCGCTTAAGCCCAGAGTTCACCCATCAGTTATTCTAGCTAGCCAGCTTGCTCCAGGATTTCCAGCCTCTGCTTCCCAAGCCCTACATGACAGGTGGGCCACCACACTGTGCTGGGGACCTGAACTCTGATCCTTATGCTAACCAAGCACTTTACCTGCTGAGCCAGGTACCAGGTACCAGGAGTCTTTGAGGCTTCATGTCTAATTGTTCATAAGATCTGCCACCACTATGTGATGCTTAATGCAAATCTTCCCTTTTAGAATTTCAAATTTTCTTTTGATCACGGGAAAGTAAATCAATTTCATGAGGACACTTAAGCACAAAAGACCAGGACTCTGCATGTGTACATTCCCGGGAGGGACAGGGTGGTTACAGAGGCAGTGGTAAACAGGACTCAGCTTCCAGTTGTGCCTCTGGGAGGGGCTGGAGACTTCAGTGGCTCTGGGTGCAGTTGACCTTTGGCTCTGCTCTTCATTCAGCACACAGTGGCTCCGCTGTATGCAGTGACTGTAATTCTGACATGGACAGTCAGCCCAAGGAACAAGCCTTCCATCCCCAGCCTGTGTCCAGAGAGAGTGGACAGCCAGGTGCACCAAGCAGCCAAGAGCTCAGGCAGCATGATCAAGACTATTCTCCACACCATCCTTATACTGGGACTGCTGATGGGCCTCCCACCCACTCTGGGGGAACACTGTATCCGAGTAACCATGACAGAATAGTTCTGTCTTTAAAGAACAGGGCGGCATCCCCAGATGGGAAAGGTAAGGATTGTGTTGGAGGCGCGTCACGTGGGTTGGGAGCCCTGATGGGGTTAGTGTGCCCAGGCTGACGTGCCCTCTTGTTTTTCAACAGGAGATTCTTCTTGGACTTTAGCAAAGTTACATGATCCAGATTCCATAGACCTAAAGCCTTCTCCTACGTTAACATCAGGCAGCCCAGAGCTCATAGAAGATGCCATATCTACTGAAGCCCAGCACTTGCTTGTTTCCAATGGCCACCTCCCCCAGGCCTGTGACTCTAGTCCTGAGTCTGTGCCACTGACGGGACAGCTCACTGGGAAACGGAGGGGACCACTGCTCCTGGCACCGAAAAGCTAGGCTTCATCTACCTCAGCTCTGTTAAAGCAAACGCTGCAGGAAAGAGGTAGGAGAGGCTGTGGGAAGTTGGTGTCCAACGTCACTCTGGACACAGTTTTAACTTCCGTGTGGAGTATCACTTGACTAAAGGACTTGGCATCTGGAGCACAGAAATGCAAGAGACTATTTGTGTACAAAAGGCAGAAAGAGTATTTGATACCACTGTACATAAGAGTTTTCAGAGATTTCATATATATTCTATATCTTTTACAGAGACTATTTTAATCCTTAGCGCATGGGCCCCGCTTTCAGTGATATTTTCACATTAGGTTGCTATCTAATTTTGGAGAGGGTCAGGAATAGTTTTGGTGCCTTAACGCACAGCTGAAATTCAGGTAAAACCACATTAGCTGTTGCTGGTGGTTGGAAAGGAGGGCATTTTGGCTATGTGCTCACTTAGTCAGGTTCAGGTGTATTGGCCAGACTATGCGGTTGTTCTGGTGGCCTCACTGTAGAGCTGAGGTACATGCGTCACTTGCCTTTCTTCTGGGTTCAGGGTCTGTTTCTGAAGAAGAGGTTGAGGGTTGTTAACTCACCAAAAGCAATGGTTCAGAACAATCGAGCACCGCCTTACATCTTTCTTTGTAACTCACTCAGTGAAAGCAAATGTCTGTCTGTCTCCTTCAATGGGTCTTTGAAGCTTATTAAGGCAGAGGCTGCCAGTGTTGGTACACCTGTGGATTTTCAATAGTGAGGGATAGTTCTGCCAATACCACACTGCAGTGGGGGATAAAAGGAAGGGTCCACTTGTAGGGCCAGCTGCTTCCTGCTGAGCAGGCCTGTCCACCATGTCCCCTTGCACAGTGAAACTGGGCTTGGACTGTACAAGACTGAGTCCCAGGCCTGGGTGTATTTGCACTTTGGGGCCCTGTTGCTAACCATCTTGTGAGTGCCAATGTGTAATTCAGTAAAAACTACATGGAAACAAACTCAGTTCTTAAAACCCCTGAGAGCTGAAGGGAAGTGTTGAGGCAGTGATGGCCAGAGTCACAGTGTACTGTCACGCCATAGGTCATCACTGTGCGCCAGGACAAAGCACATTCAGATGTTTATTCTCCACAGTTGGCTGATTAATGTTACTTCCACAAAATATGTGAATTAGCTGCTTCTGAGAGGCAATGTGAAAGAGGAAGTATTACTTTTTATGTACAGAGTTATTTATTTATAGAAATTTTGGTACAATGTACATTGAAAACATGTAAGATATGAAGTGTCTAACAAATGGCATTAAAGTGTCTTTAATAAAGGTTCATTTATAAGTACCAAGTGTGTGCTGTGGTCATTGTTCTAAGTACACTTATTCTGCTTTTAATAATATTTTTCCCCACAAGGAGAATACTTAAGACAGAGCAACATAGACTGTACACTGTTGTCCCAGAAGAGGCTATGGCGCGACATTCCTCAGGTAGCTCACTAACTTTTTGCCACCTGGAGCTGGTTAGTCCAGCCTCATGCTCCCCAAATATGCTGAGCCTCCACCTCCTGCAGCCAGTGTTGCTTACACACAATGCAGAGGGGAAGCAGCAGCTTGAGATAGTCCTCCTGGAGGACAGTGGTGGTCATGGCCTTGCTCCCCTCAGGCAAGCTCCTGACTGGAGTCACTTGGGCCCACCCACTCGCTGGTACTGCAGCTGTCTCACACACTAGGCATGTGGGGGCACTGTGCTGTAAAATAATATAATCATGTGTTTTTATAGGAGAAATACGAGGGTAATTAAAAACAGCAGGCTCCTTACCAGAAAGAATGCACGCTATGCACCTGCAGTGCATGCTTTTTAAACAAAGCTATAATCTTACACAATAGGAATTAGCCCAGGGGAGGAACACCCACACGTACAATTTCTGCCCCGCCTCCTTCCGTTCCCCAGTCCTCTCATTTGCTCCGCTGCAGGCAGCTTGCTTTTTAGTGACTAAAAAGCAGGGAACAAAGATCATTGACCAAACAAGAATGCCAAAGGGCCTGGCCTGAGCTGACCAAGAGGATTTATTGAGGGGTCTGAGATGTTGATCTGGAGGTCCACCCAGGACAGTTTCCTCAGGGGCAGCCTGTGCCTCGGACGACACTCAGGGCTGCACTCTGCAGCACTCCTCAAGGCACCACGCTGCAGCAGCTGCAGCGTCGACTTCCTTGCTTGGATGACCGAGCCAGTCACGGGAGGACGGGGATTGCACAGCAGTGCTCTTCTCCAAGGACGCAGTGTCCACCTCACGGGCTCTTCTTGCCCACTTCTAATAGCAAGCTGCGGGTCTGGTCATAGGCACCCAGAAAGATGAAGCCTCCCATACTGATCGCTGCCATTCGTGGGAAGACACCTGCAAATAACCTAGGGACAGAACCATGGTTTGCTCACTTCAGTACATCACAGACACTTAACAGTGTGTTTCCTTTCTTTTAGAAGACCACTAAATAACATCCCCAGGTGTGAGTGAGAAACTAGAGCCCAGTCTAGATGTCTGAATGCTGCACTGTCTACCTGGAAACACTCATGTTAAGACAGTAACCACTGTCCTAACAGCTGTGCTCTAAACACGGAGTCAAAGGGATGGATCTGAGGTAAGGCTGGTAAGGGCATATCCCAGTGGAACACCTGAGGGGTCTCCGGGTCTCAGTTCAAGGAGGAAAGGAAGTTCTTAAACAATTCTATTTTCTTGTCCTGGTGACTCAGTTGCATTTTGTTGGAGTTCCACAAATGTGATTCTACCAAGAAGGAAATGAATCTTTGTAGAGTATTTTTCTCTTGTTCAGTCTACATGAGGACACCAAGGGCACATGACTGTGATGGAAGGGAACACCTCACACATGTCAGTCCTGGACACTCAAATGCTCCATCTCAGTCCAATCAGAACCACAGTGGTGTTAGCGAACCACTCTCTAGGGCAGTGCTTCTCAGCCTTCCTGATGCTGGGACCCTTTAATACAGTTCCTCATGTTATGGTGACCCCAACCATAAGATTAGTTTTGTTGCTACTTCTTAACTGTAATTTTGCTATTGTTAGGAATCATAATGTAAATATCTATTTTCTGATGGTCTTAGGCAACCCCTATAAAAGAGTTGTTCATCCCCCCAAAATAGGTCAGGACTCACAGGTTGAGAAACACTGCTCTAGAGCTCACATATTCTTCAAATATCCATTGGATACCGTATGGTATTCTATGGTCTTTGAATTCTTTGACTGCTGAGGAATGAGCAATAGCTGCTAAGAGACATCAGATTATAAATGCTGCTTGATTAAACCAACCTAAATATTTTGAAAATATCTTGACTTCAAAATGAAAGTCAAAAGATAAATTACTTTGGAAAAGAGGTTCTGCTTTTATTTCCATAGAAAATAAAAGACTGGATTCATTCAAAGTTAAAGATCATTAATCAGGTTTGATTAAGGAAGACCCCCTGAAATCCTGACTACAAATAAAGAAATTAACCTATAAGAACTACAAGACACGTGATGTATATTTTGCCTGCTCAAATATAAAACAAAAATCATCTTTGGCTGACTTGTGTACAGTGCACAATCTGTACTTGTATTAATGCAGATATGTATGTTACCTTTAAAAGTTTATGTATTTTCAGAATGAGGAGACCAAACACCAATGAAAACAAATGCCCAGATGATCTAGCGTCTCAAAATGCCTCTATTGAAGTTTCCTTGGAGTTCTTCATCCTGAACAGCTTCAAGGCTGCTGGCTCAGATGGTCCAGCCTCAAACTACTCCAGCCAAGACTTAACCATAATTCTAGATTTTCCTCAGGGTACCCCAGTATTACCAGACCCCCAATCAACAAGAAGTAGTCTAGGGAACTATGCCCATATTCCCAAAAGACGGGTTATGGATATTTATTAGCATTTAAGGGAGTTGGTTACAAGATGTTATTAGTAATGGTCAAGAAAAAAGCTGAACAAAGGAGATTAGATCAAGGGTCTCGTTCTCAAAAGAAAAGGGGGGATATAGAAATGGGATAAAAAGGTAAATTATTGAATCTACTTTAATCTAAAAAACAACTATTAATCTTAAATATTTTAAACTGGTATGGATTTTGATTTATTGTTACAAATTTGAAGTTAATTTTGTTATACTGTATATTTCTACCCTTGTTTAAGGTATTGTGTTTATGTAGCTCACTTAAAATGTAATGTATCATTAAATACAGATTAATAGTCATCTATAGTAGTCAACCTTAGTCATGTTAGATATGTTCTCAAGTTCATATATTTAGATTGATAGATGGTCTTCAAATACTTCAAAGACCTACAGAATATGACATTTAATATGTTTAATAGCCTAAGGCTTTTCATGACAGTGAGATGTCTGCTCCTGGCAGCACCAATCTACTTCAAAGAAGATGATGGGCCTCAAAGAAATTCCATATGGAATTTGGTTTTTTTTATGGCAAAAGCTAGCCATATGGGCAAAGAAACTGCCCTTGCCTCAATTGCTGATAATATACTGTCCAAACTGGACCAGCAGGATGCAAGAAAGGTGACTGCCAAACTTTGCCAAGAAAAGGTAGGACAGTCCTTCAGAAATCCTGCTTCTCAAAAAAATCTGTCAGATATTCTAGGCCTGTAAGCCAGAGTTGAATGCCTCAATGTTACAGAGGAACTGTGGGTCCAGGCAGCCTGTGTTCCCCGTCATTAGGTAATATTTCATCCTTCTGGGGTCTTTGCTGGAGTTAAAGACTAACGAGTTAAACTTAGTTTTCCTTGGTTATGCTAGAAAGCAAACTAGGTCTAAGACTTTAGACTCATCAGATAGATAATAGAGTATTTTCTCTAATTTTGCCAAATACAAATAGACTGGATATTGTAACTGTAATTCTTACTTGATAATTGTTTTTGTTGTATATAATTTTACTATGTTAAAGTTAAAACCTTCCTTTTAATTAGACAAAAAGGGGGAAATGCTGTGGAACAATCCTTCTGTTCACTGTGTAACAATATGTCGCTATGATTGGTTTAACAAAAAAGCTGACTGGCCAATAGCTGAACAGGATAAAGTTTGGTGAGAATGATGGGATGAAGAAGGGCAGAGTCAGAGGATTCACCAGCCAGCCAGAGAATGAGTGGGACACACAAAATGGGGCAGAGGTAAAAGCCACAAGCTTCGGGGCAGCACATAGACTAATAGAAATGGGTTAAGTTTTAAGTACTAGTTAGTAATAAGCCTGAGCTATTGGCTGAGCATTGATCATTTATATTAAGCCTCTGAGTGATAATTTGAGAGCAGATGCAGGACACAGAAACTTCTGCCTATAGCTTTTGCCTATGAGAACTCAAAGCAAGATCTGCTTCCAATCTACTCTGAAAGCATCAGGTTCTTTGGTGGTGGGGACTGCTGAGATATGTGCAGACTTGGTCAGCTTAGTGCAGGGCAGGGGACACAAACAGTGGTGGCTGTATCTGGAGCTGCAAGAGGAGGTGGACTGAGCCACCTGTTGAGGAAGGGGGCAATTGTTTTGATTTGTTTCTTTGTCCAATCATTGTCTTCTATGAGTATAAGGGCTGGAGCTGGTGTATGTTCACTCACAGGCATTGCTGCATGGAACATGCTGTTCAGCGATGCCCTGTACAAGGTGACCAGAGTCCAAGAGTGGAGACTCAGAAGATGAGCCAAAAATCTAAATTAACTTTCAGTGTTAAGGCTGGGTCAGAACAAACACAAACCCTTGACCTGTTCTGCTTTCTCTCCTCTGCCTGTGGTTCTGGCATTGCTTAGTTTTAGTCAAGTGTGTGTCATGACCTGGATGGGGAAGGCTGGTCTTACATCATCTACAAAGCAGTGGCCATAGTGGGGCACTGCCCCATCCATCCTGCCATCTCTTGTCACCACTTTCTCAACACGGGAAAATGAGCTGCAGCTCTACAACACTGTGGTCAGAGGCTCAGCTAAGTCACCACAGAAGCTAATATGTAGAAACACGACTGAAATCTGGCAGGTGGCCTTCATGGTGTCAAAAGCCACTGTTACCAGCTGCTGCTTCTGTGGACCAGCCTCTGTTTATCTAAGAGGCTTCCCAAACAATGCATATGGGATTCACAGCCCATTTCCCCTCCTCACTCCATTTATTTGTTCAGTGTTGAATTAGTACCCCAAATGAGGACTAATGTGTTCTTATTTCCTCAGCTGTGAACAACAGACACTTCACTGCAAATGCTACCACCATGCCTTCCTTATGCTCTGAGATATCAAGAGTCTGTCAGTCCTTTCTACTAGATCCAACCTGTATCTCAGACCACTGGAGCTGACATTCAGTAAAGCCACTAGCTGCCACTTTCAACTGGAAAACTCAAACAAAACAACAGGGTTTGCTCTCTGGCAAAAGCCTGACCACATTCCCCTGTGGGGATATTTTGTTTGTGCTCTAACAAATAAAGTTGCCTAGAGATCAAAGGGCAGAGCTAGCCACTAGTTAACTACAGAGGCCAGGCAGTGGTGGCCACACACCTGTAATCTCAGCACTTGGGATCTCATGCCTTTGACCCTAGTACTCGGGAGGCACACACTTTTAATCCCAGCACTAGGGAGGTGGAGACAGGAAGTGATATGGCTGGACAGAGAGAGGAATATAAGGCAGGAGGAGACAGGAGCTCAGTTCTTTCAGGCTGAGGAGTTGGTGAGGTAAGAGGTGGCTGTGGCTTGCTCCTTTGTCTCTCTGATCTTTCAGCATTTACCCTGATATCTGGCTCTACGTTTTTATTATTAAGGCCAATTAGGATTCACGCTAGATCCCCCAGACCATCGGACAGCTGAAACTGAAAATGCCAAAGTCACACAAAAATAGCAATCAGTGACCTCCCTCGGCACAGGAATGAGACGAGCAGCAGTGCCCATGAAGAGGCTTCAAGCAGGCAGGCTCAGCTGTGCACACAGTGCTGCTCCAGCAGTCCCAGTGCCAGCTCACCCTCCTCCCCTCCAGGGGGGGTGCTTAGTACTCTGCCCAGCATGTCAAGAACGTTCCATATAGGAAATCCTGCTTTGCTAACATCTCACCATTTAGACAGCTTCAGAACAACTGAATGGGAAGTCAACATGGAGTATCAGCTGCTGAGGACATGAAGCAAAACATTTTGAGGTACATGGGGCTGGAGAGATGGTCCAGTAATGTGCTTACTATGAAGGCTTGAGGAGCCAAGCTCAGATTCTCAGCACCCACAGAAAAGCCAGGTGCAGTGGCAAACACCTGTAACCCAGCACACGGGGAAGGAATGGGCAGGTCCGGGGCTCACTAGACGGCTACTGTAGCCATGATGGTGGCTTCAAGTTCAGTAACAAATTCTCAGAAACATAAGATGGAGCATGATGAAGAAGCCATCCAACCCCAACCTCTGGCCTCTACAGGCATACAAGTGTGCAAAGAGACCTGTTTGCATATCATATGCAAAAAAAAATCCAGGCACTTAGCTGGTAACAGAACAATAATGCTCAATTGAGGCCAACCACTGTGGAACAGATAGTACAGTCAATGAGCTGGGTAACGCTTCAGAGAAAACCAGATATATACCAGACTGGTCCTGTAGGATGATGGCGTGGCCAGAACTTCTCACCCCCCAATAGCTCTTTTACTATTTATCTCCAGATACACAAATATTTACTACTGTTACAACTGTCCACAAACGCCAGGGTAGTCACATGTTGTACTAGCAGCTAGATGCTGTATTCCCTGGGTGTGTCTGCACAGTGACAAAATTACCCATCAATAAAATAACACCTACAGATGCACAGCACATGCCCAACGTAAGGCCTGGCTACCAATGGCTCTTAAAAGTGGTTACAAACCCCCAAGCCCCAAATACTTTCTTCCACCTCACTTGCCTATCTACACTATGTAAGTAAGGACTTATTTGTATCAGTGCTGCAGCCCTAATACTGCTGAGGGTCAGACAGTTGCATGTCATCCATGGCAGGCACAAAGACTTGAGGAAGAGCCAGTGGAGAGGAGACAAGGCAGCGGAGGGCTGGCTTTGTCCTTACCCTGCTAGTCCCTGTGAGCGCCACACCCCGTGCATGGCAGAGAGCACATTCCCATCGGCAGTGCTGGAGCCCGCCTACAAAAGACAGGGAAGGATAAGGCTGTTACCTCCTAGTGCTCTGAGCAGGCTCCCTCACCCTCGTTCAAGGCACACTCTGGGGTTGACTTGGACATCTTCCTACATGCAGGCAGGCAGGCAGGCAGCTCAGGAAAGCCCTTTCTCAGCTCACCTGGGAACTAATGGCATCTGTTCAACAGGAAGCTGATGGGAAGCAGTAGGACTGGCCTGCTGGGGGTGAGGGTTCCAAGTATAAATGGGTCTAACTAGAAAGCCTGCCAGGGATGAAGAATGCCGCTTTCGTTTTAAAATGACCCCAGCCTCAATTCTGCTCACATTGCTCTGCTTTCTACAGAACTGGACCTGAGAGAATGCATGTTCAGATATGTTACTGGAATTCCGTAAAGCTCATCTCGGAGTTTGCTTTGTTGTTTGGTTTTCTTCTTAACAATTCTGACAATTGCCTTACCTGGTCACAGCCAATCATGGCCGAGGAACGTGGAACTAGTCAAGCGCTCTCGAGTCTTAGATCTGAAAACAGCACCAGGCAGAGGCCCTCAGCTCTTAGCAGCACAGCTGTGAGAATGCTTGTGCAATGGAAGTGTGCTACACACAGATCCATCACAGCAACGGCTACAGATCTGCAGCAGTGATGACAACGCTACTCTCCTAATGTCAGTGGTACTGATGGCCTGGCAGGCACAGGGGTCACTGTATCCCTGCAACTCTGCTTGCTAGCAGACATGGCATCAGATCTGCACTGGCTGATACTTACCTTTGCCAACATGATCCTTGTCTTAGCCACATCCAGAGGGGTAGTGACTGCAGCTGCAAAACCACCTGTGTGCAAGACCAACAGTCGTGAGCTGTCTGGACTAGACAGTATCCTCGTCATTTCTATTTGGGTTCAGAGAACATCAAAATCATTTCTTCGTCATCACATCTACTTGACTGTGTTGAGAACAGGATGCATACATGACAGATTTCAATCTACCTAGTTCATGTCTTTTGCAGTGATATAGAAGGAGGTGGAGGATACTCCTTTTCCACTTGGGTTAAGAAGTGAGGCCCTCCCTACAACTCACCTTGCTCTCTTACAGCCTGGTACACTAATCCGAACACATAGGACATGTCAACAGCCAGATGTGGATTTTCATTGCGAGAAACACAAGGCTCCCAGTGGCTTTGGGGATCATACCTTTCTACAGGCTACCTGTCTTACAGCCTCTATAGGCTTCGGTTGTTTCTGTTCTGAATAGGCAGGCTCATGTGTGTCTCAGGAGGACTTCTTAATAAACAGCCAGACTTCATGATAACAGACAGTGCTTTTTCTAGTTCCCAGGCTCGAATGACAGTCCAGGGAATAGTTACGTTTCTACCCTCTTTGCATCACCTTAGAGTTCCTCTTGCTCTGGGCATGCATTCTGCCTCAAGGCTTCCTTTCCATATTCTCCCCATGTTTTCTTCATCTAAGTACTATGATGGCCAAACTGTCCATAGCTTTTAACAGTGTTCCTATTTGTGGACACAGAAACCAAGACTTTACTGCTAATATAAACTACAGTTTCTGGTCTCAAAAGGTTTTGTTTGTTTGCTTAAGACAAGGTCTCATTATGCTCCCAGAGCTAGCCTGGAAACTGCTATGTAGATCAGGCTGGTTCTACACACACAGAACTTGCTTCCACCTCCTTGTCCTGGGGTTAAAGGCATATGACACCACCACACCAGGCCTGAGGTCAGTATTTTATTCACTTGGTGCAGATGCAGATGAACCCTTAAAAGGCCAGAAAGAAAGAGAAACAACCCCTAAAAGGCTTTTGGGAGGTTCAGCTCCCAGGAGCTGGGAATGAGCAGCAGATTATGGGGGTTTGCAAAGGAGGCTCCAGAAACAGCTCAGGCTCCCTCTGCTGTGGCATGTGGACAAAAGGGCATTTGATGTCTGACAAACAGCTTTCTAAATACAGGGCTGAAATAAGGTCGTCACAGTGACCCTGAGCTGCACAGGGACATCTGTTCAGACACTTGTGAGAAGGCACGCTCACTCCCCGTTTACGTTCTATTTTTGGTCACCACGATTGCCACACACCTTAGGCCTGTCAGCAGCCCCTCTGTTTAGAACCCCTTACTTTCCGTCCTTTTAGATTGAGTTTGTGGGCCAACATGATGGCTCAGCAAGTCAAGAGCATTTGCTACGAGTTCACTGCCCAGAGTGTGAGGCCTGGAGGGCACATGGCGGAAAGACAGAACTGATCCACGAGTGCCTTTACTCCCTGTGCACATGGCATGCACATGCCTTCACCCACCACCACAACACACTAAAAGGAAAGAAATGTAAAGCATTTTAAAAGGCTCTGCTCAGTGCAGAGCTGGGATCTGTTCTTAAGCTTGACCAACTCCATAACTTGGCCCTGGTCCCTGCTGCCCCAGATGCTCATCTGTGAAGTGCAGGCAGTTGTGTGGCAGATTCTTTTTATTAAAGGGTCCATGCAAAGTGTCTAAAGTGGCGTGGCCCACAGGAGCACTATGAAGGAATCTGCTCCAGTTCAGGCAGGCACTGTGTTGGTTAGGTTTCTCCTAACACAGATGGAGTCTTCTAGAAAGAGAGAACATTAACTGAGGAACTACCTCCACAATAACTGGCTTGTAGGCAAGTCTTATTTTATTGATTAAGGACTGATGTGGGAGGGCCCCACCCACTGTGGGGAGGACCACCCCTGGATAGGTGGTTGGTCTTAGGCTGTATGGAAAAGCAGGCCGAGCAAGCCTGTAAGGGGCATCCCTCCAGTGACTCTGCTTCAGTTCCTGCTTTGAGTTCCCATTGTGACTTTTCTTCAGGATACACTATAAGCTGAACTAAACCCTTTCTTCCTCCAGTTGCACCTTTGGTGTTTAAGACAATAGCAGACAAACTAAGACATGGGTAGAGAGACTGGATGATTTTCCTTCCTATCTCAATCTAGTACACACAGTAGGCACTCAATATGCTTAGTGGGCACCCCACACAAGTCTATGGTTTTAACAAACCAAACATGTAAGCACTCAATATCCTTAGTGGGCACCCCACACAAGTCTATGGTTTTAACAAACTAAACATGTAAGCTCATCCTGTAAAAGGCAGGGAAAGGTTGGCATGAATGCCACCCCCTGCTTACTTGCCAGGCTCTCCAGAACTACGCCTGTACCATCACTAGCATCCACCCATGGCCACATAGCAGCTAGCAAAGAGCTAGGAATGAGATCACATGTATCCTAACCCCTAAAATGATCTTCTTATCACACCTAAGGACTCTGATATCACAATTCATTAAGTAAAACAAGCCTGAGCATTAAACTTCATCCTCCTATGTAAAAATATTCACAAGTTGCCCTAAATAATTTATAAAGCTGACAACACATAATAAATTTGGATAGCTAAGTCAATCTTGCCCTGGCCACCAGTGAAGGTTAACCATCCTTTCCTGTGGACACCTGCATATTCTCCAGAGATCTGTGCTCCATAAAAGAGTCTAAAAGACAGATGAACTCAAAACACACAGGCCCTTATTGTACTTCCATGCTGAGATCAGTAGTTTATGTTAGGCATTAGTAAATCAATTTGAAGACCCTCAAATATCGGACTACTTATTTTGTATAGTCTACTTATAGGGTAAACATAAGGAGCACACTAACACATCACAGGAAACAACCATGGGACACAGCAGACATGGGCTGCTCTCGTGTGTTCCATTCTCCGAAGGAGACTTTACTGACTGCTCAGCTACAGCTTTTGGGGTCACATTCATGGAACTGATTTTCACAGGAAAACTACTTGCTGCCTTGGGGGACAAACGTAATAATAACCCTCTAATGGGCAAAGGAACCCCTTCTTTCTAACAGCTTGGAGCTGCTCCCTCAGAGCAGAGCTAGGAATGTTGAGGAGGGCAGTGAGGAGGCCCCAAGCCCGCCCCTGGCAGCTCCGCTCCTCTCTGCTCCTAGAGCCTCGTACTGATGCATTCAAGAGCAAGGGCTCCTTCCTGTCCACCTCCCACTTGGGCTCCAAGCAAGGCTCCAGTGAGAGGCTGCACCGGCTCTCACCTTTGTCTCACACACAAGCCTCACTCCACTCTACAGTTCAGGGGCGAGAGCCTCCTCTCCCCCTACCCTCTCTCTTAGGAGAATAGAAGGATGTTTGTTAAGTATAAGAAATTGATCCAAAGGTTCCAGAAGACCAAAACAGTAGTACACATTAATACTCAACATCAGTGGATTTAAGATCAAGGCCTGGAGTGAGAGGGCTGGCAAAACCCTTCTTTTTCCTTACTTTAACCCTGACTAGAAGCCAGGAGAATTTCTAAGCATGACCAGCCATCAACACCTCCAATCTCAAGAGACATTTGTGGGTATTTGTGCCAAGTAGCTTATGAAACAAGCACGGGCACAGAAGAACGTGCCAAGGATGGCACAGCACAGTCCTTGGCAATACCCAGGCCAATTGAAACTTGGAAAGCGCATGTGGATGTAAACTCTGATCTCTGACGTGAGGGCAAGTGTGATCATGAAGAGCAGGGAGTTGGTAAGGCAGTGTGTGGATGTCTGGACAGGGCTGTGGGTAGGAGGCCATTCTCCATCTTCCCAACTGTGCAAGACAGGGCTGCAATCTGCTCTTACAGAACACCAATTTACTCAATTTGGACTGTTTTCAAATCATATTTATCCTACAGCAATGTTTTCAAAATATTCATCTTGTTTCTCTAATGTTTGTATCAAACAAAATTTCCAAGGAAAAAAGAATATAAACAAGAAAAAATTTTTTCTGCTTATGATAAAGATCTGTTAACAATGCATTTCCCCCCAAAGGCCTTAAACTCTTTCATAAACAGAATCTCACCTGAAAACAGTAAGATGACTGGACAGACTCTACAGGCTCAAATAAGAAACTGTGCTGTGCAATGCCTTCAGACCATGACATCTTCCAGTGCCATCACAGAGATGAGTTATTATGGGGACAGCTTTCTGGTTTTAGGGCGTTGCTTTTTCTTCTGGAAAAGTAACAACTCCTTACAGCTGCTCAGTTTTACAGGTCACGAGGGCTAACGCATGTATCATGGGCTCCCTCGAGGGAGGAGTGATTATTTCTATGATACAGGTCAGGACACTGGTACTCAGAAAGCCCAGGTCTCCTCCAGGAACTGGCCTAAAGCAGAGACTCATCCACTCATCTCATCTGTCAGACAGAAAGCCCAGCTAGGCTCTGAGCACTGTCTTCCGGCTCAGCGTCACAGCATCCTCTGTGATTCACTGCCTTCCTGAAGGGCCTGAACACTGGGTTCCTACCACATCCCACATGTGACAGAAACTGTCCTCCTTTCCCCCTTTGACAAATGTTAGTGCCATGAAGAGCATTCCTCAGCAAAGAGGACATATAGAAAACAAAATCCCCAAATATATAGTATCCATGTGTCTGCATATAAATCTCTGGAATCATGATATGAGGGATGTCTTAGGGTTTTATTGCTGTGAAGAGACACCATGACCATGGCAACTCTTACAAAGGAAAACATTTAATTGGGGCTAGATTACAGTTTGAGAGGTTTAGTCCATTGTCATCATGGCAGGAAACATGGCAGAATGCAGGCAGACATGGTGCTGGAGAAGGAGCTGAGAGTTCTACATTTTGATCCACAGGCAGCAGAAGGAGACTGTGTGGCAGGCATACTGGGCCAGGCTTGTGCATATGAGACCTCAGAGCTTGCCCCCAGTGACACACTTTCTCCAACAAGGCCACACCTAATAGTGCCACCCCTATGGGCCAAGCATTCAAACACATGAGTCTATGAGGGACGGGACATTCCTATTCAAACCACCACAGGGGATATACAAAAACATGCTGATTTCTTACTTGAAGGCAGGTAAGTTCTAGAGTATCCTTCACTAAGAAGTGGTTTTTCTTGTCCAGGGTGCATAAATTTCCATAATGTTTACCCTGTGTTCCACCCCTAACACCTCCGACCCACCCAAGAAGACAGTCAACAAAAATGCACACTTATCCAAAGGGTGGGGCAGCAAAGAATCCTGACCTCTGAAAAATGAATCGAGACCCCTCACTAACCCCGCCACCTATGATGCAGGTGTGGGAGGTCTCACCCTCCCTGATCTGCCTTCACTGCAGGAAAGTTCTTAGTTCTGGCAGTTACCTCCACAACTTACATGGGTTTAAATTATTAATAAATGAGCCAATAAAGTATATGATTTCTGTTTTCCTAATCACTACATGAAAACAAATAAAATCCAACAACTGTTACAGATATTTAGAAGGGAATCATTTTCCCCAGAGTTGCTGACCTCCAACCTACCTGCCTGTCTGTTCACCAGTACTGCATCTAAACACTTTACAATTCTCTGGCCAAGTTCTGCTTTTACTGCAACTGTATTTACCTGTATTTGTAATGACAAAACAGACCTTTCTCTTCAGCTTCTAAACATGCCTACCATTTACTACATTCTTTAAAGCATCTGTGTTCTCAGCACTTAGTGATGGACAGCACAGTCCTACACGCTGACATGCTGCTCCTGCTTTAACAGCTTGAAAACGCCCAGATGTTCACAGGGCCATACTTCCCACCCAGTGCAGTTCAGCCTGCAGTAAGCTGGGAGTAGCCCCTGCTCTCCCCATACTAATTAATCTCCTGCACTGTCAAACATGTCATACGGGCTGTGAATCTTGGATTGCCCGCAGCACTGCACCCAGCAGACAGCTGCACATTGCCCCTACACACACACACACACACACACACACACACACACACACACACACACACACACACGGAGAGGGCTTTATAAATCATGCTTAAAATAATCCAAGGGCCTGAGTGAGGCTTTAATAAAGATAAAAAGAAAAAGGGGAATTTGTCAAAAACAAATTGGTTGTCATTCAACTAGACACCTCTTTAGCAGGGCTTCCCCCCACCCCCAAGATAATTTCTTTTTGCAAATAGCTAGTGAGGCTGTCCATCTAAACAATCTGGAATTCTTGAAGAATGCTGTTCTGCACAGCAAGCGTTTCCACTGTCTCCCCCCACTTCGGTTTTCCCAGTATAATATAATCCCTCGCACCTGCAAAAGCTCCGCAGACTGCTGACTGCCAAGAATCCACCACATGACCCCGCCGCCACGACCAGAGGGCCTGTGTGGAAACAAAAAGAAACTACAAGTTATTCCATCCTTGAGTTTCTCAGAACCTGCTGTGGGTTTAGCTTGGGATGGGAACTTAAGTGAGAAGCTATTTTGGTAGAATTCTTCAATGGTGATGTAAGTGATTTTCCCAAGGACTTAACTGCATTCTAAAATTAGTCAAATAAGTAAGGGTGACAGCCACATTATGATTCTCAAAGGGAATATTTTCAAGGAGGATTTCATACACACAAATTAAAATAAATATAATAAATTTATGACAATGAAATATTTTACACATTTCTCATATAACTCTAAGCATATAAATACTATAATTCATAATTATTCCAGAACAGTGTATGCCAAATTCCTTAGTTCTTTTAAAAATTCTTGTCCATACCTAACCTTTGAAAGATACTAGCTGTTACCTGAGTGGTACTTTAATGGAAGCGGGGCATGCTTTGAGACAGAATCTAATGATAATCCAGGCTATCCTTGAACTCAGGATCATCCTATCCCAATCTCCTTAGTGCTAGGACTACAGGTGTGTGTCACCATGCCTAGCATGAACTTAGAATTAGTGAAAACTTGTTTGTGCTGTTCACATAATAAGCCAGGATCATACAAACACCCACACCAGGTGTAAGTTTGGAACATGGCAGACAAGGTGCTTGGCTCACTGGACATTTACTGCATTGTAGAAGAGATGACTGCATCTGCACAATGCTTAGTCTCATCTTCTGGTCTGCAGTCTTCTCAACAACTCTAGGAGTTGGATGCTATTCTATCTAGGCTTCTTAGGCACAGCCTTGCATAATACTCTTTTCCTTCGCTTTACTGAGGTACCATCTAATAAACAACATATATTTAAAGTATACAATTTGATAAATTTGTGGACACACATACACACACAATCACTACTACAACTGAGACCACAGACTTACTTATGAGCCAAAAGTTCTGCATCCCTTTGAGAACTTCTCTCCTGAGCCCCATCTCACTGTTCTCTAAGCAACCTGGTATTCCTGTCTTTACCGACTGGTTTGCCTATTCTAGAATTTTATATAAATGCAATACCATCAATTTTCTTCTATATGCCTTCTCTTGTAACTGTTCTGTCTCATCCATGTTACAGACATTCAGACTTCATTCCCTTCTTCCTGATGAGCAATGATCCAGCACATAGGTACATCATCCTTTGTTTTTCTACTTTGGGGATGTTACTGATAAACCCATATGAACATCTGCAAACAGACCTTTAGATGGAAAATGTCTTCCCTTCTGCTCAGGAAATAACTAATAACTAAGAAGGAAGTTGCTAGGTCAGAGGCAGGGGTATGTTTAACTTTATAAAGCTGCCAAGCTGTTTTCCAAAAATGGCTGTATATTTTACATTCCCACCAGTCCTGATTTGTCCACATCCTTCCCAAGCTTGGTTGCCAGCATTTTTAAGTGTTCATATCCTAGTAAGTATGCACTATGTTTCTGTTTTATTTTTAGATTTCAAGTTCTGTGTGTGTGTGTGTGTGTGTGTGTGTGTGTGTGTGTGTGTGTGTCCGTCCCTTGGAGGGGATGGTATGAGCACATGAGTATAGGTGCCCAGAGATCAGATGATGGCAGATGTCCTGGAGTTTACAGGTAGCTGTAAGCCACTCACATGGGTGCCAGGATCCAAGCCTAGGTCTGCAACAGCAGTACATACTCTTAACCACCAAGTCACCTCTCTGGTTCCTTTACCATGGTTTTAATGATGGTGACTTTCTCTTTACACACTTATTTGCTATCCATGAATTTTCAAATATTTGTTTACTTTTATTGGGTTGTCTATTATCTAAATAAAACATATTTCAAAGTTCTTGATATATTCAGAGTTCAAGTTATTTGCAGATACTTTTCCCAAATCTGTGACTTATCTTTTCATTCTCTGGAAAATGTTTTTCAAATAAGCATTAAATTTTGATTAAGCCAGGCGGTGGTGGCGCACACCTTTAATCCCAGCACTCGGGAGGCAGAGCCAGGCAGATCTTTGTGAGTTCGAGGCCAGCCTGGTCTCCAAAACAAGTTCCAGGAAAGGCGCAAAGCTACACAGAGAAACCCTGTTTTGAAAAAAAATTTTTGATTAAGTCCAAATTATTTTTAAAATAATATACTATTCATATGTTAATATTCATATTATAGATGGAGATTTGTTTGATTTTTGCTTGAGACAAGGTCTCACTCTGTAGTTCAAACTGACCTGGAACTTACTACATAGATCAAGGTGGTCTTGAACCGGTTTCAATCCTCCTGGTGCTGCCTGCTCAGTGCTGAGATCACTGGTGTGTGCCACGGTGCCTGGATTATGAATCTTGCTATTGGTATCATTTGTAAGAAAACTTTGCCTATTTCAATGGTACAAAGATTCCCCCCCCCCATATGTTCAGAAATCTTAAGTTTCTTTAAAGGTTTTATATCTTTACCTTTGAGTTGATTTGTTATGGTACGAAGGCTGGGCCAGTGTTCTTTCATTCTGTTTGATGTATGAAAAGCACTCACTAGATCTCATGTTTGAAAAAAATAGTTCTTTCTCCAATGAAATCCCTTCTCCAAAAATCTACTCTCTAGTTGGTCCTAATCTATAGATGCTAATTCTTTACTTTCTTATCACAGGTTTTAATAAAGTTTGAAATTAAGTAGTTTTAGTTTTCCAGATTATTTCTTTTTTAAGTTGTTCTGACTATTCTAGGCTCTTCACATTTCCAATATGAATTTTTATATCAGAATACCAATTTCCATAGAACACCCTGCTGAGAGCTCATCCAGCTTACATGAAACCATGGATTGTTTTTAGGTGAAATGGACACATTAACAATATTGATTTTTTTCTGACTTTTTCATCATAAGCATTTAGTTACTTTCCTATTGCTGTGAAGAGACACTCTGACTAAAGCAACTCATAAAAGAAAATGTTTCTTGTGGCTCAGAGTTGCAGAGGGTTATAGTCCCTGACCATCGTGGCGGGGAACATGGTAGCAGGCAGAGGTGGTGCTGGGGCAAGAGCTCAGAGCTTACATCTGATTCACAAGCAAGAAGCAGAGAAAGGAGAACTAGATGGGAATGGCATGGCCTTTCTGAAAGCTCAAAGCCCACCCCCAGTGTCACACCTCCTCCAGCAAGGCCACGCCTCCTGATCCTTCCCAGACAGTTCCAGCTGGGGAGGACCAAGTGTTCGAACACATGAGCCTGTGGGCCACTCTCATTCACACCACCACAGTGGGCATCTCTCCCCTCACTGAGCCTTCCCATCATTCCTCTCAACCCTGAGCTAGAGTTTCATAGGTTTTGTCAGATGTATTTTTAAGTAATCTACATGTTGTGGAGCTATGTGAAGGGTAAATTTTAAAACGTGAATTTAATAGGAACTGATTATCAATACAAATGATTTTAGATATTTGTGTTCTGCATCACTGGCCACTCAGTGGTTCGGCTCTGCTCCGGTGGAGATACCATCAACTTTCTCCAACTGCAGTCAGGCCTGCTCCTTCCTTTGTAGTCAGAACATCTCACTGCTTCCTCTTACCCCACAATAGTGGCCACACGTGGTACCAAAAGGAGCTCCTGACTATCTTGTCGTTAATGTTTACAATAGTATACTGGCAGGGAAGTAGTGTCACTCTGGGGAAATACCCAAACAGCCCCATGAAATAAGAAGAGCTGACCCGGCACTCATCCCCCATCATGGGTATTTATTTCTCCACTGATAACTTCCTCTGGAAGGGTTACAGGACTGCTAAAGATCTGATGGTGTCACAAAAATAAATCAGATGCACATGGCCCTGTTTACCTTGCCAAGTGTAGGCTTCCAACATGGAATAACAGATAAGAGACATGCTTTTCTGTGATGGCTCCCCTCTTCCCAGCCCTCTGAGGAAGAGTAATTCTCTGAAAGTATATTTACTAAATCTACTGGGCTAACAGTCTACCTATCATATGGGCTCTTTAACTCTGCTTATAAAAACAAATAGGCTTTAAGAATCTTTGTTACAAATGGGTTTCTAAAGTCTGTAGCTCTACAGAACAGAATTTGGTAGATTTTGAGGAAATGCTTTAATGTTTGAAAATGAATGTGTACCTTTGTGGAAAGCATTATTGTCTCCATTTCTCTATAAGCATTAGAAACCCAATGGACACAGTGAAGAGGAACAACTTTTATCTTTTGTAACAATCTTTAGGTATTTAGCCACACATTTGATAAAAATATCACTAAGCGTTCATGTTATATGCCCCCCTCCCCTGTGTGTGTGTGTGTATGTGCGCGCGTGAGCGTGCGTGCATGCTTGTGTGGTGTTTCTGCCTGACTTGGTCATGCTAAGCACGTGTTCTACTACTGAGCCACACCCCCATTCCTTATTGTCATCATTCACTTTACATGCTGACTGGAGAAACGCAGACATGATCCACGTTTCTTAGTGAGGAGAGGTCATCTTCTATTCTTAGTCTTCCGACATCTAAAGAGGACATTATTCCAAACCTTTGATTTATAGCAACAGTAAAGAACAAACAGGGGAAAAGGACATCATCGAAGGAGAGGTCAAAGACACTACGGAGTTCATGAATGCAGCAAATGTTCAGAGACTGCCTCCCAGGTGTTTCTCGCAAGCTCAAGGGGAAAACAGAACAGAGAGCACTCCGTGAGGGAGGTTTATGTGGTAAGTACTAAGTCAGGAGGAGGAGGGTTCTGAAATGGGGGTGGAGAAGCTTCACACAGGCGCCTGCTGTGTTCTAGGAAGAAAGGAAACCTGCTCCAAGGGAAGGAAACAATCAAGAGAGACTCCAATGTCTGAAGACTGTAAATATAGAATCCCTATAGATAAGCCCAAATTGCCATTTCACAAGACCAGAATTAGCCTAAGAAGATATATATATATAAAACAAAACAAAACATTTTGTAGTAAAGTGAACACTGCCAAAAATCTTAGGAAAAGCAGTCCCCAAGTCCCCAGAGAAATTAAAGCAGTCAGGGCCAATGTCAGGGGCAAACTCAGGGCACAATGTAAATAAGCCTGACAGCAGCAGGTACGACTGACTCCTCCAGCCACTACACACTCCTCACAATAGGACCCTCACCACAGTCTCCTGAAGTGTGTGTGGCCCTTAGCATTCTGCCATTCTTTAGACAAGGACACTGAGGCTTGAGGACCTTCAATCACTAGTGAGCCTAGCAGTGGAACTGGATCTGAATGGGACCACGTGGTGTGCCCTATACAATAACTGGATGTAGATCTACAGATTGCCTCTGTCTTCAAAACAGAGAGGTATGTTCCACAGAAAGCTCAGCTGCCACTGCGATGATACTGAAATACCCAAGGGCGGTGGCTTATGCCTGTAATACCAGCATTTAGGAGATTGCTTGAGTTTGAGGACAGCCTGGGCTACACAATGAGTTCCAGGACAGGCTGGAATGAGATGACGCTCACTTTAAAACAACAAAACAAAAACAAAACAAAAAAACAGGCTGGCTGACTAACTAAGTAAATAAATAAAGCACCTATACTATGCCATAGTCAAAGCAATTTGCTTCAGTAAGTTTGAGGGGGTTTTTGTTGTTGTTGTTTTTAAAGTAAGTAACTGAATATAAAGTCTTGGGAAATTATTATTGAGAGCAACCAATCTAAACAGATGAGAGCAATTTACAAATGCTGCATTTTGGAGTTAAGAAAACAAGAACAATAAGAACTGTGCTGATAAAAAGTATTACATATAAATTTAAAAAAATACTTGAAATTGTATCTTAGCCCATGTATTTGCAAGGACAAGAGGATGGGTACTCACAGGAAAAGCTAGAGAAAGTTATTCACAGAGAGACTAAACATTGCTTATATTTAAGTAAGTTCAGAACACACTGGAAATACAATAAAAATAAACACAGCACTGGCAATGGGTCACATGATTCCTACTGATGCTGCTGGATAACACACTAAGTGACTAGCGCATCCCAAGTGGGACATTAAAGATTTTACCAGATCATTTATTTAATTTTGGGAAGCCTGTATAACCACAACAACAGGTGGGTGCAGAGGCTAGGAGTGTTGAACAAGCTGCCCGAGGTCACATGGCAGATCCAGCTGGCTGGTCTTGCTCTGCACAAAGCCACACCTTGTAACAGACAGAATGGTCTGTGTGTACTTCTCCAGGTTAGTCCCGGCCTCAGCACAACCTCCAGGGATGCACAATACAGCATGCAAGCCGTTGAGAAAAACAGCTTCATCCCAACAACATCTGTTTAATTACTGGAGGTTTGTAACAGAGCTTTTTCTGGTATTGATTTCTCGCGTGAAGGGCCTTTCTGAACACACATACACACAATTCAAGCTTCTGTAGCATCCTCAACCTGAGTAAGTATTTCCACTGCCACATAAGTGTGACTGTCACTCCCACCAAGGCAGAATAATGACTGGAGAGGTGAAGAGGGACAGAAAGGGGCCCAAACATAAAGAAACAATGTTGGAGTCTCCACTTTTAAGTTATGTAAGCATTTAAACATAGAGGATCACATATCCCCAGGTACCTGAATCCTGATCTCAGTTCCATGTATCTCCTTTTTCTCAAATAAAAATGAAATTTTATGATGATTCTACAGACATTTATTTATATCAAAGAGAAATTCAAGTTTAAGGGTTAAGACTGGCCATCAGAACGTGCTTAACTTCTTTGGTTTTCCTTAGGTAAACCTCTCTTAATACGGTGTGATAGGGAAGGAAAGATTTCCATTAGCGTATGCAAGCAAATTTATTCTAAAATAATCTTAGGCTCACAGAGAGCTGCAGAAACAACATGGTTCCTATGTCCTCTCCCGCCAGCATCCATAGTTCAAGGCTCAAAGTTGACTACAGAAATCAGAACAAGCCTACTAATCTGCGAGTCTTAACTGAATTTGACAAGAACTGCTACTATATAAACGTATGCAACTTCGGCCATTCACCTAGCTCCCTCCTACTAGTGCTCACTCAGTGGCGATGCTACACAAATAACCAAGTTGTTGTCATCCTCTAAGTGATTCTTCACTATGTTTTTCTCTTGAGATAATGTTTCACCTTGTACACTGATTGTCTAGAGCTCCATATGTAGACCAGGCAGGTCTTGAACTAAAGGCATGCACTACCATCTGGTTTCAGCTCTTGCTGAAGGCTTATTTGAGGAAGAAGAATATGAGAACTCTGGTTCTCCCATCCCAGCACGGCACACCCCAGTACCAGTATTCACAAAGAGGTACAAATAGGCACTATCAGGAATGGCTTGGAGTACTAGTGTGGGCAGCTATCTTCCATTAAACCACACCATGAAGAGCTTGTGTTTTGACTTCTACCCAGATGAACACTACTGTCTAATGAAGACAAGAAGAAAGAAGTGATCCAGCTCTAGCCTGGAAAAAATTTACAACATGGGACTTGTTCAATTTGTCTATTCAAAAGGTTTCATATGGCTTCCAATCTCCTAAGATTATAAAATTTTACTATGTGGTTTTCATGGATACATGATAGGGTATTTCAAAGCCATCTAGTCAATTCCAAATTAATTATGACTAAGACAACATGAAGGTTTTCAAATCTCCACAGCACTTGGGATCAGCTCTGGGAGACTGACAGGAGTGAATCCACCAACAGGTTTTGCCCCACAGCAGAGCCAGCACAAGCACATGCCCACTTCCCGGAAATGCTCCCTTCCGGAAGCTGACCATGCTACTGTGTATAGCCTTGCACAAGCATTCCGAAAGCTGTTCGGACAGCTGCCTATGACTCCTGTTCAAGCAGATGAGTCATCCTGTGAAGTGCTCGTACACTAATGTGTAAGGTGAAGGTTTCAAAATAAGCTTTGGAAAACAAAAAGAACAGAAAATACAACAGGGATACTGCAGTATCAGCAGGTGGCTGAAGGCTAACAGGTACTCCTCAGTCAGAGTTTGCATAATGAAAGCTGGACCCACCCCACTGCTAATGAGGAACCATTGGGGGCACAGCGGCTGCAGCTGCAGCTGGACTATGCTCTGGGTGGGATGTACAAGCAGCCGTCTCCTTCGGGTTGATCTACTTGGGGTAATGCTGAATTTAGGCTGGCTGAGGCTTTTAGATACACCTTTCCAGGGAGTGAAGAAGGTTAACGATAAGAATTCTAAGACCCTGACAGAGGAAGTGCTGTGCTGGGGAAATGGAGAGGGGCCATGGTACCACGCTTGCTTCCGAAGAGTTGGGGACTACTGTTTATGTGGTCATAGTTTTGGATTATGTAGATAGGTCTTTGGGGGGATATTTATTCTACCTAGGAGGCTCTCTGAGTTTTCTGTATCTGTCATTTGATTTTGTATTAGTTCTGTTTGGGTTTTTTATTTTATTTTATCTTGGCATAAGGGAGAAGAGGCCTATTGCAATCGGAACTGCTCCGGGGCAGTGAATAGAAGACCTCAGAGTAGTGGGATTTTAGAAAATGTTTTTATCTGAGGGTATTTAGAAGTAAGTTTCTATCTATGTGACAAGTGAATAAGGAAACACACACACTTTCTGATGGCAACTTTCTCTTTTACTTCATCTTTAAAAATCTCTCTCTGAAAATCTGTCTCCACACAGCTACATTTCTTTACATACGGCTATATCTCTCTCTTTACATACATACATCTCAGAATCTCTTTCTGAAAATCTCTTGCTTTCTCCCCTGTCGAGCTACTCAGTTCTCTCCTCAGCTCCCTCTGCACACCCCCATACACAATTCCTTCACATCATTCCTCCACATAGCAGCTCATTCACACAGCTCTTTCATACAACTCCCCCCCCCCTCTCTCTCTCTCACACACACACACACACACACACACACACACACACACACACACTTCTTCTACATCATTCATCCACTGTTTACTCACCCATCTCACCTTACTCTCTCTCACACAGCCAAACTCTGACAACTATATGTTACATGTTCAGGGTCCAACCATTCTCATAACACATGGTAAGTCATACCGTTTTTCTCAGGTTGGGAAGGTCTTGCTGACTGGCCAGTGAGTAATGCTTGGACAAGCATGTAGCCTGAATGGTTGGTTAGCATTCCCAGACAGAGCACAACATTGAAGTTCAGGACTTAACAATAACAGTTAGTTGGCTGAACCTTGAGTGGTTGGGGAACAAGTGGAAAGAGTTACTTCAGGGAGTTATGTCTACCAGAGTTGCTCCAAGTCTGACCTTGATTCAGCAATAAACACCTGGAACTTAGGTTTGTATGTTCTCTGCAGGGGCAGCTAATCTGTTCTGAATTTGTTCGGACTGTTTTGTGACTGGGAATACTTGTACTTTCCTGTGTCTAGCATTATTTCTATTCAACAGAATTATACAGCTTAAACAGAAATCATCTTCCTGACTACCCACAGCTAAATGTGTGCCCAAAGATATAAAACACACACCAGTGGGCTGTGGAAATAACCCCACAGCTGTTCTTTTTAGGGAGGTAAGTGGTGGCACCTGAGAAAGTTACAGACAGAAAACAACTGGTTTCCACAGCTAGTGATCCCACAGGAAATTGCCTAGTCTGGATCCCCAACAGAGAGTTATTCTTCTGGTGGGTCAAACTGTTAAATACTAGTTGTCACCTGCTGTATACTCCCATGGCCTCCTACAGAGGTCCTATTCACTGAACAGTACTTCAATATCTGGGTAATAATCACAATAAAACAAATCATAATTGAGGCTCATGATCCTTCACAAATGTCACAACTGTTTTAATACTCCCACCTTCAGAAGAACACCTGCCTTTCTGTTTCAGGATGGACCAATCTCTTTAAAAAGCCTGTTTACAAGATGGGTACTATACTAAATGCCACATGAACCCCTATACATACAAAGTCATTATGTGACAATTAAAACTAAAGTTTCATAAAAGATACATACCAAGTTAAGAGGAAGCTGAAGGGTAAGCCCAGATCTCTCACATCACCAGAAAAACACAAAGCAGTCACTTGTGAGCACCAGCCTTGAGAAGCTCTCAGTGCCCTGTGCAGCCCAACTAAAGCTGTGGGATACACAAGCAGCACCAACTACAAAGGGGATCCATTGCCTTCATCTCTGGGGTGCCATAAGCCTAGCGGGCCATCTTTTTGTTGTTGTTGTTGTTGTTGTTGTTGTTGTTTTTGTTTGTTTGTTTTGTTTTTTGAGACAGGGTTTCTCTGTATAGTTTTGGTGCCTGTCCTGGATCTCACTCTGTAGACCAGGCTGGCCTCAAACTCACAGAGATCTGCCTGGCCCTGCCTCCCAAATGCTGGGATTAAAGGCATGCACACCACTGCCTGGCTCACAGGCTATCATTTTTAAGACGCAGGCTAATACTTGATGCCTACATGAATACCTGAAGGGCAAGTGCTTGATGATTTTACCTTGTGTAAAGAATAAGGGAACATGTGAATTGACCAACCATCAAAATTCCTAATTCTTAAGTTTGGCTGAGAACAGTGTAAAACAGGAACAGAATATAGGCCTAACATCATGGACTATATAGTACAGCATTCTGGTGAGCTTCCCAAGAGTGTGAGTTTGATGAAATATGGGCTGTGTGATCAACTAGTGATGTCTACCAAGACACAGCATACACATAGCACATTGCATATCGAACACCTGAATGTATCCCCAATAAAACTCATTGGTTCACCAAGGTGGACTTTGTTGGTATTCACACTTTGGTCTGTCATTGGTTCCGTATCTTGGGTGAACAGACATCTGCTCACATCTCCCAGGAATACTGTCAGACAACAGGTCTCTGTTTCAGTCCCTGCCTTGAGCTCTTGCCCTGACTTCTCTCAATGATGGGACTGTAAGCTGAAATAAACCTTTTCTCCTCCTATGTTGATTTGGTCAGTGTTCATCATAGAAATGGAGAGGCAAATGAGGATGGCATCTTAGACTCAGTCAGTGACTAGGAAATAGAACCACTCTGCCCTTGGGTTAAGACTTCTTCCTCCACGCTGACCAACACTGGCATGGTACTAATCGTACACGTGTACTTTACTCTCGTCCATACCATCCCAACCTCCCTGTACTGCAGACTGTTCTAAGCCAGCAGGCCTGTCCATGGAGACACCACTCTCTCCCAGTCTCACAAAACAGCACCTATGGAATGAATGATATTATTACTCAATACATAAGAGGCATTGCTGTGGGTGTGATGTGGCAGATATTTAGCAATCCCTGCATCAGAATCAAGAGCAAAAAGTTACTGCTCTTTAACTTGAAAACACAGTTTTTATACAGTACTGCTTCTGCATAGTACTTATAACACACAGGAGAAATATGCAAGTGACTGCCATCCATGATGCCTCTAAGGGAAATGAGGGTGTTCAAGCCCCAGGTTCCTATTTCAAGGCTTCAATTCCATTCTAAGAAGCAGAGAATAGTGTCCCAGGCTCATCCACATAAGCTGATTTATTTTTGCTTGGCTTCAAACTTCATGTTTTCATTTCTTAGTTACCGCTGTGTAATTCTGCAACACCTCATAGCTGATGTAAACTAGAGGTTCTATTTCCTAGTCACTGACTGAGTCTAAGATGCCATCCTCGTGCACTGTTTCCTGGGTTTTGTTGTTCTTTTTAAGCTTGACCTTCCTACAGGACATTCAACATACCTTTTAATAATATATTTACTCCTCATCTAAACTCAGCAAGAGGAAACCTGTATGTTCAAAAGAGAAAATGTATTTTTTATGGCTGTGAATACAGTTCCAAAGGAACCAATAAATAAAACAGCCAATACAACAGTTCTACAAGTCTGTGTGGAACTCAATCGAGAAAGAATATTAACCTTCAACAATTAGCAAATCTCTATCAACACCCTGTGCAAAAGGCAGAACCGTGAAGAATATAAACATAAACAGGCAAACAACAATATTCCTTCATCTTTACAGCAACGTGCTGTAGAGAAAGTGACATAAATGTGTACAAAAGGTGGCTCTGGGGTGACCTTTGCATACACTCACTGGTCCCGAAGAACGGCCTTCAAGGGGCTGCATGGACAGAATACAACTAACTTTTATTAGCGGTGGGGCATATGCGAGGGAAAGTCACAGTAAAGACGCTGCACTTCCTAAACAAGCTCACATGTGAAAGGGCTGAGAACACAAGGGCTAGAGTCAGACACGGGTTCAAATCTCAATGATACTCCTTAGCACTCCTGTGACTAGGAGAAAGATTTGCTGGTTGGCACGCTCTCTCTGTCTCAGTTTCTCCCCTTCTCTTTCCCCAGCCACAAAGTGAAGACAAACAACACCTGTCCCAGTCATTGCTGTTGCACAGTAAAAAGTGCTATGAGCAAACATAAACCCAAGAGACTTGACGGCAGAGGCCCTGCATACCCAGCTTCCCTAGCTAAGACCAATGAAGGGCTCCGCTCCAGTTCTGCACGGTGGGAATAAGACGTTAACGGAACCTAAGCCTGCTATGGTAGCTGCTCATCCCACAACTGATGTCTTGGTTAAGTGTGTTTAGGGATGGCATGTGTCTAACTAAAGAAGCACCTGAAATGCCAGCAAGGACTACACAGGTGTTACAGTTCCTGAGGAGGAAGCCATGAAAGACTCTACCTTGAAGAGGGGAGATGGGAAGCATCTCATTAGGGTGATACTTGGTCTAAGACATAATAATGATGACTAAAAGTTATGAGGGCATGCCATGTATATATGAACATCTGTGGAAGCCAGAATAGGGCATCAAACTCACAATGCTCCTGCCTCAGCCCCCTAGGAACTGGAATTACAGGTATACACCACAATCTGGCTCAAGGCATGCATAAACCATGCAACAGTCCACCTCTTCATTCATCCTCCTCAAGATGCACTGTCTTTTTTCATTGAAAAGTAGATTGAAGAAACAATCAATTATGGGGACAGACCTTGGGAACACAGGAGATTGGCTTGACCATTTCAGTACTTTGTATGCTATGTGCCTTTACGCTACTGCAATCATCTGCAATCCTGCTGGACTGAACAAGGTCTGACCCAGGACAGGGGCAATGAAGATGCAGCACTGGCTTACACCACACTGGCTGCCTATGCCGTTTGTCTGCCAGTGGAAGGGTCCTTGGCCTAATCTGAATGCTCTCACTTGTCCTACGACATCTTCAACACAACACAGCAAGTACAAAGCAACTGGAGACACAAGCATCAGAGAGGCAACAGTGAGTCTGCACAGCCCAGAGCAGACAGCTTCAAGCAGCTCAAAACCTGACTAAATTTTGAAAAGTGCATCCCATCTAGATCCATGAAAGTACATTCTGGTGGTCAGGGGGGATTCTGGAAAAAGAGATACAACCTCACATTTACAAAGTCCTATCACTGACTGGGGGACCAGCCTCCAGGCAGCAAGGGCTCAAAGGGAAAGCCACAGCGTAGGAGTGAACTAGATTTTTTTTATCTGAGGGGTTTGGGGAAAAAAGACACTCAAATGCTCTTTTGATGGTTTCCTTATTATCCGTTTTCAGTTCTTCTGTTCTTTTCGCTCCCTCTATAGTATATATACCCCCAATAAACTCTTTCAGGCAATACAGGAGTCACAAAGAGGTTACATTCCATTTTTAAGTGAATGATTATAGCTAAAAATGTGGGGTTTTTTTATCTCTCTTACATGATTAAAAACAGTCATCCTAACAACTCACATACAATATATCTAAGTAATCTGTCACAGATTAATAGATCATGAGCAAGCAAGGAACATATTTTCTCAGCCAACCTTTGTAGGGGGGTAGCCATTCCAGCCTTGGCCTGGAAGTTCCAACCCCAATTGAGGCTTCGGTAATGGTCACGCCCACAAGGCGGGGCTGAGGAGGAAGCGGAAGACCAAGGATCGGGAGGAGAGGCCTCTCTTGGTTCCAGGACCCTGGATGCTGGAGGTAGACCGAGCAGAGTTCTCCAGAGAACACCACAGGACTGCGCCATACCTTTCCCAGACCCTGCAACTTATCCCTTCATTTGTAAGCTACCCCACAAAATAAACCTCTCTTTTAACTATGTGGAGTGGCCTTAATAATTTCACCAATATCTTTGTTAACAGGCTGCAAATTGCAGTTACAAATAATCAATCACTTTATTATCTATCTTGAGAGGTAATCTTATAAGAAATTTTAAAGGAGTCACAAACCTAAACTTTTATACATAAAAAATAGTTAGTCAGCTAAACTTTACATCTTCAGTGTGCATACCCTTATCAGAAAATTGAGGTCAGAAATGGATGCGAAGAATTAACAATCAGGATGTTTTGTATTTACAACTCTAGCCTAATGAATCAGACAGCTCAGCTATGTGTCCTTGTGGGCTTTAGATTGTTTTTCTGGGGTTATTTATCTTTAAAAACGTTAGCCAGGCATCTGTCTAACCTGAAGTTATTTTGAAACTTTGTTTCAGCTAATGGTGCGCATTGAAACCCATGACTACATCATTTCAGTATTAAGAGAATTAAAGCCAGCCTGGCTCCTGGGGAAATTCAATTGTTTTCCTTAATCATGAACCTGAGCTGTGATCTAAAGCAACTCCTAAGTGGAACTCATAGGCCTTAGTTAAGAAACATAACCTTGTATTTACTTTTATTCATCAAAACTCTGTATAGGCTATCTTTTTTTTTTTTTTTAAATCAATTGGATAGTACAGCTTAGGGAGGAATCATCTTCTTGACAATCCACAGATAAAAATGCCCAGTAGATCGAGATGCTTTCCTGAGATAAACATACTACATTACAGGGAGTGGGGATCGCCCCACATCCACTCACACCATGCCAGATACCAAAGAAAGACTGTAGCAGCAAAGATAAAGGCACAGCGGAAGCAAAAGACATTCTGGAGTCTGGAGTCCTGTGGCCTTGCCTAAATGAGAGTCACCCATCAGAGAGTTTCCCCCTGGTGGGCTGACACCTTGGACTTCAATTGCCACCTACTGCTCCTGACATGGCCACTGGCAAAGTCATAAGTTTATAAGGACATAAATGCTACTTCAAAAAGGTAGAGAGCTGTGAAGAGAGCTAAAGCACCTGGCACATAAGCATGAGAACCAGACTTCAGATTACCCAGAACCCACATGGAAGCCTGGCAGGGAAGGTGGCTACCGGTAATACCAGCACTTGGGAGACAGAGACAGGGATCTCAGGGCAAGTTAGCTAGTCAAGACAGCCAGAATTGGCAAGTTCCAGGCTAAATAAGAGACCTGATTCGATATGTAAAGTGGAGAGTAACTGAGGAAAAAAAAAAAAAAAACCAACGTCAGCTTTGGGCCTCCACATGCATGAACACACATGTGCATGTGTACTGAGATACATGCCAACCCACACATGTAAACACACATAACACACACACATACACACACACACACACACTTACATATACCATACAACACACACCCTCATACATACCAAAAATATATGCACACCACCACTCACACACCCAAACACACTTTCACACACACACCATACTCATACACACCACATACTAACACCATACATACATCACACACTCACACATGCACACACATACACAATCATAACACACTCACAAACTATGCCCACACACACACTCACACTCACATACCGTATAGGTGGATGATAAGTTAGAGAACTTGTTAAGACTTGAGCTAAGCATAAGACAGTTAAAAAAAAAAAAAAACCCAGCCTATGTCTACAGGTTTAAAAAGTAAAAAGTCAGTCAATAAGGGGGCTGGAGAAATGGTTCAGCAATTAAGAGCACTGACTGCTCTTCCAGAGGTCCTGAATTCAATTCCTGGCACCCACATGGTGGCTCACAACCATCTATAATAGGATCTGATTCCCTTTTCTGGCCTGCAGGTATACATGTAGAGCAATCATACATAAAATATAAATAAATATTTTTTAAAGTCAATCAACAAAACAGAGTAAACAATGTGGCTACAAAGAGAAACAGAACAGTCATACTTTGTAATAACTAGAGACCAGGTGGATAAAAGCAGCCATAGTTAACAGAAGTGGAGGGCAGAGAGAGGAAGTCAGTTTAGAAGAAAGGTGACCACTGTAATTTGGACAAAGAACGTTTAGTATAGTGGTGCTTACCCACCACCTCCAGACACTCACTGCTTACTACATACTACGTACTGCTTGGGTCCTGGCTGAGAAAGTCACATCCCTACATGAATACAACAGAGAAATCCCTCCAAATAATACAATCCCCTAGCATGACTGTAAGAGCAATAAAAGTGGATGAAACCATAAACACAAAAATAAGTGTTCCAGGGTTTCTGCTTCTATACAGCCCCTATGATCTCATATTTAGATATTATATAAATCCACAGAATACTTGAAAAGATGCAAAACATCTTTAACTATTATTTAACTGTGAGGGAAATACAAATTAAAACTGTGACGAGACACGGGTCTACAGCTACTGGAATGGCTGTTCTCTTTAAATCAACTAACATGTAATAACAAAGATACATGCTGCTGTGAAAATGCAGAATGGAAAACTCCCTTATGGATTCTTTTGGGGGTAGGGGGAGTGATTGTTAATGTTTAACCATTTCTTTCATGGTGCAGGGTAAAAATAGATATTTACAGAAGCTCAATGAATAGCCACTGAAACCTGAGAATAGCTCAAATGTGTGTCAGTACTGAACAGAGCCACACGCTCTGAACCGCCAGTAACAAGAAGCAATTAATGCCTGTGTAAGAGGCAATACAAAGACCCACCAGGGCGACAGAAGAGAAGGAGCAGAGCAAAGAATGCTGCACGGCACATGCTACCTGCTGCATGACACCAAAGAGCAGTCACTGAGGTTTGAGGTCAACAGGGCATTCGTGATAAAGTGGTATCAGTGAACTGGGCTGAAACACTATCAGAACTAATGTATCCTTTTAATGGGCAACTTTTCCTGTACACACAGTATTCCTAGATGAACTAAACAATACATAGCACTTCATACATACTTTTAACAGGGCTGGAGAGCTGACCCAGCAGTCAGGAGCACTGGTTGATCTTTCAGAGGACTTGAATTCAATTCCCAGCAACTACATGGATGCTTACAAACATCTGTAACAATAGTTCATGGGGCCCAATCCCCTCTTCTGGCCTCTGCAGGCAGCAGGCACACATTTTTAGTGCAGAGGCATGCATGAAGGCAACACATCAAATTTAAAAAAAGTTAAGCGCAGTAGTGTTATCTGTGATTACCACAAAATTCACAGTGATTTCTTAACTAGTTAAAATTCTACAAATGCCCTTAAATTTTAGAAAGAAATGAACCAACCCATGCTTCTTCCCTCTCTGGACCCCCAAACATTCCTCTGTGGACTCAGAGTGCCAGGACATCAGAATGTGTAGAATCTGTGTGAATTGGTTATTGAGGCACTTAGACAGGGGCTCTTGTTTGCTGGACAGCTGTTGGCTACATTGTTCTTTTGTCACAGGCTAAAAAGGGGAACTGGTATGCTAAGGGAATGTGACCTTCTCACTGGATAGCTGTTACATCACGTCTTGAAACACTGGCCAAGGAATCTGTTTTTGCCCTGCACCATGAAAGAAATGGTTAGACATTAACGACCAAAGACCCCAGAACTCCAGTAGATGAGTTAAAATCAGACACAGATCAGAAACCTTCAATCGTCTAGTTTACATTTTTAAAAACGTGTGTGTGTGTGTGTGTGTGTGCGCACACGCACACATGCATGCATGCATGCATGGGGGAGTAGTTACAAATGCATGCCAAGGCATGAGATTGGAGGTCAGGAACAATTTTTAGGAGCTGGCTCTTTCCTTCTACCATGGGGCTAGAACTTGGGCCATCAGGCTTGCAGGTAAGTGACTTTGCCTTCTGACAATCTTGCTGGCTCCAAGTATCCAGTTTACTTTTTAAAAGAACCATGTTCTGACATCATTGATTATTCTTGGGATGCAATTTTAGTAAGATTTATTTAGGAGTCCAAACTGACTCCTAAAATACTTTTTAAGTGTTTACTGTAGGTATGCCATGCATAGAAACTCCCTAAAATTATGGTGGCACCAGCTTGGATTGTGTTTGTACCCTTTTCCTGTAGGACTGGGATTGAACCTGGGTATTTAAGCATGCGAGGCAAGCCTGGTACTTCTGAGCTGTCCCCAGCCCCAGTTCCTACCTTGATACGTTGCCATTTTCCTGCTTCTTATTTATGAACCTTTCTCACTTGAACAAGAACTTTGGATCTTCCTTGACCATTATCCTACTAAGTCATATGTCTTCCTAGTCTACATCACACTTCAGTACAGCCCTCTAGGTACATGTATGTGCACAGTGAAACACTGAAGTTGTGCATGACGATGCCGACCTATACCATGTAGTATTCTTTTCATTAAGTCCTTTACACTGTAATTCATACCACTACCACTGCTCCAATGATGAAAAACAAAGGCAATGTCTATGCATGTGTAAGTCATTTAATCAATCAATTTCTGTGTGTGTGTGTGTGTGTGTGTGTGTGTGTGTGTGTGTGTACATGTGTGAGCATACACGTACACCCCAGCCTCTGTGTGGAGAAACACTTTTGGGTGCCGGTAACATGGAATTTTTAAACTTCCACTTACTATCATCTTCCATTGCTTACCCACACTGTTGGGCACTAGTGAGAAATCTTCAAATGATGATTAAAAACTTACTTTCAGGGATTCCCACAAGGGAAACTGGACCAAGGAGAAAGGAATCTGGAGAGAGAGGAAAATAATGCAAATTAGGTAAAAATATATCAGTGCTTGACCTGGCATCATTGTAAGAACCCACAATTACTACAGGGCTTCACTTCATGTCATGGCTGTGACATGGCCAGTACTAAGCAAACACACAGGTGTAGTTTGAAAACTGATCAACTCTGGCCATAGACCCTCTGCTTTTTCAAGCTTAAGGAACATCAAGACCACTGTGAAGCCTCGGGAACTGAAGAAAAAAGCAGCCAAGGCTGACACCGAAAGGACAGATACACAAACATCCCTACACCAACCAGGTTCTATGTGAGAGCTACGTACATACGTGAGAGCTACGGCCGGGTACTCCTCAGCAAGCAGTGCGAGGGTTCCGAAGAGCCGCTGAGCAGGAGAGAGGGTGAGGGAGCAGAAGAGGGAAAGAGGTGCAAGACGGAGACAATAGAAAGACAGACAAGGGGAGGACACAGAGGAAGCAAAACAAGGAGAGTGAGGGGTGGAAAAAAGTACTGGGGAGGACGGGGGGGGGGGGGGGATGACAATGGGGGGGGGCGGGGAGGAGAGCAGGGGAAGAGGGAGGAGGAAAGAGGCAGGATGAAGGAAAGTAGAAGATGATAGACAACAGGAAAGGGAGGAGACAAGAGGAGAGGTGTGTGTGTGTGTGTGTGTGTGTGTGTGCGCGCGCACGCGCGCGCTGGGGGATAGGCCAGAGACACTTGCAGGAACACGTCAACATGGCAAACCCCATGAACCTGCCAACTGCTAGGGAGTGGAATGACCGCACCCTGAGGAAGCAAAGCTCTCTACAGATTATGTTCCATGCAGACCTCAAAGTGAGCCCGACCCGGGCCAAGGGGAAAGTCCCTGCAGTCCTCAGGAGAGGTCAAGATGACAACACTTAGAACGTGTTCACAGTGAGCACTGGAACTATGGTTCAGAATCACCCAGGAGCCAATCAGTGCTGTTCTCACTCTGCTGATAGGTGAAGAGGCTGGGGTCCAAAGAAACTGTGTAACTTGCCAAAAGACACAGTCAGAACTTGAGTCAGACCACCTGACTTCAGAACCCTATCGACTATTTCACCTGCAAAGATAAATGTTTAACCATGTTTATCTGCTTATAAATTCACTCAGTATAATTTCTTCACTTTTAATTGAACTTTTAGAAACTTTTTCTAAAAAAAAGAAACGACACCCATATTTCCAAAATAAGAATGAACTCCAGTGGACTCCAGCCACTGCTTACCCGCCACTACCCAGCACACTCAGTGCCAGCAGAGGTGACACTCAGGGCTCAGAGGCCCCAGTGTTGCTGTCTCTGCGGAGTTTAGTTCAGGGATCGTCTAGACTGTGCCCATGTGGACTGTCAGCAGTGGAGACTAGTGAGCATCCCCACATCTTTTGGAGGAATTAACACGAACTCAGGGTGGGAAGTTACTGCTGTATTTACTCAGAAACTCAAAGTCTATCAGCATCTGTCTAAAGCAGATAGTGCCCCTGAGTGGTAATGGTAGTGGCCACAGAGACAGAATCTGTCCTACTCAGAAGGAAAATAGTAGTGAATGCACGTGTGCCTGTGTGTAAATGTCACTGTCACTAGTTTGGATTAAGTTGACAAATGAAAATCTCGGAGAAGCTTGTTCATGTCATAAGTAAGCAGCCACCCACCCTACATGTCACAGTCCCACAAGACGTTAAGTCTAGTGTTTTGATTCCCAAGATAAATCTGACATTGTCCATCCTGAAACTCAAGAACTGCATTTTCAATGAAATCAAATACCAAAACCCAGTAAAACTGGCTTCTAAAAGCTTTTCTAAAATCTTGACAAAGTCTACTCTGTAGTGAGACACCCCCAGAGGAGTGGTAACAGGCAGGACGAAAGAGTCTTCTCACTTTAATTTTCTTTGGACTTTTCCTTCCTAAGTGTGACGACATCACATTCTATAACAAAGTTAATGTCTCATCTGCAAGTTTAAAAAAGGCTTAAACTATTGTAAAACTCATTGCTCATTCTTTGATTAAAATAACTTCTAGGACTGCACTGAACGTCAACTGAACTTACCTGGCTTTTAAGACTATTCCATTTTCATTCTAAGGATAAATATTTTGCTTATTTGCCTCTAATGCAAATTATTTATGAAATTCTTCCTTCAGCTTAAAGAAGCAACTTACATAGCATATAATAAAGTGGCCCTCATTCAGCTATTCTCTAGAGCATTGCTTAAACAAGAAATCCCACAGTGAACCCCAGCTTCACTCCCTACAACAAGATTAACTGACAGACTACGGCAATTAAATATTCTATAAATGCTTGAATATGTAATTTTATTTTGAGCTCTTAGTATGGAAAGGCCCCTCATAAGATAAACTCCTGCTGTGTGAAAACTTCTCAAATGTTAAGTCAAAACTGTGGGGCTGCTTGCTGTCATTCCCATTAAGAGGAAACCACTATGGAAATGCACCACACATTTGCCAGGCTCGCACTGCTCCACACTGCTCCTAACTTGGGCAGAATATGGGCTAGTGGAGAGCAGCCTTCCTTTCCCAGGTCTGGTTTGAAGTGAAACAACACTGATGTTTCTTCACAACGTGGAATTTTATACCCCAAACAGATGTAAGCTGTTATTCTAAAATGCTTTATAGATGAAGAAAATGAATAGCTATGCTCAGAGGCCTTCTATTCCAAAATACAACATACCCATTTTATGGCACCAAAAGTTACAAAATGGGTCACTGTAGTGACCTGTTTAATGCCTCCATTTAAGATGTGTTGTTTGAGTGAGGTTGTTAAGACCCAGGGCACTAATAAGTAAGCAGCAAAAAACCAGCTACCATCAAAGAGGCAGAAGCAGGGGACCTTGCTACACTTCAACATGGATTCCACTTGGCAACAAGCAGAGAAGCAATTCTGTCCTCTAGCATGTGTGAGGATCCTGGGAGAAATAGAGAAAATGACACTTGGGTGTCCCTACAAAAAGTGCTGGCATCACTAATGACACAACAGTGTACAAGGCTACATCCTCAGCAGGACTTACCTATCCCCAAGTACTGGACTGCAATATGCTTGAGTTCAATCAGTGCTTCTAACCTTATGATCATAAGATAAATAACCTTATAGTACTTTAATAAACAGCCAAGTGATTTATAACTGAGGGTCTATAAAATATCATTTCTAAGTTATCATTTTCCTCTATAATTTGACGATTCAATAGAACAATCACATAAGAAGATACTTTTTAAAAAATAAATAAATAAGGGTAGATTGTAAGCTACAATGAATACAATGTGAATGACCAGGGAACCTAAGGAACAAAAAATTATACTTTAAGAGTGAATGTCATTACACTTGGCAAAATGACTAACAACTCTGTTTATAAGCTCAAGGAAATGTTGAAATTCCAAGATGTAATGGTTAGTCCTAACTGTTAGCTTGGTCAGATTTAAACTCACTATGGGAACAAGTTTCTGGCTTGTCTGTGAGGGATTATGTAGATTGGCTAGCTGCAGTAGGAAGACCACCCTTAATGCGGGTGGTATCATTCCACGGGCTGGAGTCTTACACTTACTAAGAATGGGAAACTGAACTCTGGGCTGGTATCCTTGCTCTGCTGCCTGACTGGATACAATGATGGACTGTGTCCACTCACATTGTGACCATCCTTATGTCAAGTATTTCATTGTGGAAACATGACCAATACTAACATCTAAGATTTAAACGTAGCATGAAGTGGTCTGCTTGCCACCAACACAGGAATGGGTGCAAAGCTGCCCAGTCCCCTTTCCAAGGAACCCTATAGGGAGATCTCGTCTGGTGCACGGCAGTTTCCAGATTAATGTGCTCCACGTCGGGTTTCCCATTCTAGTGCCCCCCAGATGACAGCCATTCTCCTCCTGAATCGTCAGCCTTTTCTGTCCTAGCCCAGTGGGGAACCTGAGACAAACGATAAGGAGACAGAAACCCCTTGCTTCAAAGTGATTATCATTAACAACAACAAAATAAAGTTCAACTGAAGGCCATCCAAAGCCTGCTAGCAACTGCCTATCAGAGCAGAATTTCAATAGTAAACACCTTATGGTTTTTTACAACTTAACAGTTCAATCCATGTATCAGCATTTTACATAAGAAAATGTGTATCTCATAAAAGAAATACAACTAAATGGTGAAATACTGCAGGGTGGGATGGCACACATCTTTAATTACAGCATCTAGTGCTGAGAGTGGAGGACCCTGTCTCAAAAAGAAAAAGGGGAAATACTGAGGTGAATTCCTCCTAGGTTATTAAGGCACTCTAAGACATCTTTCCAAATTAAGCACAATATGACATGAGAGGAAAAAAGATCTAACAGAGAGAAGAAAGTAAGAGTGACCATGCTGAAGCTGAAATCAATCTTGAGGATACAAAGGAGGGACACAGAGATACTGCTAGTCACTCCATCACTAACAGGCATCAGACACAAAGGATGCCTAGTAACCGTCGTCAAGGAAAGTCGTGGGGCTCCCTCGTTACAGTCTACAGAGTCATCACAGTTCTATCTGGGCAGGTGACTTTCAGCATGGTACATGTTAGTGTGTCAGTCATGTGACACTGATGTAATGAGTGATAAGAGAAACACGCCACCCCACCCCCCAACCCCCTTTAAGTTGCTTCTGTCAAATATTTAATTGCTGCTACAAGAAAAGCAAGGAACACAAAGTGGCCAGCTTGCCACAGACAGGAAATGTCATAGTCTCTAATTCACTATTTTTCTGATCTGCCCTCAAACATACACTAGGGTTGGAGAGACTGGATCTTTAGTTCAAAAAGACATTTCTCAAAATTTAGTTGCACTGTAGGGTTCTCTTTTTCCTAACTGGCCCCAGCAATACCACAAAAGAGAACAAAAGCAAGCCAGCAAGCTGCAGGGTGTCCATCATACCAACCTCGGAGAAGCCACCTGAATGTGGTAACTGGGTAGGGCACTCTGCCGGATCAGCACACCACCCGCCCACAGACTGCAGAATTCTCACAGCCAACCGGGGAGGGGAAGGTTAGTCAAGGAAACCCAATCCCCAAAAGCAAATTTTCAAGATAACATACAATTTAAAGTTTTATACATAAAGCTACCCTAGCACTGACTGACTTTTGTACACGGAGGCGACGCTTTGGGGAACGCAGCTTCAGAAGGGTTATGAGATGGACTGCATGTGCCTCAATCAGGGCACAGACACTGTTTAGACTCACTCTCCCCCGTCCCCTTCCCCTCCTCTCCCCTTCCCTCCCCCTCTCTCCATGCCAGCAAAAGAGCACTGAGTAGTCACCTCAACATTAAGGGGCACATGCCATTTTGTGAGCAGTTTGGAAAGGGATAAGGGATACAGAGGAGAGAAGTCTGGTCTCAGAGCTGGGGCTTAACATGCACAAGGCCCTGGGAGGTGGGGGTGTCTCAGAGGTCTCACCATCTTAATTTGGTCACATCTGATGAAAAAGTAAATACATAAAGTTGCTCAAAGATATCTAAAGCTGAAAGCCTCCTCAGTACAGAATAATTTGTTTGGGATTTTTGTTTTTGAAAACTTCCCAGAATCCCGTTTGACTGAGACTTTGCGCAGACCACTGAGGTTTTCTATATCGGAGCCTTTACCTGGGCTCTGCTGGCTCTCAGTGAGGCAGGCCCATTCATGTGTCCCTCCTCTATGGAGACGGCAGTATTCACCAGGCTGAAAATGTCTCCTGATCACTGCTTCTAAGCTGTGGAAGCACTTGGGATGTTCAAATGGTTGGAAATCCCCAATGTGCACGCTGAAGACACTTTGCACTGTGTTTACAGTCCCTTAAATGTCTTCAATTAGAAGAACAGTCCTCAGTTTCACAGTCTGCTCAGGCAGAGTTAGGGTCAGAGCAGCAAGGCTGGAATGGACAGTCTCCCCTTCGGGTCTAGCAGAGTCTGGTTCAGCATCCTTTGCCAAGGTGGTCCTCTGTGCATCCCAAGTCTCCCTCAACAATCACTAACCCACGGGCCATCTCTCCACATTCTCTCTGCCTCTCCTGCAGTGCTCAGCTTCTTGTAGCTGAAGTTTCCCGAGGTCCATCTTTTCTTCATCTTTTAGAGCCTCATTTTCAATCACCTCCATCTCTCACACTCTCAGCAGCAGCTGGTACTGTATCCTCTGGTTTTTGCAGGGTGATGGCTAGACACTCCTCCTGGGCAGGGTCCACCTCCTCCTCAACCAACTGGGTCCTCAGCTTCAGCCTGTTTCCAGTGCAATGTTCTCTCCCTGTGTCCCACCTGATCTGGCTATGTAGGAATTTGGGTTCCTACCTCCTCCACTCAGCACTGAAGCCCTTTTCTGAAGTCTTCAAAGCAAGTCTTGCTGTTTTTTAAAAAACATTTAAGAACTGAGTACCTACACACGATAAAAACTGCTCAGCAAAATAAGGACAGGTAACATGTTTAAAAATTACAGCTGGGCGGTGGTGGCACACACGCCTTTAATCCCAGCACTCGGGAGGCAGAGCCAGGCGGATCTCTGTGAGTTCGAGGCCAGCCTGGTCTCCAAAGCGAGTTCCAGGAAGGGGCGCAAAGCTACACAAAGAAACCCTGTCTTGATAAACAAAACAAAACAAAGCAAACAAACAAAAAACTTACAGCACATCTCATTCTCAACAGTGCTGACATCTTGAGATTCGGAACACGGCAACGGTGTCCATTCTCATCATTTCACTCGACAGTGCACTAGAGGTACTAGCCAGTGCAGTCAGGCAAGAAAATGAATCAAACCAGACTTGATAAGGGGTTAATATTAAAGGCCTGTGCTCAAAACGTACAAAGACATAAACTAATAAAACAATAGACAGTTTTCCCAGAGAAGGTGCATAACAGGTCACAGAGGTGCTGCAAACTGCTGAAAGGGTTTCTGTTTACGTTAACTCCAATTCCAGGTTATCATCCATCATGGTGGGGAAGTCACAGTGGCAAGGGACTGGAGGCAGCTGGTCACCTTGCATCCAAATCACAGAGAGCAATAGATGCATGCTCGCCAGTGCTCAGCCTAAGCTCTACATTTACACACCCAGGATCGCCATCTAGAGAATAGCCCCGACTAGAGACTTGTTCTTCCCACATCAATTAATATAATCAAGACAATCCCTCACAGACATTCTCAGATCTAAACAGTCCCTAGCCGGTATGTCAAGAGGCTTGCCTCCTAGGTGTCAGGTTGACAATACTAGCCACTGTACGGGGGCTGCCACTGAGGCTGGAGCTCATGGGTTTGGCTAGGCTGGCTGGCCAGTGAGCTCCAAGATCATGCTGTCTCTTTCTAGCACTGGGACTACAGATGCCTGCAGTCAATAGGATACAGTACTTTGATTCTCCACTACAATTCCGTCCCCCAGCATATTTTAGCATCATACTGCTCAGAAAACAAGAGGGAAAAGGAATCTTCAACCCTTTAAGAAGCTCAATGGTTAAGTTTTGTTACTTCTTATTCTTTCAGTGTCTGGCTTAACAAAAGGAGGTGACTATGCAGCTAGGCTTTTGCAGCCATTTTTCTGATAATGGTGGCTTCCCAAACCTTTTTTTTTTTTTTTTTTAAAGACAGAATCTCACTATGCAGCTCTGGCTAACCTACAACTCACAATGTAGACCAGGCTGGCATCAAACTTACAGAGATCTGTCTACCTGCCTCTGCCTCCTGAGTGCAGGGAATAAAAGAATTTGCCATCAAGCCTGGCTGGTTTCTAAAATTCTTAAAGAGTAAGTAAATGAAGAGTTTCAAGCTAACCAAACATAGCAAAGACTCTCAGCTAACAGTGACATCACTTCTAGGGATGTACTCTTTATCTTTACACTAAATCCTCACCTGCTTCCTTCCTGACGCCACCTCTAACCTTTCCAAACAGCTCAGTGGAATGAAAAGCACTGTTGGAAGTAGTGCTATTAAAATAAACCTGCAATAGTGAGCTAAGCAGTAACATATCCTTGAGCAATTTCAAGACAATAAAAAGAAGAGCAAGCAGCTGGTGGAGCAGACATAAAGCCAGCAAACTTGAGAAGAGCAGGCAGGGCACCCATCTGCTCACTATCAGCCCCTCCAGAGCCCTGGGCAAGGGTGCTCAATAAGTTCCACATGCATGAGTGGAACTAAGGAGGAAGAAGAGATGAGAGGAGAGACGGCTAGTCAGAGTTCGGGCTGAATCGAACGCACATCCTCTGGCTGAAAGCTCAGGGAAGGGCAATTCACTACTTATGGTGTTTGGTTTTGTTTTTATTTTCTGAGACAGGGCTTCTCTGTGTAGCTTTGGAGCCTGTCCTGGATCTCGCTGTGTAGACCAGGCTGGCCTCAAACTCACAGAGATCTACCTACCTCTGCCTCCCGAGTGCTGGGATTAAAAGTAATTATGGTTTCACTTGTGAGGACAGTATTTGGAAGGACAGTATTTGGAAAGCAGAATGTGAAAGATAAGTCAGTATCAGTTTCATGCAAAGGAGAAAATATAAAACAAGAGATCTCAGTCACTGTATTTGCTAGTTAAGCCTACAGGTGAGTAATAAACCCATCCACACATCTCAGGAAACTTCTATTCCAGATACAACACCTTTTGGCCACAGGCTGGCTAGAGGCACCCCCATTTAAGTTCTCGACTACTACAGGGCTGTGGAGAAGATTCAAGTACCCCTCCAGCCATTCAGGGTGTGGAAGGGGCACAGGAAACTGAGTTCATAACAAACATAGTTCTACATAAAAGCACAGGGAAAGAAAAGATATTCCAAAGCAGTAAGAATATTCAAAATAACAAAGAACCAAAACCAGCTTGATCAAATCAGCAAACTAAGGGTCAGAAACTACAGATGAAAATATGTAGCAAACGGTGTCAAAGTATGGTGGGTACACATTGTAATCCTGGCACTTGTGAAGTTGAGGCTGATCACAAGTTTCAATCAGACCTGGCTATTTAGTGAGTTGTAGGCTAGCCTAGGCTATATAGTGAGAGCATGTCTCAAAAAGCAACAAAGCAAACAGTAAAACAAAATATTAGCAAGAGAAGCAAGCTGAAGAAAACAATTGTTACATTAAAATAATAGCAGAATTTTGTTTATAAGAAAAATATGAAGTGACTTTTAAAATGGTGAAAATTAAAAAGGTAAGCATAGAAATTAAGCTAAAAAAATTAATAAAGGTGATCTTTAAGAAAGATAATAAGTAGGCTACCAAGATGGCTCAGTAGGTACCAAGCTGCCAAGTCTAACTGGTCAACCCTTCAGAATCCAATGGTGCCAGAAGAGAACCAATCCTGCAAGTTATTCTCTGACCTTCATGGACATGCTGTAGCATGCATGAACACAGACATGTACAATAAATAAACATAAATCTTTAATAAAAAATATTTAAGTAACAATAAAGTCATGATTTATAAAGAAGTTATGTTAGAAACTCATACTACCCTGAAAGTACAATAGTTAAGTTATTCAGACAAGGAAACAAAAGAGCCTGCACATTCAGGAGATCCCCAGTGGGGAGTGCTGAAGAGGACAGCATGCAATCACTTGATGAAAGGTGGGGAAAGCAGCCACTCAACCCTCACCTCCTCTGCCTCAGGAAACACAAGAGCTTTGGCTTTTCTGCATTGACTTAGGAAACCTGGGGGAGGGGAGTCCTGGAGAGACTAGGGATACAGGAGACATATAATAAAGGTAGTTTACAGAAAACCCATAGCCAACATCTACTTAAATGGAGAGAAACTCAAAGCAATTCCATTAAAATCAGGAACAAGACAAGGTTGTCCACTCTCTCCATATCTATTCAAATATAGTGCTTGATGTCTTAACTAAAGCAATAAGACAATTGAAGGAGATGGGGGGGGGGTACAAATTGGAAAGGAAGAAATCAAAGTATCTTTATTTGCAACTCATACCTAAGTGACCCTAAGAATTCTGCTGGGAAATTTCTATAGCTGATAAATACTTTCAGCAAAGTAGCTGGATGCAATATTAACTCACAAAAATCAGTAGCTCTCCTGTATACAAATGGCAAATGAAGTAAGTAAGAAATCAGGAAAATAACACCCCTCGCAATAGCCTCAAAAAATATAAAATATCTTGGGATAACCATAACCAAGAAAGACTTAAATAAAAAAAAAAAAACTAAAACATTGAAGGAAGAAATTGAAGACAATATCAGAAGATGCAATGATCTTCTACACTAGTGGATTAGTAGGATTAGTATAATAAAAAATGGCCATCCTACTAAAAGCAATCTATAGATTCAATGCAATCCTCATCAAAACCCCAACACAACTATTCACAGATTTTGAAGATATGGAGAAACATACACACACCCCACAAACAAACAAATGAACAAAAAACAGGCTAGCTAAAACAATCCTGAATAACACAGAACTGATGGAGGCATCACCATCCTGAATAACACAGAACTGATGGAGGCATCACCATCCCCAATCTCAAACTGCACTACAGAGCTAGAGTGATAAAAAACAGCAACAGCGAAGTACTGGACAAAACAGACACACTGAACAATGGATCCAACTGAAGACCCAGATAGAGTTCCACACACCTATGAACACCTGATTGTTTTTTTTAATAAAGAAGCCAGAAATGTACATTGGGGAAAAAAAGAAGAAAAAAAAAAAAAAAGACAGTTGTAGCATGAATCTTAAAAAGTCTTACTAATAAAATTCAAACCCGAGGCCAGTTATTGGGGTGAACACTGGAAGATCAGAGAAGCAGAACAAGCCACGGCTATCTCACCTTGCTAGTTCCTCAGGTGATCCTTTTTCCTCAGGCTAGAAGCTTCTGAGTCCTCATCCCAATGGCTCTCAGCTGAACTGTGCTGCTCCAAAGCCTGAATACTTCTCCAGTTATGCCTAACTACATGCTTTACTAACCCTGGTGCCTGGTTTTCACATCTTATTTATCTTTCTACTTTCTGCATTACTCCCTGGGATTAAAGGCTGGGTTTCTGGGATTAAAGGCGTGGGTCACCATGCTTAGCAGGTTCTAAAGTGGCCTTGAACACACAGTGATCCACCTGGCTCTGCCTCCCAAGTGCTGGGATTAAAGGTGTACACCACCACCACCACCACCACCACCACCCAACTTCTGCTATGCCTTACTCTTCCCATTTTCTAGCCACCACTTTTGGCTTTGTTCTAGTGGCTGTCTGTTCTCTGACCCCAGATATGTTTATTTCGGGCAACACACAATATTTTGGGGAACACAATACCATCACAGACAGCATCTTCAACAAATGGTGCTGGTCAAATTAGATGGCTGCATTCATGTAGAAGAATCGAGCCGGGCAGTGGTGGCACACTCCTTTAATTCCAGCACTCAGGAGGCAGAGGCAGGCAGATCTCTGTGAGTTTGAGGCCAGCCTGGTCTACAAAGTGAGCTCCAGGAAAGGCGCAAAGCTACACAGAGAAACTCTGTCTCAAAAAAGAATCGAAATAGATCCATGTTTATCACCCTGAACAAAACTCAACTCTAAATGGATCAAAGACCTTAACAATTAAAGTAGACCACTGAATCTGATGGGGAAAAAAAGTGGGGAATATCCTTGAACTCAGTGGCACAGGAAAAGACTTTCTGAACAGAACACCATTAGCACAGGCACTAAGATCAACAATTAATAAATGGGACCTCATGAAACTGAAAAGCTTCTGTATGCATAGTAAAGGACACCACCATTCAGACAAGGTGACAGCCTACAGAATGGGAAAAGATTTTTACCAATTATACATCCAAAAGAGGGTTAATACACAAATATATAAAAAACTCAAAAAAAAAAAAAAAACTAGATATCAAGAAAACAACCCAACTTAAAAATGGTGTAGAGATTTAAACAGAATTCTCAATAGAGGAAACTCAAATGGCTGAAATAAACTTGAAAGAAATGTTCAACATCCTCAGTCATCAGGGAAATACAAATAAAAACAACTCTTGAGATTTTGTCGTACACCTGTCAGAATGGCTAAGATCAATAAAACAAGTGACAGCACATGCTGGTGAAGACGTGGAGTAAGGGGAACACTCTTCCATTGCTGGTAGGAGTGCAAACTATACAGTCACTATGGAAATCAGGGTGGCGGTTCCTCATGAAGATAGAAATTAATCTACTTCAAGATCCAGCTATACCACTCTTGGGAATACGCCCAAAGGATGCTTCATCCAACCCCAGAGACACCTGAGTCATGTTCACTGCTGCTCTATTCATAATAGCCAGAAACTGGAAACAACCTAGATGTCCCTCAACAAATGAACAGATAAAGAAAATGGGGTACATTTACACAATGGATATGTTAAAAATGAAATCATGAAATTCACAGGTAAATAGAAGGAATTAGAAAAAAAATCATCCAGAGTGAGGTAACCCGGACAAAGAAAGACAAATACCATATATTTTTGCTTATATGTGGATATTAGCTGTTAAGTTAATGATAACCAAGCTACAATTCATAGAATCACAGAAGTTGGGTATAAATAAGGGAAGAAGTGGGGCAGATATATCTCTCAAGGAAGAAGAAATAGAATAGGTAGCTATGTATGGATAAGGAGAGATGGGACTGGAATGGGAGGATCAAGCAGGGATGGGGAGGGAAAAGAGAGATGAGGGAGACAGCTAAAATAAAGAATACTCAAGTGGTAGTATAAAAACCTAATATAGAAAGGCTTCCTAAAAGACATACAAATATGAAGGCAATTTAAGTAAATCATCAAATAATGGAGGAGACAGAGCCCCAATCGGTTATCTCTTATAATCAAACAAAGCTTCGAGTACTGGGATTGGGTTATATCTTATTGAGCTGCTAGCTAAAGGGTCCTATAAGAACACCCAAATAACCAAGGCTGTTGCCAAGGCTCCACAAACTAACTACAAGGTCCTGTTGCTGAAGACAACACCTATATAATTCACAAAACATGGAAAAGTTGAGCTGGTACCTACATAGAGCCTTCACCCCTAGGGGCTAGTGTTCTTGGTAACAGAGGGTATTCTGCATGCTACCAAAGAAGAAACATAAACATCAATCCAGGTACAAACGCTTCCATCTACAATGGTGTCCTGCCTGCAAGATATGCTAGTGCAATGCTGCACAAAGCTTGTGGGAGCAACCAATCAATATCTGATTTGACTTAAGGCCCACTCCATGAGATGGAACCCATACTCAATGCTACTCGGATGGCCAAGAACCTGAGATTAGATAGGCCAGGAACATAGGGAACAAACAAATACTACTGTTCTACTAAGGAACATAGTCACAAAATGATTTCTAATGACATTCTGCTATACTCATAGACCAGTGCCTTGCTCAGCCATCATTAGAAAATATTCCTCTGGTAGCAAATGCGAACAAATACAATGTGCAGAGAGTGAGAGACCTTGGAACACTCATCCCTAAATGGGATGTCTCCATCAAATCCTTCCCCTATGAGCTCAGGAACCCCTTCAGGAGAGGAGGCAAAAAGAGTATAAGAGCCAGAGTGGAGGGAGGGCACCAAGGCAATTAGGCCTTCTAAACACAACAGGATGAATGCAATATGAACTCACAGACTGAGGCAACGTGCACAGGGCCTGCACTGGTCTGCACCAGATGGGGCTTGGAGCTGAAAGGAGAAGTGGACACGTGTCCCCATCCCGATCCCAACCCAGAAACTATCTCCAATATATATGCAAATGAAAATTTGGTTTCCTCCAAGGGAGTCTCACCAGGGAAACAAACTATTCTTAAGGGCAGGCCGAATGCCCAGCAGTAGATGGTCAATAGAAAACGAACTCAATGGGAACTTTGGAGGTTCCTTGTATCATAATGTTCAGTCAAAACTTTTTTTCTTTCTTTCTCTCTTTCTCTTTCTTTTCTTTTTTTCTCTCTCTCTCTCTTTTCTTTCTCTTTCTCTTTCTTTCTTTTTTTCTCCCTTACCTTTTTTTAAAACCCTGTAGGTTCTTTGCATGTATAGTATGACTTTTGGTTTTGTGTTTTTATGGTACTGCTGAGTGTGCAAAATAATGGATCTCTGCATCTATATCTATTTCTGTGCCCTTTCTTGGGCTCTTTTCCTTCTGTTTGTTTATTCTGTCCTATTCTGATTTGTTTTTTCATCTTATTTTATTTTATTATTATACCTTAGATACCTGGTCATTTTCTAAGCAGAGAAAAAAAGGAAGTGGATCCAGATGGGGAGGAACTGGAAGGAGTAGAGAGAGGGGGAAAGTGAAATTGGGATATATTATCTGGAAAAAAAATCTATTTTCAATTAACAACAAGAACAAAAAATATCAAGTAGACAAGAAGCCACTTCTTTGAAAAGATAAATAAAAATTAAAATAAAAAGATTATCAAGATTGGCAAAGCACTCACTAACTTACAGAGAGCTCACAATAAATACATATTAATACATTTATACACAATAAATAAATAGAAATGGTGAGGGTGTGCTTACAAACTATACCAACAAACCTGGAGCACTACTGGGAAATACTAGGGAATAGATTTGGGGTTCCTTTAAATATACATATTATTTAGATTGAAACAAACTATACAAAGTAGATTTTCTTAATGACAGCAGTATTTTCTGTATTCCTTCTAGTTGAGCTGTGGACCATTTACCTTTATAGGTTTTACTTACAAATCAACACAAGGCAATAGGTACAGCCATAGAAAGGGTAGAGGAAAACCGATGAGTGAGCTGTCTGTATGGATGGTCTGCAGCGATGAGTTGTAGAGATTCAGGTGGTACTATTGGGAGCCTTGCAAGTCTCACCTCTGGAAATGTAGACTCTTGATCAGGGTCTTTCAAAGTGCCTGATGTTTCACAGGGTAGCCAGCCATCCTGTAGTATGATTAAAGTTAACTTGTACTTCCACACACAGACCATACTGTATGTGGAAGTTTACAGACAATCCAGCATGTGATGGTGTCAAAAAATAACTCAAATGTAACATAAATGCCATTACCTAAAAATATGAAACTCTCAATGATTTGATTTCAGTTTTCAAATCAGGCACATGGGTGAGAGATCATGGAGAGCGAGCATGAAAGAGAGAACAAGCTAGTTTGCTTAGCACTTATGAAACCCTACATTGCATCCCAGCACTGTAATTAAATGCATAAATAAGACAGGCGGGTCAGTTGGCTCAATGGGTAAAGGTTCTTACTGCACAAGCCTGGCAGGCTGAGTTTGACACCAGAAATCACCCAGAGCCCACATACAGGTAGATGGAGAGCGCTGACTCCACAACGGTCTCTTCTGACCTTCACACACAAGGTATGGTATGTGCACACAAGCACCACACACAAATAATTCAATATCTAATAAAAATTGAGTTGAAAAACAAGTTGAAATGAGCCCTGATCAAGTCTTCCTACTTCAGTTACCACTCATCTATGATTCCTTCCCTTGGGACCCAGAAACAATGTCAAAGTGATGTGGAAATCTGAAACCAGACACCAAGGGCACAGCAAACAAATGCACTCTGGAAAAGTCATAAAAATATCCAAAAATAATTATATCCTTAATGTCCAAATAACTAAAAAATTTCATTTTTAATAAAATACAACTTTGAAGAAACAATTACAACATGGCACTTGTACAAGAAATATTTGCGGATTTCCTGAGACATTCAGGGGCTAGGGGAGAAGATGGGTAAAGAGGGCACATTCTCCTCTCACTGTATTCAAATTAAACCATGCCTGTCTCAAATATCACATTGGAAGGGAGGCAAGAATAAGGGACAAAGAACTGATTTACTTTGTTAGCAGATGTTTCTCTTCTGCATAGTACCTTGTCCCCATGGAAGAGTAAGTGCACACTATAAATGGTTCAGTTAATAAATAGCCATATCTTCAGCCATTTCCCTCTAAAACCTCATTTACTATATGTACCAACTGGACAGGGTACATAAACTTACCTTTCCTTGAAACATTTACATTTTATTACGGTCACATTTGTTTTGTTTGATATGTGCTTTAAGTCTTGTACAAACTACAAATGCATGCATGATCTAAGAGAATCACTTATACTAGGACTATAGAAACAAAGGAGACCAAGATAAGCAGAGCAGGTGAAGGAAATATACAGTTGGTAGGAATCAGGGTAAAGGAAAACAGTGCCAAAGCCAGTTTAATGTAAGCGGAGTTTTCCTGTCCTGACCACCTGCTCCCAAATAACTGGCAGCCGCTTCCCAAATAACTAATTCAGAGACTTAATATAAATTATAAATGCTCAGTCAATAGCTCAGGCTTATTACTAACTCGTACATATAAGTTAACCCATATTTCTTATCTACATTTTGCCATGTAGCTCATGACTTGTTACCTCATTTTCTACACATCCTGTTTGCTTGGCAGCTGACTGTCATCTCCCTGACTCTGCCCTTCTTTCCAGAGTCCTCTGTGTCTAGCTGTCCTGCCTATAATTCCTGCCTGGCTACCAGCCTGTCAGTTTTTAATTAACCAATGAGAGTAATACATATTTACAGTATACAGAAGGATTATTCCACAGCATTGGTCATGGTCAGGAAAAAAGCTAAACAAAGAAGTTAAGTTCAAAGATCTCATTCTAAAGGAAAAAAGAGGGATATGATATAGAAACAGTAGGATAAAAGGGTAGGTTATTGGTTCTACTTTAATCCAAAAAAAAAAAAAAAACTATTAAAAAACTATTTTACATTGGTATGGTTTTGGTATATTGATACAAATTTACAAGTTACTTTTGTTATACTGTATGTATATTTCTACTCTTGTTTAAGGTATTATGTTTATATAGTTCACTTAAAAGATGGATGCCCCAACATTACAGAAGAACTATGGAAGACTGTCCAGGAAAAAAGATGTTCCTGTTAAATTTCAGCCTTCTGGGATCTTTGATGACGTTGAAGACTAGATAGTTATAGTTTTCCTTAGTTATGATAAAAGGTAAATTAGATACAAAACTTTGAACTCACAAAGATAAGATAGATGATAGAATATTTTCTGATTTTTGTCAAATACAAATAAACTAGATATTGTAACTATAATTCTTACTTAATAACTGTTTTGTTATATATAGTTTTACTATGTTAAGGTTAAACCTTCCTTTTTGGGCCGGGCGGTGGTGGCGCACGCCTTTAATTCCAGCACTCGGGAGGCAGAGGCAGGCGGATCTCTGTGAGTTTGAGGCCAGCCTGGGCTACCAAGTGAGTTCCAGGAAAGGCGCAAAGCTACACAGAGAAACCCTATCTCAAACAAACAAACAAACAAACAAACAAAAACCTTCCTTTTTAATTGGACAAAAAGAGGAAAATGCTGTGGAATAATCCTTCTGTACATTGTAAATATTTATTAATCTCACTGGCTAATAAAAAGCTGAAAGGCTGGTAGACAGTCAAGAGGTATAGGCAGGATAGCCAGACACTGAGGACTCTGGGAAGAAGGGCAGAGTCAGGGCCTCAAACTCACAGAGATCTGCCTGCCTCTGCCTCCTGAGTGCTGGAATTAAAGGCGTGCGCCACCACCGCCCGGCCCAAAAAGGAAGGTTTAACTTTAACATAGTAAAACTATATATAACAAAACAGTTATTAAGTAAGAATTACAGTTACAATATCTAGGGAGATGCCAGTCAGCTGCTGAGGAAGCAGGATGTATAGAAAATGAAGTAACAAGCCATGAGCTACGTGGCAAAACACATATAAGAAACATGGATTAATTTATATGTAAGAGTTAGGTAGTAATAAGCCTGAGCTATTGACTGGGCATTTATAATTTATATTAAGCCTCCGAGTCAGTTATTTGGGAAGCGGCTGCCAGTTATTTGGGTACAGGTGGTCAGCACAGGAAAACTCTGCCTACAGCTTAAAACTTCAATATTCTTCTCTTAAATAGTCATGTTTAGGACACCTGTCGTCCACACATAACCCTACAGAGTGACTTGTGCACACTGAGGTGTGAAAACCACTGAGATAATGTTGAGTATCAAATAAAGAGACTGTAGAGCTGTGCATATTAAAACCATTCTCTTTTAAGATGCTAACAAATTCAACCTGGAGGGCTGATGGGACAGGGATTCAAAGACAACACCTCACTTGGCCTGTGGAGACCCAACTGTATTACTCCTTAGCAGTAATATGTGCTCACAGGTCTATACTTTGCTGTAAGCAGTATGTACGAGGCTGTACATGGTGCCAGCATAGGGCCTGGCTCACAGCAGGTGTGTAAGGCTGAAGTCTGGCTCACTAACTTAGAAACCACATGCCATGTTCTGAAAGCTGCAGAAAGGGCCAGGCAAATGCTTCCTCTATTTCCAGACTGTTCTTTATTGCTGCGGCATGCCAAAGGCCCAAGCCCCAGGCACCCCTGTAGAGTTCCACTTTATAAAGTGCTAGACACCTAAGGGCCTTGGGTAAATTAGAAAACCACATAATGTTACTCTATTGTAATATGGCTGAGGCAACTAAAGATGGAAGACAATAAGCTTGGCCTTGCTGTCAGGAATGAATCAGACGCCATTGTGTTTTGGACCAGAGGGCTGTAGGGATCTTGAGCATGGAAAGGACATTGCTCTTCTTGCTGTTCCTGTCACCTCAGCTGACCCAGGGTACACAGTCAAAAATCAATGAGTCCACACGCAGACCAGGAGGAAATGTGGCATTCCTACAATAGCCATCTATGAGCTCAGGAGAAAGCACAGAAAACACTGAGCAAAATGAAAGAATGGTCCCCTGACAGAGCTCACAGCCATCTGAGTCAGCACGATTAAGCCCATGTCAGAAGCTAACGGAAACAACATGGTGCCATCAGAATCCCACACTCCTTGTGACACTTAATTTGGAGACTGCCTGCTCACTGACTGTTTTTGTGGGTAGTAATACCCACACCTTGTTCCTATGGCAAAATTATTTTCTCAACAGTTCCCTCCTGTTCCATCTCACTCAGCAAGCCACACACAAGCCAAGCATAAGTGAGGCCTGTGAAAGCCTCAAACTGTCTTAAGGGTCTTGATGCATCAACGATGTAGTTTCCAGACTCTGTGAAGAAAGGGAACTTGGAAACACCGTCCTCGTAAGGACAAACTAGCCGGGCAGTGGTGGCGCACGCCTTTAATCCCAGCACGCAAGAGGCAGAGCCAGGCAGATCTCTGTGAGTTCGAGGCCAGCCTGGTCTCCAAAGTGAGTTCCAGGAAAGGCGCAAAGCTACACAAGAGAAACCATGTCTTAAAAAAAGAAGGAGGAGGAGGAGGAGGAAGAGGAGGAGGAGGAGGAGGAGGAGGAGGAGGAGGAGGAGGAGGAGGAGGAGGAGGAGGAGAAGAAGAAGAAGAAGAAGAAGAAGAAGAAGAAGAAGAAGAAGAAGAAGAAGAAGAAGAAGAAAAGAAAGGACAAACTTTAAATATTAGCAAAGTGAATTCCAAATTACAAGCACTGATAATACTTCATGAGCACTGAAGTACATTCTAGCACTGTGAAGCTGCTCCACTGCTCTGGCATCAACATGACTTGTAGTTATGAGCAGAACAGAGAAGAGCTGTGTAGTCATCTCAGGAGATACAGAAAAGGCTCCTCAAAACACCACACATGTATTGTGAAATACACACACACACACACACACACACACACACACACACACACAAACTATGAACAGTAAGGAACTTTCCTCCTTAAGAAATAAGATTAAAGGCTCTTGCCTTTCTTGACTTGTCTCTCTTCTTGCATGTTCTGTCTGTCTGTCTGCCTGCCTGCCTCTCTTATGTCCCCACTCGAAGACTGCCTTTCTCTCTTCCACTCTCCCCCTCCCACCTCTCACAATAAACCTCTTACACGAGGGGGAAAAAGATGATCAAGGGCCAGTGTGATGGCTCAGAGGATAAGACACCTGCTACCAGCTTCAATGACCTGAGTCTCATCCCTGGGACCCAAGATAGTGGAAGTGAGAACTGACTCCATAAGTTGTCCTCTGACCTACCTACACACACACACACACACACACACACACACACACACACACACACACAATGTAGTATGCACTTACACATGAGCATGCACACACAAAAAAAAAAAACCTGAAGAAATGTAAAAGCAATTTCAAATAAAATTAAATTTGAAACCATGAATAAGAAAGCAACAGCTATTATAACACTAATATAAAGGCAAAAATCCCTGCGTGTGCCTTTGACAAGAGACTGGGAACACGGGAAAGATGTTCAGAGCCCCCACTTCTGTTCAGCATTACATTGGAGGGCTAAGCCAGAGCAGCCAAGCAAGAAAGCAGTAAGGTGATTGCATAATGGAATGGGAAAGTTTAAACTTAGGAAGTCTGTCGATACCAGTTGCTATCAAGGGTACAGGCAACTAGAGCCCTCACGTGGCTAGGAGAAGTCTAATGTGGCCCAATCGCTCTGGGAAATTGTTTTGTCCTGTTGTTTTGATTTTGTAGACAAAGCTTCCCCATATAGAACAGTCTGGCCTCGAACTTGCAATCCTCCTGACTCAGCCGCATTCTTCAAGGTCGTGTGCTCTTCCAGAAGAACTCCCTGCTCCTCTGCAGCCCCACTTAAGGCAGCACATTCTACAAACTCCAATCTAGCCTGCTTCCAGCTACACGTTCTAATGACCCTGTATACACAAATCGATCCATTCATGTTCCTGTTTTCTTGCTAATCTATTTTTTCCCCTTGCTAATCTATCTTTGGTCAGTTTAATTTTGGGCCCTCAAGCACTAATCTGAGTTAAAGAAAAGGTTTTTCATTCCCCAAGAGACATAAAATATGAGGCAAAATAAAACTAGGCTTATAAATTAACTTTGGTAGCCAACACAGACTATTATTTTTAGCTCTTTGCATTATTTCTTCTTAGATTAGAATATTTTTATGAATCTAATGTTGATTTTTAAACATGACTTTAAATTGGTTGAGGCCTGTTAACAGAATGACATTCAAATGTGATGTGGCCTCTACTCTCCCTCACATATCAGCTCTTACAACCTCTCCATCTCTCAGACCTGTCTTCCACCTCAGAGACTAGGCTTGCAGACACAGAACAGCCAGAGAGATGGAGAAAAGAAGAGATGGCCATGTGTGCCCAGTGTTCAGAGGGGTACTACAATGTACCCCGATTTCAACATCTCATGTCAGCAGATATCTTTGCAGAAAGGAGTTTTACTGTACAATGTCTGATTATTTTGAGATTGGTGTTATGATGCAGTATAAACAATAATAATTAAAAAACAAGACAAGAAGGGTCTCTCCTTGTCTGCTTCATAAAACTTAACAAGGAATGTATTATGAACAGTTTGACCAAAATGGTTTATTGATAAATGCTTTCCAATTATGAACAGGTACCCCTAGAAAACTGACATGGAGGGAGGGGAGGGCATTGAAGTTGTTACCGATAAACTGTTTTAACAGACTGAGTGCTGAACTACAAACTGGCTTAGAGGTTAGTCATGGCAGAAGTATAAAGCTTTAAATTCAAAGTCAGCATTCATTTGCCAACCCTTATTGTTATTAAAACCACATGTTGGCACTGAGTCACTTTATGGTTCATTTGAAATAAACATGCAGGAAATTCTGGGAAACAAACAGAAGCCCAGAAAATCTGTAAAAGCGAGACGCTCATTCCTACACAACCTCCGTCAAGGCTTGAGGACACCATCACTAAAAAGTGCATTGGTGATGGCAGGGTGTGTGCTGGAGAGGGGATTGCACTGTAGTGAGGAGACAGAGCTGTAGTGAGGAGACAGACAGAGCTGTAGTGAGGAGACAGACAGAGCTGTAGTGAGGAGACAGACAGAGCTGTAGTGAGGAGACAGACAGAGCTGTAGTGAGGAGACTGCACTGTAGTGAGGAGACAGAACTGTGGCCAATGTTTATTTTATCCTAGAAATCAGAAAACATGGATCTTATTACTTGTTCAATGAGAAAATGTATTACAACACTTTAAATATCTTCAATTGCTAATATCAAATTTTACAGGGTAAGTGTCCTATTTAACAAAACTAAAATGTATCTTAAACTAGTGAGTTAATATTAATGAAGACTCCTTTCTTGAAGGATCCTTTGCTATATCCTCACTGCAGTACTGGGTCATCTCAAAATGCCCCACCTCTTCCCAACGACCTTCAAGGTTCACCAGAGACAACAACACAAACACTAAGGAAGTGTGCCCTGGGTTATCTGGTCTGGGATTTTTTGAGACAAGGTCACAGGTAGCTCATGCAGACCTTGAGCTACGTACCCAAGTCACCTTGGGGTGACTAAGGAAGAAGACCCTTGCTAGCTCTTCAACACTGGACCGCCAGCCTTTACAGTGAGAAATAAGTGCCTCAGCCAGAGCCCTGCTGCTTAAATGTTTGCCTAGCATGCCCAAAGCCCTGGGTTCAAGCATCAGCAACACATCAAACTGAAGATACTGAGCCAGGAAGACCAGAAGTTCCAAGTCATCCTTTGTATATTGCAGCTAGCTTGGATACAGAAGACCCTGCCTCAAAATGAGGAAGGGAGGGAGGGAGGGAGGGAGGGAGGGAGGGAGGGAGGGAGGGAGGGAGGGAGGAAGGAAGGAAGGAAGGAAGGAAGGAAGGAAGGAAGGAAGGAAGGAAGGAAGGAAATGTAAAAAATAGATTTCTCTCCACTGCAAATGATCCAGCAGCACAAAACGCAAGAAGCTGTAGTTCTCCTGCTGGTTCCAAACTCTAAACAGCAGGCCACCACTGAATATGACAGCCCCCCAAAACTGGTCAGGAACATGGAACCGACAGAATTTCACAGAGAAAACATTTAACCAAGAGTGAACTTTTGCTGCTCTTCCCACTAGTCTGTAAGTCAAGCAACCCCCAGCTTGTGTTCTCTCCTCTTATTGCCCTCTGGGCCTCAGCCCCCACCTACTCCACTGGCCCACGATTTAAATCAACAATACTTAAAGAGCTGCTACTGATTGCTAAGTGTTTTGATCTACAAACAAATCAAAGAGCTATAACCCTGTCTGCTGACGGGATTCACAGACCGCATACCCAACAAACTAGCATCACTCCAGGTGGGGGCTAGAGCTGGGAGAGTGCCTTCCAACAAGGGACAGCATTCAAATGAACCAACATCTACCACTTCTCAGGATGCTACAGGGACCCGCCAAGCATTCATGGAGAGAATGAACGTGCCTCATAACCACACACAAGCCTGGTGCCAAACTCGGGTTTCCACTTTAGGTAGGCCCGAGAACTTGCCTTCATCTTCAATGCCAGCTGATGTTTTTATGCTTTGTCCAGAGACCACATGTGCAAAATCGTTGTGACAGGCAGAGGCTTGTGGCCTACTTGGAAAATCCTAGTAAGGTTGAAGCCTATGCAGGCATCCATTTAAAGTTAGATGTGGTGCAGGTTGGTAATGGTAGGACTTGGGGAGGGAGGAAGGGAGGGAGGAGGAGGGTCGGGAGCTCCAGATCACCTCACCACAAAGAGAGTTTGAGATCAGCCTGGACTACAGGAGATCCTGTCTTCTTTTCAATGAATATAAAAAGTGTTGTTCTTCCTTACAAAGGTTTCCTTCACACTGGGTTGTGTTTTTGTTTTTGTTTTTGTTTTTAAAAAAACGTGTGTTTCTTTTCTTTTCTTCTTCTTCTTCTTCTTTTTTTTTAAGTGACCTTAAAATCATGGCTACTAAGATAAAAGTGACCATTATTGCCACACAAATCCCTAAAGCACAGAACAGAAGTGAGGACAACTGGGGTCACATCAGACTACAATGCACAGCAAACTCTTAGTAAAGGAACTCTGAAGACAGTTTTGGAATCCATACATCTGACAAGAGGTTAGTACAGGAATGTGGAAGTCAAACCCAGAACTCTGTGTGCCAGACCACTGAGCCACAGTGCCAGTTTGTCGCCAGCGTTGTCGCTGTTGTTAGGGGAAGGAGTAGATCGGCTTTGTTTATGTGTTGTTTTCTGTCCTCTGGAGATGCTCTGTCATTATATAGCCGGGACTGGCTGGAAGTCTCCTGAATGCTCAGATTTGCCGGTGTCACCATGCCCAGTGCTAATTCTCCTATTTGAAAAGGGCAGATAAAGGGCTGGAGAGATGGCTTAGTGGTTAAGTGCACTTATTACTCTTGCAGAGAACTAGAGATTGGTTCTTGGCACTCAAATCCCACTACCACTGTTCACAACTACCTCTAACTCCAGCTCCAGTAGACACAACACCCTCTTCTGGCCTCCACAAGCACCCACACACATACACACATTAATAAAATGAAAAAAAAATTTTTTTTTGGTCAGAGCTGAGGACCGAACCCAGGGCCTTGTGCTTGCAAGCGCTCTACCACTGAGCTAAATCCCCAGCCCCAAAAATATTTTCAAAGATTTATTTATATTATTTTATGTGCCTGGTGCCTGTGGTGGCCAGAAAAGAGTACCAGATCCCCAGGAATTGGAGTTACAGACAGTTATGAGCTACCACATGAGTGCTGGGGATCCAACTCTGGTCTTCTGCAAGAGCTTCAAGTGCTTTTAATTGCTGAGCCATCTCTCCAGGACCTCATCCCTCCAAAATATAATCTATGCAAAAGGGCAAATGATCCAAAAAAACATCTCTCTCTCAAAAGATATACACACAGAAAACAATCATTTAAAAAAGAAAAAGTTCAACATCATCTATGAGGGAAATGCAATTCAAAACTACAATAAAACACCACCTAACCTGTGGTATGTCTGAATGTGAAATTTACCTGGAAGATGGAAAGGAAGACAGATGAATCAGAGCATTCAGACACTGAAAAAAAGGATAAAAGAAGGATATATGAACAGAGCATGCAAGTTCATGGGACACCATTAAAAGACCAAATGGGGATCACATGGGAGAAAAAGAAGAACTTCAGTCTAAAGGGATAAACAATATGTTCAGGAAAATCATAGTGGAAAACATCTCAAATCTAGAAAAGAGATGAACATCCAGACTCAAGAGGCATTCAGAACAGACAGACAAGACCAGTTCTAGAGAGAACTAAGAAAATATATTGAAACTGCAAGAGAAAAGTGTCAAGTCATATATAAAGTCAAAAACCGTAAGAATTACAGCATACTTCTCAACAGAAAACCAAAATCCAGGAAAACAACAACGATGCCTTTCTAAGCCCTGAAACACAGTAATTGACAATCGAGATTATTATACCTGGTAAAACTGTCTGTCATGACTGAAGAAAAAAGACCTTTCATGACAAAAACAAGCTGAAGGTGTCATGACCTCCACTAAACCAGTTCTACAAATGATCCTTGAAGAAACCTCACCGGCTTCCCGTGAGGCTACATGAAAGAAACAATGCAAGAATCAGAAACAGAAACAGGCAGACACAAAACACTACAAAAATCAACACAATGACAGAGGCACATCTTCCAATAACAACTCTGAATATTAACAGGTTAAGTCCCCCAATTAAAAGACACAGACTAGCAAATTAGAATATTTGTGATCTGAAAGAAATACACCTTATCATAAAAAGCAAATACAATCTCAGAGTGACAGGATGGAAAAGGCACTCCAAGCAAATGGAACCAGAAAGCTAGTGGGGGTTACTATTCTGATATCCAACAAAATAAAAGTCCAAACCAAAATTAGTCAGAAAAGATAAAGATAATCACATCACACTGAGATCTTTATCATCTATCAAGAGGGCATAATACATCTAAACATGTAAGTGCCAAACACAGGTGTTGGCCAAATCCTAATTGGTCTTATAATTAAAAACCCAGAGCCAGATATCAGGGTGAAAGCTGAAAGATCAGAGAAGCAGAGCAAGCCACAGCCACCACACCTTACCTCACCAACTCCTCACCCCACAAGCTCCGGAGTTCCTTGTTCCTGTCTCCTCCCTCCTTATATTCCTTTCTCTGCCCAGCCATATCACTTCCTGTCTCAATCTTCCTAGTGCTGGGATTAAAGGTGTGTGATCCCAAGTGCTGAAATTAAAAGTGTGTGTCACCACTATCTGGCTGTTTCTCTTTTAGACTGGATTAATCTCGTGTAGCCCACTGTGGCCTTTGAATTCACAGAAATCCAGCTGGATTTCTGCCTTTGCCTCCTGAGTGCTAGAATTAAAGGTGTATGCCACCACTGCCTGACCTCTATGTTTAATCTATAGGCTTGTTCTGTCCTCTGATCTTCAGGTAAACATTATCAAAATATCACCACATTTCCCCTTTTTTGTCTAAAATAATAAATGAGGGTTTAAAACTGAAGGAAGAAATCAGAGAAATTATCAGAAGACAGACAGACAGATCAGAGAGATCCGGTGTTCATGGATCAGAGATTTAATATTTTGAAAACAGCTATTTTATCAAAAACATTCTATTAATTAAAATCTCCATCAGAATTCATGCTTCATAGAAATAAAGAAAAAAATCTTAAAATTTATATGGAAGCACAGAAGATCTTGGGTAGGCAAAGCAATCCCAAATAAAAAGCACAATGCTGGAGGTCCCACCACCCCAGACCTCAAGTTATAGTCCAGGCACGGTAATAAAAACAGCATGGTACTGGCATAAAACAGACACCTAAGTCAACGGAACAGAACTAAGCACTGGACAGAAACCCAGAGAGCTACAATTACCTGATTTCACATTGAAGAAAAGACCACCTCTTCAACAAATAACAGTGTTAGTAAAACCGAATGTCCACATGTGGAAGACTGTCTCTCCCCCTTGCAAGAAGGGTATTCCCAAAGGGAACAAAGACCTTAAGAGAAGATTGTGAGCTCTGAAACCAACAGAAGACAAAGTAGGGAGACATTTTCCCATCAGGATAATAAAACTGAGCCCAGTGGCTCCACCCATGATCCTAGCACCCAGGGAGTAGAGGCAGGAGGATCAGAAGGTGAAAGACATCCTTGGCTACATGGTGAATTAGAGGCAGCCTGGGCTATGAGAGAACCTATCTTGGAAAAAAAAAAAACAAATAAACGTTATGGTCATAGACAGCACTTTAGAAATAAGATATAGTCACTATACTAATAGTGATATGACAATTGGCACTGGGACTTCAGGAAATTAAAAGGCTTCTGCACAGCAAAGGACAATCACATGAAGATACAGCCTACAGAATGGGAGCAATTTTTGTCAGCTACACATTAGATGCAGAATTAATGTCTATACAAGGAACTCAAAAGACTGAAACAGAAACAACCCTAATCCACAAAAGGGCTAATGAAATGAGCAAACTGTTCTTAGAGGAGGATGCCTTCATATGAGGCCACACTCCTCCTCGCCTGCCTTGTGAGCAAGTAGACAGGAAGCCAGGCCACCAGGGTCTACCCAGCTCCTTACAGTTTCTTTCTCTCTGTCGCTGCCATGAGGTAAGCAGCACACTCACTGTGTGCACCCTACCATGAAATTTTACCTCACCACAGGCCCCAAAGCAAACAGACCAACCAACCATGGCCCAAAACTGTGAGTCAAGATCGTTTCCTCTCTGTTCCATTTCTCCTGGCAAGCATCTTGTTACTGTAACTCAAAACTGACTGACAGGGGGTTTCCTGACACCAGCAACAGCACAAACAGGTCATGCACCACACCTGCCTCTTGTGAGTGGCTGCTGTGACAGCAGGTATCCATTACAATCTCATGAGACCACATCGTCAGCCAGCTCCACTGTCAACCGAGATGTCCCGGTGTGCTGCACAGCTATGTCAGAAAAGAGGCGACAATCAAAGCCGCCCTGGAGACAGCCGCGTCACTAACATGTACAGCCACTCTACCGTAGTTGTCACTTCCTATGTCCAACCCAAGGACAGTTCCGCCAGGGCCCTTCCCCAGCCACCCAGGATCCCTGAGTTTCCCTGCTCAGTGAGACATCTGGCATCCAGAGGGTAAAGGCCAGGGTGCTGCTAAATATCTCCTACTCCATGCGAGAGTGAGCACGTCCTAAAGCCCTGCAGGTGTCCCTCTGTATCCCTGCTGGCCCTTCATCCCTGAGACTGGAAATGCTACTCAACAGTGCTCTCAAACTCCAAGGCAAAGTTGGCCCACACCCCAAGTTTTGTGGCTTGAGTTTTCATCATTTTGGGGTTAAGGCTTAAGCTGCATTTCCTTCACCTGTTCTTCCTAGCAAGCAACATCACAGTGCTGGAACAGACAGGGCTCCACACTGCGTCTCATCTGTCTGCTCTTAGCACATACACACTGGTTAGCATTGGATGAGTTGGTGGTGAGGGGCTAATGGAAGGGAGTACAGAGCACAGCAGGTGAGAGCCGGGGCTGAGCAAAGGCCCCAGCCAGGAGGGGATCAAAACAACAGGCAGGTCCTGGAGCAGTTATGTGGGTCTACCCCCAAGCCTGGAGAAGTACAGCTGGGTACACAAGGCACTGAAGAGACCGGGGAAGGAGCTGAGTAGTGAGGACAGGAAGCTTTGGGGACTGCCAGCACCATCACCTTCACGGTGATAAATGGGCTCACACAGCCAGATCACTGTCCTGGGCACTCTCCAAACGCCCTCAGTGTAGGAGCCGAGATCTATGTCATTAGCACTCTCCTGGGCCCCCCACATGTGTGAACATATAAAATTCTCAGGGCAGCATTGTTTTGTACTCATCTCAAAATGAAAGAAAACGAGAGAAGACGATTGAAATAACTTGCCTAAGGCCACACAGGTGTCAGGTGCTGGAGCTGAAGTGCACCCAGACAGGCGACCTCGCAGCCTGTGCGTCTAACTACCACCTTCACAGTCTCACACCAGCATTTCTAGGCGTTTTGCTCCATGGCTCTCAGCAGCTGTACCTGTGGCCAACACGTTTTATCAACTCAAGTTTTAATGACAACACTTTGACAAGGAAAAGGCATAAGGCAAGCTCAGGGCCCTCTGTCCAGAGACCAGATGTGACTATTGTAAAATGCTAGCCACTGCCCTTGGGAAATGCTCTTCACTTAGCACGGTTCAGTCCTTTGAATCCAAGTTCACTTTTTCCTGTGGTGGTATTGTGTTCCCCAAAATATTGTGCACCTAATAAACTTATCTGGGGTCAGAGAACAGAACAGCCACTAGATACAGAGGCCAGAAAATGGTGGCACACACACCTTTAATCCTAGCCTTCCTGAGGCATGAATCTCTGTGAGTTCAAGGCCACATTGGAAATAGCCAGGCATGGTGACTCACACCTTTAATCCCAGGAAGAGAGCCTTTAATCCCAGGAAGTGATGTCAGAAATCAGAAAGGTATATAAGGCATGAAAACCAGGAACTAGAGCTGGTTAAGCTTTCAGGCTTTCGAGAAGCAGTTCAGCCGAGATCACAAAGAGGCTTCTAATTTGAGGAAACAGGATCGGCTGAGGAACTGGCAATGTGAGGAAGCTGTGGCTTGTTCTGCTTCTCTGATCTTCCAACATTCACCTCAAATACCTGGCCTGGGTTTGTTTTTATTAATAAGACCCTTTAGAGATTCATGCTACATTTTCCAGTCACAGCTCCAGCTTTCATATGCCTGAAGAACAGGCAGCTGTCACTCACTCTCCCTGGAGCTCAGGTCAAGGGTGCCCTCCTGTGTCCTGTGACACAACCTGCTCCAGCCACAGCGAGAGGTGTAGCAGCAACTCTGGAGCAGAGAAAAAGATCTGCATCTACCCCAACGCTGAACAAAACTCAGATTCCAAGTCACCTGTATACAAACTAACTTCACATTTCACTTCATTTAGAACAAAAGCCCATGCTGGAAGTGCCACAGGGGAAATGGCAACCTTGGGTTCAAATTTCAAAATAAGTCAGTTTCCACCTTCTAGGAGCACTGCTTTCTGCTCTTTTGTTTTTAATAAATTCTACTTTCCATCTTTAACATCCTGAGCAAAGAATAAATCTGCCATTTGATTCTTGAAGCTCAAAAGTAGATCCAATACTAAAGCTGTATAGGTTTTTGTTTATGGACAAGAAGAATCTTGGAGTATTTCTAAATGCCATTACTCCCAAATCTGCTTAGAAACCAGAGCTGAATTGTAAAATAAAATCTACACTGTGCTGGGGAAAGCCGTCAACACCTACAGAGGCAGAGGTGCAGATCAACAAGACACTACAGGACAACACACATGCACCGCAATCACAGCAGCACTGGGGAGTCAGGACTAGTCCGTCTCCGTGAGCACACGCAGTGGTATCAGACTTCCTCCTACTTTCTCTCCAGTAAATGCTACTGTTGCGGGTAGGTTTTTAATGGATCAAAATGGGAAAGGCAATCTTCTTCAGAACAAGGGAAAACTGCACAATGGTGGTATCCCCAAGGGGACAGATGGAAACACTTACTGAATTTTAGATCTTGAGAAGAATAAAAATAAACATGAGCAACAACAAAGCCAATGCTTTCTCTAAGAAAGTCACTTCCATCTTCCAGTGAAACCACACTTCCTGGTCCTTCCCAAACAATTCCAGCAACTGGAGAACTCATTCAAACCACCGCACTAAGCATGGTTCAGTTTCCTCAGGATCATATACCAAATGTCTAAAGACAGCTGGGAAATGGAAAGAAAGCAGAGTAGAGAGTCCTCAGAACTCCCAACACAGTAGTCAGTTGTCTGGTTTTGTTTTTGTCTTAGGTTATGGAGCAGATAATGGAGGAAGTCAGCAACTCAGAACTGCCAAACCAAAAATACAAAATAAAAGTTTTTAAAAAAGGAAATAGTTTTCAGATTTTAATTCTGGATGTTACTTGTTGAAACCACTAAATATGACATAAAAAGATTACATAAGAATTATGCAAACAAAAAAATTTGCTTATGACTAATTCATGATTTCCTTTAGAAAGGAGAAAGTTCAAATCATATTACCATGTCAATTTAACAAAAACCTGGCCACTGCAAAGAGTCTCCCACACTGTGGTCAATGGCCTGTTAGCTTAATGTAATATTGATAATGGCTGAATTCCAGTGTAACAAAGAGGAAATAAAGAAAAAAACCAGCCTGGAAGTCTATTGGAGTTCACTGTAACAGGATTTGAGCTATAATTAAATTTGATTAGTTTGGCTGAAGCCTCAAGTTCAAAAGAATTATCAGCATGAATGGATGAAAAGCCCTTTTACACGGGCATTCTGAAAATATGAAAAGGCTGCCACAGCATGCATCAAAGACTTTGGAGCAATTGACCCTTCCCAGAGCGAAGGGAAATGCTGACAGCTGAAACTCAGATGCTGTGTGCAAAGGGGGTAGAGTTCCAGATGGCTCCAAAGCTGGCCAGTTTATTAAATATTAAATACTATCATTTTTAACTGGAGCTGGCCCAGGGATAGCCAAATGAGTCATCGATAAAATGTGAAAAAGTCAGATACCACCCTCTGGAAAACTGAAGCAAATAAACAGTCCCTTTTCCAAAACCTACCAGCATGAGGAAACTTCTCAAGGACTTCCAGAAACAGCTTTGATGACATTTAAATAATTTAATATTGACACTTTATTGATGTCCAATATAAACTAAAGCACAAACACCTCCAGTCTAAAAATCTAAACTAGTTTCTTGGAAGAAAGCAGCTCAGGGAATCTGACAAACATCAGGAGACACTTCCCTCTCACTCCCTACAGGAGTCTAGGCCACCACACAACGTGTACCCTCCATCACACTGAATACTCAAAGAGAACACTCACACAACTCATACACAAACACGGCCTATGGAAGGCGGCTAGTGACTGGTGGGTCACATGGGTCTTAGAGACACTTCAAAAGAACTAGTGTAGCATGGCATGTGTGTAAGTGTGATGGGGACCTACTTATGCACGCACAAGGCACCAGGGGCAAACACTTCCACACAGCTGTCAGATTAGCCTTATGTGTTAAAGTGTAAGCATAGAGCTACCATATAATGAAATAAGCATGTGTGTTTACATATAGTCATGTACACACACACACACACACACACACACACACACACACACACACACGGGCCTGTTTTCAAGAAAATAAAATAGACTAACAGTTTGCATACCCTGGATTTTTCGGTAGCACTTCGGCATTTTTATGGTAAGCATGTTCCTCGTTACTATGAGCACAGGTCTGGGGAGGGGAGAGCAGGCTGTTTGCTGAGCATTGGGAATACTGTGCCAAATGAAGCAGGCATGAGAGATCTCAGAGATGAAAGCAATTCTCCAAATAACAATGTCATCTCATGATGCTTTCCTGGCATGTGCAATTCCCTTCCTCTCTGTGAGGAGCATCTGAGGGGTGAACATTTCTCCTGGTTTTTAGCACTGAGGAAAAAGTCAATCCAACAGCGACCTCACTCAAAATAGAAAGAAATCAAGCTGGCAGGCTGGCTAATTTTTTCCCCCCAAAGTGTTTTTGGAATAAACATAATAATTCTTCATATAATTCTTTTATCTTGAAAACTATGTTAAATCGTTTAGCTTTAAAATAATTCAAAGTAGCCTAGTACCAAGAGTGGGAGGAAAAAGAAAAACCCATGAAGAAACAGTCATGCCGTTTATTGTCCATTAACAGCAACATGATGACGAGAGGGTGGGCGTGAGTGTGAGCAAAGTATGTGACACACAACGTGAAACTATCAAAACAATCCACTATATCGTGTGTGTGTGTGTGTGTGTGAATGAAAAATACGTGGAAGATAACACAGGCATCAGGAATTTGTCATCAAGTTTACAGAAACTTTACTAGAGATGAAAAAAACACTTTATCTCACCAGTTCCTGCAATATTGTCTACCACTTCTTTACTTCACGACAGAACAGGAACCTCTTTTTTGTTTCCAGCTTGTCTGGGATTTGTCTGGTAGCTGCTTGCTCTGCTGGGCTGGGGACTGGACGGCACAGAGCCCTGCATACACTAGGTAAGCTTCTACCCCACAAGGAAATCCCTTCATTGAACCTGGTATCATACAGTCCAGCTGTCACATTTCAGCAGGCTCAGAATCACCTGGAAGGGATAAAATGCAAACTTGTGGTCCCATCACCAGAGTTCCAGATTCAAAGGTCTGGACAGAACCTAAGGACTTAAATGTCTACCAAGCACCCAGGTAATGTTGATGCTGCTGGCCCAGGCCCCATACCTGAAGAACTAGATGGGCATGTCTCCCTCTCTGGATGGTCAGCTGAGCTGGCAATTAGAAAAGACTACTAGCCCTGGAACTAATGAGGAGTTCTACAAAAAGGAACCCCACCGCAGGCAGAGAACAGACGTTGGAGATTAGAGAGTCCAGGACTCAGCAAACTTCTAACTGAGCCAGCTAACATGGAGCATAGGCTCTGCAGGCTGTACAGCATCCCCCACAGCACTGCACACTGCATGCATGCAATGTAAAGGCAGACAGTCCAGGAGAGTGACTATGTGCCTACAAGCATTATTACAAAGACAAGTTACAGTATAGCATTATAAAACTGGCATGGCCAGTATGATTAAGCATCTCCAGAACTCACAGACGGCAGATTTTATCACTGCAACTGGGACTTGGCTTCCCGGTATCTGATACAGTGAACAGTAAAGCCACAAATGGAGCACACTGTAAATTTTGTGTAGTTTGTAATGACAAAAGGCTTTCCTAAAGGAGATCTCACTTCTAGAGTTAACATAAGACATGACTATTTCTATTTTTTTAAAGATTTTATTTTTTTAATTATGTATTAATCATGGGTATGCAGGTGCCTGCAGAGGGTGTTATAGCCCTAGAGTTGGAGTTACAGGAAGTTTCTGTGCTCATAGATGCTAGCGCTGGGAACTGAATACCCATCCTCAGCAAGAGCAGTCCACTCTCCTGAGCGCTGTACTATTTCTGCAGCCCCTGTTATCTCTAATATCATCTGTAAACAGGGTTCCAATGACATGGCTGTGCTGCACCCCACATTGGGCCAAAGTGAGCCTACAGCTCAACCTCTTGATCAGGGTGTGGAAGACAAAGTTAGGTTCTTATCGTCTCGGTTTTAAAGGTTTCTCTCCTCATCTACTATTCACTTTCTACTCTTCCTTAAAACAATTTCCCCCAATACTAAAATCTTCTCACGTAGGACCAAAGAGTCCTAAATTATGATGCGTGAGTAAAACACAGTGTTTTGTGCACTGAAGTGACAGAGTCTAGGTTTGATCTTAATTCTAGTGATCAAGTAATTCTTAAATTTAAATAGTTAGCAAGCAAGACAAGCATGTTTATCTTTACAAAGAAGACATCTATAATGTAGCTATATGTATATACATATATAGAGGTGAATAACTTTCTATGTGTTTCTAAAATTAGAAACATGCACACATACAGAGATTGTCATATGTGTTCACAGCTGTTTCAGCTGTTATAATTAAAAGTGATATTTAAATAAGTCAATATCCTTTAGTAACTGGTGAGTAAACCAATTTATGTAGTACTTTATAACTATGCTATACTAGCTTATTTAAAGTAAAGAAAAATAAAGTCTGTTCACAAACTCAAGCTGGCATTTCTAAAGAAGCTGCAGTTAATGTGAGCATGTCCAGTTCAGGATCCTAAGGATGAGTACCAAGTCTGAGAGACACTTTGGAACATGTTTCGTGTATCCTGAACCATGCATGAAGAAACAGCTGTTATTTACAGATCAAAGCAACCCCAAGGATCCTAAAACAACTAGAGTGAAAAAGCCTAAATCTAATTTCATCCCTGTCCACACACTCCTTTGAACTAATAATTCAGAGAATTGGTCAGTATGTTGAACTAATTAGCATGCTTAACGCTTGCCAATTTTGATGGCTCCAATTCTTTATTTTAAGAAATGGAATATAAGTAACAGGCTTTTTCAGACATAGTGTGAGAAAATACAGGGGCCACTTCAACTTGACAAAGTCATATATATTGAGCAACGCCTAAAAAGTCTCACCATGAGACTATTTACTATTTTAATACCTATTTACTACTCTCTAAACGGTGAAATGGAAAATCAACTATTTGGGATGTTGTTTTAGATGAGATTAATTCAGTATGTTTTTGTGTGAGTATCCACTCATTGTTTGCAGCCCACCTCTAGCTCCATCTCAGCATGAGGAACTGCAGTAGGTGCTGCTAGGGGATGTCTTTCTATACACTGTGAATATGTGTTGCTCCCATTGGCTAATAAATAAAGCTGCATTGGCCTATGGCAGGGAAGGATGAAGCCAGGCGGGAAAATCCAAAGAGAGATAGAGAGAAAAGAAAGGCAGAGAGGAGAGACACCAGCCCGCCATCCAAGGCACAACATGTAATGGGACACAGGTAAAGCCACAGAACACAAGGTGATATATAGATTAATAGTAATGGGTTGAGTTAAGTTACATGAACTAGCTAGCAAGAAGCCTGAGCCATAGGCTATACAGTCTGTAATTAATATAAGCCTCTGAGTGGTTATTTTATAAGCGGATGCTGAACCGTGGGGCCAGGTGGGACCGGAGAAACTTCCAGCTACAAGTGCCCTGTTAAAAGACTGGGGCTGTTTTACTTGCAATGAGAGTAAGAGTTTCAAAATCTTCTAAGGAAACCCCACACTATGAGCCAAGAACAAAAGGACACACCTTTATATCCACGCATTTCAGCCTCGGGGTACAACTGCTACAGTCATTCTTATTACCTCTAGGACTCAGAAAACAAAAACAAACAAATAACCCCCCACCAAAAAAACCACAGTAAACAGGTTAGTGGGTATTATACAGTGTCACCAGAGCCAGTGAGGAATATGATTATTGGACGGGTTTTTTTTTTTTTAAGTTTTTATTCATTTATTATGTACACAGTGTTCTGCCTGCATGTATGCCTGCAGGCCAGAAGAGGGCACCAGATCTCATTACAGATGGTTGTGAGCTGACATATGGTTGCTAGGAATTGAACTCAGGACCTCTGGAAGTACAGCCAGTGCTCTTAACCTCTGAGCCATCTCTTCAGCCCCTACTGAGTGGGTTTTTTAAAGAATTGTTTAATTTCCCCCTTCACTTCCCTCTTTCCAGTCCCTCCCATGTATCCCTCCTGTGTGTGCATATGTGCACCTATGTGTGTGTTTAATCTTTTCTAACACTGATTGCTTTACTCACATGCCATCAATGGACCTTTCCAACAAACAAACAAGCCCTACTTCCGCTTCAGTTCTGCTTGCCCCTCGAACTGAAGTCTTGAGTTAGACTTGGGGTTGAAGGAGCGCCAATTCCAAAGGGGTCTGTGCATGTGATTCCAGGCAGGAGCTTCGAGGGCAGCGATTACTACCACGTGAAAACCATCCCAGTTACAAAAGGTTCTGAGGGAATTAAGTACATACTTATTAGGATGCTCCCCAGTATCAGCCTGCCCATCTGACTCTTCCTCCTGCTAGGAACTCCTGCAAAAGAGCTAGTCCAAGTCCAACTCATGTGGAGAGAAGGCTCCTCCGGGGCCAGTGACTGCTCATCCCTATACTTGTCAGCACTTTACATGTTACAAGGAACTAACTCTGTGCCCCACTCACTCTATAAACAAATCCAAGAGAACTAATATTATGCAGCAACCATGTCACTGATATTAATTGTTCTTGGAACATGGTCAGCGCCTCAGCTGTAAGATACAAAGAGAAGAGCTACAGTCTAGCTCTTGCATGAAAAGCCTCCCGATAATTCAGTCTGCAACCTGCTCCTTCCAATAGGTCAATGTCAAGATCTTGACAAGTTTTACTACACGGTGACCTAACAAGAACATGAAAACACCAGTGGCTCAATCTCTTCAAGGAAATATTATTGTGTGAATCAAAATGAGAAAGGAGCTGTCCTGGCTCACTGATGTGCACACATTAACAGTTCAATTCAAGAAAAAGCAGGCATTCTCGTGAAAAACGTATGAAATATAGTAAGGTTTTCGAATGGTTTTAGTCAGCCTTTCTGACCGTTAAAAAAGATTGGGGAGGGGGGGAGATCCAGAACACATAATATTTGAAGGGTTTTTTTCTTTTTAATCAGCAGTCTACTCTACCAGTTAAAAAGGGAAAATTCCCTAGATAATCAAAGCAGCATCTTTCAAGATAGATGTTGAGAGATGGGCAAACAAATTCCTGAGCATGACAGGAAACCAAAGACGCTGCCTGGCACCGAGTGAAGAACAAGCACACACCTGTTCACACACAGAAGCACAAACATCACCAAGTGGGGCTCAGGAGCATTTCCCTAGAACAGCGAGAGCATTTCAGCAAATCATGTTACAACTGCATACCCATGTGCGAAAAATAAATAAAAACTTACACCCAAACCTCATCCCCTAAATAAAAATCATCCCCAAATATAAAAAACAACCATGAGACTTTTAAAGAAAATATAAACTGAATTTTGCAAACAATGGAATACCACTCAGCAATAAAGAACAGTTGACAGGCACGGAGACAACTCAAAGGCATTCTGCCTGCCCAGGACAGGACTTTATAGACCTCCTATGTAATATACCAGAAGCAGTCTTGGAAACAGGTAAAAGCACTAGCATGCAACCTTGACGGCCCAAGTTCAGATCCCCAGAACCCATGTAAAACAGACACAGTGGCAGGATGAGAAGCAGAGTCAGGAGAATCTCTGTAAAGCTGGCTAGCCTGGAGTGCACAGCACAGCTCCAAACAAATGTGTCTACAAGGTGGAAGGCTAGGACTAGCCCCAGGTTATCCCAGGAGACCCATCTCAGATTACAGAAAGGCTAGGACAAAGAGCCGAGGTTATCCTCTGACCTCCACACAGAGCCTCAGCAAGCATTTGTCTCACACGGACATTTGAAAACACAGAAACCAGGAGTGTGGAGAGAGAAATTAAGTGAAGTTACACTACACAGAGGATAATGCTCCTTATCAAATAAAAGGCCCTGTGTCAGGTGTGGGGTCTCCCTCCTCAACTTGCTGTTCATCAGGGCCTCTGAGACCCCAAAACAATACAGGCTCTTGTCTCTGCTCTGGAATGAAGGTGAGGGAGTGGGAGCGGATCCAGAAAGTCAGGGGAAAGAGTAGAGGGTGAATATGATCCAAATACACTGGATGCAAATCTAAAGTTCTCAAAACACTAATCTTTTTTAATTAAGAATTTTGGTTTTAAAAATAGAAATCAGTTTTGAGATGATAGATGATATGATGGTATTTAAATGACATTCAAAAAATTACAGTATTGGATCAATGGTTGCTGGTAATTAAAAGCAGGAAATATATATGACTACAGAGATGGCACAGATGTTTCAGGGGCTGACAAAGGTGTCCTCTATGCCTATGTTAAACCCACGGCACTATATATCAGGAAGACACCCACCTACAGGCCAATTCTCAATTCTCAGTTACTATGACCTGATCTGCTCCCCCATTACCTTCCAGAGCTGGGGATGGAGCCAGGGCCTTATGGTGCTAGACAGGTCTTCTGCCACTGAGCTACACTGCCAGCACCTACACATTGCTGTCTGCGATACATCGATGGAAATGGAAGGAATAAATGACTTATTTAACTCCATTATTTTTTCTGCTCCAAGTAAGAGCTTAGATGTAGTAATGCATCTACCACCCAGATATTAACTTCTAAATACACTTTCAACCAACACTAACCAAGGCCCAGTAAGGAAAGGGGGTTCTCAGGCCTGGAGAGGCTCCCACTGGCCAAACTTAGGGAATTACACACCAAATGATGTAAATACATCATGATTATTGAACCCTGGCTGTGGTGATGAGGAGTATATACCCATGGCTACACTAAGACCCACTAAATTGTCACTTTAAACAAGTGGATTTGATGGTATATGAATTATATCTCAAGAAAACCATTACCCAAAAAGAAAAATAAATAAATAAATCCATGAGTCCACAGTTAAGATTAAAAAAAAAATCTGAGGGCAAAAGAGGAAAACTCTTCTTCAAAAATGAATGCTAACTATTAAACCCAGAGGAAAAAGACAGTATTGGGAAAATCATCGTTTTGCAATACCAATGTAATAAATGTTTCAAGCAAGAACATTTACAGATGGTAAAACTATTAGGTGAAAGATGATTGGGGAACAAGAGAGTCACAGAGCCTCCAAATGTCACCCATGAACTGCTTCACAACAAGGAACTGAATCATCCCTGTATAAAAATCAGAGAAGGCCTACCCAGGCGATCCGATCAACAGGCCATTGCCTGCCGCCGGCCATAACCAACGTTTATGTAGTGCCTATGTGAAAAGAGTCTAACCAAAGTAACCCAGATCTAATCACAGGAAATCTGACAATCTCCATGTGTGGTTCCACAGTCAAAATGTCAAAGGCATGAGGGAAGTGAACAGCCATGTGCAGAGTGCATCTTTCACCTTTGGAGGACACACTTGGCCTTCACAGGTGAGACGCCCTGTGTGCTTTTGAGACTCAGACGTCTGCAGGGATGGTGACAACTGAGAAACTACACACCTGTAACTGTCTCAGGACCTGTCCATCCGTCAGTCAGTATGAGGCACACCCCACTCACCAGAGAAGGAAATGGCAGAGCAGAGATAAGGGAGGAGAGGAGGAAGAACACAGATATAAAGCAATTAAATCCAATTATCTGGAAGGCTAGGATGTATCCCTGCTGGGGAGGGACAGAGAGCAAACCACACCCCATCTTCCACCCCCAAACTTCCACAGTCTGATGTCTAAACACAGTATCCAAAAGTACAGGCCTAATCCAAATACCTCAGCAAAAGCAGTTCCAAGGCTACCTCTAGAAAGTGAGGAAGAAAACAGGGTGGGCAGGGCTTCCCATCATGCCTTCTGTTAACTCCTTACACTTAATTCTTTGACAAAACAGTAAGAGTTTAAGAATGAAGTTTTAAATTTAACTTGCCATTTTTAGATTATTTCAAATTCTTTCACACAATGCCTAAACCTGGGCCTTTTGTAGCTAATAAAATCATTATTTTACTCTTTGAAAATGAGTCTTTTGCCTGCCATGTAGTTCATGCACCACATGCATAGCTGGTACCCACAGAGGTCAGAAGAGGGGCTGGGGCCCTAGAACTGGAGGTACCATGTGGGGTGCTAGGAATCTGAACCTGGGTCCTCTGGAAGAGCAGCCAGAGCTCTTAACCACCGAATCCTCTCTCCAGCCGACATTTTGTCTTTTTGTTTTTGAAATAATTTATAGATTTCTATCAAAGTCACTACATGGTCAAGAGTCCACACATATTCTGCTGCTGATTCTAGAATAGTCCTTGAAGCCAGTGTCCATGGGGCTGGATCCGAGGCACAGAGCAGGCAGTGGGCAAGGCCACAGGCCTGTTCCTAGCACATGGGAAACCAACAGCAACTACCGCACAGAACTAACCCAGCGGCGCCGTGCACCGAGGCCAGTACCGCACAGAACTAACCCAGCGGCGCCGTGCACCGAGGCCAGTACCGCAAACCCTAGACTGTCGCTCTCACCTGAACGCCAAGTACCTAAGTACCCTTAGACACCTGCTTCGTGCCCCCGGCCCAAAGCCACCTCCACCAGACTCTCAAGTCTCCTCGGTGCTCCTATCTCAGGCAGGCCTTCATCATGACTGTTTATCATCTGACAAGTCCGCTGGGTCTGCATGAAGTTGCTTCATGAGCATACTGAAATTTGTTGTATTTTTGTTTTATTTGGGTTTGGAAGCTGAGACAAGGGGACTGAGTTTGAGGCCAGCCTGTTCTAGATAAGGAAGCACTGCCTTCATTTGGTTTTGCTTTTCATTTTTGACTTTTTTTTTTTTTTTTTTTTTAAGAGTTCCATGTATCCAACTCAAATGGAAAGAGAGGCAAAGATGACCTTGAACTCCTGATCCTTCTGTCTCTGCCTCCAGTCTGGTCATTACAGGCAAGTACTACTACATCCGTTTTTATGCCATGCTGGGAACAAAGACAGGCTCCAACTATGCTATGCAAGCACTCTACTAGCTGACACTGTCCTTAAATTTAAAAAAATTAAATTAAATTTTGGGCATGTATGTACCAAAGCTAAAAACAAATTATGTTTTCAAGTACTTTGGATCAGATTCACTATAAAAATAAATAAATAAACAAACAAACAAACTTATCATGCTCCAACCTGACCCACTTTTATTGATGATAGCAACACCACCAAGCTTCCAGGTTCCTCCAGCCTGCTCAGAGGTCTGACCTCAACTTTTAAAACACAGGCCTTGGACGCCCTCTAGTGTCTATACCACAAACTTCACATCAACTTAGGTAATGAAAAGCAGCGTTTTCAGAGAGAAGAAATAAACTTCCCTTACTGGTTTCTTCTTTTCCATCATTACATCTCAATGCCTGAGCATCAACTTTCCCAACTACCACTCATGCTGAAGCCCAGAGAAGGAAAGAGGATAGATGTCCAAGAAGTCAAAACAGTTTTAAACAAGTTTAATGAAGATTATAGGAAAGAAGATAATCACTCACCATTGATGCCTAAGTTTTACCCTTTAGAATTCTTTAAAATTCAGAAAATGTGCTCAAAGGGCTAGAGAGATAGATAGCTCCTGGGTCCCTAGCACTTGTGTAAAAAAAAAAAAAAAATCAATGCATAATCACTCATGTTTTAAAAGAAAATCAATGCATAATCACTCATGTTTTAAAAGAAAATCAATGCATAATCACTCATGTTTAAAAAAAACAAACAGGGCATAGCCACACGCCTGACTATAAGCCCAGAACCATGGAGGGCAGAGACAGGAGAATCAGCAGGACTTGCTGGCTGCCAGCATAGCTCTAGGTTGAGTGAGAGATCCTGCCTCAGGGGATCAGAGGTAGAATGCTCAGTGTCCTCCTCTGGCCTCCATGCACTTGCACCTGCATGCCCATGCACACAAACACACACACCTCCACATACCCACATACACACAGACGCACACATAGGACACTGTGCTGTTTTCTACTTCCGTGTCATTATCCTGGGATTTACTGAAAGGGAGTGATCAGTGGGGTATCTGTGAGGTGTCAGCAATGGCATCCTGTGACCAGGAATGCACACTCTGGGGCTTCCTTCACACACTTGACCTCAAATTCCAGTCCCACCACTTCCTAGCTCTATTGAATCTTTCAAGCTTCAGCTCACTGATCTGGAAAAAGGCTAATGTTTTATAGTTTAAAAATTTAAAAATATATTAAGTATGCTACCATTATTCATTTCAAACTGTAACTTTTCATTATATGACCCAATGACTGTCTGCGCCAGACTGTCAAAGCTCACTGATAGAACTCTTCAAGTTCCTTCAAATAACCTTCAACCTAGAATTGCTCATAGAAGTTCTGTATTTTAACTTCAAATTTAATTTTCTTAATATATAAATGTAGTTTCTCTCTTAATCCTTCTAGTAAGATGGAATTTGTGCAGACAGTAAGATTATACCAGTAATAGGACTCAAGATTTTTCAAGCTCTGGTGTTCAGTGGCCACAATTGGCAAACGTCTGATGAAGGATTTTCTTTGCAAAACAATAGATGGTTTACTATTTTTAAACAATTTCAGAAAATAGTTGTTTGTGGATGTGTGTGTGTGTGTGTGTGCGCGTGCCTGTGCACGCACCCCTCCTCTCCACAGGAGCAACCTTTACTAGAAATTAAGATAAGGTTATATCTGTAGAAAACACAAGAATACCAGAAAGTATATTAAGAAAAATCAAGGCAAAAACTGGCTTCACTGGATAAGTAGAAGAGCGGGCTGGTGGAAACTACAATGTAAGGACCCCTAATTCTTTTTTATCGCACTTTATTTATTGTGTCTCTATGTCTTTGTGTGCATTAGAGAATCACGGCACACGTGTATTTGAGTACCACGGCGCAAGTGTGGAGGTCAGAGGAGAGCTTATGGAAGCCAGTTCTCCTTCCACCACGGGGGTCCAGGCCTGTATCACCTGGGCCATCTGGCAAGCCAAGGCATTTCTGAAACTGTACAGTGAGAATAGAATTGTCCAAAGAATAAGAAAAGTAAACAGCAGCTGGCTTCTGTAAACAGAACCTAACAACGCATCCAGTAAAGAACTCAAGTTATTTTTTCTACATTAAGTTAATTTTACTAAATTGTTCTGCTTAAAAATGTTTATTGAAGAGATTGTGAAAACTGTAGGCTAAACTCCAGGCTGGAGCAGAGTGACGTCAAGATTTTACACTAAAGGATTCACTGAATGAATTACCCGTCATTCTTCACAGGCCTCTCCAGTAGTTACAATAATGCAAATGCAATTAAGTGACTCATCCTAAAAACCTCTGTAATTAAAGGGGAAATTTCATTTTCATTTGTTTAATATTCCCATTAATAAGAATGTCTTAGTACACGTTTACGGAATGAGAAGGCAATGGACAAATTCCAAAGACAAACAGGGATTTTCTTTTCTTTTCCCATGAAGCCAACATTATGGAATTTAAACAGATGTTCTATTTAGTCATAGTTAATAAAATGAGTTCTAGAGGATTAGAATTGGGCTCAGTGTGTTTGCACTCGATTATAACTGAAAGACAACTTCGCATTAAAACTTTGCAAAGGCCGCTGGTCATTCTGCATTGGACTACCACTGAGATGCTGACTGGTGTATACCTACAGCACTCCTCCTCCGACAAAGCCACACTTACAAAAATAGTTTTTCCAAGGGTTAAGAAAACTGAAACCTTGGAAAAGCATGTCCAGCTTGGAATTTCACTGCCTAGCAAGTGTGCAGATCCTAACAAGCAGCATATCATCATCAGAAGAGCCACTGCTTGACTGTTTCCAGCCCCAATTAGAGCTGCCTCGCCCTTCAGAGAGGAACGTGGTGTCTGGTAGCATGGGAACAAAACAGAGCGGAGCTTAACAGTATGAGGAAACCAACACATTTACTGAGAGCCCACTGTGTGTGTAGACTCTGTATTCTAGAGAACCAGCTTGCGAAGGGAGAGAAAAGACAACAGTTTCGAGAGAAATGCAGATTATCTGGAAAAAAGAGAAAAACAAGTAACAAAACAAAAAACTGCACACTGGAAACAGGATGGAGAAACGGAAGTTGAAGCAACGAGGCAAGCCAAAGAAACACTGCCAAAGACACATGCTGGACACACAGCTAGAAAACCTCTCTGATCAGACAGTAAAGAGTACAACCAAGAACGTGGGAACAGTGGTCGGACCTAATGGCTGCAAGAGGTAAAGTTCTAGGCAGCTTCTTCACGTCATTCTTCAAAAGAGGACATGGAAAGGCAAGGCCCATTCAGAAAGTCCCTCAGGCTGAAGATGCACCTCAGGGGCAGACAGTGTGCTTGCCTACCAAGCCCTTGGAACAATCCTAGCAAAGCAAAAGGCTTTCTTTGAGTGGATCATTGTGCTGGGTATTATTTTGGCAACAATGATACAAGCTAGAGTCACCTGAGAAGAGGGACCTCAACTGAGCAAATGCCTCCACCAGATGGGCTACAGTCAAACCTGCAGGGCACTTTCCTGGTTAATATTGATGTGGGAGGGCCTAGCTCACTGTGGGTGGTGCCACCCCTTGGCAGGTGGTCCCAGGTTGTATAAGAAAGCAGACTGAGTAAGCCGTGGGGAGCATGCCCAGCAACAAAATTCCTTGATGGGTTCTGCTTCTGTTCTTGCTTGAGTGAATTCCTTCAATGATGGACTGACATGGAAGATAAACCCTCTCCCTCCCAAGCTGCTCTTGGTCACAATGTTTTTATCATAACAATGGAAAGCAAACCAAGACGGTGCTCTTATTTGAAACATGCAAATTAGCCTTTTCTAGTAAATTAGCAACGAAACACAAGTTTTCCTGATGTTTTTAATGATTTTGAAAGGTCAACTATTAGAGTAATGATGCCCCACACTATATTTACAATGATAAAAGTCCTGTCTCCCAGACATCTGGATAAAGAAGCATCTTGACACTTGGCTGAGCAGCTGCATCAGCAACAGCAGTCCTAGGCGCCTCTTTCAGACACCTGCTATCATGAACCACAGGTACACATTCAAATGTAGACAGAACCAAGGGGCTTCCGGAGACAAGAACTTAACTTCAAGTCAGTGTTAGTCTGGGTGTCCCGGCTGGCTGTCCTACTGTGGCATCTTACCTAGCTACCTAAGAGCTCAGTAAGACAGTATGCGAAGTTGCAAGCAAAGTGGAGCAAACTGGGGATCAGAAACGGGACTTGCCAAGTGCCGACAGTTGGGGGCAGAGTTGTATCCTACAGGTAGGTAGGTGTCTTTTTTCTGGCTTTGGATTTGTTTTGTTTTGTTTGAAGACAGGCTCTTGCTATATCCCTCATACAGGCCTTGAACTAGTCATCCCCCTGCCTCCAACTTTAAAGACTCTTGATGACCAAGAATATAAAACTAGTTCGTGTTTCTTGAGTTCCTATTAGGTAAGAAGCATGACAAAGGAGATTTCCATATATCCCTGGGTTAATTCTCCAAAGAATGTTAGATAACTCAAATAACTCAATCAACAAGAGTTCTAACACACATATTAATACATTCAGTCTTACTTAAAATTAAAGCTACAATGACATCATTTTCAGCTCATAGACTGCTAGCACCACCAGTAAGCCAGAAGACAAGGGAGCTTCTGAATTCTCAGCAAAAATACAGGCTGGAACTTCCACAAACTTAACTTTCTATCATCTGTCAAATTACACATTTATTTGGTTAGCCAAATCATTATATGTCTTGGCATGTAATCTACAAAGAACCCAACCCATGTGTACAAGATGGTACACAAATGGTATTACACATTAGGGTGCATCTGTAATGGCCACCAATGGGGAACTGGCTAAGTAAACAAAGGCTCATTTGTACAATCAAGCGCCGTAACAATCATAAAGAATCAAATGATCCAAAAATACATTTGGCTAGCAAACATCATCACCATGAAACAGAGCCCAAAGGAGCAAATGAATGGCCCTAGTCAAGAGTTTGGGGGAGACCGAGACAAAGCAGACGACAGAATCAGAAAAGAAACTGTAAGGACAACCCAAGACATCCCTAAAGGGGAGTGCTTATTGCCTGACAGGGATAAGGAGAGTGATGTGTCTGCAAAGCGAGGGTAGGCATCTCCTCTGGAATGAGCTACTCAATGACTTCTGCATCTCAATTTGGGGCCTCAAATTTACAGAACAGGCTGGACAATCCATTCAGCCTGCATGTAAATTGGCAGGGGAAGGAGGGGGGTAATTTTTATTTACCTCCAAACTACTGAGTAGCTGCACTGCTGTACAAGCAGCCAGGAGTTACTCACTACTGAGATGGCAACATCTACAACCCAGACGGCACCAACAGCACCAGGTCCGAGCAGCAAAAGCACAAACTGGAAACTCCTCCTCTAGGACACAAAGTCAGGCTCTTTCTGGGGCATCTCCCGTGGCTTTCCCTCCAGCCTTCCAGCAAACATGCAGCTGAGGTGAGAGGTTCATTTTCCTCCTTGCAAGCACCCCACCTTATTGGGATACTCTCTGAAAGCATCCTTCCTTAGCTTGAGGGTCATCTGGGAAACCTAGGAAATCCTGGATTCTATTGAGACATGCACCACACACTCACACTCCTTCCCTGTCTTTGTTCAGGCTAGTACAGCTACTTATCTCTTTGACTACTTCTAACTGCAAGCCCCCAAGAATCATGGCTCATTTTGTGTCTGTCTGTGTGTACATGTGTGTACCCTCACATGCACATGTATGCAAGTATGCACGCATGCATGTGTGAGCATGTGGAGGTCAGAGGTCAATATCAGGTGTCTTCCTCAATCACTTTCCCACTCATTTTTGGAACACAGTCTCTCTCCAAACCTGGAACTCATCAGTTCTGCTAGGCTGGGTGACCAGTGAGTGTCAGGGATCTGGCTACCTCTGCTTCTCCAATCCTGGGATGATAGGTAAATGCCAATACAACCCTCTTTTGATGTGGGTTCTGGGGGTTCAAACTCAGGTCCTCACTCTTGTGTGGCAGGTACTGACCCACCTCCCCAGCCCTAAGGCTTCCTTTTATTAAAATGGCAAATGCTGGGTGCACCCAGGTGGATGGCCTCGGAACTAACTCCTCGGACAAGCCCTTAAATGCATGGTAAGGAAGACTCCCCTCTGCTTCCCCATCATGGCAGAGCTGTTCTGCATAACCCTAAGTAGAATTTGTAGATAAAGGCATCAGCTGAACTCAACTCACTCCAAGTTTTTTTGAAACAGATTCTTTTCTCTGCTTTCTTTCCCTACCCAAGTCCTTCTAATTCACATTCAACAGCATAAGGCTAATTTGCACAGAACTTTCAGGTCAATGAACCTGAAATCATCTTGACTACACCCACAAATATGACTGTGCTCCCCACTTCCATCTTACTGCAATAACCCCAAGGCACCAAGATGTTCAGCCATATCTAATTTGGTCAAGTCCATGAGAAAGATGAACAGAGAAAAGGGAGGTAAGTAGTCTTGCTCAGACTCAGGGCAAAAATTCACAGAAACTGGACTAGTTCAGGAGAACAATGGCTAAGTATACAATCTCTACAAACATCAAACACAGCACAATGTGTGACAGTGCTCACAGAGCCCAGAAAACACACATCTTGCTTCTAATTCATGGAGCCAAGCTTCAATCCCCTCCCAAAGGCTACTGCTAGTGAGATAAAACTATGTGAAAGAAAAAATTGCACACTGAACAAATCATATCCATTTCCTGGTGGTTCTCACTAAAGCTTCTGTGTATTTCTTATTGAAACAAGCAAATGGGCTCTAGATACGAAGATCTGATATTACTGTCAGGATAATGTCGGGCTTCAGACTGCTCATAATGCAGCACTGTTGTTTAAAGGAGGCACATCACTTCTCATTTGTCTCACTTGGAAAAGAAGCTGCATTTCATTCAGCGGTAATTCCCTCCATCCCAGCTGAGACAGTGCACGGAGCAACACCTCAACTGAAATCAGCTCTGAAGGCTCCTTTATGAGCACACAGAATGCACAAGACCCCAATTAAATTGCCTACAAAGCTCTGCCATTTTGAGTAAACAAAGGCATCTCGGTAAGGTCATACAATACACAAGGATTGCAGCCAAAAAATTAATTACTAGCATGACACATGTCAAAACAAATTTTTGAAAGGATGGAACAACAGTTGTGAGCGTGTGTTTTATCTCTTTGTATGCAAAACTAGCACTCTCTGGAATGGAAATATATTCATTTATTCAGCCCTTTTCAGAAAACAAAAAAAGTTGATTACTCTCTCTTCCACTTTTTCCTGCATCCAGGTGATGAGCAAATACCACAGGTATAGTGAGTCAGAAAGAAAGGGCAAAAGGAGGCTCCCACAGGTGGCATTTCTGACAGACAAGAGCAATGAATGTAGAACATCTGGTTTGCAAAAGAAAAAGAAAAAAGAAAAAAGAAAGAAAGAAAGAGAGAGAAAGGAAGGAAGGGAGGGAGGAAGGAAGGAAGGCAGGAAGGAAGGCAGGAAGGAAGGCAGGGAGGAAGGCAGGGAGGAAGGCAGGGAGGAAGGCAGGGAGGAAGGCAGGCAGGCGCTGTCAGGCTCCACAGAAAGGCAGCAGCACTTCAGGCATTACCTCACGAAAGCCAAAGCTCTAGACCACACCACATACTGTTTGGGTGCCCTCGGGAGGCTTGCAAGCCATGGGGAGTGCCAGACAAGAGCTTTCAAGGGGTTTTAATACTCTACTAATGCCCAGATTATTTACATTAGAAATACTTTGACAAGTTAAAATGTTTGAGTCCCAGAACTCCAAGAAGAGGAGGAAACATTATCAAGTTCTTCCTTCTGTCACGGAAAACTGTGTCCTGGACCAAAACCGCTTCTCACATCTCACTATGTAGAACTCTGGAAGGCAAAGGTTGAAGCATGCTGTCTACAGTATCTAGTGGCATCATTACTGAGGGCCAAGTCTTGCTTTCCGCTCCCTTTCCCAGCCCACCCCACCCCACCTCAAAACACCAGTACAGCATGTTAGTTAGAAGGTCAAGAGGAAAGCGCCTGGTTTCTCTCCACAGAGTCCCCAGTGCACTGCCTTTCACATCGGGGGACCAAAGGCTACCTCCCTGCGGTGGCTTCTTGCTGTGTTCCTCCCAGACACTTGTCACCTAGAGGGACAATGACACCAGCCCGTCTGGCCACCCATCACAAGCATCCTTCTAAGTGGAAGAGCCAAGGCGCAACTGAACAGTCTGAGTGATGACATTCCCCTTTAGGTTTCTCACGACAGTGCTCCAGATCTTCTTCTGATCCTTAAGAAACACAGGGGTCACCAATCAAAGGCCAACCTGCTTCAGGACTTGAGGAGCAGTAACTGGGTTACCTTGTAGATGAATTTCTGAATGGTCTTATTAAATAAAAAACATGGAGCCAGAAATTGGGGTTAAAGCCTGAGAGAGATCAGAGGACTAGGAACAGCCACAGCTAACCTCACCTCACCAACTCACAGCTTCCAAATGCAAGCGACTTCCTGTCTACCCACGCCTATATGCCTCACTGTTCTGCCATCTGATTTGCTCTCTCTGTCTAGCTACATCACTTCCTCTTCCTGCCCAGCTCTGTCACTTCCTGTCTGTCTGTACAGACCTCCAGACCTCCATGGTTAACTAGTGTTGGAATTTAAGGCATGTGCCACCACACCTGCCCGTTTCCAGATAGATCCCTGCCTGCCAAGTGATAGGATTAAAGGTGTGTGCTAACTCTGCACGACTTTTGTGTTTACTTATAATGGCTTCGTTTTTCCTTTGATCTCTAGGCAAGCTTTATTTATTAGAGCACAAATACCATACCACCACATTTCAGCACAAATAAAACACCCACATTACCTCTCTCAACACTGTGCTTCTATACCCTCGGTACAGTCCTCGGATGCCCTGAAACAAACGAGAGCCAAGCAATCAGAAGGTTGGAACAACAAAGGTTGTGACAAACAGTCTAGAAAGAGACTCGCCTGCTCTAAAATTTGAGTTCTAAGACATTCCTTGGCCACAGTTTTCTAAAGTTAAACATTGTGAACCAGCTTAAGGCACACAAGTTTGGGGTTAGCTCCCTTCAAGTTGGCATCTCTAATAACAAAACAAGAGACATGGTATTAAGTAACTGCATTTTATCTTTTGATAACATTTACATTGTATACATTTCCAAAAGCCAGTCCATCATCCTTTAATGTAAGAACAGGACTTATTTCAGAACTTGGTCAATAATCTCTCAATAAAGTATATATTAAAGATAAGCCTAGTGTTGTATGCTTAAGCACACACATAGTCCAGTGAGCAGCCAGCCATAGGACTGACCTCATTCCTGCAATTGATAACAGCCCAGAAAAATGAGGGATATGGTAGCACAGACCTGTCCGTCATCCCAGCACTCAGGAGGATGAGGAAGGAGATGGAATACCAGCCAGGACCACATAGGAAGTCCTCACCTCCAAAACAAATAACTTTTTCTTTAAACCTAAACTAAGATCGACTTACATTATTTAAGGGGAAAACAAAAAACAAACAAAAAAGACACTACATGATGGCAGAAGCCACAGCCACTGAGGAGCCCAGGCAGCAAGAATGAATGAATAACCCCAGGTTCAAGGACAACCTGAGGTAACACAGCAAGACTTTGACTCATATATCAAAGAAAAACAGAGGCTTCCAATAAACTGATAAAAGAAATCAGCAGCATTCCTACTAGCCATGTGTCTGAAAGAGCAGATTTGGCCACAGCCAACACTGATCAGAAAGAGAAAGAAAATTCTCTTACTTGTTTGTTTTTGTTTGTTTGTTTAAGGGTCTCACTATGTAGTCCTGGTTAGCCTGGAACTCACTGTGTAAACCAAGCTGGCTTCAAAACTTAAAAAGCCTACCTGCCTCTGCCTCCTGAGTTCTGGGATTAAAGGCCTGTGCCCCCATGCCAGGGGAGAAATGACAATTTCATATAACATTATGATGCTGGTATAATTACCAGCCCACTACTATATTTTCATATTAAATACTGCTTCTTCCCCATGGGCCCTCAAATTCTGTAGCAATGTTCTTTCTCACAATGCGTTTGTCTGATTCTGATGCCTAAGACAGATTACACTCAGGGGATATGCTGCGGTGGTACTCAATACGAGATTGCTTCAAAATTTGAAAAAAAAAAAAAAAAGTGAAAATAGAAATTCACAAAGAAAAAGACAGTCCCAGCAAACAAGTTACTGTAGTTAGACATTAAAGCCGTCCTACTTTCCCGATGCCCTGCAATGAGCTACACAGTGTTCTTCCTAAAATCTCCCTCAACAGAGGAGGAGGGGTCAAAGGGCGGCCTTACCTCTTCCTTTAAGATAGTAGAGAAGATCTGCAAGGTTTTTGAAGAGGCAGACACCTGTGCCCTCTGCTTAACCACTTCAGAAGGCACTCGAATCAAGCAGGCAACCTAAAATATACACATTTAATTATATGTGAAAAGGAAGTTGCTGTTGCAAAAACTGACATCTTTTCATAAGCAAAACTAATAATGCAAACACAATCTTAAGATTTAATGTGAGGGGTCAAAGTCTTTTATTAACCTAAAATTCTTGAACCTGCAAGGACACACAGTGTCATCAGAGCTAAAACTCTCCTCTGAATGAGACCTACTCACCTTTGAACACCACATTCCACACATATGTACACACAACTCAGTGGTAGGAAGAAAATTCTCATGAATCCCCAACTCACAAAGCAGTATGTCACAATAATCAACTTTTCAACCCTGTTTCACCAAGGAATCTACTAGAACCACCTTTGCTTGACCAGAAGTAACACACCAGGAGAGGCAAGGCTGACTGTAAGCTGGCACCCCTATTCTTCCCCACCTCATACCAGTCTTCACCAACTCTCAAACAAGCCTGGCACCTAGGCCTTCCCACCACACAACTGAGGAGTCACCCAGCACCATCATTCCAGCCGACACTGGTCCTGATGAGCCAACTTCACACCTAGCTAAGTCAACAAGTAATTCTTAAACTGTCTTCAGGGAAGTGAAGAGGGTTCAACACGGTAAAGGCCGGCTGCCTACTTTCAGAAATAGAAGACTAAGCAACTGTTCAACTGGAAGACAGGAGTGGGGACAGGTACTCAGTCACGGGGAAGAAGACACAAAGGGATCGTTGAACTGTTTAAAGGGAAGACATGAGCAGCACAGCAATATTCCAGATGGACAAATGCTTTCTATATCTTGGTGTCCAATATTTTACATACGCTTGAGAACACTAAATTTCAGCTTTTAGAATATGAATATACATTTATATGTAAGGGATGGCAAGAAATGCAGATAACCTTTCTTCAAGTAATGTGGGGGACTAGCCCCCGCCCCCGTACTCTTGAATGAGGGATAAGATATTTAGATAGAAATATAGAGGGGAGAGAAGGAGACAGACAGAAACACAGGACAGCCTCAGGAGGGCCTGGATCCTAATCCACTGGCCCCTTCTGTCTCTTCTAAAGGGCTTTTTAAAGGAATGCCAAGGGGTGGGGTAAAAGACCTCCCCCTAACACAGCCAAGTGCAGACCCTTCCAGTCACCTGGTAACCATGCATGTGATCAAGCCATCCCCTTATGCAGCCCTGCTGGGTAAAGCAAGCTCAGATCTCACCAGGAAACCTCTGTGGGCTCCCACACAGTGATACATACATACTGCGAGGCTTGGTGGCACAGGTCTATAATGCCAGTTTCTGGGGTGGCTGGGATAGAAGGATCCAAAGTTTAAGGCCTCCCTGGACAACTTAGCAAGACTGTGCATCATAAACTAAAGTAAGAAGGCTGAGGACACAGGCCAGTTGTACAGCCTTTACCTGGCATATATGCCCGAGGTTCAGTCTAGAGTACCACGAGATAAACTATGTTGCAAAATAGAACTGCTCTCATTATGCAGGCTAGGCTAGCCTTTAGCCCATAATCCTCTAACCTCAACCTCCAAAATGCTAGGATTACAGGCATACGTGTACTAACATGCCTGGCCAAAGCTTATCTTTTTTCCTTTAAAAATATAGTATTTTTTTATCAATTCTTTAAGAATTTCATACATGTATACAATGAAATATGATTATCTACCTCCAACATAATCCCCTCCCAACCTTACATCCCATCCTCTTTGTTTTTAAATAACCCATGAGTCTAGTTAGTGCTGCCTATATGAGACAGGTGTGGCACTCTCCACGGAACATGGTTGACCTACCAGGGGCCATGCTCCTAACAAAACTAACTCTCCTTCCTATCCCTCCCTCCCTCAGGGGCCATCAACTCTCTAAAGTTTCTCAGCTAGGAGTAGGGGTTGGTGAGCCCCACTCCACTCCAAGCTAGAATGTTGATCTTGTATATGTCTTGTGCGGGCAACCACAGCTTCTGTGAGTCTTGTCTAAAAGATACTGCTTGCCACAGTCCTTCTTGATCTCTTAAAATCTCCCTGCCCCTTCTTCCATGACATTTCTTGAGTCCTGGGAGGAGGGAATGTGGTATAGATGTACCATTTACAGCTGAGCACGCCACAGCATTTTGACCAGGTATGAGTGTCTTTGCACTTTGACCAGGTGTGAGTGTCTTTGCACTTTGACCAGGTGTGAGTTTCTTTGTTAACTGCTATCCTCTGAACAGAGAAATATCTTTGATGCTATGCTACACTAATCTATGAGTATAGAGATATGGCTTTAGAGGGCAGTTCCACACTTTGTTCATTTATCAAAATAATAGTAGGTTTACCCTTGGGGCCTAATGAGCCTCCCAACCATGGGTTCTTGGCCATAATTATATGTGTTTCCTCCTGTTGAATAGGCTTTAATTCTAAACAAGAAACAATTGGTTACTCCCATAACATCCATGCCATTATTACACCGATGTATTTATTATCTGTATTATCTTGTCAGGTCAATTAAGATTCCTAAATTTCCTTCTCTCTCTCTCTCTCTCTCTCTCTCTCTCTCTCTCTCTCTCACTCTCTCACTCACTCACTTTCACTCTCTGTCTCATATAAAAATGTTTCCTTGGAGTTATAGCTTGCCCAAATAAAAGCCCAGTGTCAGGTATGGGATACCTCCGCTTGAGTAGTTCATGAGAGTATCCTGGAGACCCCCCATACAACAGGCTTTTGCCACTGTTCTTGGTTGCCCACCAGAACTTTTGAAGACAATACACATTTGGGTCACAGGACAAGGAAAAATCAAGCTGGTGCTAACAGGATGGATTCCTCCTTGCTGGCTACTGCTTCACAAAGCTATGAAGGCTGCTGGGGGAGAACTGTTATCAACAGCTTCATGCAGCTGAGGCTTACTTCTTTCAAAGCAGATTCTTCTAATTTCTAATCACAGATTCTAATCTAATTGGATATACCAAAAGAGGTTTTGTTCTTTCCAAAATTAAATGGCTCTAAGAGTTACAGAATTTTTGATGTCAAAAACATTAGTGGCAAACATTTTAGACTCTGCAAGCTTCATGGCTCTGTTACCATGGCTCAACCACACTGTTTTTAATACAAAGAAGCCATAGACAATGACATGTGAATAACAGTTTGTGCTTGTTCTAATAAATCTTTATTTATAAAAGCAAACAGTAGTTTGTTCTAGGTATAAACAGTGACAAATTCTTCTTTGGTACTATCCTTAGCACAGCAGAGATGTATGCCTCAGCACTCCAAGATGCAAGGACAAAGGTGACATGTTGTATCTGTATGAGCTATGGACCCAGCTGGCATAGACACAGACTCTGAGAGCTTAAAGCACTGGTGCGTTTTGTTGACACACAACAGATATGGTTCTAATGAAGGAATCATTACCTCAAGTTACATCTCTCCCAAAATTGACATTTATAAAACAATAAAATTTAATTTCCACTTCTTCACTCACCAAGTATTTGAATCCCACCATACCCAAAAATGTCTGCAGTGGAGTCCAACATCTTTCCACCCGATCTCCCCTCAAAATTAACTCATTTCCAAAAATTATATTGAGGCAGACACTGTACATGACCTCCACTGTAATGATGAATAAGGTTTGCCCTTTTAGCCAGTGTATTGGTGCTGTGACCAATGTGTTGATGCATGCCTGTAATACTAGAACTTGGAATCACAAGGTTCAAGGTTATCCTCAACTATGTAAGGAGTTCAAGGTCAGCCTGGGCTATGTGAAACACTGTCCTATCAAAGAAGAAACAGAAGAAGAAGGGAGAAGAGGAGGAGGAAAGAGGAGAAAAGAAACAATGGCCTGTCTCTAATAAATGACGGGAGGTGGGCGATAGACAAGGATTTCAGAATCATGGAAAGAGAAGGGAGGTTTTGGGTCTACAGCAGTGGGGTACTGGGTGGAACCTCCAGACCTAGGGGAAACAGTTAGGGATAATTCAGTTCAAGAACCTTCCAAATGAGCCGGAAGGAGCCGGCAAGAAAGGCGCAAGGGGAGGCGGGGAGAGGAGATGAGGGGGAAGCACATGAGCACAAGGCAGAGTGCTTAAGGGGACCATGGCAGCCTGGGTCAACACAGCCTCCCTCAGCTGGCAGCCACCCAAGCCATAACCTAGTATCAAAGCATCAGGTCATGGCCAGGAGCTCCAGGCAATCAGATGAGGAGGCTCCAGCCACCATCATACACAGCTTGAGCTTCATGCCACAGACCAAGAAAGTCAGAGTTAAGCAGAGACTCGATGACCTATGACTGTGGTGCAGCGTGAGAGAAGAGAAAAACAAGATTCAAATATCAGCTGCAAGGCGGAAGACAAGCTAAAAGATGGCCACGAAAGACGATGAAAGATGCCAAGAAATAAATACAGCTTAGAGGTGAGGAAATTCAAAGGAAAAGACTTGAAGAAACTCTCAGATTTGATTTGTTAAAACCACTCAGACCACAGCCTGTTAAGCTGATCTAATAAATCCCTTACTAATATGTAGGTACACATTAGTTCATTCTATCAGTTCTGCTCCTTGGAGAACCCTGACTAATACAGCTAGCAAACAAGAAAAATACCACGGCTCGAACTACGGAAGCCCTGAGAGGTCAGATGGGGGCTGGCACCAGAAGAACAACAGATCACCCAAGATGGAGCCCTGAGGAGCACCAGCTCTTGAAGGACAGGCAAGACAAGAAGCGGTCAGTAAAGCATGAGGGGCAGGCTGGACGGCCAGGCGGCTGCAGGGAGCCCCATGCTGTCTAGGGTGCTCTGTGACAGGCTGCCCAGAGGCTAGACACAGACAGCCAGTCTGATTTAAAGTGGCACTGGCCAGTCCACGAGGCAGAGGCTACCCAGGCCATTGGGCACCAACAAAGGAGCTGAGAAAACTGAGTCACGCTGAAAGTGTCATATGCACCAGATCTGGCAAAGGTGGTGTAAAGAAGTACCATAAACTATCCCATTGTGTATTCTACCCTGGTTATACACCAAAATGTTATTATGGATGTGTGTGTATGCAGTAGGTCAAATTACATCTGCATTCTGTACTGCACTTCCAAAAAGTCTGCTAAAACAGCTTCATCCTCATTCCCAGGAGCTGCATCAGCACCCACGGATGAGGTGTCAAAGTTCAGTGTCAGTGTAGTGGGGCAGACTGGTTGTGGCATCTCAGCCATGCTCTTCCTGCAATCATTCAGATCACCCAGAGACACAGGCCCAGTGCTCCTCAGATCACCCAGATCACCCAGAGACACAGGCAGGCCCAGTGATCCTGAGATCACTCAGATCACTTGGAGATACAGGCCCTGTTGAGGTTCTTTTTGTGGCCTTCCTTCGTATGCATTTCCAGACCTGCATTTATTCTAAGTGTTGTGAATCAGAAACAGTAGTAACAGCGATCCTAAGTCATAACTATGTCTATAAACTCATTTGGTGATAGGCAGTTCAACACTTAATATAGACCCGGGCTCTCTAACCTTACGTCCTCCCACACTGCCACAAGTGGCCTCAAGCAGAAAAGAAGGGCTGATCTCCAGCACCTCTCATTGACCAACATACCTGAAGTGAAAACATGCTCCTCTTCTGGGGAGATGTCCTCCCAGCAGACATCCCCTTGCACTGTTGGCTATACCAGTGTGATATGGCCACCTCCTTTGTTAGGAAGGCTCAAGACACATATGTCTAGCAAAGGTCAGGACCATTATATCCAAGTCAGTATTCTGTTACCATGGTAACAGCAAGACAGAAGTTGGCAACTCAGGGAAAAGTGGGATCATATATGAAGACATAGAGGCTATGAAAGGGTAGGCAGGAGCCCTGGCCTGTTCTATCCATCATGGAACCATTCCTGTACCAAATGACCCCAAGTCAATGACGAGAAAAGAGGGGCTTCAGACCACTCCTGGGATACTCTGAGTGACCTCGTAAGCATTCTGCTGACCTCCTTCAACCTTACTCTGCTCCTAACCCTTGCACTTTTATTTCCTGACTAATAAATAAACATATATAGTTATAAAATCGTATGTATATAATGTGTGATTCTCCTTAATCTGTCTTTTTATGGTATCCACTAGATACTATTTTTTATGTGTTGTATGTGTTATGATATATATGTAGTATGTGTGTACACTTGGGCAAGCTCATGCACCTATGGGTGTACATGAAGAGGCCAGAGGAGGACACTGGACATCTTTTCTATTGTTTCACTTAAAGCTCTTTTATTGTTTTTCTTGTCAAGACAGTCTGTCTGTCTGTCTGTCTGTCTGTCTCTGTCTCCCCACCCCTCTCTCTCTCCTTGAACTAAAGCTCACTGATTCAGCTAGGCATCCAGACAGGAATGCTACCACCCTCCAACATTAGGGTTACTGGCACATACGGCCATATATGGCTTTTACATGGGTAATGGGATTTGAACACACTTCCTCTTGCTTTCAGAGAATTATTCTTGCCCACTGAGCAATCCCTCCTGGCCTCTTATTCTATAATTTTTTCTATAGCTTTCCATTACTATACCTTGTCTATCACAAAAAAAAAAGGTCCTTCATTATTCTTAATTCCTAAAGAGACTCTTACCTGACATTTTACACTATTCACTATGTGTGTGTGTGCAAGAACACAAGCACTTGTGTGCAGCAGGCTTTCTTGGACCTCCAGCCCCAAATCGTGATACGGAGACTTATTATTAATTGTGAGCGCTCAGCTCTTATAACTCAATTTAACCTGTTTCTCTTCATCTACGTTTTGCCTCGGGGCTTTCAGCCTTTCTTTCACTCTGTGTGTCCTCCTCCATGTCTGGCTGGCCCCATGCATCTCTCTCTTTTTCACCCTCATTCTCTCTTCTTGTTCTCTTGAGCCTAGATTCCTGCTTCTAGTTAGTCTCTCTGCCCGTCAGCCCCACCTATCCCTCTACTGCCTAGCTATTGGCCAATCAGATTTTTATTAGACCAATCAGGCGCCTTAGGCAGGCAAAGCAGCACATCTTTACACAAACGCAGCATAAACAAATGTAACACACCTTTACATAGTTAAAGTAATACTCCACAATACTTGTGTGCATGGGCACCTGAGGCCTGAGGTCAACACCTGGTCCCTTCCTCAAATGTGTGTCACCTTTATATGCTGAGACAGGGTCTCTCCTGGAACCTGAAGCTTGCCATTTCAGCTAGGCTGACTAGCTGGCCAGTGAGCCCCAGTAATCTTCACAACACTGCCTCCCAATAATGGGGTTATAGGCACATGTAGCTATGTCTGGCTTTTACATGGGTGCTGGGGATTTGAACTCAGATCCTCTTGTTTTCACAGCAAGCACTCTTACCCACTAAGCCACCTCCCCAGTCCTTCTTACTAACTTATAATTTAAAAACATTTTTCTACTGAGCCGTAAGTACCTTGAGAGTGAGAAAAATATCTACCAACCTCACCAACCAACTGAAGAAAAGGAAAACTGTTATAGATAATATTTTTGTGTTGTTGTACATAAAAAGGAAATTAAACTACCAAGAAGGAAAAAAATACCAAAAAGTTATGCATTTCCACACAAGTATCCTTACCAATATTCCCTTATTTTTCAACTATCTTTCTATGATATGTCCATACATATTTTGATAAAAAGACTAGAAAAAAATACAATAGGATTACAGTTATTTTTTTCCTGCCTATCATATTTTCTAAATTCTCTGCAATTACCCCGTATAAGTTCCGTGGGCCAGAGACTTTATGTGAGGGGGACATAAAATGAAGGGCCAACTTAAAATGCACTTGTAGATGCAAGACTACTACTGCTGTGGCAGCTGTGTCTGTGTTGAGTTGGCAATGATCTATGGCAGAGCTGGGCAGACAGCTCCCCAGAGGCTTCAAACTACACATGAACTGCTTCTTTGGGTAAGAGTGTGAACTTTCTAAAACCCACGGAAAACTGAGATGCAAAATGAAGTCCACTGACACCGACAGCACCTAAAGGCAAACTCCCAACATCCACAACTCAGCACAGAATGAAAACACATAAATAAATGAAAGAGAAGAGAAAGAAGAGGGCACACTAATGCCTTGTGCTTTCCAATTCCGGAGGTCAACAATGAAATATGACCCCAATACGGCAGGAAAATAGGAGCTGCCCACTTTTGAGGTGCAGCATAAATATTTATAGAACTTCATGCTTCATAACCCTTCATGCTCTTAGATTACATTTTTATTTCTTAAAAATACAGAAACAGAGAAAAACTTGGAAAAGGTTCTCAGATGAAAAAAGTCTCGGCTATCGTCTGGTACAAAGGCCCCAGCATGGCATCTGACTTCTGTAGCATGGCAATTCGGGCCCAAGAAAGTCTACAAAGAAATGTCTCATCTCCCTCCTCCAGCTCCCCCAATGCCTTCCATTTGGTTTTCTGATTTTTCTTCAATTTGAGTGTGAGGAACAACAGAGCACTACACAGAACAAAGCATGTCTGGGTGCTGCAGGTCTATGAGAGGAAATGCAAGAAACTCTGTCCCCAAGTCTCCTGGAACACTTGCTCTGGGGCACACTCTCTCCTCACACACTTGGGATGAAGCCAGGGCATAGGGATGGTGGCATCTTCATCAAACCCAAGATGCTTCACATGGTAAAGTTCTATCAAAATGGCTTTACATAAAGAAAATATATATGGAGCTGAGCATGACGATTCATACCTATAATTCTAAAACTCAGGAGGAGAGACAGGGGAGTCAATAGTGAAGGCCAGTATAGCCTACAGGAGAAAAGACCCAGAGATATAGAGAGAGGCTGACAGACAGAGAGCCAGGCGGAGACAGACACAGAGAAACAGAGACAGACAAAGAGAAATACATGTGCACCCATCTTTCATCAACTTAAAAAGAAAACAGAATCCTGGGCTCATTAGAATTAATGCCAGGAATATGACAAAAGTTATGGTTAAAATGTTGGTTGAATACTGATGCAGCTACCAAGAGTTTTCTTTCTTGGAAATAAACTTCTCTGAAAGTTAAGCTTACCGTTCCAGGGGCAACCCAACCATCTATTAAATCAACAGAAACTGATAAACGTATGGAAGTAAATGACTCCAGTGACCTTCAGCATCATAGAAAGGGAACAAACAAGGGCTGGGGAGATGGCTCAGCAGGGAAAGGAGCTTGCTGCCAAGCCTGGCGTCCTGACATTCATCACACTGTGGAGGCCAGAATGGAACCTCAAGCTGTCTTCTGATGTCCACGTGCACACCACGGCATGTGTGTGAGTATGCATGCACACACACATATGCACACACACATATGTACACACACAAACAAACACACACACACACACACACACACACACACACACACACACACACACACACACGAGAGGGTGGGGGATAATAGGACAGAGACAAGAGATGGTAGGAGATGATACTAAAATCTCTGGTTCTTCCTTGCCACAGCCAGGTTCCATACCTTCAACACATGTCTTCCAGGGTTTCACAATTTCCTTCTGCTCTCTCACTGTGGACACACTCAAGGTTTCACACAGGGAACCTGTTACCTTCATTAAAAGTTTGCCATGCTTACAAGCATTTGAGGGACTCAGCTAATTATAAATTAGTAAATTCCTCATACTTCAAATGGCAAGTCTATAATACAGCCAACAGAAACCTAAGACTTTGTCAAATAGAGCCAACCAAAGATCAATTATATCTGCAGAAAAATCAATGTTGGGCTTTCTAGAACAAACTCATAGCAGATTGCTACAAAGAACATCAGAGAAACAGAGTAACAACAGAGACTTTTGGAAAGCAGTTTTACTTCCATTTTATGCTACTTTCTTTTTCTAGCTCCCCAAATTCTCTTTAGAAAGCAGGCTTCAATTAACAGCTAACATGTCTTTCCATGCCACCATTTAAAATTAAGAAAACCTCTACAACCCCACGGTTCATTTGTGCATCAAGCCTGCCATCTTCTGGTTATATACAGAACTGTACCTGTTGGTGAAAAGCAATTTGGAAATCCTACCTATATCTCTCCCATTGAGACAGTTTCCAAACCTTTCTTCCTTAAGTGGCTCCCCTCACTTACACAACCACCCTATAAGAACCGTAAGAAAAGTTTCAATCTCTGCAGGTACTGGGCTCTCTTGAGAAAACCAACACTGTCCCCAGTAACGCAGACTGCAACTAAGTGAATAGTCTTCTCCACAGAAATCATTATACTGACCTGTAGGCCCTGGCAGTAAACATTTAAGAATCGTTATACAAACCACAGGCCTCCCACTTCTGTACTTCTCCATCACAGAAGTGAGTCGTGATTCAAAGGAGAATGGAAGCCCGAATCATCAATCTGTAGATTCCTCTTAACAGATAAACCTGAAGGCGGGACACTATGACAGTAGAACACGCCATCACACACTTATTGGTAAATGTACCTTCACAAGAATTATAGGAAGGGACCTCCTGGGCTACAGCAAAGATGCCAAGCAGCATGCTCTCTGTAGCACAGTGTCACTTGCATCCTCTGGCTTGCGGCTTCTCCTTCAGCTTGTAGTCTTCAGGTCTCCTGGGTCCGGCTGCTTTCCTTCCCTCTTGGTGTAAGGATGCTTGGGATTAGACTGAGTCCACCTGACAATCTTAAACTCTTAAGATCCCTCATCCTATCTGCCCAACCTCTTTTGCAAAGTAACATTCTCAGGTTTCAGGAATCAGAGGAGGGGGCATGATGTTCTCTAAAATAGAAACAGTAAGTTCTAGAACCTGGTTTTCTTTTTTTAAGAAACAAAATGATCTGTATTTTTTGCTTCAACTGACTTTTTAATTTTTATTTAATATGCGTGTACTATTTTTCATCATTCCTCTCCTCCTGCCACCCCCCTCCCTAAACACCATCTCAAAGTCATGGCTTCTTTTTGTTTTGGGAATTTGTTGGTTTGTTTTTGGTGTGTGTAAGCTGAGAACTAACTTATTAGGAAACTTTTCCCTGAAAAACACTAATTCTTCCTCTCTCCAGAGTTACTGATTGCCTTACTTCCTTGTCTAGTAGTGGAGCTCCATGAGATTTCCCCCATCCATATTAGCAAGTCAACTGGGGGTGTCACTGTTTAGGAAGCCATATTGGGATTTTTACAGATGGAGCTTCCCTGTCATGTCTAGAAGACACAACTTTACTGCAGATTTTCTGGTCCACTGGCTCTTACAATCTTTCCACCCCATCTTCCGCTATGTCCCCTGAGCCTTGGAAGCAACGGCTGTGTTGTGGATTATCCATTCACTGTCAGCTGTCCTCTACATTTTGACCAGTTGTCTGGTTCCACTTCTAAAAAAAGCAGCAGCTTCTTTGATGAGGGGGTGAAAGCTCCATTATTCAGAGGTATGAGGATAAGAAGTTCCAGTACAGACAGAGGTTAAATGGGTCAGCAGTGGTAGTAGGAGGTTCCCTTCTATGATTCCTGACCTCACTAGCCTTGGGTAGCTGGCTGCATTTCCAAAACCAGGTTAGATTTCCCTTCTGTTAACTGGGCCTTAAGTCCAATTAGACCGCTGCTGGTTACTGCTGCAGTTCATAGGCATCACAGCTGTGTAAGACTATTACTTTCTCCCCTTGGTAGCTTGCATATTGCCTTCTGGTACTATGGTATTCAAAGCGGCAGCTTTGGGGTAAGAACCAGTTCAATTCCTTTAAGTCCCGGGTCTGAAGTGCACCTTCACCCTCTGGGAAGCAAACAAGAGCAATAGCCTACATTGTTGGGGAGTCCTCTCTTGACCAACAACTCAAAAGAAGGTTTCTCATGAACTGTACTAGAGATTTTGTTAGTCTATGGCTCTTGTAGGGAAACTTGTCACCCAAATGGCATAACTTTGCTAAAACCACACACACACACACTATGTATAATTTTAGGTAAATATAAAATAATATGATTCCCTATGGCCTTTTCAAAGATCCTTAGTGTTATTTTTCCCTCCTTCCTAGGGTTCACCTAGGTCATTCTCATTGAAGAACCTTTCTACAGGACTTGTGGATTGGGCGTGGGGTGCTGTCTTGAACTCTTATACTGTTTATTTTTAATGAAACCTGGACATGTGGATGTCTTTGGTTGTATGTCTGATGTGGACACAGCAGACTGGGCCCCGGGTCTAACGGTGGGTCTTGGGTTAGGTATGGGGATTAGGTAAAGTGCAGGTGGACTAGGATCCGGCACACTCACCAGGCTGAGCCCAGGTACAGGCGGCGCAGGCTGTCTGATCCTGGAGGTTGAACAGGCCACAAGCTTATTACCCAAGTCCTGTACTTTCTCATCTCTGCTTCTGTCATTTTTATACATACCATAAAAAAGCAGAAACCTCTACAGAGGTGTTCCTGGCAATACACAGAAACACTGGCCTCATTAATCATCCTCCATGGTGTGCTATTGTCCACACATAGCCAAGAAATCTTCAGCAAGGCACTCAACTTTTTCAAGTTTAATTTTTCTGTATTCTTGTATCAAAACTGTAAAAATGTGTCACATAGAAATTTATGTGGCATGGAACCAGGAATAACATTTACTGTGCTCTGTGTGAGAGGCAAGGCTGAGTGCTAAGTACTGCATTATTTCATCCCTGTAAGAACTGGGGGTGAGGCAGCATGCACGCCTGTTTGTCCAGGTAGAAAGAGCAGTGGCTCCAGGAATGAAACAGTGCACAGGTGGGTGCTCATGCATGGGTGTGTTTGTGTGTGTGTGCGTGGACGCGCACGCAGCACGTGTACACACACAAGCATACACACATGCACACGCACACACACAAGAAGGAGGTGCGAATATGTGGGGAAGTCACAGTTGTGAGTCCCGTCTATAATTTGAAAATATATGATCCACACAGCAAGCCCTCAAAATAGTCCCTGGCCATTCAATGAAGGAATCCACCCATTTATTTATATGCTTCTCAGAGACAGGATTAATTAACAGTTTTTATTCTGCTTCCCAGCACCTGGCATGGTACCAGCTATATGGAGAACACACAAATACTGGAAATCACACAGCCACAGACCAAGGCAAATTAGTGACCAAGGCATTTAATTCATTACCTTCCCAAGAACTGTTTTCTAACCAACCAGAAGGCTAGCAGATACCAAATCTTGGTAGGCATTAGGGGGAAAAGTCACCTTCACAAGCCAGTATTGTCTTAAAAATGAGTTTGCCTCTGACAAACCTCAAGCTCACACAGAAGTAGCTAAACCTAACTTCTTTTAATGCTGCTGTCCTTAGAAAGAAGGACTGGATTTTCCTATACACAACACAAGGGCAATGACTGGTGACATTACCCTCTCACAGCTCCAAATAGTTCCTTCAATTTCATCATAATGTGTGAATATCATGTTGTTATATAAAGCTCAACTTAATTGTCTTCCAGAAACTGTTCCAAAGCCAACACAGCTTCCCTTCCGTCTTGTATTCTGATAGCTAGTCACCGAACAATGCCATCACAAACCAATGGCATCTGAACTGAAGCTGCACACTGTGTTGGAAAAGTGAGACTCTACGAGATGGAAAGCCTGCAAGGTCAGAGGACAGGAGCGAGACCCTCGTCAGATGCCCCGGGTCCTTAGCACATTCACATCCCGTAAGGGAGTGACCACGGGTTACATCACTGCGTGGAGGTGGTGCCAGGCCAGGGCGAGCCCTGACCGTCCCCTACCTCCTCTTCTTTCTTGCCTGTGTCCTGGGCCTGAGGTGCCTGGGACAGCTGAGGAGATTGGGGTGCTGTGGACTGCAGTGAATCAGTAAGTTCTGCTGGAGTTCTCCAGCAGCACTCAACCCACATCTGTCAACAAACACACTGAAGAAGTACTGTTTAGCAGCCCTTCTAGAAAACACCCCTTCCTCTGCTGATTCTCTTTAGCCTCTCTGGAGTTCACTGTCTTCCTCCACAGCTTCCCCTCTGGCCCTGTGACCTCTGGTTTACCGTGCTCTCCTCACCCAGACAGCTGGCAGACAATGATCTAGAAGGCACAACTAGAATCACTGTCCCTCTTCTGTGAGGAACAGGAAGAATGCAATCCAAGCACCTTACCAGACCTGGCAGACTCTAGCCTGCAGTCCCTCCTCACCTAGATGGCCCCTCACACAACAGTCCAACCATCAGGAACTCGAAAGTGCACAGCAAGAGCTCTCCAAGTCTTTCTTGTTTCTACTCAACAAACTATCACATCGTATCATGCAAGGCAGTAAAACTGTATGGTAGTTGGCATTCCTGTTAAATGAGATTTTAGCTGCTCCTGCCACAAAAACAGTAACTACATAAGGTGACAGACGTGTTAACTTGTTTCACTACAGTGACCATTTTCCTATCTATACCTATCCCATACCATCAATGTATAGACCTTCAATACATACAATAACACCTACTTTATAAACAAGTCAGGAGCAGGGCTGCAGAGATGGCTCAGTGGTGAAGAGCACTGACTGCTCTTCCAGAGGACCTGGGTTCAATTCCCAACAACCACATGGCATCACAACTATCTGTAGCTCCAATTCCAGGGGACCCAACACCCATGGCAAAACACTAACACACACAAAATTTAAAAATAAATAAATAAAAGAAGTTAGGAGCAGGGGAGATGGCTCAGTGGATAAGGCACTTGCTGTGCACGGGTAAGGACTGGAGTTCAGACCCCCAGAACCCAGAGTAACTCTGAGTAGGCATGGTGGCTGCCTATAATCTCAACATTCAGGAATCAGAGACACGGGATCCCTGGGGCAAGCTGACTAGCAGAACTAGTTGAATCAGTGAGGTCCGTGCTCAGCAAGAAGCTCTCCCTCAGTGAATAGTGTGGAGGGCTATAGAAAAGGCATTTGATGTCAACTTCAGGCCTCCACACGTATGTATGCGTACACACACACACACACACACACACACACACACACACACACACACACACATACACACTGGGGCTCACATGTGTGCCCTCAAGCATGCATACATATATATGTGCATACCACACGCACACCAAGTAAATTAGTTAAATCCATCAGACACAAAAATTAAACATTCTACGAGACACTTTCTAAATCAACATCCATCACCAGTCCAACCTAGACAAAATCAACTACACCTTCCTACCCTGGTGCTCTCAGTCTACCATGATCTGCCTTTTCTTAAAACTTCTGGACCAGCCGGGTGATAGTGGCGCAGGCCTTTAATGCCACTACTCGGGAGGCAAAGGCAGGTGGATCTCTGTGAGTTCGAGGCCAGCCTGGGATACAGAGTGAGTTCCAGGACAGGCACCAAAGCTACCCTGTCTCGAAAAAAACAAAAACAAAAACAAAACTTCTGGCCCACTTGAGGGCATTGTGTGTCTCCTGCCTGTTTTCTGTCCCTCTACTTTACCCTAAACATGGGAGACTCAGCTCTACATCCATAAAGTTGGGCAAGGACAGCAAAGGTGGAGGGAACTAAGAGGAGTATGACAACAGTCAACAAATGACCACATGGTCTAAGAGAGGGCAGAGAGCCCTCTTATACGACTCAAAAGGTAACAGACATGGGCTACTTTGACTGAACAACTTTTTATATAATTCTATAGTTAAGAGTTGCTAAAAGTCATGTGCCCAGAACTCAGGAGGCAGAGGTAGGCAGAGCTCTTTGAGTTCGAAGCCAGCCTGGCCTACACAGCAAGATCCAGGACCGCCAAGGTTACACAGAGAAACCCTGTCTCAAACAAACAATTTTTAAAAAAGAGGAGCTGGAGAGATGGTACAGTGGTTAAGAGCATTTGCTGCTCATGCAGAAGACACAGGTTCAATTCCCAGCACTCATATGGTGGTTCACAACCATCCATAACTCGAGTTCCAGGGGATCCAACATCTTCTGGCCCCCAGACCATTGCATGAATGTGGTACACAGCCATACATGCACATAAAACACCCACACACAAAATAAAAAAATTAAATTAAAAAAATAAAATTGCTAAGCAGAAATAAAAATAAAAATCATGTATGTAATGCACCGTGTGAAAAAAATGGGTTCCCAGGCACACAGAAAGCAGGCTAAAGGCCCCTTGAGCATAGGCATGTGCTCACATTCATCAAAGAGAAAATGAACTTGGTTGATTTCAGAGGTCAGGCAGGTAGCGGTTCTGTTTTAGCTTCTAATTGCATAAATCTGCAGGTAGAACTCACATTCCTACCTATTCCTGTGCAACCATAAGCAGCATCCCCTGCAGCATCATGGTGAGTTCCTTCTGAACCAGTCATACACTGCCTGGGGCCCAGGAGAGCAGATCTTACTGTCCACTCACCTCGGCCCTGTGCCTCGGTTACACAGCTGAGCAAGAAGTTAGGAAATCCTGCAAGTGCAGCAAGCTGGCCTGCTGGTGCGTGCCTGGAATCCAGCACTCAGGGCCAGCCTGGGCTAGAAAAAGTGGTTTAATGCTGGCCTGGACTATACAGTGAGATTCAAACTCAGAAAAAAAAAAAAAGTTTAAATGTAAAATGATGGTTCACATATATTTATGACTATTTCAACATCTATCATGAATAATTCAAAATATAAAATTCTTTTCAAAAGTTTTTAACTTGGAGCTGGAAAGATGGTTCAGTGGTTAAGAGCGCTTGTTCCTCCTGCAGAGGACCTGGGTTCTGCTCTCAATATCCACCTGGTAGCTCACAGCCATATCTAAGTACAGTTTCAGACCATCCAACAGCCACTTCTGAGATCTGTCCACAGATATGAACAGACACACATGCAGGCAACACTCTTACACATAAAATAAAATTTTTTAAAAAAATTTAATTTTAAGTTTTTAACTTTTCTCCTATTGCCTTGCTCAATGTTTCTTCTTTTTGTTTTACTTTTCTATTTATTTACTTACTTATTTTTTGAGGGAGGGTCTCCCTATAAACCTGGCTGGCCTCTAGCTCACAGAGATCCACCTCCCTCTGCCTCCCAAGTGCTGGGATTAAAGGTGTATGTCACCACACTGAGTGGTTCTTAAAGGTCATAATGAACATCAAATATTAATTTTACTTTTATTTATGTGCTCACACATATGTGTGGACTCAGGTTCCCTCAAAGACCACAGAAGAGTACCAGATTCCCTGGCGCTGGTTGTGAGCAGCTTAATATAGATGCTAGGAATGAAATACAAGTCCTCTACAAGAACAGCACATGCTTATAACTGCTAAACCATCTCCTATTCATTTATGATACTAACAGAACAAACAGAGCAGCTTACATCTACCCCCACTAGGGAAAACACAGCAAATACCAGCATGTGCTCTAAGCTTTGTGTCTGAGAAACATCCTTCAAGTTCTTAGCCAAGCAGCTCATCTAGTGGAAGCTTAACTACACCATATCCAATGGTCCAGCAGCCTTTCAGCTACTAGAGAAGGGAAGCCTTGATAGAAAGTGTCTTTAGCTACAAGACTCCACAACAGCATGGGCTGTTTTAAAAAAAAAACCTCTAGAGCTGGCTGCAACACTCACACATCCTTATACAGAAAAGCCAAGTTTATGCATATGAGTATTGTTCCACCCTCAAAAATAGCCAGTCTGGGTATGTGGCCGTGAGTGCCAGCACCATCCGGGGTTCTTGGTTACCTTGCAGAGTCCCCACAACCATCTCCAGACCTTCGTTTGTCTCCTGCCACACAGGCAGCTGCGTCCATGCAGGCGCTCCTCAGGTCATATCTGGAGAAGTGCCATTAGAAGAAGGGGACAGAATGGCATGTACGAGACAGGATCTAAAGTATCTCCTGGGTGTCTCAGTCTTAGGTAGAAATGGGCCTGAAAAGGACAATCAACCAGCATCCATGTGGGGACCTCTATGTCATTGTGCATACATTTAATTCACATGGGGCTCCTTTTGGACATAAAGAACTTTCAATGTCCTTCCATTTCTAAAAGTAACAGGAACCAAGCTCCAAAGAAGCTGAAGATTCAAGAAAAGTAAAATCTGAAAACCATTGAAGAACATCACCACTGCTATATTACTGTGCGCACACCATTAAGGGAAAGCTGCCATGCCTTGGACTCATTATGGATTCTGCTTCTCACAGGGCTTGTTCTGTGTGTGATGAAAACTGGGATGAGAAATAATTGAGGTAGGGATTTAGAGATCTGGTACAGCAAACTTCCTAATAAAAATGGCACAAACGGGACTCTTCTTGCTGTGGTTATATATTAAATCTTATTTGATCGATTTCTCTGTATTCCAGATTGGAAGCAGAAGGCAGAAGGCTGTGATTAAAGTCATATTGATTCATCATTAACATTTAATCAAGTCGCTGCTACAGCCACAGGGAATGCTTATTACTGTGGCAGTGTTCTTTTCTTTCCAAGTTGCCTTTATTGTCGCTACAACAAAGAAACTGTGGATATATTCAATAGCAACAAAATACGGCATTGTTTCTAAGGATCTGTCTGCGGCATACATAACAAGCCTGGATCAAAGCGAAGGTGCCGCCTAGAACTCCTGCACCAAGCTGGTTGGTCCTTATGAGCCAGGATGCTGCAGCTCTGAGCAGTGACTGCTAAGAAGGACTTTCCATTCCTTCTATTTTACATATGAAATTGTATTTTCCCCTACGTCCACTTGTTTCTTTCTCTTATTTTTAGCACATTTACATGAAACTAAACCCCAGAGTTTGTGTTCTATGAAATGGAAACAAGATACTAAAACAGGAAGGAAGTAATATGTATACTTGTTAAACAATTTGACAGAACTGATTCTGAACTTCAGGGAGATTTTCCAATTAAGTTCCAAGACTATTAGCACTCCAGAATAGTACTTCCATAAACTTGAGAAATCTGGCAAACTTTTTAAAATTTGTATTTTTTCATGATAAATTCAGACATGTAGGAAATAAGATCATATCTACCCCTAAGCTCCATTTGTTCCTTTAACAGGTCTTTTTAATAAGCCACTAAGTCAAATCATATGCCCACATATGTACAAATGTGGCACCACCCACCAGAACAAGGGAAACATACCAGTGCCACATCCTCAAAAAGAGGGTGGTTCTCACTCCCCAGGAACTAGCAGATAGCCCTTCAGAAAGGGTGGGCCTGGAGATCACCTATGCCATCTAAAATATAGCAAACTTTTTAACAAAATAAATGAGTTCTACTGTCACATATTTTTTACTAGTTTTAATTATGTGTCATGTGTGGTATTTGCAGGAGAGGGAAGGTGCGAGAGAGGGCAAAGGTGTCAGGTCCCTACAACTGGAGTTACATCTGACTGTGAGGTGCCTGATGTGGGTGCTGGGAATGGAAGTCGGGTCCTTGGAGGAGTAGTACATGCACTTGACCACTGAGCTCTCTCTCTAGACACACTTCCAATAAAGGAGCTTTAAATCAACTACAAGTCCACATAGAGAGATGTCTCAGGCCCCAAGCCCTCAGTTCATGCACTCCTGAGGGTCAGTTCTCCTCCTAAGCCCCTCTGGGAGTCATGGAGGAACCCCTAAGAGAATCCTAACTGTGCATGTCCTAATGCTGTGTACTCACTCTTACAGCTGCATGGTTCCTAATTCTAAGGAATCAGGAATGTCTCCCATGTCCAACAGTCTGCACAAGAAAATTCTATTTAAAAGCTCCAATAAATAAAAAGAGTAATTATAGATTTCAGAGGCATCAGCCCGTACAACAGCTCCCACATATGTGGGCTTTGAAGGCTGCCTCTGTTCTCGCTTCTTCTTGCCTTGCTCTATGTACCTGGGTGCCAGAGGCTCCTGTCACCATCAACTGAGCTGTCCTGCCATCCCTTCACCACCAGGATGGCCTGAAACTTCCTAAGACCATAAGTCAAAACAAACTCTTCCTCCTTTCAGATGAATTAGATTACTCTGGTGGCCACAGCAGACAGCAGCAACCAAGACATACCTCTATAACATCTGTCCATAAGCTCAAAGGAGTGTGGCCACTGAATAAAGTTTAGCAACAAGGTCTTTCGGCAACAAGGTCAAGGTGAAATGAAGTGAACGGCCAATTTCTATTGTGCTTCTTGCTTTCAACAACATATTAGGAAATACAGGTCAAACAATACACAGCATGCAATTACAAAACAGTGGCCAGGCTAGGTGTGGGTGTGGCTTAGTGGTAGGGTACTACTTAATACATGCCAGACTCTGGATTTATGCTGGGGTAGAGGGTAAAATGACAGAGGAGGAACTGGGGCAAGGAGTCATTCAGTGAAACACTTGCCCCACAAGCACGAGGACCTGAGTTTGAACTCCAGCACCCATGCAGAATGCCAGGACCAGTGCTCCAGAGGTGGAGGCACCCAGACCTCTGCATAGCACTGACCAGGCAGCCTAGCCTAACAAAGCCCCAGGTCCCAGTGAGAGACTCTGTCTCCAAAATCAGAAGAACATCTCAAGGATCATGACCCAAGGTGGACCTGTGGTCTCCACATATATGTCCCATACTTGCCAGCACATACACGAACATCCATACATAAACACACATATACATAAAAATAACAAATAAATAAAATTGGCAACAACTATCGCACTTAAACCTTCACACACAATTTTCCATCATTTAAAATATTCAAAATTAACTGCATACAATGAGGTCTGTCAAAACATAATCAGAATTGATTTAAGCCTAAAACAAAAAGTTAGTAGGGTTTTTTATTTAAGTATGTATTGATTTAAAATTAGTAAATTGTTAAAATGACAAAACCCCCTAAATTAATTTATAAAATCAGATACTTCTCTGCTTTCTTAAAGAAATGTAAAGTTGATTCTGAAATTCATACAGAAACACAAGGGATCCAGGCTTGGAGAAATGGCTCAGTAGTGTTTGATGTACAATCATGAGGACCAGAGTTAAGATCCCAGCACCCACCTAACAAGCCATCTCTGAGGGACCCTATTTTAGCTTCCATATCCACAAGTGCCTTACATACCTACACACACACACACACACACACACACACACACACACACACATACACGAAAGGGATATGACAAGTATGGTGGTAACTGCCTTTAATCTCAGCACTTGGAAGCAGTTTGAGGTCGGCCTGGTCTACATAGTTCATAATGAGCTCCAGGCTAACCAGAGCTATGTAGTAAGACCCTGTCTCAAAATAATAATACTAAAATAAATTGAAGAGAAAGAGAGAAAAAAAAAGAAAAAGGACATAAGAGAAAAGGAAGGCCAGAACAATACTGAAAAAAAAAAGCATTTGGAGAAGTCTCAATGCTTTCCAGACTTACTACAAGGCTATAGTACTCCAGTGCAAGGACACACACAGATAGGCCAGAGCTCAGAATCCAGAAACAAATCTCACCTTTATAGCCAATAAGCTGTTGACAAGAGCTCTGGGCCACTCAGTGTAGAGCAAGTCTTTCCAGTAAAGGGATTAGAAAACTCAATACTTGCATCCCAAAGAATAAAGTTAGGGGCCAGTAAGCTAGCTCAGCAGGTTCTGTCTGTTCTAGTTTGGTTTCTGTTGTGATAAAACACTGAACAAAACACACTTGGGGGAGAAATGCTTATTTCATCTTACAGATAGCCCTTCACTAAGGGAAGGGAAGGCAGGAACCTGGAGGCAGAGACTATGGAGGTACGCTGCTTACTGGCTTGCTCCCAGGCTCCTATTCAGCTACCTTTCTAATACTGCCCAGGCCACCTTCCTAAGTAAAATATGTCCTGCAGTGTGCTGGGCCCTCCTGCATCAGTTAGCAATCAAGAAAATGCTCCACAGACATATATACCAGTCAATCTAAATGAGGCAATTCTTCAATTGAGGTTCTTCCTAGCCATGTCAGGTTGACAACCAAGATTAGCCATCACATCACACACACTTAGCTACCTAAGTTTGATCTTCAGACACCTCTGACTTCGCCACATGCATATGATGGCACCTGTACTTACATGCATACACATGGTAAAAATAAACTTAAAAGAAAGGAACAAAGGCCAGGTGCTGGTAGCTCATGCCTTTAATCCCAGCACTCAGGAGGAAGAGCCAGGCAGACCTCTGTTTTTCGAAAGGCCAGCCTGGTCTACAGAGCAAGATCCAAGACAGGCACTAAAACTACAGAAAACAAACAAACAAAACAACAACAACAACAAAAAAAAAAAAAACCAAAGTCAGATCACAAGCCCATGCCATATACAAAACTCACCTCACAATGTAGCAAAGGCCCAAGTACAAGAGTTAAAGGCTATAAAATGTGTATAAGAAAACACAAGTGTATCTTTATGAGTTCAGATTAGGCAACAGTTTCTTAACAATGATGCCAAACAGAACACACCCTAGCACCCTCACCACAGAGCCACACACACTTGACCCTAGAACTCTCATCCAGAGCTACACACACACTCGACCCTAGAACCCTGTGGTGGTTTGAAAGAAAATGGCCCTCAAAGGGAGTGGCACTATTGGGAGGTGTGGCTTTACTGGGGTAGGTATGGTCTTGTTAGAGGAAGCGTGTCACTGTGGAGGTGGGCAATGAGGTCTCACATATGCTCAAGCTTCTTCACTCAGTGTGATACAATCCACTCCTGTTGCCTGCAAGATGTAGGACTCTCAGCTACTTCTCCAGCACCATGTCTGCCTGCCCAGTGCCATGCTCCCCACCATGATGACAATGGACTGAACCTCTGAACTGTAAGCCACCACTTCGATTAAATGTTTTCCTTTATAAGAGTTGCTGTGGTCATGGTGTCTCTTCACACCAATAGAAACCCTAACTAAGACAAGCCCTCGTCACAGATACACACAACTTGACTCACACTCTAGAGAAGCTGAAGGAAAGGATGGGAGCTGGAGAAGGCATGGGCCAGAGGTCCACACCATAAGCCAACAGGCAGTGAGTGACACAGAGGCCAGAATGTGCCACAGTGCCTGCCCCTGCACCACATTTCTGTTCATAACCACAGCTGCTACTCCACTCTACCTTAGTTTCTCTGTGACTAACTACCTGAAAATATTCTGTAGAAGCCATTCTGGGAAAAGTAGCTCCAACTCAGCTACATTAATATAAACAACACCAACCAAACTTATACAGACATCTTCTTCCATCTCTTTAATTCTATCAGTAGAATGACATTTTATGGCCGCCTCTTACAATAAAATACAATGAATTTTTCTTACATCATAAGACTATCTTCTAACTGTCATGTTTAATCCATTCATATTTATTGGGATTTTACCACTTTTATAATTAAAACAAACAAACCCAAAACAGTAGAGGCTAGAGAGATGACTCAAGCCTGAGGGTCTAGCATCAACCTAAAAAGCTGGATATAACACATGCACTGTGAGCCCAGAACTGTTGGAGATGAAGACAGGATGGCTGGGGCTTGCTAGCCACAAGCCTAGCTCCAGCTTCAGGGGGAGACCCTGACTCAAGGGAATAAAACAGAGAGATAGAGCGGGGCACCCAACATCGTCCTCTCCTGGTGCTGTATACAGGGGCACAGATCCACAGGCACACTTGTGTATACACAGCACACACACACCTAAATGGACACATCCCACAAAAAGAACTATTAAAGCCTGAGGTGGTGGCACTTATCTGGAATTTTTAGGCTCAGGAGGCTGAGGCAGAAGGATTACAAGTTCAAGACCAATCTGGGTCTTGAACATAGTAATATCACCTGACTCAAAGGGGAGGGGCTTTAAAAAGTAAAATTCACCGAAATACATTTTGAGGAGATAAATAGGTGTACTCTGATATAGGCATTACACAGTAGAATCTGATACTGTGATACAGAGTTTATCTAGCATTTTAAAAGCTTTGAATTTGATCCTCAGCACCAAAATAAATAAATAAATAACATTATATAATATATACATTTTAAAACATTACATTAAAAGATACAATTTTTAGATTTTTATTAGTTAAAAGAAATCTAAATTTTAAACATGAAACAATTACCTGCACAACAAACCCAGACATAACTCACATTTCTGAAACATTTTATCACGGCGCCTGTTGCTTACCACTTCTCCCACAGAGGCGGCCAGCATGTGCTTCATGGGCCTGACGTGTGAAGCCGAGTCAGCATGCAGCAGACATTTCATATATTCATAGGTGAGAAAAAACATAGCAGCTGAAATACAAAAGTATCTTTTCAATGTCAATAAATATCTCACCTACTTAGAAATGTCTCTCAAAAGCCGACAATAATAATTAAGTATGAGATAAGAACTAGCAAGTACACACCTTTTTCCCACACTCTTACAGAACTTATAAAATCTAAACTACATTTTTGACCTTGGACTTGGAGAAATACAGAAGACACGATCCCTATCTGAGGTGCACTCAACAGGTAGCCTGGCACTGCCATGCTTCATTTCCTAGCAAACTTCTTAAAAAGGACTGTGGGCTTCACAGACTCAAAATAGCATTACATATAATCATAAAAACAAGCAGCTGCTGAGTTATGCATAGGTTAAAACCATAAACACATACCTTAAGTAAAACTCTACAATGTTTACTACAGATTATGCAAAATAACTATGCTACTTTTCACTACTTCAAATCATCTTTATGAAACTCGGAAACAGGGGTTGGGGATTTAGCTCAGTGGTAGAGTACTTGCCTAGCAAGCGCAAGGCCCTGGGTTCAATCCTCAGCTCAAAAAAAAAAACAAAACTCGGAAACAATTTCATTAAAAATGGAGGTCAGTGCCAGGCCTGGCAGTGCACACCTTGAATCCCAGCACACTGGAGGCAGGGGCAGGCTGACCTCTGTGAGTTTGAAGCCAGTCTAGTCTACATAGCAAGCTCCGGGATAGCCACATTACACAGTGAGACTGTATCTAAGAAACAAAAGAAGGGAAATCAGCGGAAAGCTGCCTCTATTGCTGTTATCAAAGCTGCACAGGAGGCTTTCAAACTTCCTGTGTACTATCAATCAAGAGATATCTTTAACCTCTTCCATGAGAGATAAGGCATAGAGGATAAGTGGACAAGAAACTCATCTTCTGAAGGACATGAGAGCACTACACACTCAGGAACACAACCTGACAGTGGAAACCATTCCCAAAGTCAACTAGTATGTAACGGGCCCCCAGGCTGCTCACATGCCTAACTACAAACACATCAGCCCTTTGTAGCTGCGCCTAGCCCTCTTTCCCCCATGTGGTTCCTCACACTGCTTCCCCAATTTTGGCCCATTCACTCCATGTCCAGGTATAAGTAAGGGCTCTGCTGCACTCAGCTGTATATTCTGCAAGTGCATATACCCCCTAAGCCCTGCCCCACCCCAGGAGAAAGGAGGAAGCTAAAGGTTCCCAGGTTCCATCATCAAGTATCTCAAGATTGTCATTTATAGCTACTTTGGTGAAATGTAAGCTCCAGCCCCTGCCAAACAGGTAGCATCCAAAAAGGCTCTAGAGTTGGAAATGATGACACAGTGCAGCTCTAACAGAAGCTCTGAGTGAAGCAGGGAAGAGGAGGTAGGCTAGCTACAGCCCAAACCCCCACAAGAACAAAAGCCAGACTGGGCCTTCCTCTGCTGTTCCTCTCCCTCTCAATCCCTCACCTGTGCTGGCTCAATTCTCAGCAATGTCCATAGCCATCTATGGTTACAAGGGATTCTGTACTCAGACAGAGTCTTAACCAATACAAAAGGAAACCTTTTCCACAAAGGAAAGTCTGACACATCCAGATTTACAGAAAACCCTGCTGGGGGATGGTCTTTCTGTATGCTGTGAATATGTGTTGCTACTATTGGTTAATAAATAAGCTGTTTTGACCTATGGCAACATAGGCTATAGCCAGGCAGGAAATCTAAGTGAGACAAGGTTAAGAAAGACAAAGTCAAGCCGGGCAGTGGTGGCGCACACCTTTAATCCCAGCACTTGGGAGGCAGAGCCAGGTAGATCAAGGCCAGCCTGGTCTACAGAGCGAGTTCCAGGAAAGGTGCAAAGCTACACAGAGAAACCCTGTCTTAAAAAACCAAAAAAAAAAAAAAAAAAAAGGAAGGAAGGAAGAGAGGAAGGAAGGAAAGAGAAAGGAAGGAAGGAAGGAAGGAAGGAAGGAAGGAAGGAGAGAGAGAGAGAGAGAGAGAGAGAGAGAGAGAGAAAGAAAGAAAGAAAGAGAAAAAATGAAGTTGACAGACGCTTAGAGCCACCAGGGAAACAAGATGTAATGAATGGAACACAGGTAAAGCTACGAGACACGTGGCAATACAAAGATTAATAGAAATGGGTTAATTTAAGATGAAGGAGCCAGTTAATAATAAGCCTGAGCTATGGACCAAACAGTCTGTAATTAATATTAAGCCTCTGAGTGATTATTTTATAAAAAACAGCTGCTGCCGGGCAGGACCAAGAAACTTCAGGCTATAAAAACCCATTTCTGTAAGGCTTTGCTTTGACTTTGTTTCCTACACTTTATGGGATAAAAGGAAAAGATTTTCAACATAGCCTTCCCAGAGACAGACAGATAAACAAACACATGTGTACATGCTTGTATGTGTGTGTGCACACACACACACAAATTCAAAATCAGGTTCTATATGTAAACGCCTTGGAGAATAATGTAAAACAGTCCTGTGACCTTAACCACAGCATCATGTACCACGTACATCACCAGTGATGTCACAACTGCCTGAGCCCTTACTGTAATACATGAGAATGAACCACAAAAGCCACAAAAACTGGTGACCAAAAGCTATGAGCACAGAGCACATTCCTTAGTAGATAGACTGCTCAAAGGTCCTCAAACATATCTACAGAGGAGGATCACCTTGGGGTTTTAAACCACCAGTGTCCAGGACACACCTGAGACTAATAACACCCCAATCCCTGCAGGTGAGCCACTGGTATCCGTGTGGCTTTAAGCTCCTTGTGGATCAGGCCATTCTATTGGGGACAACCCTGTACCTTTGTCCATGCATTACACAGTGGGGGTTCAACAACAGCTCATTAGCTAACACTCAAAGAATTAAGATGGACTAGGAGTCGAAGGTAACCCAGGGTGACTCCTAGGGGATGGGGAAGAAAGTGAAGTTGACAACAGAAAGATGGAAAGACTACTTTTTCTCTGCACTACAAACCTTCATGTGAAGGCTATGTTTAAAGACTGGGCACATGAGCATCAGGTTAACATATTCATTCATTATCCTGGAATAAAAGAGAAAACGAACCCCAGGATTTAAGATTTTAGAGCCATAATTTTTGTGGATGCAAGCTGTACATCATTTTTGCTAGCTAGCTCAGTTTACTTGTGAGCATTAGAGTCATCCATCAGGAACTGGGAGATGGGAGATGGACACACCTCAGGAGAATACTGTCTGCTTAGTATGTGCAAGGTCCTGAATACAATCCAAAAGAAAAGCACCCATTGGTAAACAATTAAAATCAGGTAAGTGACTAAAAACAGATATACTCAGAAGTAGATTAAATAAAAACACATCATCCTAATTATCAAATGAAAATATCAAAAGTCACAACAGGACTTTAAAACCCAAACAACAGGCATGGCAGGAGTTTCCAGGACAACCCAGTGAAGCTCCTTCCTCATCTAAGAGCAATTTATAAGGAGCAATGCCTGTGTCTCACCTGTTCACTGGGGTCTCCTGGACAGCACACCTGTATAAAGCCTCCCGAGAACTCTGGTGTGCAGGCAAGGTTAAAACTACTGCTCTATAGGATTATGATGAAAAGCAACATTTTAAAGATTCTAAACTGAGGATTTAAACAGCAAAACCATTTTTAAAAGTTTATCTTTTTTTTTTTTTTTTTTTTTGGTGTGTGTGTATGTATAAACCTCCTGGTGTGTGTGTGTGTGTGTGTGTGTGTGTGTAAACCTCCTGGTGTGTGTGTGTGTGTGTGTGTGTGTGTGTAAACCTCCTGGAATGAAATCTACAACACTCTCTGCATTCTGTTTACATACCATCAAAGAACAAAACATAAATCCAGAAGATCAGCTGTAATATATAGGAACTCTCTGCATGTAACATCTTAAATTATTCTGAATAGAAATCCATTGTCTTGGCTTCTGGGCAGTGTGAGGATCAACACCCTTACCATTAGGAAAGGATCCAACAGCTATAGAAGGGACACCAGCATATATTCCACGAAAACCACCAGCCTTGTTGAATCCTTGGGGACTCTGCAGCCTTGTCTTAATAGTATCCAAAGGAAATAAGATTAAGTCAACAGAGGCGCCTGCTACTCCTCCAGCCTGTGCAAAAGGATGGGAAAGAGAGAACAGTGAGCTCTCAGCCACGGAGGGACAGGAAAGCAGCCTTTCTCCTTCCTCCCATGCAGGATCAGGGCTGTGAGCATCTGCCATGCCGGGCAAGTGCTCTACTCCTGAGCCACATCAGCAACCCTGAGGAAGACTTTACACAGTTGCTCACATCTTTCAGTCCACAAATTTCTTTGCAATACTCAAAGGACTTGCAGTTTTTAATAAGAAAATGATACACACTTATCAATTGTGCTATACTTGCAACTTGTACATATTTTTACTTTTTAGATGAATTTTAATGAATTTAATTTATTCTTAAAACAAAATTAAAGCTCATTCTCCCCCCCCCCCCCCAGAGCTGAGGACCAAACCCAGGACCTTGTGCTTGCCAGGCAAGCGCTCTACCACTGAGCTAAATCCCCAACCCGCTCATTCTTAATTTATTCATATAATTCAATAACTGTTTAAAGCCATTTAAAAAAGAAAAAGACAGGTAAAGAGCACAAAGTATCCTAACTACTGCAGAAACTACTTTTATTAGTTTCTTACTGTGACTTTCCAAAGTTACCATAAGCATAGTCAAGCTAGCATGGGTACTCTTTCTTATTTATTGTGATTTTTTTTTTTAATTTTGTATGTGGTATATGTACAGTTCCTGTGGGTGTGTGGAGAGCAGAGGTAGACATCAGGCATCTTTCATTGACTGCTCTTCACCTTAATTTTTTTGAGATAGTATCTCACTAAACCTGAAGCTTATGAACTCTACTATGGTAACTGACCACTTTGGGGACAAGTTTCTTGTAGACCAAATTAGTCTTGAACTTGTTATACAACCAAGGATGACCCTGAACTCCTAAACCTCTGCCTCCACCTTTCAAGTGTGATGGTACAAATATACACAATGGAATACTACTCTGCTGTTAAAAAAAATAGTTAAGGTCCTGTTTTCTAGGTAGCCTTCCTGGAGTTGTGTAGCAGTCTAGTCATCTTTGTTTTACATATAGTATCCTCCTATGAGTGAGTACATACCATGTTTGTCTTTCTGGGTCTTGGTTACCTCACTCAGGATGATTTTTTTCTAGATCCATCCATTTGCCTGCAAACCTCATGATGTCATTGTTTTTCTCTGCTGAGTAGTACTCCATTGTGTATATGTACCACATTTTCTTTATCCATTCTTCAGTTGAAGGGCATCGAGGTTGTTTCCAGGTTCTGGCTATTACAAACAAAGCTGATACGAACATAGCTGAGCAAATGCCCTTGTTACCACATTGAGCATTCCTTGGGTATATGCTCAAGAGTGCTATAGCTGGGTCTTGGGGGAGATGGATTCCCAATTTTCTAAGGAAGTGCCATATTGATTTCCAAAGTGGCTGTACAAGCTTGCATTCCCACCAGCAGTGGAGGATAGTTCCCTTGCTCCACATCCTCTCCAGCATGCTAGAGAGGTCCCCAGAAATCCACAATGATACATCCACTATAGACTACTGGCAATGGTCGAGAGAAAGCCTGAACTGACCTAGTCTGGTGATCAGATGGCCAAACACCCTAACTATCATGCTGGAATTCTCATCCAATAACTGATGGAAGTGGATGCAGAGATCCTCCACCAGGCCCCAGGTGGAGCTCCAGGACTCCAATAGTTGAGAAAGAGGAGGGATTGTAAGAGTGTGAATTGTTGAGACCAAGATTGGAAAAAGCACAGGGACAAATAGCCAAACTAATGGAAACACATGAATTATGAACCAAAAGCTCTGGAGTACCCAGCTGGAGCAGGCCTTCTGGATAAGTGAGACAATTGAATAGCTTGAACTGTTTGGTAGGCACCCAGGCAGTGGGACTTGGACCTGTTCTTAGTACATGAGCTGGCTGTTTGGAACCTTGGGCTTACACAGGGACACTTTGCTCAGCCTGGAAGGAGGGGACTGGACCTGCCTGTACTGAATCCACCAGGTTGAGCTGAATCCCCAGGGGAGTCTTGGCCCTGGAGGAGATGGGAATGGAGGGGAGGGACTGGGGGGAAGGCAGGAGCGGGGGCGGGAGGGGGAAGGACAGGGGGACCCATGGCTGATACATAAAATTAAAACACAAATATAATAAATAAATAAATAAAGAAATAAAGAAAGAAAGAAAGAAAGAAAGTTAAATTACTTTGTAGGTAAATGGAACTAGAAAAGATTATAATGAATGAGGCGACCCAAACTCAGAAAGACAAATGCCGGGTGATGTGACAGGGAGAAATGGGGGGCTCTGTTTTTATAGGGGGGAGGGACATCAATACAGAATACAAGGGAGAGAGGAGGGAAATACCACAAAGGATATTTGATGAAGCACCAAAGAATCATATTATTTTACATTTACCTAAAATCATACACACACAACACATGTAAGGGAGTGTGTGTGTGAGTGTGTGTGTATGTGTGTGTGTGTGTGTGTGTGTGTGTGTGTGTGTGTGTACACCTTAAATGAAGATATGCCACTTGAGCTTACAATACTCTCCACACATGCAGTACTAGGCCTGAGAAACCTCCATTTGAGTTGTTGGTCAGGGTAGTCAAAGTGACTCCCAAAACAATATAGGCCATTGCTATTGCCCTCAGTTGCCTCTCAGAGGTTGAAGATTGTCCCTATTGCTGAAGACACCACACGCTTTACACACAGGACTCTGAAGATGTGAACTGGAAATAACCTGCAAGCCTCCTTCCAAGGGTCCCAGCTTTCATAGTATCAGAAAGCACTACCCAAGCTGCTGAGGGAGGAAAGCAACCAATAGTCCATCTGGCTGTGACAACACTGAATTTTAACAATGACCACCATAGCAAGCTATCCCTAAGGGTGCAGGAGCAGCACTCATATCTTGGTGGTAACTAACTGCTGTCCAACTAGACTTAAGGCCCACTCAACAAGAGGAACATCCTGCCTGGTACTAGAAACCTAAGCAACTACCTAAAGCTAGTGAGGTATGATCTTGTAAGAGAATCTACTACGATCACTTTATTAGACCAGCATAACTCCTACCTTCATTCTGAAATGTACCCTTACATTCACAGGTAAGTGGAGCTCTTATCTCTCATCAAAGATGTTTCTCTTTACAGCAAATGGAGATACTATTGAAAACCACAACAGGTCATATGCAGAAATCAATGCATTGTGGGAAGCCTGGTCCCAACTAATACATCTACAACAGGACTCCTCACCTAAGGCTGGGGGAACATTGTGGAGGAGGAGACAGAAGGAGGGTAAGAGCTAGAAGACTAGGAAGTCTGTTATGAGACTGTGTCCTAGAAATGACAGGGAAGCTTCACACATGATACCACAACAATATGGCTGCCTAAACAAGGCCTGAACAGTGATAACGTCCATAGACATACCATAGACATGATAACACAGAACAAAGAACTCTCAAGAGGCCCCACTCACAGACAAAAACCTACAGGCAACTAACGACAGCTAAGAGAGGGAGAATTAGCCCTCCTAGGGATGAGCCCTACCTGGTTATCCAGTACAAAGTGGTCAGCCCGGAAATCATCCACATACGAGTCACACACCAAAGGGACTCAGCAAGTTATATTTATCTACTGATGCACTTTTCCATGTAACAATAATAATCAAAAGAGGCCATCCATTTGGGAGGAGTTGGGCGGGGGGGAATGGGAAGGGCTGGCAGAAGCAACATGGGGCAGGAGGGAAAGAGGACAAAGGAGGAAGGAAGTGCTATATTTTAGTTTTCTAAAGTCATAATGAAAAGTGAAAGTAAAAAAAAAAAAAGCAAAAGAGAGCAACCAGATGTAATGGCATACACCTATAACCCCAGCACTGAGGAGGCTGAGTCAGAAAGACCTGGAGTTCAAGACCAGGCTGGACTACAGAGAAAGACTGTCTCAAAATTGTGTAAATAGAAATAGATGGCATACAATATATAGACTGTTCTACAGTGCTTTTATGCTCCTCCACAATTTATCCTATGAGAATCAGACCTGATGTTCTATTTTGTCTTTTGAACTACTGAGTACTAAACCTGCATAACAACTTTTTGGGGGACTTAAATTTTCAGACAGATAATAATTCTTATCCACCTAGATCTGTATTAAGATAAGCACATATCTAAGGATTCGTATATTATTTTCTGTTTATTATATCTGCTAATCCCTTGACAATGTTAAATTAAGTGACTAAATTTTTTTAAAAAGAACTGGTACTCGGGGGCTGGAGAGATGGCTCAGTGGTTAAGAGCACCGACTGCTCTTCCAGAGGTCCTGAGTTCAATTCCCAGCAACCACATGGTGGCTCACAACCATCTGTAATGAGATCTGGTGTCCTCTTCTGACCTGCAGTCAAACATGCTGTATACATAATAAATAAATAAATCTTTGGGGGGGCGGGGGGAGAACTGGTACTCATTCCCAAGGAATTGAGTTTGTTTAAAAAGTAGAACATTAAAAACTGTACCTCATACCTATAGTGACACACAGGCAGAAAATTTTAATGCTAATTATATTTTAGTAAATGAAGGATGAAATTTTGAAAAACACAAATCCAAACACAGTACCCTGAAAGGGCTAAGGCAACATTCACAAGTGGGCAGGTGGGCAGGTGGGCAGGTGGGCAGACTATATCACTGCAGATGAGAGGCCTCACAGTAAGTTGTAAGCGGTTTGCTAAGCATTTGTCTTTTTAATATTGAACCACATGAACATAATCTCTTTAAAATACAGAAATGTACAACTAAAAAGTGTGTCCATGGCAAAGAAAGGAGAGGAGAGAAGAGTAGGCACTGTTCACACTTACGGGCAAAGTTCAAATTTACTCCAACTTTTGAGTTTTCAAACTTTCCAGTTTGTGCAAAGCTTAGTGTGTGGTAGGTCAACTTGCTCTACCCACCTTTCAGCGCAAAACTACTGCAACTACTGTGGAAAAATAAAACACTGGTGAGAATCAGTGCAATGACTATTTTTTAATTAAATAATACAAGTGAATTAGTAAAAGCTGAAGTAGATTGGCAAATGTGTTAACACTGTAATACTACATGATCAGCCTGAAAGCTATAAATTAACCTTAAAGACTATGAAATGAATGACCTAAAAAGATGTCACCAAAGAGCTCTAAGATGCGTCGGGACAGGGCTGCAAACAGTACTAAAATGAGTGGTCAGGTGAGGTGGCATGCACCTGCAGCAGCCCAGGGCGCTCGGTGGGGGATCACTAGAGATGAAGCCACTAAGGAAGAAGAGAAGAATAGAGAGGAACGTGTGGTTCTCTGTGGAGACAGGATGGACGTTAAGCGTCCTAGAGCAGGCTCACTGCCATGTTGGAACTGAGCAACCGCCGGGCACCCTTGTCACTTTTTCAAAAGGATTTTTATTCAATTCAGCCTTTTCTCAGAACTCAGAACAAAATCTGATGAGGACATATGACATACGTCAACTCTTTAAAAACAAGCTGCATTGTAATTTTCTCTTTAATCTTCAACAAGTTCAGGGAAACACTGGCTATCTGGGGCTAAGCTTTAATCAATGAATTATTCTCCTAATGTGTGGCTTCTGCACACAAGTCGATTCCCTAACTTTGTTCATCGGCGGTCTTGCCTTCTGAGGAGGAAATGGCCAGATGTAATCTACTCATCTAGTAAAACAGGAGTTGAAAGTTGCTAACTGCGAGTGGGAATTTCAAGCTTCTATAACCAAAACATCATTTAATTTATGAGATTGAAAATTAGAGAATCTAAGAGTCTGTTCAGCCACAGAATATATTTAACATTTAAGCAAAACCTTTACGGAATGTGTGCAATTTCACAGGAACTTTGTGAATAACCACGAGCCAATGCCAGCTGGATTATAAGAGACACTATCAGATTCTCTTGTTCTTTAAATTTGTCAAAATGTTATCAGGCAACTGACTAAGCTTGAGATTTAGAGTTCCTTATGCTGAAAAGTGGCTTTATGTTGTAAGTTCAAATCAAGACAAAATGGGATGGGGGCAGAAAACTCGCAAACAACTAACTACGCCCTCAAATGCTAAGTGTAAACAAAACACAAGCTCTGCCTTAAATTGGCAGCTGTAAGAAGTCCTGGCATGCCATAGGGAAGTGATTGGTGGTTTGAAATTATGTAACTATTGCTTGGAAATTGCCCTAGGAACTGAAAAGTCAAGACTGTATGCTACCAAAGGAAGCTGGCTGCACAGCAATATGAAAATTATCACCTAAAACACCCATGTGACATAAGCAAACCCAAGAAAGGCCACCAGCCCAAAGGACAACTAAGCCAGCTAGAACACCAACGTGGCTTCTCAGGGAAGCCATTTTTCCTGATGTGTTCAGCTGACTGCACATTCAAGGGGCCACCAACTATCTGCCAGCTATCATCCACATCTCCAAACTGCTGTCCCTGCCTCCTATGACCCTGGTCTCCTCCTACAATGGCCACTCTTTCTCCCTGAGGACTCCAGCCCCCAATACTAAAGACAGGCATCAGGCCATCTGTCCAATATCTATCCCACTAGATTATAAAATCTGTATTTGGTTTACCAATGCATTCCTAGCATGAATGCACTCAACAACTACAATGAAAAGATGTTATTCGTATTTTAGAAGGTACTGCACATCAACCTGTAAAAATAGCAAAAGGCAAAACCAATCAACACTCATCCTCTGAGGAAAAACGAAACTCAAGCCAGGCCAATGGCCCATTCCAGCTACTTAAGAGGGAGCCCATTTCAGTTTAAGAGTCAGAGGTCACTTGGAAAAACTGCAAGACCCCCATCTCTAAAATAAGAAGGAAAAAAAAAAAAAAGAAGTAAAATTACAAATGAGCAACAAAATGAGAAAACATTTCCCTATCACTAAATAAAAATAACTTTGAAATTAGAAAAGACTTAAATATGAATTCTATGGACACTATTAATAGAAACAATCTACTGGAAGACAATTTGGCAAAATAAAAAATTTTAATTATCATACCTTTGACCCAGTTACTTTATTCCTCAATATTTCTTGCATAGATATAAATTCTCAAATATTCAAGAATGTTTTATTGCAGCAATAGCTGTAGCAAAAATCAGGCAGATCTCTGTGAGTTCAAGGCCAACTGGGGCTATATAGAGAGAACCTGTCTCAAACTGGGGGAGAGGGGTGCACATACGTGCACACACACAAGATCTGGGGAGACAGCTGGGTAAAGGGCCTAGAAACAAGCATGGGGACCTGAACTGCACTCTCCAGCTGCCAGGTGAGAAGTTGGGTGTGGTGGGGTCAAGGCAACGCCCACCCTCCCCCATTCTAAGCTCCTAATGATAAACCAAAGTTCAATTCCTCCGGAGTTCTCCCTAGGAAATCAATGTGCTTATCAGGTTTACTTACAGAACACAGGTGAGCTCATGGGTGGGGTCACGGGAGGAGCATGGGTGACCTAAAGCAGATGCCCTGAAAAGTCTGTACTCTGCATGGATGATGACTTTCCCACAGATGGAGTGCCCTCTTCTCCTACTCTTCCCCAGACAGTGTCCTCTAGTCCTCCCTGGGAGCCATGAGCAATTAGGGCAGCTTGTACACAACCGGCTAGGAGTGGCTGGAGTCTCAGGTGAGGAGCCTAAGACTTCTCACCCACTTCCTCCTGTGTAGGAATGTCAAGAATCAAGAAGCCCAGCTGTGATGATCCTCTGCAAGCAGGCAGGCCTGAACTCATGAAGATGGCTGCAGTCTGGCTAAAAGGGCAGTGCTGTACAACAGACGCACTTGTAACTCCGGCACTGGGGAGGCAGAGACAGGACCCCTGGGACTTGCTGGCTGCAAGCCTACCTGCACCCCATGTCCCAGTAGGAGATTCTGTCTCATTGCGGGGGGGGGGGGGTTCTAGTCTACTTCCTATCGCTGAGATCAACACCATGACCAAAGCTACTGGGGAGGAAAGGGTGTATTTGGCTTACAGGTTACAGTCTATTATTGAGGAAAGTTAGGGCGGCAGCTTAAGCGGGAATCTACAGGCAGGAGCAGAGGCCGAAACCATGGAGGAGTGCTGCTTACTGGCTTGCTCTTCTGTACAGCCTAAGAACATGTGCCCAGGAGTGGTGCCACTCACAGCTGGCTGGGTCCTCTCATATCAATCACTAACTAAGAAAACACCCCACCACCACCAAGACCTGCCTACAGACTAGTCTGGTGGGACATTTTTTTTTCTTTTGGTTTGTTTGTTTTGTTTTGAGACAAGGTTTTTTTTGTTTCACTATGCAGGAATTCACAGAGATCCATCTGTCTCTGTCATCAGTTCTGGCCTGGAGACATTACCTCAGTGGAGGTTCCCTTTTCCCAGATGACCCTCGTTTATGTCAAGTTGACAAAAATCTAGCAAGCATGGTAGGCAACTCCTGAAGAACACATTGGAGGTTGACCTCTGGCCTACACACACACACACACACACACACACACACACACACACACACACACACAGAGTACATGCAAACAGCAAGGCCTGCTGGGCTTCTTCTCCAGCACTCAGGAGATAAAGGTAGTAAGATTCTGAGTTCCAGGCCAGCTAGGTTGCATTGCAAGCTCCTTTCCCCACCACACACACACACACACACACACACACACACACACACACACACACACAGTGAGGCTCTGGGTTCCAGCACCAGCACCAAAAGAAAAAAAAATCCAAAACCAAAACCAAACCTATGCCTCTATTAGCTCTGTTTTGTTTTGTTTTGTTTGTTTTTTGTCATCCCCCCTCCCCAAAAAAAGGGTTTCTTTGTGTAACTTTGGAGCCTATCCTGTAGACCAGGCTCGAACTCACAGAGATCCACCTGCCTCTGCTCCCACCCTCCAGTGCTGGGATTAATGGTGTGCGCCACCACCACTTGGCTCCTCTACTAGCTCTTAAATTCATCAAGTGATATTACAATACATGCTGTCCATTCTCACCTCTGAGTATGTGTAACTGTGTAAACCCAAGTCTGGAAGCAAATGCACAGGTGGCTAGAAGTTAAATACCTCCGTGGAATGGGGTTTAGAAGTATTACTATTTGTTTTAATTGCTCACAGTTTATAAGGAATATTGCAAGCCTAAGTAAGAGCAATGCAACATGAACATGCCTAGTCCTTCCAAACCTCTTCCATCCACTGGCTGCACTTGATAGGCACTAGGCAAAGGACAGGTGAGAACATGCATTCATGGACCCAGACTCCCTCCTCTCCATTGTACACTCCCACAAAGCCCAGCCCACCATCCACTCCAGCTACTATGGCTCCCAAACATGTCCAGAACTTTCTCCTGCCTCTGCTTCAGCTTAGGTCTTCCTCTCAGTCTGAAATGCCCTTTTTACCCAACTTATTCCCAGAGACCAGTTTCCCCACTGCTCCTCACTCTCTTCTCCCCCACCTCCCAGACACACATATCCCTGCCAAAAATCCTGTCTAGTCATTTGGCAGCCACCAAATGCTACATTCCTCATAAAGCCACGCCCGATCTCCCTGTTAGAGTTAAAGCTCCCTCCTCTACCCTTCTCATAATTGTGTTCACATTCTCCTTTGTACTAACCATGAGTGATAATGCAAGATTCTTCAGAGTGCCAGCCAGGTCAGTGGCCTTCAGCTTGTAGACAGCAAAGCCAGCAGCTCTGACACTGCAGGACTTCCCCAACACAACTGCAAGATGGTAACATTTCTTAGCATTCCCCAGTCACACTGGTACTTGTATTCTGGGTCACTTCTCCAGAAACCTTCCATTCATCATCCCTTCCTGACAGCAGGCCTGCAGGGCTCAATCTGTTCAATGAAGCTGTTCTTAAGAATGCAAAAGTAGCTGTAGAATTGGGCTTGACTATTCTTCCATTTCCTCAGAAATTCTCTCAGATTAAATTAGTGCCTAGGAACACGGGTATGTTAACAGACAGAGCTAGCTGGAGCTCCACTTCTTGGGAGAGCCTCTTCTTAGAGGCCTATTTTATTTCTATTTCTTCATACTAAATGGGGGAAATAGTACCTATGCTTCAAGAGTTTTTGAGAAGTAAATAATAGGAAATGGAAATTACAGACAACTAGGTTCGGTAGCTAGATGTTATGCCAATTGTCTAGCACGTAGAAAGGCTTGACTTCCACCCTGAGCCACAAAAGAAGTTGGGGGAGAAAAGGAAGGGAAGAGTGGGCAGGAGAAATAAAACGAGGTGGAGAAAACAACCAGAGGCAGTGGAGTGCTTGCCCAGCACGCAGGAAGCCCTGGGCCAACCTCCAGTATGGCAAAAATAAGTAAATAAAGTGTACACTTCAAGCCGGGTGTGTTCAATCCCAGCACTTGGGATGCAGAGGCAGGTGGATCTCTGAGTTTGAGGCCAGCTTGGTCTACAAAGTGAGTACCAAGATAGCCAGGGCTGTGCAGAGAAACCCTATCTTGAAAACCCAAAAAAGTGTACAACTTAGTAGTTTGTTTTTTTTTTTTAAGGAAAAAAATAAAATACAATTAAAACAAACCTGTTTTAGTAATATTTGTGTGTAGCGTGCATTTGCACTTGCATGTGTTGATTGGTGTGTGTGTCTGAGGAGGTGGTTTACAGGTATATGAAAGCCAACCTTGAGTCAGAAGCCTTCCTCATTGTCTCTCCACTTTATTCACTGAGGCAGGGTCCCTCCGCTGAACCCGGAGATCAAAAGGCTAGTCCAGCTAGCCAGCTTGCTGCAGGGATCCCTTGTCTCCACCTGACCACTGGAATTACAGATGAGCCACCACACCCACCCAGCATTTCCAAAGGTTCTGGGAGCTGAACTCAGGTCCTCACACATTGCAGATGCTTTACTGCTGAGCCATCACCCCAACCCTAAATGAAGCCCATATATTTAGAATGCCTGGCCCAGAACCCATTATCAATACAAGTGGGCTATTAGTTTACAGTTGGGACTATCAATCTATATGAGCAATTATTTTGGAATTGTGTTGTTACTGATATCATTCAAAGTTTACCAAAGCCAATGCTGTCATATCAATATTAAAAATCATGCAAAAACTAAGGAGTCCTCTGCCAAAGAATGAAGATTACATTCAAATATTAAACTCAATTAATAAAATCACATATTAAAATCTGTAAATTAAAGTCCTCCATGTTTTTTGTTTTGTTTTGTTTTGTTTTTTGAGACAGGGTTTCTCTGTGTAGCTTTGCGCCTGTCCTGGAACTCACTCTGTAGCCCAGGGCTGGCCTCGAACTCACAGAGATGCACCTGCCTCTGCCTCTGCTGGGACTAAAGGCACCACCACCGCCCAGCCCAAGTCCTACATTATTAACAGTGACTCCAAATGTCTCCTCAGTCTTCACTCAGCTCTCCACAGCCTTACTTTTAATTGACTGTCTGCCTCCTCTAAACCATTAGTCCCTGAGGGGACAATACTGCTCTCACAAAGATGCCAGGCTTGGGAAGGTGGGACAGCTACTAAGTGTAACTCTTTCATCTGACATTTCATCTTTCTCTCAAATTTTGTCTGTGTAATAAAAACTTAAAGTAGCAGTCAGCAAGTAGTGTTAAGAGTTTGGAAGAGGAAACAAAACTCATAACAAATCATCCACAGCTAAAGTACCAAACACTAAAACTTTCCAAGCACCCCTCCCTCACCTACAATAAAAACATGAGGAAGGAAAGACAGTCTTGGTAGTCTCATGAACCACAATGAGAGGGGAAAACTGTTCTTCAGCTGGAATGAATGAGATGCAACTTTTCGGAACTGCTGCCCACATACCCCACTTTGAACCTCTCCCAAACAATAAAAAGGGCTACACTTTTCTATAGGTTCCATTTATTATGATTTTTTAGACCTGTGTGTATGGCTATTTTGCCTGTGTGTATATATATATATGTCTGTGCACCAACATTCATGCCTGGTGCCCAGAGGCCAGAAGAAAGCATAAGATCTGCTGATTGTTGTGATCCTTACATGGGTGCTGGGGACCAAACCCAGCAAGTGCTCTTAACTGCCAAGCCACCTCTAGTTCCTCTGTATGTTCATTTCGAAACCATCCTTCTTTGGATAACTCTAGCACTCACCTGTTTTGAAAACCACTGCTGCAGTTGATCTGAGCTTTCAGGAAGCAGCTAAGAACATAGACTCCACCACTGAACCACCTAGACTGGAGCCTGAGCAACAAGCTAGAGTCATCTGGGAAAGGGGAACCTCACTTGAGAAAATGCCTCCCTCAAGCTGGCCTGTGGGCAAGTCTGTGGGGCAATTTTTTGTTGTTGTTGTTAATGGTTAAAATGGGAGAGCCCAGCCCACTGAGGATGGTGCCACCCCAAGGCAGGTGGCTCTGGGCTGTATAAGAAAGTAGGGCAACCATTACTTATGGTTGATGCCTTGCTCACCCTTGATGCAGCGGGGAGAGGCTGGGTCCTGCCTCAACTGAATGTACTAGGCTTTGTTGACTCCCCATGGGAGGTCTTACTCTTTTGGAGGAGGGGATGGGGGTGGGTCAGGGGTGGGGGGGAATGAGGCTGGGGGGAAGTGGGAGGAGGGATGAGGGGGGATCTGTGGTTGGTATGTAAAGTGAATAAAAATATAAATATTTTTTTTAAATATAAAAAAAAAAGAAAGTAGGTCAACAAGTCTGTAAGCATCATTCCTCCATAGCCTCTGTTTCAGTTCCTGTCTTTGCTTCCTGCAAAGATTTTCCAGACTGTGATCAGGGCATGTAAGCCATATAAACCCTTCCAAAGTTGGTTTTGGTCAGTGTTTATCACAACACAAAGCAAACTAGAACACTGGGGTAATTCTTCAAATAACACATGAAGTATACATATCATTTCCAAGAACCATAATGTTAACTAGCAAAACTACTGCTGCTGCCTCACCCACTGAAAGAGAAAGCTCCCTGAAGTGATACATTCCTTTTTATCTCAGTAGCCTGGCTTACACAAGTTTCAACAAACCTAACTTAAAGCCATGACCCCCTAAATCTGGCTAAGCCACCCCTCTCTTTCACCTACTCCCATAATAGCCTGAACCCAGCCCACCTGTCATTTACCCCAACACGGCACTTCGGCACCTGACCCCTCGTGGGCAGGTTTCTCTTGTTCAACACTGTGTCTCCAAGCCCTTCATCCAGAACATTAGCTAATTCTGTGAACAATGCCGCTGGGCTTCTATTTGCTCACTGCAGGAGCATTTTAAAAAGTAAGGCATTCCGTGTCTGCACCTGTACACTTCTCCACAACGAAATCAGAATCAACCCATCTTCTGTCTCGCATCTGGTGAGTCTATTATCCCCAGCTAGACCTGCTGTGTAACAGGTTCCTCAAACACTGGTTCGTATAACCCCACGGAATTAAACAATAAACATTCTATTGACTCCACAACTATTTATGCTCAGTACTTACTCAAGGCCTAAACTTGGAGCAAAATAAGCAGATTACTATGAAGTAAATACATGTGTAGATACAACAAAATGACAAGTTGGTGTCTTGGACGAAAGGTTGTGTTTTCCTTAATAGTGTTTCTTTCCATGTTTCTTTAATTCCCAAGTTCCGAGACAATGTGATGTATAAGGGAAGCTGTTTTGCCTTGAGTAAAGACAATGAAAGGCCTGGCAGACAGAGGCAAGCAGATCTCTTAAGTTTGAGGCCAGCCTGGTCTACAGAGCGAGTTCCGGTATAGCCAGGGCTACACAGAGAAACTGTCTCGAAAAACCAAACGAAGAAGAAGACAATAAATCAAGCATTCCTGTCTTCTCTGAAATCCCGGCAGGACCCACCTGGCCTTGAAAACATGCTCCCTGGACGCCCTGCACTTGCTCCTTGACCTAGCTGCCCGTGACCTGAGGACAGACCACTGCGCAAACCCGGAAGAAGGCGCGCGTTTAGAGACGCTGCCAAGGCTCCCGTGAAGCCTGCACCCAGCAGCCCACCCTGCCCCGCACTCACCACCAGGGACGCCGTGAAGCCCGGCGCGTCCATGGTCCCGCCGACCACGGCAAGGCTAAGATTAGAGGTGGAGCAGAAGCAGGTGGTGAATCAAAGTGCTGGGCGCCGCCATGTTTGGGGCGGGGTATGAGGCAACTACTTCCGGGTCAGGTCTCGTGACGTCACGCCATAACAACCGCACGTGCATCACACGGTAGCTGGCAACGAGCCCTTTCTGGGAGGCGGGGAGCAGGGGATCTGGGATGTCTCTAGCACCTGCGTATCGCTCTCCTCAGCCTGGACAGGATGCGCTAGGTAAAGACCTCGTACAAGCCGGTGACCCCGGCTGCCATCTACCGGAAGAGCCCGGAGGAGAGCCCAGAGAAGTGTGCCTGGCTGGAGGAATGACTGGGACCCGAACGGCCGCACTGCCTGTACCTGAAGGCTAGTTGTGGTTTCCTACTCTAAATCCAAATCGGTTATTCCTTCGCTTCATCTGTGCAAGTTTTTGTCTGTTAATCCATTATCAGAAAAATTACTTAACAAAAATACGTTTCCTTTACCAAAAAAAGTCGCGTACTCCATTTCTACTGACATTTATTTCCCTTTAAATGAATGTACTTATTCAAAAGAGTAGGAGAGTGTTTACTAGAGGCGAGAAAGGGAAGAAGGGTGGAGGTAGCTACTATCAAAATACAATCAGATAGGGCCAATGAGATCGCTTAGACGGCGTCTTAGGGTTGTTTTTATTGCTGTAAAGAGAGACCATGACCACGGAATCTCCTCTAAGGAAAACATTTAATTGGGGTGGCTGCTTTCAGTTCAGAGATTCAGAACATTGTCATCTTGATGGGGAACATGGTGGCATGTAGGCAGAGGTGGTGCTGAAGCTAAGAGTCCCACATCTTGGCTTGCAGGGAACAGGAAGTCGACTGCCACTCACACCCGAGTGAAGCTTGAGTAAAAGACCTCAAAGCCCACCCCCACAGTGACAAAACAACTCATGAACTACTGTCTTGCTGAACTTAATATTATACAACTACTACAAAGTATAATTGTCACCCTAAAAGACAAACATAGTGCATCCAAAACTTTTACACTATCATTAAGAGCTTTATATAAACAAGGGAAAATGGAAATACCCAAATGTCTACCAACTAATGAATGGATGGACATACTGTACTGCATACTTACAATAAAAAGTAAGCTAGGGGCTAGTGAGATGGCTTAGTGGGAAGACCACTTGCTGTGCAGGCATGAGGATCTGAGTTTAAATCCTCAGCAATCACATAAGAAACCCAGGCATGACTGAATGTGCCTGTAACCCCAGCATTGGGGAACAGAGGCAGGTAAACCCCCAGGAGCTTGCTTACCAGAATCCAGCCAAAAATATGACAAGACTCAGGTTCAGTGAGAGACCCTCACTCAAGTGAAGAAGGCAGACAGTTGCCTGATAGTACAGGACCCAGTGCCTCCTCTGGCCTCCCCAAGAGAGTACATGGGCATGAACATCCTCACACACATATGCATCTCTCTCTCTCTCTCTCTCTCTCTCTCTCTCTCTCTCTCTCTCTCTCTCTCTCTCTCACACACACACACACACACACACACACACACACAGTACACACACACCAAATAAGAAATGCATGGATAAACATTTTAAGTAACATGGGTTAGCCTCAAAGCACTGTAGAAAGTGAAAAATAAAAACCTAAGAGGATTCCCACTTCACAGTTTTACTTATGTCAAACTCTAGAAAAGATAAAAATTTGTGTGTCTGTGTGTGTATGTATGTATGTACAGACACACGTGAGTGCATATGTTCCACAGCATGAGTTTAGGTTCTCTGATGAAAGAGCAGCCAGTACTTTTAACTGCTGAGTCACTTATTTATTTTTATTTTTTTTAAAAAAGTATGTTGATCATCATGCTGGAATGGCATTCACAGTCTCACTGGCAGATGCTCATTCATTAGCAGATGTAACAAAAGCAGAAGCTTCCAACTGTAGGTCTGATTTTGGCTGTCACATTCCCCTAAAACATCTTGCAGGGTGGCCGTGGATGTACATGCATGTCCACATACATGCTTTGGGCTAGACCTTTGGGCTGCAGTCTCGTATTGGGGTCTTACAGGGCAAATGATTGTGCACAGCTCTCTATCACTAACCCATCAGGTGGTTCATATGGTTACTGGGGCTGTGCCAGTAGAAAATCCAGGCAAGCTGCAAAGATAGAAATAGAAAACCTTTAGCTGAAAGGAATGACCTGCCATCATTAAAAGTTAAAGAAGTTGCAAGAATAATTTATATCATACATAATGAATTGAGGATAAAGCTTTTGAGCTTGAGCTCAGCTGGGTGAGTGACATGAATTGTTGCAAAAGTCATGAAATGTTCCAAAAGATATAAGGGAGGAAACAGAGAAATGTGCTAAGGAAACTTGAAGGTAGAAGATGAACCAGATGATAGGTGTGTAACATTTGTGTCATCTACTCTGTGTTACATTTCTGTGATGGGTCCCTGTGGCTTTTCAGTGCCGTGAGCTTTATATATACACCTACTCAGCAGTTTTCACTAAGCTTTTGTCTTACAAACAAACAAGATTAAAGAAAGGGGAAAGAAGGAAAGAAGAGAGGTTCTGTGAATTATTTTAAACCAGAGGATAAATGCAGTATATATAGTAATCTCATTCAAGATTTAATATGTAAACAGGAGCTAGAGATGGCTCATCAACACCCATAGAATCTCACCAACATGACTGCTTCTGCATGGGCTGAACAACATAACAATAGATATGTCAAAGTGGACAGAGAAAAGTCCACAAGGCCAGAACCCTCCACAAAGAACTCCAGGCAGCCAAGGGATGCTGAGAGCGGGAGAAACAGCCTTCCCCAGGGAGAAGCACACAATTGGTTATCCAGGACCAAGTAGTCAGCCCTGAAAACATACATGCAATGAACACTATACAGACTGATCAGCTTATATTTATGCATCTAGAACTGTATATGTACATGTACATACATAAATGTATGTAATGACAATTAATGAAAAGAGAGGCCTTGCATTTGAAAGAGCAATGAGGGGTATATAGAAGGGTTTTCAGGGAGGAAAGGGAAGGGGTAAATGATGTAATTATATTATAATTTCAAAAACTAAAAGAAATAATTTTTAAAACTTGCACGCTATTTTTTTTTTTCTAGAAGACCCCAGCTGAGTGCATAGCACCCATGTCAAGTGGTGTACAATGGCCTGTAACTCCAACCTCAAGGACTCTGATACCCTCTTCTGGTCTCCTGAAGCACCACACACATGTGACATACACTCAAATACATGTGCACACATACACATAAAAAAATCAATATGCTTAAGTTTTAATATGTAAAAAGCTCCCACAAAGCAATAAAAGAAAGATGAATATTGTAGTGGTCACTTTTTCTGTTGTTGTGATGAAATGGCATAACCAAAGGCAGCTAGCTAGTGTATTGGGGCTTACTGTTCCATAGAGAATGTGTCATGGCAGGAGGAGACACGAGAGCAAGATGCATGCAGGGTGCCAGGAACAGGAAGCAGAGAGACCATTTCCTGAACTGTAAATACAAAGGAGAGAGAAAGAACTAGAAGTCGGGCAAGGTTATAAACTCAAAGTCCACCCCAAGTGACATACTTCCTCCAGCAAGGTGGCACCTCCCAAAGGTTCCATAACATCCTCCAAGCTGGGGACCAAGTGTTCAGCTACCTGAGCGTGTGGGGAATATTGGACATGTAAATCACCATGGATATCGACAGGAAAAAAATTGCAGAGGCTGCGAAAGAAAAAATACAGATAGCTAATGAACATATGGAAAGTATCATAAATTCAGTAGCATCGAAGTGAAAATTAACACAATAATAAAGCATACATTGAGCTTACCAAGTGGGAAAAGGCTTTCCAGAGGGACAATGGGGAGCTGTACAATGACATACATCAGAACCCTTAAGACCCACTCTGTCTTCAACGGCCCTGTTTTCATTGCACTCAGAGGAACTGTCTCAGACAAGCCACTGAAATATGATAGGATGTTCGGTTCACTGTTCATTACAGAAACTAAGATTTTTGCCTGGTGGTACTAGGACTGAGCCTAGGGCCTGACACACAGCAGCTACATTCCATCACTGAGTTCAGCTATCTGCAGCCCAATTCTCACTTCCTATTCTTGGGTCTCACTAAGTTGCCCAGACTGACTCGAATTTTCTCTGTAGCCTCCACAGGTCTCATCTTCATACCTCAGTTGGGATTGTAGGCCCAAGTTAGCAAGCCCAGATGAAAATAAGAGTTTATATAGTAAGACATATTCACTGGTATCTGGCTGATATATGTGGTTGGACTATAATAAATAGCTATTTAAATCCATTAGGTTGAAGATTCTTTCAAGATGGATAATAATGGGAAGCACAGAAGCAGTTCCCTGGGGTGTGGGCATGCACTTGAGACTGGCCATCAAGAGCTCCCCTGGCTTACAATTGGAAATGGTCTATAAAGGAGAGAGATCAGAGGGCAGGAGAGTGGAGAGTGTAACAGGACCCCAAACTTGAGCACACCTGACTCCATGGAAGTGCCACCCAGGCTGTAAAACTCAGCAAGTAGACAGCACCACTTGCCAAAAATAAAAACAAATGGACCTAACCCATCAAAGTCCATACTTATGGCAAAGAATCTAAATGTACTAACCTTGCTTTGTTTAGCTTCTGTAGTTCTGCTTCTGGCTAACTGTACTTGTTAACTGAAGTATGTCAACCCAGGGCATGTGTTTTGTACTTAGAGGCTCACCCTGAGAAAAGCTTAGGGCTACACTGGGATCCAGAATACCCAGTGTGGTTGCCAGCTGGCTAATAAGAACTTTCTACTGGCTTAAAGCCGTGTCCCAGCAGTCTTCTCTGGTGAATACCCCACAACAGAGAGGTTTCTTTCTCTGCCCCATGCCAGTACCCAATTTTAACACTGTGGTTTCCCTTTACAGTGTCCCACTCCCCCCTCTGTTTCTTCTGCTAACACTATCCTTTTAGTTCTAGAAATGTCCACATTTCTTCTCTATGACAAGGAGGCTCCCTTTTCATTTTTAAAATCAACTTTTTTTTTTAACCCTGAGCATATTTGCCTCCAAAATACTATTTGCATGTTTTCTGTTTTCTGCTAAAACTCTGACTGACAAAGTCAAGTTAGTTTGATTTTTATAAACTTCACATGTTACTTCATACTACTTAGCAGTTTCAGGCATCCCTGAACTGCTATGTTCTGTGCGAGAGCCAAAGTTATGTTTTATGGTTTTTTGTCTGTTTGTTTGACAGGGTTTTTCTTTGTAGCTTTAGATGTCTTAGAACTCACTCTGTAGACCAAACTGACCTTAAACTCACAGAGATCTGCCTGCCTCTTCCTCTGGAGTGCTGGGATTAATAGCATGCACCTGTAGTCGACTTTTTCCATCATGCCTAGCCAGCAGCCAAATAACCACATGGAGACTTCTTATTAATTATGTAAGCTTGGCCTATAGCTTAGGCTTGTTTCTAACTAGCTCTTATAAATTAAGTTAACCCATATTTTTATTAATCTATGTTCTAAAATGTGGCTTTTACCTCTATCCCATTTTGTGTGTCTGACTTGTTCCACATCTGGCTGGCTTTTGTGCCCTTCTTCCTAGCATCCTCTCTGCCTAGCTATTGGCCATTTAGCTTTTTATTAAACCAGTCAGAGTGACACATATTCTCAGTGTTCAAAAAGATTATTCCACAACATGCACCACCACAGCCTGACTATGTTTTAAGTTTTAATTACTGTGCCTAAGAGATCCATAAAACAAAAATTCCTCTAACCTGTGAGCACCTTGCCCAAGGACAGATACTTCTTGAGATGCCAGAGGCTGTTATTCATTGAAAATAACAAGCCAGGACCCTTCTCCACCAGAGGCTACCCCACTTGATAGAACTCCAGATAAGCTGCCTTTCTGTAGATCCCCACATCTCAATTCTCACCCATCCACCCCCAGTCTTTCTTCCCTCCTTGTCATCATATCCTGGCCCCCCAATTCCAGCTGTGGCACCCTAATCAACCAGAAGCCATACCAGCCATCAAAACTCCAGATAAGTCACCCCCAGGGACTCCCTCATTCTCTCGGTTCTGCCCACACTATCCCCAATGCCCCGACTCCTCCTGATTGCTGTGTCCAAACCCCTCAACTTGGGCAGAGACCTCCTGCCCAACCAGAGGCCAATCTGACCACCAGAAGTCCAATCCCCAGCTTGGATGGAGACCTTCTGCTCAACCTCAGGCCACACTGGCCAGAAGACCAGAAAACCAGAAAGGAAACAGAAACCAAGGAACAAAACACCCATCCAACATAGACAAACTCAGAAATGAGCACCTAGACCTACAATCACCTCAAAGCCAGAAGCCTCGATGACAGCAGAAGAACGCAATCAGTAACAGGACAATATGTCACCACTAGAGCCCAGCTATCCTACTACAGCAAGCGCTGAATGTTGCAACATGGCTGAAGCACAAGAAAAAACTTTAGAAGCCATTTTATGAAGATGATAGAGGTCCTTAAAGAGGAAGTAAATAATTCCCTTAAAGAAATCAAGAAAAAGACAAACCAAAAAAATGGAGGAAATTAATAAATCCCTTAAAGAAAGACAAGGAAGCCAAGCTTCCAGTTGAAACAAACCTCCAGTTGAAGAAAAGAAACTGTCCAAGACCTGTAAATGGAAATAGGAGCAATAAAGAAAACAAAAACTGAGGGAATTCTGGAAACGAACAATCTAGGTAAGTGAACAGGGGCTGCAGACACAAGCATCACCAACAGAATATGTTGGAGTATACTGCACTTGAGGTTGCAGTCCAGCACATCCAGACAGCTCTCTGAGCTCAGCACCAAATGGAGGACTCCCTTTCCAGCAGGGCTCCCTCCCTACCTGGATAGTGTCTCTAGGCCTGGAGCCCTTACCTTATTTGGAAGCTGTCTGTGAGCTACAAAGCCAGACTTATCTCAAGTATTTCATTTGACATAGATCCCTACAGATCTGCACCCCCCCCACCTCCGACCACATGATAATTAGGTATTGTGCTCCAACTGTACGGTAGGACCATGTTGCCAAATGTAAATTAGGTGATGCCTCAGCTACTGTCTCCATCCTATATATCCCCTCACTCTGGAATAAAGCTGAGCTGTAGCACTGAAGCCGACTCCCAGAGAGCTATTTCCATTGTGCTCACAGCCATCTTGAACCCTGTTCCCCACTTCTGCTCCCTCCCACCTCACAGACATGTGGCCAATGATCCATGAGGAGAAGGAGACCCACAAGAATACAAGAGATGGAAGACAGAATCTCAGGCATTGAAGATACCATAGAATAAACAGATACATCCATCAAAGAAAATGTTAAATCTGAAAAAACCCTGACTCAAAACTTCCAGGAAATATGAGACACCATTAAAAGACCAAACCTAAGAATAATAAGAATAGAAGAAGGAGAAGAATCCCAGCTCAAAGAACTAGTAAATATTTTCAACAAAATTATAGGTTTTCTTAACAAAGAAGGACATGCCTATATAGGTACAAAAAGCTTACAGAATACCAAATAGATTGGACCAGAAAAGAAAGTCCCCCTGCCTCATAATAATCAAAACACTAAACATACAGAACAAAGAAAGAATATTAAAAGCTGCACAAAGAAAAAGTTAAACAAGATATAAAGGGAAACCTATTAGAATTATACCCAACTCCTTAATGGAGACTCTAAAAGCCAGAAGGGCTAGACAAAGTCCTGCAGACTCTAAGAGACCACAGATGCCAATCCAGACTACAATACCCACAAAAACGTTCACTCACCATAGAAGGAGAAAACAAAACATTCCATGATAAAGTCAAATTTAAACAATATCTACTCACAAATCCAGCCCTACAGAAGATATTAGAAGGAAAATTCCAACCAAAGGTAGTTAACTCATCCATGAAAACACAGGTAATAATCTCATACCAGCAAACCAAAAGAAGTTTAGCGCGCGCACGCGCGCGCGCGCACGCGCGCGCGCACACACACACACACACATACACACACATACACACACACCAACCACAAAAACAACAACAAAAAAACCCAGGAATTAACAGTCATTGGTTTGATATCTCTTAATATCAATGTTCTTAATTCCCTAGAAAAATGACACAAACTAACAGAATGGATATGAAAACAGAATCCATCCTTCTGCTGCATACAAGAAACATACCTCAACATCAAAGATAGACATTACCTAAGAGCAAAGGGTTGGAAAAAGATTTTCCAAGCAAATGGACTTAAGAAACAAGCTGGTGTAGCCATTGTAATATCTAACAAAATAGACCAAACCAGGGCTGGAGAGATGGTTCAATGGTTAAGAGCACCAACTGCTCTTCCAGAGGTCCTGAGTTCAATTCCCAGCAACCACATGGTGGCTCACAACCACCTGTAATGAGATCTGGCGCCCTCTTCTGGCCTGCAGGGACACATGCAGGCAGAATACTGTATACATAATAATAAAATAAATAAATCTTTTAAAAAAAATAGACCAAACCAAAATTATTCAAAGGACATAAGGAAGGACATTTCATATTCATCAAGGGAAAAATCCACCAAGATGATGTTTCAGTTCTTAATATCTATGCCCCAGATGCAAGAGCACCCATGTTTGTAAAAGAAACATTACTAAAGCTTAAATCACACATTGATCCTCACACATTGAGCCTTTATTACCCCACTCTCACCAATGGACAGGTCTTCCAGCCAAAAACTAAACAGAGGAATATTGAAGCTCACATGTTATAAACCAAACAGATCTAACATATCTACAGAACATTTCACCAGACTAAAAAGAATATACTTTCTACTCAGCACCTCATAGAATTTTCTCCAAAAGTGACCATATACTCAGTCACAAAGCAAGTTGTAACAGATACAAGAAAATTGAAATAATCCCCTGTATCCTAACAGACCAACAACAGAAACAACAGAAAGCCTACAAACTCATGGAAACTGAACAACTCTCTACTGAATGAAAACTGGGTCAAGACAGAAATAAAGAAATTAAAGACTTTCTAGAATTCAATGAAAATGAATACACAACATACCCAAACTTATGAGTCACAATGAAAGCAATGTTAAGAGGAAAGTTCATAGCAATAAATGCATACATTAAAAAAAAAAAAGGAGATATCTCAAACTAGCAATTTAACAGCACACCTGAAAGCTCTAGAAGAAAAAGATGTAAGTAAGCACACATGAGGAGTAGATGGCAGGAAATAAACAGAGGGCGGAAATCAATAAAATAGAAACAAAGAGAACAATACAAAGAATCAATGAAACAAAGATAAAAAATCAACAAGATAGACAAATCCTTACCCCAAATAACTAAAAGACATGAAGAGAATACCAAATTAACAAAATCAGAAACAAAAAGAGGGACACTGAAGAAATCCAAAGAATCATTAGATATACTTTAAAATTTTCCACAAAATTGTAAAATCTAAAAGAAATGGATAATTTTCTCAATAGATATCACTTACCAAAGTTAAATCAAGATCAGGTAAACAATTTAAATAGAAGCAGTCATTAAAAGTCTCTCAACCAAAAGAAGCCCAGGGCCAGATGCTTTTAGCATAGAATTCTATCAGACTTTCAAGGAAGAGCTAACACCAAAATTCCTCAAATTATTCCACAAAATAGAAACAAAAGGAACATTGCCAAATTCTTTTAATGAGGCCACAGTCACTCTGATATCCAAACCACACAAACATTCAACAAAGAGAATTACAGGCCAATTTCCCTTTATGAACATAAATGCAAAAATAATAAAATACTTGCAAACCATATCCAAGAACACATCAAAAACATCATCCACTAAGATCAAGTAGGCTTCATCCCAGAGATGCAGGGATGGTTCAACATATGAAAATCGGGCAATGTAATCAACCATTGGGAAGTTGGAACTGAAACAGGGACAGAGTGGGAGAGCAAGGAAAGAGATACCATGATAAATGAAGACATCATGGGAATAGGAAGAGGCAGGGTGTTGGGGAAGTTCCCAGGAATCCACAAGGATGACCCCTCCTTGGACCAATGACAAAGGTCAAGAAGGTGCATGGACAGGTCTACTCCGGTGACAGGATTAGTGAATACCCTAACTGTCATCATAGGGCCTTCATCCAGTTACTGATGGAAGCGGATGCAGAGATTCACAGCTGGGTGCCAGGCTGAGTTCCAGGAATCCAATTGATGATAGAGAGGAGGGATTTTGTGGGCAGGGGATGATAAGATCATGATGGGAAAATGTGTAGAGTCAACCAGCCATACTAGAGAATCTCCTCAGGATCTTGCCCAGTATCTTCTGCATATGCGTGTGGCAGGAGATAAGGCAGACAAGGAAGTATTGAGATTAGCATAAGAAAGAAGCCAGTTGGCAAAAAGACCAGAAGGCTCCCTAAGTAAAGGACTTGTAAGGGATATAGCATGTAGGAGAAAGCTTGGACTTCCTGAATTCAGCAGGCACTAAGTACATGATCCCAAACAAGTGCCACTTCTGACCTTCCCCAGCTCTCTAGCCCACTTGTACTCTAAATGCCATCATGGTGAGTTGGTTTAAGGTTGCAGGAATAGACTCACTTTCTCCACACCAATTTCAATAAAAAGGCAGAAAAACAAGGTCTCAATCAAGTTTTACTGAAGTACACACACACACACACACACACACACACACACACACACACACACACACTGCAAAGCACCCAAAGAGACAGCTTTCCCGGTATATGGAGATCCAGAGCTGGAGTTCACATTTGTCTGCCAGATTTTAATTTACATGTTTGGGAGGAGGAAGAGTTCCCTTCCTCCCTCAGAATTGGCTCATCTGGGCTATTGTGAGAACTGGGTAACCCAGAGGAAGAGGGAAATTGATTGCTTCCTGCCCTCATCGGGATATTTTTAAATCCCACTGAACAGTTAACCTCTCTTGGTAGAAACACCACCCAGACTTCGTCTTGGGAGAAGGAAAAGAATCGGGAGTTTGGCTATCTTAAATGTTTGAGTGAGGGCACATTAATCTGCCTAGAGCCCCTTTTACCCTGCCTGTCTGCTGCCACATCCAGCCTGGCTCCAGGAGGAACCTGACTTGGGTGTGCAGGGAAGAAAAGACAAACACAAATACACCCAAAAGAGCTGGCATCAGGTGGAGTGGGTTATCTGATAGAGAAACCATGGTACTCCAGAAGCTCAGCTTTTTTTTATTATATACAGTTAAATAGGGACGCAGGATTGTTGCATATAGTTAAGTCAAGGAGGCAGGGTATGGTATACAACTGAATCAAGGAGACAGGTTTAACTAATTTCAGCAGGAGCTGTCTCTGTGGGGGACCTGTTTTCAGGCCATAGATATTCTGAGGGAGAAAGCCATGATGAACATTTCCTACACACACTAACAATATTCTCACCTGGACCACGGGAAAATTTGCCTCCTTCTGAGCCTCATCCCTCTTTGGGGGAGTGGTGTCAAGGTCCTCTAGAGGATCAGAAATTATAGAATATGTATATGGAATTTATTAAAATGGTTTATGGCTATGGTCCAGCTAGTCCAACAACAGCTGTCTACTAACAGAAGGTCCAAGAATCCAGTAGCCATTTAGTCCATGAGGATGTCTCAGCTGGTCTTCAGTTTACACCAGAATCCCAAAGAAGTAGGCTCTGTGCCAGTGAAGGAATGGACTTGCCACTGAAAGCAAGCAGGCCAGGAGAGCAGGCTTCCTTCTTCTTTATCCTTTATAGAGGCTGCCAGCAGAAGGTGTAGCCCAGATTCAAAGTGGATCTTTCTACCTCAAAACATCAGAATTAAAGGTGCGTCTCCCCACCTCAAAATAACCTCTTTAAAAGTGGGTCTTCCCACTTCAAATGATTTAATTAGGAAAAATCCCTCACTGGTATACCCAGATGCTTAGGTTTTAGTAAATTCCAGATGTAGTCAAGTTGACAACCAAGAATAATCACAGCAGGGGGGACTTAAAAGTTTCCCATGAATCTGAGGCTAGGTCCTTGACATGGCCAAGTCATCAACAACGTATATTCACTCAGAACTTCACACACTCTGGGATTCCTCCTCTCCCTACAGCCTGCATTGAAGGGGTCTGTCTGACTCCCTAGTCCCTCACTCTGGGAAGGACTCAGTTAGTAAACTGTGTTTCTATCCAATGTTCCTGGTCCAATTCTTTGTTTCAGGACTCAAGAACCTGAAAATTCCAGAGGATGTCCTCTGAACTCAAATTCACACATATAACATGGGGACCCACAGTATGGCACCTGGCTTCCATCAGAGTAAGTGATCAAAGAGACAGCATCTAAGTTGGACCAAGTTGGAAGCCACAGTCTTTTGTTTGTTTGTTTGTTTGTTTGTTTTTCGAGACAGGGTTTGTCTGTGTAGCTTTGCACCTTTTCTGGAACTCACTCTGTAGTCCAGGCTGGCCTCGAACTCACAGAGATCCACCTGGCTCTGCCTCCCGAGTGCTGGGATTAAAGGCGTGCGCCACCACCGCCAGCAGAAGCCACAGTCCTATGCTGAGGTGTAGCTCCAGGAATGGAATGTGAACTTACAATGTTGTGAATCCTGGCCAAGATCCTCAACATACAAAAACAAAACTACCATCTTTGTAATCAAATATCTAAATGACAGCCCACATTTTTGACAGCCACACTCAGCAAGAGTGAGTGACATATGGGCATAAATATGGGGCAGCAGGAATCATTGAGCGGTCATCTTCAAGATTATGTATAACTCACAAGTGCAGAGGAAGAATCTGGGTGCAGGCTGGCAAGATCTGCATGTGTGAGGAGCGGTGCTTCCATTTTCACCTTCAGGACTTCCCTAATGAATCCTCATTAGCACTGTGACCATTGTCATTTATTTGCTTTTGTTGATGACCTGTGTCATGCTGACATCCACTCACAAGATACTACTTAATTCCTCAGCCTGCCCTATGAACAAGCTGAAATACACCTGCCTACGCTTTCCAAAGAGTGATTCAATTATCTTTCATAATTGGATTTTTGTTCACTATTTGACCCAAGATGAAGCTGTGGCTCAGTTTTCAAGATGTATAAAAATAACCATGATGGAATGTTGTTTGGCTAATTGTCATAGTTTCTGACAAAGATCTCCATTCTGTGAGGTGTGGAAATTATCCTAAAGCCTTAAGTTTTGTGCATTTACTACCCACCAGGCCCATAGTCCTGTCACAGTGAACTATGATGCTGTGGATATGGCTCTGTGTAAATAAAATTCTGATTGGCCAGTGGCCAGGCAGGAAGTATAGGCGGGATAAGCAGAGAAGAGAATTCTGGGAAGTAGAAGGCTGAGTCAGGAGATGCTGCCAGTCACTGCCGCCATGAGAAGCAACATGTAAAGACACTGGTAAGCCACAAGCCATGTGGCAAAGTATAGACTAACAGAAATGGGTTAATTTAAGATAGAAGAAGCAGATAGCAAGAAGCCTGCCACAGCCATACAGTTTCTAAACATGTAAGTTTCTGTGTGCTTTCTTGGTTGGGTCTGAGCGACTGTGGGACTGGCGGGTAAGAGAGATTTGTCCTGACTGGGACAGGCAGGAAAACTCCAACTACAAATGGCGCCCAACGTGGGGCACGAATTTCCACCTAAAACCTGAGAAAAAAGATTCTAAAACAGAGCTAAAAAGAACTTCCTAGTTGTCTCTCTCAAGTTAGCGGCAGCCTGCAGGTTTGAGCTACTATGGCGGGTTCCTGGCATGTGTGTCTGACCTGCAGTGCGGCGGGAATGAGGAGTCTACAAGCGGCACTTTACTCTGCTGCATGGTAGATTTAGCCTTTGCTAGTTTAAAAAAAAAAAAAAAAAGTTTCTGGGCTATGCACTGCTTTGATAGAACTGCTTCTGATAGTTGATGGTACACATGGCTCAAGACCCAGAGCTGTCTGTAAACTGTACCACCGCCATGTAGGGAAGCTGAGGTGGGTGGAGCCAGCAGCCACAGTGGCGTTTCAATCTTACTAAGATGGATATTACACAGAGAATCTGGCTTATGTTGTCTTTGGGATTTTTAACTGCAGAAAAAGATTTGTTCGTAAAAGCTGTTGAGTTAAACAAAAAGCCAGAGGCTGTGGATTTGTTCAAGATTAAGATACATCAGGTTTGATCAGCCAAGACCCCTGAAAGGTCTCAGATGACACCATGGCCCAGATGATCCAACATCCAGAATGGTTTTAAGGCAACTGGCTCAGAGGTTTACCCTCATGGACTACTTCATAATCCTAAAATTTTCTTTATGTCCCCATAAGATACAGCACCCCCCTCCAGCAGGAAGTAGTAAGAGAAACTACGCCCACATTCCCAAAATTATCAAGTTGGCTTTGGAGATGGAATTGGCTCACTCCTTCTCTAAACCCAGACATATTGCTAAAAGAAAGGGTTAAGAGATTCTTGTGTCCCAAATCAGAAGAGCCCTCTGGTGTGGGACAGAGAAAAACCAATATTTTTCTTTAAAGCAGGTTGATTATAAATGTGATCTCTTTCTAAAGAAGAAAAGGGGATATGATACAGATATAATAGGATGAAAGGATAGATTAAGGAACTTACTTCTAAAGAGCAACAACTTGTTTAAAATGTTTTACATTGGTATAGATTTTAGTCTATTGATACAAACTTAAAGTTAATTTTGTTATACTGTGTGTATATTTCTAATCATGTTTAAGGTATTATGTTTGTATAGCTCATTTAAATTGTAATGGATAATTAAAAATAGATTAATAACTGGTCATCTATGATAATCATACTCGTAGCCATGTTACTTAAGTCTTCTACATATACATAGAGATATTTCAGATAGACAGGTAATCTTCAAACACTTCAAAGGTCTACAGAATATGGCATTTAAAATATTTTTAAAATTTAGACTTTCTGGACAGTGAGACATGTCTGCTCCTGGCAACACCAATTTACTTCAGAGACAACGATGGGCATTGAAGACACTTCATATCTTATCTTCACCTTGGCAAAAATAGCCATTTGGGCAAGAAACTGTTCTTGCCTGGACTGCTTGATCGACTGGACATGCAGGACCCATAGAAAGGTGACCAATAAACTTTGCTTGACAAAATGGTCCTTCAGGTTCCTGCTTCACAGAGGAAAATGCCAGACATTTTACAGGACTTTGAGAGAAGTGACCAAGAGATTCTAGCCCTGTGGGCTGAAGACAAATGCCCCAACATTACAAAGGAACATTAGGTGACTGTTCAGGCTGCCAGCTGTCTCTGTCTACCCTGCAAGACTCCCGAAAAATGCTTGCATCCTTCTCCCTGTTCTCAGGTAATATTATATCCTTCTGAGGTCTTTGATGTGGTTGAAGACTAGATAGTTATAATTTCCTCAGTTATGATACAAGATAAGTTAGATATAAAACCTTAGACTCACAAATATAAGATAGATAGGATATCTTCTTTAATATTGTAACTGTAATTCTTGCTAGATAATTGTTTTGTTATATGTAATTGTACTATGTAAAAGTTAAAACCTTCCTTAAAAAAAAAAAAGAAAAGGGGAAGTGCTGTGGATATGGCTCTGTGTAAATAAAATTCTGATTGGCCAGTGGCCAGGCAGGAAGTATAGGCGGGACAAGAGAGAAGAGAATTCTGGGAAGTAGAAGGCTGGAGAGACACTGCCAGCCGCCGCCATGAGAAGCAACATGTAAAGACACTGGTAAGCCACAAGCCATGTGGCAAAGTATAGACTAACAGAAATGGGTTAATTTAAGATAGAAGAAGCAGATAGCAAGAAGCCTGCCACAGCCATACAGTTTCTAAACATGTAAGTTTCTGTGTGCTTTCTTGGTTGGGTCTGAGCGACTGTGGGACTGGCGGGTAAGAGAGATTTGTCCTGACTGGGACAGGCAGGAAAACTCCAACTACACTATGACAAAGGAATGCCTCTCCTGTAATTGTTCCTCATCACTGAAGTGCCAATGAATAATTTTAAGTCACCCTGTGACACTTGACACCAATGATGTCATCTCGTGGTTTTTCTCAGTTTTAGTCTACCATTATGGTCAAAGATAACTTGGGCTGACTTTCTGCTGCAATATGAGAAATAAGGGGAAGCGGAGCATGGTAACATACATTTATAATCCCAGCATTTAGGAGGTGGAGGAAGGAGGATTAAAAATCCAAGGTCATCCTCGATTTTGTTGCCAAAATGTCTTCCAAACATTTATGTTGATGCCTATAGATTTGTGTTGTTCTGAGCCTCAGCCAGAAAAGCTGACCTTGGCAGTGGCCTGCAGTTAATGCAAAGATCCATAACTAGTCAGAGTGCTAAAAATAAGTTACTGTGAGTGCCCAACCCTAAATGGGACAGTTATATCAACCCCAAATCCCCGAGATTCAGAGAACAATGTAGAAAAGGGGACAGAGGGTGGATAGGAGCACTGACCCTGAGTTTCATCTCCAGAACCATGGTGGAAGGAGAGAACAGACTTCCAGAAGTTGTCCTTTTTGAACATGAAAAGGCCTAGAGAATACTTAAATGCTTCTTATTCCTCCAAACAAGCTAATCTGAAAGAACCTAACAGAAAACTGCAGCCACATGACATTAAGGAGCAGGCGACTCTATGGTGACAGGAGTAGTGGGGGCTGAGGAGACAGCTCATGAAAGTGCCATGGAATGCATGAGATCAGTGGTCACCAGACTACGGGAGAAAGCAGAATGAACAGGTAGAGCATACAAGGATTTTTAGGATAGTGAAACTGCTGTGTGTGGCTATGGTGATGACTATGTGCCATTATATGAGTTTTGTTAAAACTCTGAATGTATAATGCTGTCTTAGAGTTTCTATTGTTCTGAAGAGATGCCATGACCACAGCAACTCTTAAAAAAGGAAAACATTTAATTGGGGTGGCATCTTACAGTTCAGAGGTTCATCATGACGGAGAGCATGGCAGCAAGCAGGCAGACATGGTGCTGGAGAAGGAGCTGAGAGTTTTACATCTTGACATGCAGGCAACAGGATGTGGTCTGAGATAGTGGGCATGGCTTGATTATATATGAGACCTCAAAATCCACCTCCACAGTGACACAGTTCCTCTAACAGGGCCATACCTACTCCAACAAAGCCCTTTGGGGGTCCATTTTTTTTTTTCAGACCACCACAAATACCAAGAGGAATTTACATAATGAAAATCATGAACTTTGGAGATAATGATATTTCAATTTAGATTCATCTATGGTAATACCTGCACCTATCTGGAGAGCCTGTGTTGTGTGGGTGACAAGGAATATTGGATGATGTACCCTAGTAGCCATCTATTGCCCTCCTCTGTATGTGACCTAACATCATTGTGGCCATTGAGCAAATCCTTTGGAATGTTTAAAAAGAACTCTGGTTTCAAACAACCAAAAGGCTAAAAATGGCAACAGATAGCACTGGAGGCCCATAGGAGAGATTTCTCCACTTTGCTTTAAATGATCTCTTGATATATTTTTAAAGTGCCTTAAATTATGAATTTATTTGTCTTAAAAACTATAAAAACTTAATTACACTTTTACTACATTTGGAACCTGGAATTTAGGATCATCTGAAGTTGTGTTCTGTAGTGGATAGCCATCCCAGCATTGGCCTGGAAGTTCCAACCCCCATTGAGGCTTCAGTAATGATCACGCCCACAAGGCGGGGCAGAGGAGGGAGCGGAAGACCGAGGATCAAGAGGAGGTCGCTCTCTTGGTTCGGGGATGCTGGACGCAGGAGGTAGACCAAGCAGAGTTCTCCAGAGAACACCGCCAGACTGTACTATACCTTTGCCAGACCCTGCAACCTACCCCTTCATTTGTAAGTTACCCTACAAAATAAACCTCCCTTTTAACTACGTGGAGTGGCCTTAATAATTTCACCAATATCTGGCGCCCAACGTGGGGCTCGAACCCACGACCCTGAGATTAAGAGTCTCATGCTCTACCGGCTGAGCTAGCCGGGCTCGCCTGGGCCTTTGGAATTTGCCCCACGTGAGCGCCAGATATTGGTGAAATTATTAAGGCCACTCCACGTAGTTAAAAGGGAGGTTTATTTTGTAGGGTAACTTACAAATGAAGGGGTAGGTTGCAGGGTCTGGCAAAGGTATAGCACAGTCCGGCGGTGTTCTCTGGAGAACTCTGCTCGGTCTACCTCCTGCGTCCAGCGTCCCCGAACCAAGAGAGCGACCTCCTCTTGATCCTCGGTCTTCCGCTCCCTCCTCTGCCCCGCCTTGTGGGCGTGATCATTACTGAAGCCTCAATGGGGGTTGGAACTTCCAGGCCAATGCTGGGATGGCTATCCACTACAGTGTTCTCAGGTCCTGGTTACTCATTTAGTTCCAGAATAAACTCTCTATTATCCTAAAAGCTACTTCTTTCATCAACAAAACTCAGTTGATAAAAGTGCTTGCCTAGTATGCATGAGGCCCTGGGTTCAGTACCAACATAAATTGCCTATGGTGGTGTATGTTAAAAGCCCAGCAGGGGGATCAGAAGTGCAAGGTCATTATTGGTACATAGCAAGCTTGACACCAACCTAGTCTACATAAGACCTTGTGTCAAAGAGAGGAGGAAGGGTGGGGATGGAGGAAAAATCCTGACATATTGTGTTCTTTAATCAATTAATAATCCAAGCTCTTCCCCGCCCTCCAAAGTCATTGTGCTTCTGAAGTCAGGAAAGGAGGCCACAGTAATTAGTCACGGAGCTCTGTTAAGAGCTCCAAACTACTGCTAATTCCCCACTAAGGAGACGTTTTAAAGAATGATGGGCCTCACTTTGAATTTCTATTCCCCGGCTCCCTCACCATTACCTGCCCGTCTCATGCTCAGTTGCCCATTTTTTACCTTCTTCATCTTGAACCTTCCAAAGTGCTGTGGGGCACTGCAGGCTTTTTATTTATTACCTTCTGTCAAGCAAACAGCAGGCCTCCAGACCAAAGAGTACTGCCTTCTATTCTTCCCAGCCACCAGCATGCATTCTAAATGAACACGTTAGGCTTAATGTTACAGATGAATATCCATTGTCTGGATCTGTCCCCAGGTGAACCTCGCTCCCAAGAACTGCTTTCTAAAGTGAACGAATACCTTTGTTTTGCCATAGGCTCAATGCTGCTCTTGGGAAATGCCCACCACTTCCCCAAATAATTAGAAGGGGACATGTTACCACATGTAGGGTCATATGTCATCTCCATGCACAGCCCTGCCTCTTATGCTCACTTTTAGTTTTGTTCAATTTACCGGTGTTATTTCCCATAACATTTTTGAGGCATGTCTCACATATCTCAGGCTGACTTTGAATTCTCTGATTTCTCCTGTAGCTAAAAATGACCTGAATTTCTGATTCTCCTATCTCAGCCTCGCTAATGCTAGGATTACAGGTTTTTACAACCAGGCCTGGTTTGTGCAGTGCTGGAGATCAAACCACAGTTCTCAAGAGCCTTATTCCAGTTTTGTTTCTGTGGCTGTGACACATATTCACACACACACACACACACACACACACACACACACACACACACAATTTAAGGGAGAAAAGGGTTTATTAGGCTTATTCCAATTCCAGGTCACAGTCCATGATTGCAGGGAAATCGGGAAAATCAAGGCAGGAACTTAAAATGTCACATCTACAGCCAAGGGGGGTGGGAGGAGAGAGAGAGAAAGAGAGAGAGAGAGAGAGAGAGAGAGAGAGAGAGAGAGAGAGAGAGAGAGAGAATCCTTCTTTGCTTGTTCTCACGTAGATTTTGAATTTCTTCCTGTCTTATATAGTCCAGGACTACCAGTACCCCCACACCTAGGGAATGGCACTGCCCACAATGAACAATGAGGAGCTAGGTCTTCCTAAACCTATTACCAATCAAGACACACACCCCCAGACATGCCCACAGCCAAACCTGGTCTAGACAATTTCTTGATCAAGGCTCTCTTCTTAGGTGATTCTAGGTAGCAGCAAGTTGACAAAAACTAATCACAGCCTCGGGCTTGCTTTATCCTGACATTTCCTCTCTTTATCCTTCTACAGTAGTATCAAGAACAATGCTCTTCATTGGTGGATTTTCCTATGAGAAAGGCAGCAGACAAGTTTTGCAGGTTCTGCAATTGTACTGCTCCTAAGGATACTCAGTATCTTGCTGATGACTATGTGAATGGTTTCTACTATAAACTATACAATGGTTTATATTATTAGAAACTATATAGTGGTATAATGGTTTATACTATAAACTATATAATGGTTTCTACTATAAACTATACAATGGTTTATATTATTAGAAACTATATGGTGGTATAATTGTTTATACTATAAACTATATAATGATTTATATTACTAGAAACTATATGGTGGTATAATGGTTTATACTATAAACTTTATAGCTTCTTCATTGCAAAGATCCAGGAACAGTAACTGCCTTGCAGTCAACGTAAGTGGCAATCTTTGATGCTCAACAAATGTGATCTTCATGGCTAAATATGACACCTCTGTGTTTCCCGCAGTCTGAAGTTTGTTAATTCCAGAAAGGAAGGAGTTTATAATAGATGCTGGCGAGGTTCTACCTGATGTCCTCTTGGCTTACCTGAGTTCACCTACAGCTAAGGTAAATAGTTATGACAAACTGACAGTGTTCCTCTTCCAAAGTTGATGCCACTCATCTGCTTGCCCAACCGTGGACACTATCAAGTTTGTGGGTACAGAGGGACCCAAGACTTCACTGTCATGGACAGGTTTTATGTGTGTTCCAGATAGTTTCTCAGAGCTACACATGAAGATTGAGACCTAGCTGCTTATAGTACTCACCATTTTGGTTATGTACGATTTATCACCTTTGGCCCCCTTTCCTGTCTCATGGTTTTCTAATTTCTTACCCATGCTTTGAGGTATTGCCTTACCCCAAACTACCTGTACCCCAGTCCTTGTCCCAGGCTCTGTCATCAATGAAACACAAATGAGACAGACTTCCTTCACATAAACAGCCCCAGTTGGGTCTAACTGACTATTTCTTAAATGAAGGAAGAAAGGATTCTAGCACAGGATCAAAGGAGTTTTCTCCACACATGATCACATGACAGAAAGCTCAACTGTCTTCCACCCAAGCAAGGAAGCATGCTCCATTCCAAATGTGAATTAACACTGTTCCATATGCAGCTGACATGAATCATATAATCTTGAGTGGCTGTAAGCATTAGACCCTTGCATTTATGCTGTCAAATGTCTCCATCCACCCATGAAATTCTCTCCAATCTCCTAACAATACGTACAAGTACACCATGGCGGTCCCAACCAAAGCCTTGCAGCAATTTGGAACAATAGCTAGACCTGTAAGTACATCTGCTTCCTAACTAGAAATACTTACAGGACTCTGGGGACAGGGAATTTTAAATCCACTTCTTTGTTTCTTAAAATTATATCTTTATCTTTGAGCCTCAACGGTGCTTTCTCCTTTCTCATTCAGGAGTAAGGCATGCTCAAGGAGTGTGAAATTGGCACAGTGCGCACAGTCTCGATAGATAAACATGAAAAGCTTTTCACTGCGTATCACTGCTTTCATTCGATTAGTAAAAAGTTAAAACACGGTGGCATGGTACAACCTAAGCTTTTCATTTCTGAAGGAAAAACAAACAAAACAGAACAAAAAAAGCTAGTAAATAAGAAAGCCGAAGCTCTTTCCCTGTCTCCCAAAGACAGTGTTCTTAGCCAAACAAGAAAGCAGCCACATCTGTTTTCTGAAAGTCACATTTCTACACCAAAGCTCCCTGCATCTTACAGTCAGGTGAAGCTAGCCAATGAAATCTTTACTCACCTGCAGTGTAAGAGTTCTGGGTTTGATGATTTTGCATGAGGAAGTCAATGCTATTTTTACCCTCTTGTCACCTGTAGAAATCAATACTGTATAATAGGCCTGTCTTCCTTCAGTTCTGACCAACTATGGGTGCAGATGTCTACCTTGTCCCCTCGAGTGTTTATGGGTATGTAAGTAAAGGTCATTTATATTGTGCCTGATGGGCTTCAAGCCAAGTTAGACACCATGGCAAGATCAGCCTCATGCTATGTACAGCTGCAATAGTTGTTGTGATGGGGGATTAAAAACCATTAACTCACTTGGCAAGTTGACAGATTCTGTTTGGTCTAGAAATGGTTAAGTTTGTTTTAGTTCCTGGTTTTGGTGATATCATGGCCATGTCTTCACGTTACTAACTTCTTGACTTCTGCTTTTTTGCTGGCTGGTTTTCTCTGATAAGGAGTAAAATGGAATGCCATCAAGGAAGTAAATATGATTGGGCTGGGGGTGTAGCTCAAGGGTAGAGTGCTATGATGAGCATTTACAAGGCCCTAGGTCAATACCCAAGAACGCATGTATGCGTGTATGTATAAATGTACAAATATATGATTACAGTATTACATTATTACATTAAAGAAAATAGGATCTTAGCAATGAGCCATTCATCTGTTGTATTTTGTCCACCATGATTATTGGCCACGTTAATGAACTGCAGGATGATTGTCTACGAAGTAGAAATGTCAAAGTCTTTTCTTTTCATTAGTGATCACACTAGACTAACCTTTTGCGGCAATACACACAGACACAGACAATAGTCTGTGTGCTTTGTCATTTGCTGTAAGCTAGTTCAGTGGCATTTTCTCATCAGACATTTCTCAGTGAAGACCTTTTCCAATATGAGCTTTCCAAAAACCCCTCTCGCTTTGATTTTACAAGAAATAAAACTATGTGGCTAGCAAATTTGATCTTCCCATTTATAAAATAGCCTTTATAAAAATAGTTCCTGAAGGAATGCAGAGATGGCTCAGCGGTTAAGAGTTCTTGCCGCTCTGCCATAGGACCTGAGTTCAGGTTCCAGCATTCACATCAGTTGACTAACTTCTGTAACTTCAGTTCTAGAGGATCTGATGTCCTCTTCTGGCCTCCATGGGTACCTGAACACATGTGGTGCACACATGCACACACAGAATAAAAGACGAAGAAATCTTTGAAAGCAATAGCTTCTGAAGTATAAGCACATTTACTTTCCTCTGTGGGAGATGATAAAAGCACACTGATGGCTGATACCCTTTGCTCTTACTGGACACTTCTAATGTGTGTTTTATCATTCTCTATAGACATGAATATGGACAGAAATTACCCCTTATATTCTTTATAATGAAAAAGATACAAAAAAGATCCAATGCAACAGCTATGAGACTCATTAGAGACAGCATCTAGGCCCAGGTACCCCTAACAAGCTAGGCTCAGCCACTGTTCTCAATAACCTAATTAAACAGACAAGTAATAATGAAAGGCAGGAAAATGAGATTTATTCAATATATCACATTGGGAAGAGGAATGAATAAGGAGATCCAGTATCTCCTCGCTACCTCTAAGTGCATCTTCAGGATTCTAAATCCACTTGGCCATGCTACCTGCACCATCTTTAGGGTCCTGGTATGGAGCTCAGATTTAAATATAAGATGTATACATAACTAAGCAATCCTGGTAAGGTGTGGTCTGGTCTGTCATGTGCTAGTCATTTTAACAGCCCTGGTCTGTCCTGCAAGGTGGTCTAACAAGTCAAAACTGCATGAAATCTCTTTCTGAGAGACAAATTCCTTGGCTGGCTGTAACCATCATGAGATTCCTGAGGAATTTTCAATTTCTTGGAGCCTATTCTTTCAAGAATATGATGGCCAAAGGGACACAAGTGTCACTTAGACTCTCTTCACTCCTGCCAGAATGGCTGCAATAGCTCTTGAGTCCACAGCAACGAGCCATGAGCTGGGCATCATGACTAAATCCTTGTAATCTGTAGGCATGCCACTTGCCCTCCCCACTGTCTAGATTGTGATGCTAGCTAATCTGTTCTACCCAGTATCTGCTTAATAAAAGATAGTGAAGACTAGTGGCAGTATATGGGTCCCAACATATCCATGGTCTACCCGGACAGCCAGGAGGACTCTTTACAGTACTTGAATTTGTTTGGACTTGTGTGAAAGTTTTTGTTGTTAATCTGTCTAACTTATAAGCCATCATAACTCTGTTACCATAGCAACAAATAAGAATACTATGAACAACCTACAGTTTTTCAGCTCATTGTATCAGACCATGCTAACATGAATCAAAGCATATTTGAAAGTAAGTATATAAAGTGTAAGCAAGTTGATAAATGTGTATAATTCTCACAATAGGTTCTCATCCCAAATCATAAGAAAGCTAGATGAAACTAGATTGTGTATATGTAAAGACATCATGCTTAAACTCAACGTGGCAATTGATGTGTAAAACTAACTGATCTTATCAATAAAAATCAGGAGTCGGATATCGGGGTAAAAACCTGAAAAATCAGAGAAGCAGGGGAGCAGCCACAGTCACTAGCTCTTCCAGTCCTCAGTCCAAAAGGGCTGAGATCCTGTCTCTGTCTGCCTTATCACTTCCTGTTTCCTCTCTGTACAGACCTCCAGATCTCTATGGTTAAACAGTGGCTAGCTCTGCCCTCTGACTCCAAGCAAGCTTTATTTGTCAGAACACAAACAAAGTATCACACAACAGGTGATAATGGTCTAGGTCACATAAGAAGAGTACAGCCAAATAAAGGTCAAGACAAGGGTTAGAGTGAGGCTCTGTATGAGTATGATCCCAGAGTCACGGTGAGGACTGGTGTGAAGAGTTTAGTATCAGGATAAAAACGAAGAGGACCAGGTTAAGAGTTAGCACTACAGTGAAAGTAAAGACCAGAATCAGAGTTGAGGTGTATATTAGTATAATGACCAGTGACAGGGTTAAGTTGAAGATCAAGAGCACTGCAGAGTCAGAGTGAATGTCACGATGACTAATGTCAAGTCAAAGTCAAGGCTCAGACGAGTCTGAAGGCCAGTTTCAGAGCCAGGAAGAGAGTTAGGATCAGAGTCTGGGGCGGGGGGTGAGGATTAGGTTCAGGATAAAGGATATTATTCAGAGGGAGAGAAGGAGGGAGGAAGAAGCAGGATGAAGGTCCATTTCAGGGTCTGTGTGAGGCAAGAGTTAATGTTTGACTTAGTTCACAGCCAGGGATATGATATAGATTATAGTAAAGGGAGGGCAAGGGTCAGCTTCAGGATGAGTTGTCAAAGATAGGATCAGAGCTGTGGTCACAGTATTGGTCAGGGGCAGAATACCGGTCAGGGCCAGGGGCAAATAGCATGTGAGAAACAGCAAAACTTTCCAATCCCAGCTGGGTTAAGGGTCTGTATTGGTTACTTTCTGGTACTATGATAAAACACCACGACAAAAGCAACTTATAAAAGAAAGAGTTTAGTTTTGTAGTCTTTTTTTTTTTTTTTTTTTTTTTTAGCTGAGTTTTGAACCCAGGGCCTTGGCCTTGCTAGCCAAGCGCTCTACCACAGACCTAAATTCCCAACATGTAGTTATGCAGTCTTATGATTCAGGAAGGATAAGTGTCCATCATGGCAGGGAAACATGGCAGCAAGTGGCAAGCATGGCAGCCAGAAACAGGGAGGTAAGAGGTCACACCCTCAGCCTAAAGCACAAAGTAAAAAGAACAAGCTGGAAATGACACAGAGCTTTGATCTCTCAAAGCCCACCTACAGTGACACACTTTTTCCAACAAGACCACATCTGCCAAACCAGCACCACCCACAGGGAGCGAGTGTTCAAACAGTGAGACATTCCCATTCAGACCCCTACAAGGGTCACAAGATGGGTGAATGTAAGTGTCAAGATCAGAGTGAGGTTAAGGCTCAGAAACATGTCAAAATGAAAGTTCAAAGTTGTGGTCAAGGCTGATCATGTTCAGGGTCAAGATCCAGGTGATAGTCAAGTTCAATTTGAGAATCAAGGTAAGCATCACACTCAGGGATGGGCTCATGGTCAAAATGAGTGTCAAGTTCATAGTGAAGGAAAGGTCAAGGGAAGGGTCAGTGTCAAGGGGCAGCTGTCAATAAGTTTTGAGAGTTAAGTTCAGGGAGAAAACTAGGGTCATATTTAGAATAGAGGTCAGCTCTGTCTATAGGAGGGCCACAGTAAGGACCCTCCAGGTGATGGTCATGGCAGAATTGGGGTCAGAGAGAGGACAGGGTAAGGTTCAGCTTTTCCTTGAGACAAAGTACCAGTTCGCTAGTGAGGGTCAGTTTCAGATTGAAGGCCAAGGCTAGTCAGCATCATGCTGGAGATCAGAGCAATAATATGTCCATGTAATAGAGTCAAGTTCAAGGCTTAGATTGAAGACTTTATCTGGATCAAGGTCAGCTTCAAAGCCACCGTCAAAACCAAGATGTTTTCAGAACATGAAGAGAACCAAGGTCAGGTTCTAGTTATGTTCAGTGTCAGGCTGATCATGACACTGAATCTGACCTTTCACCCCAACTCTCACCTTGACTGGGACTGCCACCATTGGACCTTCATTCTGGGTTCACCCTCACTGTGAAAAAGATCTGGATCTGAGTCTTCCTCCACCTCTTTTCCATGCTTGTCCTGCTGTAACTCAGTCTCATCTTCTGTGACCCCTGCCAATGAGAACTCTGACCCTAACCTTGAAAGTCAAGTTGGCCCTGACTCTGAATCTGACCCTGGTAGTCACTCTTTTCTTGATTAATAATTAAACTATTCCTCACTTCCTAGCTAGCCCCCTCTGCTTGATGATGAGCCTCAAGCTGACTGTCTCCATTCCCTGACCTCAAGTAGACAGATATTTCCATTGATACTACCTGTAACCCAACACTCACTCTCACACAGCACTCTGCTCTGTCCCTGATTCTGCACTCTGAATGGGATTCTCCCTCTTACACTAATCCTGCTCATTGAAGTAGACCTGAAGAAACATCTTCTCATCTAACTTTCATCCTGACATGGGCCTTGATACTCTATTTTAATCCTGGTCCTAATCTGACCTTTGCCTTAGGCATGCCATTGGTCACTAACCTCACTTTGTTCATAGTCCTGACTCTAGTGACTTTCACCATGGTCCCATGACTTTCACTATGATACTGACATTGATGGAGAGTCTGAATGTTACAGTTTTACTTCTGTTGCTGTGAATGAATATCCTGACAGAAAGTATCTTAGAGAAGGAAAGGGTTTATTTGGCTTACAATCCCAGTTGCAATCCATCATTTTGTGGAAGTCAAGGAGCTGGTCACATCCACAACCACAGTCAAGACCAAACAGAATAAATGCATTCTGGTTTGCTACTTAGCTATTCCTTTCTACTCTTAACCAGTCCGAAGTCCCAAGCGGTGATTTGTACATCTACAATGGGCTACGTCTTAGTAGATCAGTTAATGATCAAGACCATCCTTCACAGACATGCCCATGGGCCAATATGATCTACACAGTTCTTCAACTGAGACTTAACCTCATGTGAACATGACTCTGATACTGATGTTCATCTCAACACTGACACTACCCTAACCCTTCCCCTTAAGTTAACATTGACCTTGAAGTTTACCTACCTTTGACAGTCACTTGACACTTTGACCATGATCTGAATCATTTTTTACCTCAACATTGATGTAAACCTTGACTTAGACCATGATCCCTATTATGACTGTCAACTGGGGGGAGTAGGACTCTAAATATGAATATAATTTTTTTCTACTTCCATTTCTTCTTCGGGATGGGTTCTTCTAAGATGCTCAGGCTAGTCTTGAACTCTTATCCCCAAGTTTCTGCCTCCTGAGTAGCTAGTATTAGAGGTGCATGCCACTGAGCTCAGATTTGAAACTGATTTTCCATCTCATTGTGACTGAAATGAGACACTCTCATGCTCATCCTGACTCTTCCCTATTCTTCACTACGACACTGAAACAAATTCACCCCGAGTCTTACTCTGATTTTCATGTATCTGATATTTACAATGGCCCTGGTTTTTGAAAGATCCTGTACTTGTCATTCAACCTGACCTTGACTCTGACCATCACCATAGGCCTCAGTAATGATGGCTGACACAACCCTTATACTACTTCACTCTGAACTAGACCTTCCTCTTACACTGACTCTGATGTAACCCTCACTTACAAAAATCATACACCGACTCTTCATATTTAAACCAACCTATACTCTCAATTTACCTCTGTCCTTTACCCAGTGTCCTCCATCAATGGTGACCTCACATTATCACTCTGTCCTTTGTTATAACATTCAATCACTACCTAATATCAACACTAATAATCATCCATATCTTATCTGATCTTCTCTGAGAGTGACCCTCACAATGACCCTGACTTCTCATCCTTGACACTGAACATAATATCCACACTTCACTCTGACTTTGACCCTAACCCCAACACTGCCAATCACTTGCCTCTTACCTTGATTAGCCCTTCCCTACTGTCATTCTTATTTTGATCCTGACCCTTACTGTAACCTAAGAGCACCTCTATTGGATACTGACCTTGACCTTAACCCTGACCTAAATCCTGGCTCTGACTCTGACCTGACCTTTACCTATGCTTAGCTTGAATCTAATATTTTCTTTCCTCGTGAAATTGACACTGACCCTGATCAGAGACCAATACTGATGTGAAACTCTCAGCATGACCCAGGACCCTATGTTGAGCACTGCCATCAGGACATTAAATCTGAACGTGGACTCTTTTGTAGACACACACTTTAGTTTCATCTAGCCTTCTTAGAATTCTCTATGGGAATGTGGAACATTATATTGAGTGCTTATGAATTTGTTGTTCCAATTTGTGTTGATATGGTCTACTCCAAAGCAAGAAAGGCAGTTGAGAAAAATGCATGAATCTCATTGAGTTGCCTCAGATAAAGCCTGGGCTCACCTCCACTTATTCTAGTAGTCATTAAGAACAGTCTTCGGGGATTGATGTCTGACTCTGAGCTTGACTTCATCTTTACTACTTGTCTCTTCACCTTCCTTCAATTTTCAACTGTATTCATTTTGACTAGCAATAAGAAATCCCTGTCAAAAGCACATTTCAGATTCACAGACTTGGCTTAGATTACCTTTGTCTTCCTCTACTTCATGGGAAGAAACCACAATGGACATGAATGCAAGTTTCTACATTTTGGAGTTCTTTTTCTCACATAAATTCTACATGTATGAGTTTGGGCAAATGGATAAAATACTGGAAAATATTCATTCTAAGGCAAATCAGATATCAGATTCCTTGGAGCTAGATTTAATGGTCGTTGTAAGACAAAACAACAAAACCACCAACAACAGAAAACTTTGTACTGCTTCTTAGGGTAAAGTGAGATAAATGTAACCACAGAAGAGCACATCCATTTAAAAAGTATTTTTCTTGGGAATATACTTTTTAATATACTCTAATCAGAGGGTGAGAGCACTGGCTGCTCTTCTGGAAGACCTGGGTTTGATTCCCAGCACCCAAATGGTGGCTGGCAACTCTCTGTAACTCATCTCAGAGGATCGAACACGCTCCTCTGGCCTCCTTTGCACTTTGAACATGCAGAGACATAATGAAGGCAAGACACCTGCATGCATAAAATAAAAATGAAACTTCAAATCTAACAAAAATTAAGATACATTCTTAGTAAACATAGACAGATATTACTATTCATAAGCCATATTTGAACTGACTCTTATGTATCAATGAATTCACAAACTATGAAAATATCTTTAGATGACAACATATGTATATTTGTTGTTAGTGACTATGAAATAATGCTCAGTGAAAACTAGTGACATGTGTTAAAACCCTCTGTCCCCTAGGTGTCACTATGTCTACAGGAAGAGAAAGAAAAAAAGCAATTGCTCCTACTTGAGATAATAATTAAAGCAAGAATTTATTATCCTGGGCATAACAGAATTTCTATTTGATTTTCTATTGATTATTTAAAGTTGTTGCAGTTTATTTGTGAGATAACATTACTTTGATATGTGTTGCTTTACTTTACTGATAATTAATTACCCTTTATAGCTAAAGTTCAAAACTTTAGGTTATCATCTAATCATTTGTTATATATATATATTGTTAAGATACCCAGTTATGTATCTGGCCCCACTGTTCTCACAACATCTGATCTAGATCAAAACCCTCACTTCCTATGTCCCCTAGGGGGAGACACCATTTATATAAATAAATTCTGACACTTTCTTCCTGAGACAGCATGCAGGTCCTGCTGCCATGAATTCTCTTTCAATGCAACTAGCAATAAGCCTAATATACCCACCTGCTGGTGTGTTCCTGGGAGTTTGACTCAGGGCCTGGGAAAAGCCATTCACTAGTCAAGAATACTGGAACTGTGGGATCAACCTAGCCAGACTGGGGATGCCTGTCCCCTATTTATGATTTTTCCAATCTTAAAATCATAGGAGACACATTCTTTTGTTAAGTTATTTTTATTCAAAATTATGTGTCTATGTGTTTGTCTATGTGTGCATGTGTGTGCATGTGCTTGCAGAGGCCAGAAGAGGGCACTGGAGCCCCTGGAGCTGGGTTTGCTAGCAGTTGTTAGTGGATACTGAGAACCAAGCTTATGTCCTCTGAAAGAGCAGTACTCACTCTTAGCTTTAGGCACTAAGCCATCTGTGCAGCCCCAGGAAGACACACTGCTATAACAAATAAACTGAAAGCTTTTAAGTTTCTCCAGACAACTGCCTCTTACTTCTAGAAATTACTCAGTGAAAGACATTTTTTTGTTTGTTTTTTAACCTTGCTTTTTGTTTGTTTGTTTTATTTTGGTTTTGTTTTTTGAGACAAGCTCACTATTTGCTCTGGCCGTCCTGGAACTCACTCTGTAGACCAGGCTGATCTCAGACTCACAGAGATCTGCTTATTTCTGTCTCCTGAGTGCTGGGGTTAAAGGCATGTGCCACTATTCCCAGCTTGAAAGACAGTGTTCATGTAGATGTCAGCTGTCTGGCTCTAACACTTGCAGAGACACAGTTCTCTGAACAGGACACTATCGTCAAAACTTTGTATGCTTGTCTTGGTACATAGCCTAGGCTGGCACAGAACCTGCTATGCGGCTGATGGCCTTGAACTCCTGCCTCCACTCCACACATCAAGATTACAGATGTGCACCTCCATGCCTGCCTCATTCTCAATGTTCGTATTTTCCCGTGTACTCGACTAAATTCCTACAAATAATTCTTATTAATAAATCTTTTACCATTATACAGGTAAGGAATAGATGATCTGTTTTACAAGTAAAATGACTGTTAATTTACTCATGAGGAGGTCCTTTTGCCACCAAATCACTGTTATTTCTCAATGCGTATTTCTCAACCATTCTATTAGGTAGAGCCCAATTTTGTATTTCTCATATTTTAAAATAACATAGCAAAGCACAGCTAAGTACCAGCAGGTGGAGACACTGAGCACATCCGAACTCCAAAAGGGCCTGGCCAGGCACAAACGCACTTATTTAAAAGAATGGGGTGGTGGGAGGGAATCTGGCTTTTTTGTTGAGGCCGCGCCTCCCACTCTGGAGAAAAGGAGAGGAACGCCACGGATCTCAGCTAAGCCAGGATTCACCGCAAGCCGCCGCCGCCGCCGCCGCCGCAGGCGTTCCCGGGGCTGCCAGGAGCTCCATCCAGCACTGCGCCTTGAGAACAGGAGTTTGGCAGCCTATGCACCTGGAATAGTCCCTGCAAGCTCAAGGGTCCAGCTGGGCTCTTTTCTGCAAAGTGCACGTGAGACGATGGGGTCCAGGGGATTGTAGCGCGTGTTTCCTAGCAACAGCAGTACCCTTGGTAAAGTGGAGGAGGAGCAAGTGCGCAGTCGCCCTAAGAGTGGCACCCCTGCACAGTGGCCAGAATGTATTGGGGAACAATGGGAGAGTAACACACCCAAAAAATTAAATTGCAAACGTACTAGGGCGCATTAAACTTGAATGTCGTACCTCGGTCGCTGGCTAAAAGAGGCGTGGTTGAGACGGGCAGAGAGATTTATTGCAGTATTGTCTTCACTCAAGACGATAAAGAGGCAGGAGAGACAGGATTAGGGCCCCAGGTAATTCCAGGGGTTCAGCTATCTACTCCTTTAAGAAAGTTTCCCACTTACAGCTTGCGAGTCCCAGAAACAGACAGGGAAACTAATGGCCTGGAGACATAGGAATTCACGAGGCTCTAGAAGCTTCCCTAGTCCTCTGTTTCATAGTGAGGACTTCAGGTGATGAAGACACAAAGTTTCTGTGTAAAAATATTCAACAATGGCACATCATTAGAGGGGCAGGTGGGACTTCCCCTGTGGAAAGCCGAAGCCAAGCTGTCCCCACCCCTACCCCCACTCCCCACCTCCCACCCCATTACAACCAGATAGACATAGCTCTCTCCAGGGAGGAGAAACTTGAGTGGCTCCTGAGAACAAATGCCGGATAAACACACAAGGCACTGTGTGAAGTCCATTGGCTGGTGTTTAGAGAGCTGTAGAGCCCTTCATTCTGTTTGGTGACCCTCTATGGGGCTTTATCAAGACTGTGCCAGGCAAGTAGGGCATGCTTTGGGACCCAGTGCTGGCATGGAGATTTAAAGTTAGGCTGCCAGTGTTCGTCTGATGTTTATCCCTGCCTGGTGCTGACAACTTGAAGAATTTTCATTGAACTCCCATTTTCAAGTGTTTTGGCAATCATCGTTGCTCAGGCAACCCTAAGATCTAAGTAAGCATCATCCCAAACCGAATTAGGTGCAATTTGCTGACCATGAACAGTGGATTGGATGCTGTGAGCCTTGTGGATGTGATCATAGGAGTGTCTGTCTAGATTAAGATTGTTGTCTCAGCACAGTGGTAAACGTTTTCATTTGACACGCAATATGTGTGTTCTCTCTTGTTTTTGGCAGATTGGAAACACCCTTGTGTTGAAATGAGTCCAACTTTGTCCGCCATGCTGTGAGGACTATGGACTGTTGGTTTGATAGGCTTTGGTACCCCCAAAGAGACAACCCTCTGGGCTTGTCTTTGAGGGGCTGTCTAGATTAGTTAGGTGGGATGACTTACCCTAAATGTGGGTGGCACCCCTCCATGGGCTGGGGTCCTGGACTGGATAAGAAAGAAATGTTTAATAGAGCATTGGTACTTTTCTTCTGCTTACTGACCCAGAGCAGTGGGACTCACCGCTTTGTGCTCCTGACACTGTGTCTCCCTGCCACTGAACTAACTTCAAACTGAGGTTAAAAAAAAAAAAAACAAAAAAAAACCTCCTGTAATTTGCTTTTGTCAGAGCAATGAATAAAATAACCAACGCCTATTCAAAAACAAAACAAAACAAAAACAAAAAAAACCACACATAAAATTCCTCTCCCCTGCGTCCAGTGAGCTGTCAAGCCCTGTGAAGATGATGGCATTAGTCTTCATAACTGACTTAATTTCTAGAAGCTGTCTGTATTTTGAGGGTGAACTAACTCTGTGATGGTGTCTTAAAATTTGAACAAGAAAATTTAGGACAAGGCTATCTATCAATGGAACTCTCTAACAGGATGGCTGGTGGGTGTGCAGGAAGCATCAGCAATAGAATAATTTGGTGACAGAAATCAATGTCCATTGGTCATTGTGCTACCAGCCAAAATGACCTGTCATTTTACGCAAAAGGTCTCCATTCTGCCAGAGGTGATGATAATGCATACCTTTAATCTCAGTACTCGGGAGGCAGAAGCAGGTGGATCTCTGTGTGTTGGAGGCCAGTCTGGTCTACATAGCAAGTTCTAGGTCCAGTACATAATGAGACCCACTCTTAAAAAGAAGAAAAACAAAGCCTCATTCTAATTTTGTACTTTATGTTACTTATGCAAAAAATATATATGTAGTAAAGGATATATTCTCTTTGTATGCATTAAGATATATATAAATATGTAAGCATAAGTAACAATATAAAAATATAATTTTAAACTATAATTGTTAATATACTAAATAAAACAGTATATGTCACTTAGTTTATTGTATTAATGAGCTACACAACTTTAAAACATGTATAAACAAAAAAATCAAACCTTATACCTGCAATCTTTGTACTCAGTACAAAAAAATGTCAGTTATTATCATTAATTAAAGTAACAATTCTTTCCTAGAGGACAGGAAGTTACAAACTGCCCAGGTACGTTTTTATGAGTATTCATCTTATTAGTTAAAAGCTCTGAAAAGGTCAATCCAAATGCATATGCATTACAAGCCAAAGCGATTTGCATATTTTGTTAATTCCCTGACATTTTAAGAATAAAGAATGGATTAAAACTCTGTTCAGTTGCTCCTTCTCCACACGCCTTTGATATGTGATATGTGCTTTGCGTCCTTAGGCGCACATAGTTTCTCTCTGAGAAGGCCTTTGAAAGGCAGGTTTGACCTGAGCTTGGTGATACTGTACAGCTCCTTTTCATCAGCACTTCCCAGCATCCCTCTCCTGTGCTCCATTGGTTCAGACTGCTTGCCATCAAGAGAGTAGCACGAACTGGCTTCAATGATGAGCACTTGTCACACATCATTCCAACATCAAGGGGCCTGCAGAACTAGCATCCAACAAAGGTCTTCTGGGTTTGTTGGTACTTAGAGGGTAGAGGCCAGAAAGGGGAAGTAAGCATTCCACCTCCTCTTATAAAGTCCCATTCATCCCTACAGGCTCTCCCACAGATTGCAGGTTAGGACTATAATGGAAGAATGGGAAGTATCAACATTCCTACCCTTTAGAGGGACACATACTGTTCTTACATTCATCTTAGTTCACTGTAAGTAGCAATACGGACTTTTGTTGTTGTTTGAGACAGGGTTTCTCTATGCAGTCCTGGCTGTCCTGGACCTCACTATGTAGACCAGGCTGGCCTAGAACTCAGAGATCCTCCTGCCTCTGCCTCCCCAGTACCATGATAAAGGTGTGCCATAAAGCCTGGCACAAGTTATTTTTGAGAAGAGTGTTTGAATTTGAGCTTGTTTAGACTGATTTGGATTCTTCTAGTGCCTCAGCTTAGGCTCTTCATCTGTTGTTCCCCTCACAGTAAGGGCGCACCTTTGACATGAAGGGCACACGCTCTTCTGGGCTTACGTTCATCTCAGTTTAATCTAAGAAGCAATAAGGTATTTGAGAGGAACATGTAAGCCAGATTGTTTGCATTGATACAGAGTTTTTCTTTTCTTTCTTTCTTCTTCTTCTTCTTTTTTTTTTTTTTTTAAGATTTATTTATTTATTATGTATACAGCATGTATGACTTCAGGCCAGAAGAGGGCACCAGATCTCACTACAGATGGTTGTGAGCCACCATGTGGTTGCTGGGAATTGAACTCAGGACCTCTGGAAGAGCAGCCAGTGCTCTTAACTTCTGAGCCATCTCTCCAGCCTCCTGATACAGAGTTTTTCAATATTATATTTGTTTGCTTCAACCAAGATACATACAGAGTTGATAAGATTTTAAACATCTCTCAGAAACTCACACGTTCATCTGAGTCACATTTTCTTCCTCTGAGTCAGACCAAGCTAGAAAACCCTAAACTTCATACAGTTACTTCTTGTCAGTTAAAGAAAAAAGTATCTCTGAAAATTATACTTGTGTACAGAGATTGGGGAAAATATAGGAGAAATCAGACATTGTTCTCTCAAGAAAAATCTTATTAACTGCCAGATTTAACTGAGGCTATATGAGACAAGCAAAAATAACGAACTATTCTTCTCAAGTATTTTTTTTTACTTTGACATATTCATGTAAGTAAGAAGAATGAATTTGAAAACACAAAGTATAAGTATAAGCAAGTTCAGAACTAAATATATTTTTCAAAATGCATTTCTATTGTAAATTATAAGGAATCTAGATTGAGATAGAATACAAGTACATAAAATTTCATGTTCAAGCTCAGTTTAGTAATGGTAAGGTCATTGTTAATAGTCAGAATCATTATGAGGGTCAGAGTCATGTTGTAGGTCAAGGTTATGAAGACAGCTTTAGGATGATGCTAAGGAGTAGGTTCAAAGTAATGGGTATATGTTGGAGTCAAGTTGGAAGTCAAGATCAGTAAGAGTGTGAGCATTAGGGTGAGGATGAAGAGAATAGGGTCAAAGAGAGAGTGGTTGTATATTTTAGGGTCTCTGATGTGGAGAGGGTCAGTGTGACAGTTTGAATAAGAAATGTCCCCCACAGGCTTCATGTATTTAAATTCTTGGTCCCCAGTTGACAGCACTGCTTAGGGAGGCTATAGAACTTTGGGAGGCATGGTATTGCTGGAGGAAGAATGCCCACCTCCATTAGGGGTGGGTTTTGAGGATGTATATCCTAATCCCACTCCCTGTTCATCACTTCTTCCTGTGTGCAGTTGAGATGTGATCCACTAGTTTACCGCTCCTTCTGACATGCCTTCTCCACCATCATGGACTCTGGAACTATAAACCAAAATCACTCTTTCTTCTACAAGTTGCTCTTGGTCATGATTCCAACACAACAATAGAAAAGTAGTTAATACAATTAATTTGTGGATCAAGCTAAGAGTCAGTGTATGGAAGTATCAACGCTGACATCATACAAGGATCAGTGAATGGATGAAGTTCATGGTCAGCGTAAAGTTTAGGGTCAAGGTCAGGGTGAAAGTGACAGCAAGGATAAGGCGATTGTTGAGGGAGCAGGGGTGAAGACATGGGTTAGAATAAGAAATCCAACCAAAATTAAAAGCTTTGTGACATACAAACTACTGTGAGGGTGAGGCTAGTGAGAGGTCATGGTATTGGTCATGATCAGAATGATTGTCAAGGTCAGATACGTCATAAAGGATAAAGCAACAAGTGAAGAGCAAGGAGATCAGATAGAGTGTTTGGGTAACAATCATGGAGTCAGGGTCAGGTTGCAGGTAAAGGTCAGCTTCAGAGTCATAGACATGGTAAACAAAATGATAAAGTTTGGTAAGAGGGTCACAGTCAGTATGAGAGTCAAGACAGGGTTAGATTGATTATATTATAGCTGATTATGACCACTGTCCATTTGAAGAACATGGTGAGAGCAAACATAAAGGTTAAAATTCATGACCAAATACAGGGTTTTGGTCCATGTAAGAGTAACATTAAGATCATGTTTAGGGACGTCACAATGGTCATGGATGATGTGCTGGCAAGTCTTTATGTTAACATGACATAGTTAACATGAGTCATTTGGGGAAAGGACCAAGGAAAGAGTGATCAGGGTGTGGGTGAGAACCAAGGCTAAGTGTGAGGGTGAAGTTTACCAGCATCTTGTGGGTAATTTCTTATGCAGAGTAATTACAGACATGCTGTCTTACAGGAACATGATCTACATTCACAGGGAGCCAACAGCTGCTCATGATCTTCCACATTACTTCTCCAGTTCACTACTTTAGCTCTTGGAATAATCACTAAAACACCACAGAGCCTTCTGAAGCCAGTTAGAAGGGCAGGAGAGATGTGGGTTGTGTTCCTTCAGCTCCCCAGGGACATCCTTCAGGCAGATGTCTTGGGTAGGAGGCAGCATCTGATGGGCACATTTTCATTTTCTTTCTTTGGAGCAGAGAATGACTTGGCAGTTTTCTGATCTTTCCCACTAATATTCTCTCACTACTGGTTGAAGGAAGAGCTGGGCCTGGCACATCTAGTTCTAAGATTAGATCTTCTGCCTGGGGCTTCTCTCTGTGGTCCAGTTGCATTCCCTGTAAAACAGGAGAGCTGGATTTGATGGGCTTCTCATATTCTACTGGGACTTTTCAGACATGAACTAAAACACTTTAGGCCTTTGCTTCTCTTCTGACTACTCCACAGGACAGTGCTTCTCAGTTTTTTAAATTTCCACATTCTTGGGGATGCTGAGAGATTTCAGTCAGAGGACCAGAGTTCCATCCACAAAAATGAACTAAATGAAAAAGAAAGAAAGGAAAGAAGAAAAGGAGAAAGAAAGGAAGGAAGGAAGAAAGAGAGAGAGAGAGAGAAAGTGAGCCAGCAAGTGAGCTGGGTATAGAGGCATTCTTGCAGTCCCAGCACTGGGAGGTGGAATCAAGAGGATCCTGGGGCTTGCTGGCCAGCTAGTCTAGCCCATTGCAAGTTCCAGGCAAGAGAGGCACTGTCTTAAACAAGAACTGAAAGCCCTGAAAAATGGCACCTGAGATGGTCTTTGGGCCTCCATACACATGTGCGCACCCCGCCCCCACACACACATAAAATCCACGTCCCTAATGGCTAGAAGCACATAGTAATGACTCACCTTCCTGTCCCTTTGGGAATCGCTGCAATTTCCACATCACACCAGCGATCAAGGAGAATCTGCACAGCTTTAGTTTCCCCAGTTTGTAGGAAGAGCTTAAAAGGGTGATGCTGACATTTTGCCAAATTTAAAAATCGGCAATCTGAAACCTGTTCCTTTAAATGATACCCTCCCCTCCACAGAAGACCCCAGAAAGCATTCCCAGGCTGTCATTTTCAGGCCTTCCTCACTTCCCCCGTGGGAAAAGTTGCTCTCAAATCATTTGAAGATATCGATTATCTGCTTTGTCGCGGACACCATTCTTTCTTTGTGTCCTGGTTGCCTGTGCTTGGTGTCAGTTCACAGATAAGAAAGGAGACTCCTGCTAAAGATCTATTTATAATATGTCCTTGAAAGCTGAGCCCTGACATCTTTAAGTGAAAAAGCTGTCAGGTTGGGGAGAAGAGGCACAAAGTAGGTGATCACTTCCATTGCAGATGACAGCTCTGGATACCGAGGCATGGGGACACTGTTGCATTCCCAAGCGGGCTTGCACACTGCACAGCTAATATCAAAATCCACAGAAACAAAGGAAAAAGAACAGAGTTCTGGAGAGGGAAAGAGAAGAATTCTGAAAACATGACAGAAACTCAGTATGTGTTGTGGGAGGGAGACAATAAGAAGAAGGATGGGAGGGAGGAAGGGAGGAACTGGAGAGAGTGCTGATTTACCAATGAAACCCATAGACTTGGGGCCAGGGGACGTTCATGGGAAGCCTGGCTTCAGAGTTATTAGAAATTTGAGCTGGGACTAGCTGCTTGACTTCTCAGAATTTTGATTTCCTCCTGCCTTGAGTGGATATCACATATCCTTCTCGGCTAATCTCATCAGATTGCTATAAAAATCCAGTTAAAGAATGGCAATGGAAACACTTGGTAAGCTGAAAACATTCGACACAAACAAGGTTCTCAGTGTCTCTGGCACAGCCAGCAGTCTGCTGGAGTTCAATCTGTGTGCCTTTACACATGTTCTACATACAGAAAGCAGTCAGTCTCGGGGCAAACCTGTCAGTAGAATCCGCCATTATACCTCTTCTGCCGATGAGGAGACATAAATAGCAGTAATAATTAGCTGGAGGCAATTCAACTAGTTAGTGGTCAACTGGGCTTTGAACTAGGCCTGCCTAAATCCAGCAACCGATTCATTCTAGAATTTTTTGGAGCTAAGTGTATATATGCGTCATGGAGTTTCAACACTTATGTGTAGTAAGATCTGCCTTCTGGTGTTGCAAGGCATTGTATTGGTTTGCCAGGTCTACCAACAGTGTTACCACAGACAAGGTGGTTTCATCAGTTCCACTTTATGTTCTGGAGGCTGGAAGTTCAAGAGGAAGGTGGTAGCAGGGTCGGTCTCTGGAGTGGGCACACTTCTTGCCTTGTAGATGGTAGCTTTCTCATTCTGTCTTCACATGACTTTTCTCTTGTGCAAGCACACTTCTTGGGGCCTCTTTTCCACAAAAGACATTTGTCTTCTTGGATTACAGCCCTGCCGTTATGACCACATTTGACCTTCATTGCTTTCCTTAAGGCCCTGTCTCCAGAGATGGCCACACAAGGGGCTAGAGCTTTGTACAAAGTTGAAGAGGGACATGAGTTCAGCCCATAGCAGGCATGTAATAGACAAATGCCCACAAAATTAAACAAAAATCTCTGTCCCCTTTTTCCATCCTAGAGAGGCATTTCTGAAATCTTATCAGGTCAGTAGTAGCCTCTGTTGCAAAAATTTCCAACTCTGAGTCCTCCCTAAATGCCCGCTTTTCCGTAATGTCAGGGAGCTCTGGCATAATGGCAAGAAGCCAGGCTTGTGCAAAGCCTTTCACACGCTCCTCTCCCTCCCTCCTGCTCAAGAGCACTCAGATGTGAAGAGAGCTGTCTCCCTTCCTCTCTTGCCAGGCATTCCTATTTATAGTTTTTGGTGCTGGCAGACTAAAGGAATCAAGAGTTTAAAACTACTTGTACCTTTTACCGCTTTCCCACCTTTTGCCTAGGCCATTAGGAACTATTACTCCTGGTTCCCCATGGATGGAGGGAGACAAAGAAGATAACAAACAGGAAAAAAAATGACTTGCAGCATGCAAAACTGCAGGCCCCTTTTGAAAAGGCTCTGAGGCCAACAAATTGTACAATGTCTTCTGTTTGTGACTGCCCCTTAGTAAGCCCCTCTCCATCCGTTCTGGAACCCAAAGAATTTTATGTTGACTTTACCCTTGAATCCTACTCCACTGGTTATTTTGGAGGCAAAGAGGAAAAGGCTGAAAGGGTTTGCTGCCTGGATGGCAGGGACCACTAAAGGGCTTTGCCATTCATCTCTCTACTCCAGCCATACATGATGAACTGCCGTCATCAGCCTATCTAGCAGTGTCAGACTTCAGAGCTTGTGAGCCATATGCCCATGGCATTTACTTCGGGCAAATAGATGCTCTACACATGCATCGATCTGGCCTGTACCATGAATATCTATCAGAGTGTTCTCTTGTCTCCCAACACATATATTATTAATAATAATACTGAATAATACCAAGTTGCAGTCAGGCAAAAAATCCAAACTGTGGGTTCAGTTTGCATATTTAATGAAGGCTATTTGTAATCATAAAAAGAAGGGGGGAAAACAGAAGCCAGAAGTTCTTATGGAAGATAGAGAAGAATGCTGGCATGTTACTGTTTTTATAAATGGGTGATCAAAGAAAAAGAAATAACATTGAAATTGATTTATTCCCAATAAGAACTGTAGATTGGCTTCTTTTCTTTGTGTCCATGAACTAAGCTGGACCCCATATTCCCCCATTAAAAATACATTTGATTTGTGTTCTAGAAAGCTTGAGATTAGCACTATGAGGTGAATATAGGGTCCAGCTTCTAGGTACAGTTCTCTCCCTGTTTCCTACCATCAGGAATAAAACTGGGAACCTCTAAAAACAGCAAAATCAATGACTGCATTGCACATTCTGAGGGGAGAAATATTTGGAAAAAATATTATCACTTCAGCAATACTGTAGATACTTGGGTTTTGGTGAGTCCATAGGTCAGCTTAACCTTTTTTGAAGTTTTAAATTTGTTTGACTTTACTAGAAAAATGTTTTAACTTTAAAAAATTTTAATTTGGAAATATTTTACAGCACATCCAACAGAAAAACCTAACAGGTCTGTGTGACACCTTCCAAAGGAACAGCTAATGTTGGCCATTGTTCTCCAAGTCTCTTATTTAAACCACATTACCCTGGGCACGGTGGTGTCCACCTTTAATTCCAGCACTCGGAAGGCAGAGACAGGCAGATCTCTGTGAGTTTGAGGCCAGCCTGGTCTACAGAGTGAATTCTAAGGACAGCCAGGACTACACAAAGAAACCCTGTCTCAAAAAAACAAACAAACAAACAAACAAAAAGCAAAAACAACAACAAAAATAACCACATTCCAAAAATTATAGATAGTACTGAAATTCTTCTTGGTAGCTTCATTATTCAATCTGCCTCTCTAAAGTGACCACCACTAAGACTGTATCTTTTAGTCACAAACACATGGTTTCAAGTAGTTATATAAGTATCTTATAATATCACCCTCCAACTTAATTTCTCATTCTGCTTTAAGCATTTTAGAAAGCTTTCCTTCTGTGTCATATGCTGACATTTTTGCAAAATTTCATTTTTTTAAAACAAGCTACATTTCCTCTAATTAGCAGGATGAGACATGTTAGTACTTTAACAAGTCAAAACAACTGGAAGGTGTCGCTTCTGGGTAAGCTCAACCATAGAGTTCCAACACTTAATATTCTCAGAGAATGCTGCCCCCTTGATTTGATATCTCCGTCAAGGACTCCAAACTTGACAAGGATTTCATGCAGTTAGTCTAAGGGAACCTCACAGGAGACAAAGGAGAGGCAGGTGGGCAAGCCTAGAGGCTATAGAAATCACCCCAGGGGCTGGAGAGATGGCTCAGTGGTTAAGAGCACTGACTGCTCTTCCAGAGGTCCTGAGTTCAAGTCCCAGGAACCACATGGTGGTTCACAACCATCTGTAATGAGATCTGGTGCCCTCTTCTGGTATGAAGGCATACTTGCAGACAGAACACTGTATACACAATAAATAAGTCAATCTTTAAAAAAAGACAAAGAAATAACCCCAGATGTGTATGAGTAGATCTAATGGAAGTTGTGTCTGGTAGGACCTCTTTAAAATGATGCAGGAAACACTGGCCAGCTTCATCTGAAGGATGTGAGGACAGAATGGCCACGTGTGAACTCTGTCTCCCTGTAGGTTGAGACTGGCTACCTTTATGATTTGGGACTGTACTTTATGTGACTCACAAGGGGATCAGGAAGGGCTTTAATGCAGATGAATAAAATTACCCAGTACACATTCCACTAAGACTTGGGTAAATTAGATGGATCTAGGTACTTTTGAGCTATCTAAACTTGGTCTTGGCTGGAACCAGGACATGAGCTCATATCAGGTCTTGTCTTCCTCACATCTGACAACTAGGAAGACATGCCTTAGTTCCTCAGAGCAACAGATGGTGAAGAGTGTTGTGGATATCACTCTGTATAAATAAAGTGCTGATTGGCTAGTAGCCAGGCAGGAAGGATAGGGTAGGCAGGACAAGGAAGAGAAAAAGGCTGGGAACAGGAAGGCTGGGAGGAGACACTGCCAGCTGCTGCCATGAGAAGCAACATATAAAGACACCGGTAAGCCACAAGGCATGTGACAAAGTATAGACTAACAGAAGTGGGCTAAATATAAGAGTAAGAGCTAGACAATGGTAGGCCTGAGCTAATGGCCAAGCAGTTTAAATAATATAAGTGTCTGTATGATTATTTTATACGTGGGTTATGGGACCGCAGGGGCTTGGTGGAACCTGGAGAGAAGCTCTCCAACTACAGAAGAGGACATGTTTTCCAGCTCCCGTCAGCCACCTCAGAAAATTTCAAGGAAAGAGCCACTACTTTTTGATGCCAGTCATTTATTTCGTTTTTTTTTAAGATGGGGCTTCACTGTGTAGTGGTTTTGAATCCTCTGTAGAGCAAGTTGGGCTTGAACTCAAGAGAAATCTGCCTGCCTTTGCTTTCCAAGGGATGGGATTAAAGGCGTGCGCCACTCTCTATATCTGGTTCCCATTAATTTCTTACAACCCCAAACCAGCCATATAAAAGTCAATTCTGTTTTAGCCATTCAACTTACCATGTCCTTTACCATAAGGACAATGAAAATTCAGTTACACAGTAGTGTGAAGAACCCAACCATGTTTTCATCAGTGGTTCATACTAACCACAACAAAAAAGAATGAACCCATCTATGTGTAAAACTCCAATCCACAGTAGATACTCAGAAAATATACACTGGCCCACAGCCTGTTGCCTAAAATGCCTTTTATAGTTCCCATTACTCCCCTGTGGATGAGTTCATATCTTGAGTTCTTAGACACCATCCATATCTTACATACAGCCAACTCCTGGGCAACCACAGGCTGGAGGATGGGTATGCTGTGAAAAACCATAGGATGGGTTCTCTTGAGGGCAGAATACAAGAGTGAGTATTCATTGTGAAGTGGAAGGTAGAAAAATGTTCAGCAATGTAGACAGTAGAGCTATTGGGGATGAAAAAGTGGGAGGTATTGTGAGTTCTTGCTGAAGCCTCATGCTCTTTGCTTACAAATCTGCCTCACACACCCTCCTCACACACAAAGGGTGGTTTGTCTCAGTGGTCTTTGGAATGACTTCCCTGTTCAGAGCTCTCCTACTGCTTCTTGTTATTACTCAGATTGTGCACAACATGCCAATCTCTTTTGCTTGGTCCACCATCACAGCACTTAAAAAATTCTGCGGGTCGGAGGTCACATCATCCAACTTCTCTGTGGTACCCAGCGCATTTGCAGGTCTCAGTGTGTGCAGTTAACCATCTACTCACTCTATCCAGAGGGCATTTCCTCTGCTTAAGCATGCCAGGCTTCCAGTGCCAAAGGGGAGCAGAGGATGATAGTAATTACCTGCAGGACTCCAGCTGTAATCTTGCTTTTGCCCAAGTGAAACTTACCTTAATTGCCTCAGTAGCTAGACTGAGGATTTATTCTTGGAATTATAAAATTATAGGTCTAGAAGGAGATCTAAGGGGGTCATTTATCATCAGAATAATAGGCTTAATTATCTGATAGAAATAGATATGGGAAACCTTTCCCCTTTGAAGAGGGGTCGTTTTCTCCACATCTTAAACCTCCATGTCACCCCTTTTCCAATTAAGGCAACCAAAAATGGGATCCTCAGCAGATCCTACAAAGCCCTGAGAGGCCCCTAGAAAAAGGACAATTTAAGGTGTTCTTTTGTTCGAGTGTGCAGATAATGCCATTCATTTTATTGGGCAGGTATAATCTACCGTTAGACTTTGAAACCGCGAGTCAAGTCAATACAAGAGTCTGAGACCTTCTCAACTAATACCTTCTATTTGGATGGCATTTTCTCTCTCAAGAGCCTGAGATTTCAGGTAATATCTTGTAACTGCAAATAGGTTTCGGGAGAAGACTGATTTGATTTTTGTTATTTAATCAATAAGGTTCAAATGTATTTTTGATTTACTAGGCTCCACACCACCATTGGCTTTATATTAAAGCAGCGTGTTAGAGACACAAGGACTGTCACTTGTAAAAGATGCCATCATCCACAGCCTCCCTCCTCATTTCCCCCTCTCTGACTGTAAAAGCATTCAGCATCCCCAGCCCCGATGCTCATATAACATCTCAACACTTTGCACAAGTTTTATGGAAGACACCAGAATAGTTGCTCAAGTTTTCATTTTCCTTCAAGCACTCTATGCTCTGTACATACATGAATGGTTTTCTTTGCCCCTTTAAAAATATCTTTGTGTGTGTGTGTGTGTGTGTGTTTTCATGTAGGAGTCTGAGCACATGCTTGCCATGGTGTGCATGTAGCACTCATACCTTGGTGTTTGTCTTGGCTTTCCACTATCGGACCAAAATCTTCTGGAAATTTTCCCATCTCTACCTCTCATCTTGCTGTAGGAGCAGCACTGAGATTATTATAGACATGTGCTACACATCCAGATATATGTGGGTTCTATGACTCTGAACTCAGGTTCTCACTCTTGTAGGGCAAGGACTTTACCTATGGAGCCATCTCTCTGGCCCTAATGATGGCTTCTCAGAATAAGTACCCCCAGGCATAACTTATTCCTGTACTGCAGATTCAACAAGCAATAAAAACACTCTTTGGAACTTTGGGTGAGGTACTACTTTCAAAATTAAAAGCTCTTACTATTACTTTTATTTAGCTAACTGGACCTAGCATTGAGCTAACCCCTACTTAGTGCTATACCCACAGGTTAGTGTTTCACTCAAGCATCCTCCTGCAATAGAAGTGATTAACCCAGAAACTCACAGCTGGTCCACAGACAGAGAATAAGAGACTGTGGGATACTCAGACGGTGGGACATCTATGTCAGCTCCTTCCCTTCATTTCCTTCCACAATGACTGTGGACAGGGGGGGCAGAAAGATTTTAAGAGCTGGAAGAGTATTTTCAGACAAAGCAGGGTAGCTACACTTACGAACCCACAGGGCTTGTGACAGCATGCACAAGACCCACACAGACTCAAGCCAGACAAGGTCCCACTCTAGAGGAGGAGGTGGGCACAAAGTTCCACCCCCAGCTGAGGAGCAATTGGCAGTTGAGAGCTTCTGGGAGAGGGAGTGTTGGTTTTCTTTAAGGATGTAACCCCCTGGTAAGTCAGCCATGCTCCAGAGACTGGTCCATACCCAAGAGTATGACAAATTGGACTTGATGGGCTAAAAGGGGGCAGGAGATGAAGTCGAGTGAGTAGGTAGGTGGGGTGGATCTGGAGGTGAATGTGATCAAAATGCATTTTGTGAAATTCTCAAAGAATTAGTAAAAATGTTATTTAAAAAAAACTTACCCAGGTGGGGTTTTCTGAAGAGTCCCTCTACACAAGTGTCACGTTCAAACAAGAGGATCAGGTGCACTTGTGATTGTCTCATTATAGCTTTTGCTTGTTTGTTTTCTTTTCTAAATGGGATACCTGCCTATGGATTATTGGTCAGGGAGACCCTAGAGACACCCAAAACAACATGGGCCATTGCCATTGCTCTTGGTTGTCCACAATAACTAGAGGGTAAGACCTTGTTGCCAGAGACCACTCACTGTGGATACAGAACACGGAGAAATCAATCTTGACTGACAGGGAAACCCTCTGGATGCTGGTTATATGTTGCCAGGAGGTGCTATGCAAGCTTCTGGGGAGAAAAGACACCCATGATCTCACCTAGCACTCAATGCTGCATGCTCCAATACGGACCTGCGTGACAAGAGGTGCTCACTGCTAAGATGATAAGGTATGACAAGTATGGGAATTAACAATCACTTTCTGATTGGATATGAGGTCTGGGCCACAGGAGAGATTTCATGCTGTACTGTAAACCTGCTCAAAAGCCCATGACTGGGGAGATAAACTGGCCCTGAAGTAGAACCTATGGTTATTGTTTTGCTAGATGATCATGTTATCAGACTGCCTTCTAAATAATTATACTTGTTCTCATAGACTTGTGCTGCTCTCGACTTCGGTCAGAGAGGCTGCTTCCTGCAGGGTGTAGCTGTTAGTGCTGTGGCTCATAACTGATCAATGTGCCAAGTCTAAGTAACAGTAAGTGCTGAGTTGTGGGTGAATCATCTCGATTAACCTCCCTGCACCCAAGGCTTAGGTGACAAGGCAGAAGAGGCACGTGAAGGACATAAGAGCTGGTGGATGGGAAGAAGAGATGGGAGGTGTTGACTTTCGGACATGACATGGCCATTGCACACCCCAATTCATAGCACCTGTGGTTACCTGTCAAAGACCACACCAGTCAAAATTCCAGCATGGGTGGGAGAGGGGTCCCCTGAGGCCCCACCCTTTTCAGAGCTATTAGTAGTTGATGTCAGCTGAGGGAAAAAAATTATTCTCCTTTGGGGCCATGGCTAATGGTAGGCTGCCCACACCCCAGTGAACTCCCCCACATCCATTTCTATATGGGCAACACTAATTGGGCCCTCCCTGGGTTATTAAAATAAAAAAGGAAGGCATGAAGTTGGGATGGATATAGGGTGGAAGGAATGAGAGGGGGTGGGAATGATGGGTAGATATGATCAAAGTGCACTACATAAATGTATGAAATTTTCTGAGAATTAAAAAGAATAAAACTCTTAGCAACGATAGCCACTTTGCCAAGTGCTATAGATGAGTGCCAGGCCATCTGGCTAAAGTTTTATTAGCCAGGTATTTTTATTCTTGTCATGTAGATAAGCAGGCTGGTTCTTGGAGCAGTTCACTTATTTGCCCAGAGAGTTGAAAGTAGGTCTGCATATATGATGTCTAATGTTTGTGTTAACTTTACAGAACCATGGGGGAGCCTCAGCATTTGGTCCAGTAGTATTCTGCATCTTTCTATGAAGTTATTTTTAGATGAGATTAAACATTTACATATGAAGATGCACTAAAATACCTCCCTAGTGTGCATGGACCTGACTTGTGCGTTGAAGGCCTAGATAAACCAAAGGCTAGCCTTAGGCAAAGAGCCCTTTCTGCCTGCATGGTTGACTGCCTTGGATCACAGACACTGCCCTTCCTCCTACCTCTCTGCTCCAGCTGAAACTTAGCTCTTCCAGGATCTCAAGCCTATGAGCCTTCACATTAGAACTGACATCATTGACTCTGAGTTTCAGATTTAGTTGTGCACCTACAAATCTTTGTATTTCCTTCAAACCACACAGGCCAATTCTTTGTAATAAGGATACCTCTCTCTCTCTCTCTCTCTTTGGACTTCCCTTGTCAGCCGCCTGCCCACAAATAACGACAGAGACTTCTTATTAATTATGAAATCTTGGCCTTTGGCTTATGCTTGTCCCCAACTAGCTCTTATAACTTAAATTAACCCACTTCTATTAACCTTTGTTCTGCCTGCTATGTGACTCCATTCTGTATGTCCGATTTGGTCCATGGCTCAGATTTTTCTCCAGTCTCTCTCTGTCAGGAAGTCCTACCCATTCTCTCCTGTCTGGCTATTGGCCATTCAGCTCTTTATTAAACCAATCACAGTGACACATTTTCACACTGTGTAAACAAATATTCCACCACAGAGTTACTACTATGTTGGCCATCCTGGCCTTGAACTCATAGAGACCTACCTCATGAGTACTGGGCTTAAAGGTATGTGTCACTACACCTGGTTAAATATTTCTCTTTATGTTATTTTTATACATACTTCCCATTGGTTCTATATCTCTAGACAATATTAAGTAATTCCTTCTGACAAATACCCATAATACTATATGATTTCAAGTCAGGTTTACCCACCCTTATTATACTTGGGGCACCAACTGTATGACACTTAATGCAGAAACCCACATTCAGTGTGCTCATTTTCTGGGTTGTCTACAGTGTGATATTAGGTGAGCCAAGCTGTACCAACTATTTGTTTGAAGCTTTAGGTGGCATCCTCTGCCTAGCAGTATTTTGTGACTTTTCACAATGCATTTTCATAAGCTGACAACATCATCTCATTTGGGCCTTCATTTAGAAATAATGATGAATATTAATAAGTGCCCAAGGCACAGTGTCTCTTTTCTTAGGAAGGCCTTGTCACACGAGGAAGTGAACTCCTAGAAAGTTTTGTCCAAAACAGAGATGTGAGTATAAATGTTAATGTGGGAGGATGTGGGTGTTCTAGGCTCTGTAAACTTAGGAACAACTTCTGGAGCAGATGCTTAGCTTGGGGAGATGGAAAAGACCTTGACATTTTCTGGGGAAAGTTTTTCATCAATCAGGAACTGTCTATAATAGGAAATTAATCCTCATCCCGTGGAATAACAAACAAGGGCCTGCTACTATTTTTGAGCTCATTCTACCAAGCGCCACATTAAGTCTTTGTGCTGTACCCCAGAGTACCAGGGAGCAGACAGACATAGTGTCAGTAAGAGGAATAAAATGCAGGAAGCCCCACTCTGCATTTGAATATGAAGAACTCAAGGCTTCTATAGAATTAGAACTCAAACGTCTCAAATGCTACTTGGAGGGGAAAGGTGTTTAGATATGCTGGGAAAGAGAATGATGAAATTCCAAGGTGTTAAAGATGATGTGAGTTCATACAGGTGATGAAAAGTGAAGACTTGTGGATGCAGGGGTGCTACACTAAGACTGCATCAGACAGCATCGCCGAGCATGACCGTCACCTCTCGTCCCTTCAGTGAACACTTGCTATTTTTACTGGGGGACACCCTACCCACTTCTACTTTCAATCTATGTTGTTCCTTCATCTACCCTAGCATGAAGGGAAGCCTGGGATTGTTGAATAGTTGATACCTTTGGTCAGGTACCAGGTTGATGACAGGTGACAGGTTGGTGACTCATGTCAGGCCAACTATAGACATCAGTTACTTTTCTTATCGCTGTGACAAAATCTGTGCCAGAAATAACTTGAGGGAGGAAGGATTTATTTTGGCTCACAGTGTCAGTCCATCACAGTGAGGAAGACACAGTGGAGTTTGCCACAGTGAGACCATGTGATGGCAGAGCCTCGCTTATATCACGGTCATGAACCAGGCAGTGGAGAACTCAGGCCCAAAGTGGAAGGGGCTACAATCTCAAGGTCCAGAAGAAAATGTAATCTTTATGTGACTTAGCTCTGCCACGTAGGCCACACTCTCCAAAGGTAACCTGTGGCTGATATGTCATGCACCCCAATAAACTTCTCTGGGGGTCAGAGAACAGCCACCAGATTAGACATAAAGGCCAGACAGTGGTGGCACACACACCTTTAATCCTATCACTTGGGAGGCAGAGATCCAGCTGGATCTCTGTAAATTCAAGGACACACTGGGAACAGAGTCAGGCATGGTGGCACACACCTTTAATCCCAGCACCTGAGATCTCATGTCTTTGCTTGAGAAGGACACATGCCTTTAATCCTAGGAAGTGATGGCAGGAAGCAGAAAGGTATATAAGGCATGAGGACCAGGAACTAAAGGCTTAGAAGCAGTTCAGCTAAGACCCTTCCAGGTGAAGATTTTAGTCTGAGGAACCAGAATCAGCTGAGAAATTGGCAAGATAAGGTTGGCTGTGGCTTGCTCTATTCCTCTGATCTTTCAGCATTCACCCCAATATCTGCCTCTGGGTTGTTGTTTTTTTTTTTAAATTAATAAGACCATTTAAAATTTGTTTTACAGTAACCTCCTAAGACAGTGCCACCAGCTAGAGACCATGAGCCTGCAGGAAACACTTGAGACTTCAACTGTAGCAGGAACTTAAAAAAAAAAAAATTTACAAAACAAAACAACGACAACAAAAAAACCCACTTATTTCCAACTAGGAGATGCTGGTATCCATGCTCGTTGAAATTTAGAGAAAATCTGGCAAGAATGCTATAAACACAGGGCACAGAGCCTGGAGATGCAAAAGAAGATGTTTCCATCAAGGGTTGAACTGTGTTCCTCCGCATATAATTCATAAGCTGGGATACCTTAGGGTTTTGCAGTGATTGGAGGGCCAAGGTACATTGCAAAGATCATGCCACACGACAGACCTCACACAAGAGATTTACTGGGGTGGGGGGGGAGTGCAAAAGGCTGTCTCTGAGGATGGATAGGAAGGGGGCAGCAGGCTTTATAAAGGGTACGTGACTCATGGTAACAGTGGAAATATGTCGAATTTGGCAGCTGGTGATGACTTGGCTGCTAACATTGAGTCGCTGAAGGTGGGCTGGGGGAACACCTGGTTCTGGAATGTGGGAAGCTCTCTGTTTACCAACAATACCAACCTTCAGTCCCTCTCAGTGTGACATAATTTGGAAACAGAGTGGTGATAGATATACTTAGCTCATTACTGTGGGCCTGTGCTCTGTTATGAATGGCATTCCCATAAAGGGGGTGTTAGTCATAGAAATGTGCACACAGAACTCCATGTGAATATGCGGGCAGAGACTAGCACATGGTACATGCATGAGTGTGTGGTGGTATGAGGGAACATGTCTACATTTCAAGGAATGCCAAAGCTTGGCAGCAAGCAACCAGAATCTAGGAAGAGACAAAACGTTTTTCTCTCATCTCCTAGAAAGGAACTGACTCTGCCCACACCTTGGTCTCACACTTCTAAGATCTGTGAAACAAAAAGCTCCCATCATACAAAGCACTCAGGTACCCTGCTACAGCAACTCTAGAATAGTAATTTAGGGCCCTGAGCTGAGCCTGAAGGTGACTTACCACAGCATTTTCAGTTTAATGAACCAATAATTTTTTTTAAAGAATTCATCTAATTTGATGGAGTTTCTAGCACTGGTTACATAGAATTCTCACAAACACTTCACTAGGGTAGGACAAGGGACCTGGGGACTCTCAACTAGCAGGAAACTCAACTTACAGAAAGGAGGTGAAGGAAGAGGATGGCGTTTCCACCAGCTCTGAAAGCAGGAGCATTCTTTGTGTGACTCCTGCCAGGACTCCAACCCTCAGCCATAGCAGCTGCTCTGCACATCCCTTGGTAAGAAAGTGGAAAGGCTGGGGCAGGGGCCTCGGCTCAGACGCAGGTGCTAGACCATGTTTAAGAAAACTGAAATGTGGGGGACAGTACTACATTATTGAAAGGCTGCCAAAGAAACTGGAGTGTTGCTGGGGTGACAGGAGAACGTGAGCATCTCTGTCACCAAGGACCAAAACAAACTTCTCAAAAACATTGCAGCCTAAGCTTGGCTTGCCCATGCAACATTCTGGTCTACAGAAAATAACACTCCCATAATATATTCACAGACTGGGCTGTGTTGGAAATATCTCTGCTGCTAGCTATTCTAATAATAACTGGGTGTGTGTGGTGTGTGTGTGTGTGTGTGTGTGTGTGTGTGTGTGTGTGTGTGTGTGTGTGTGTGTGTGTACCTGGTGGTCAGATGACCATCTTGGATATCCCTCCTCAGGTGCCTCCACCTTACCGGCCTTCTTTGGAGGCAAGTTTTCACTGGCCTAGAGCATGCCTACTTTTTTTTTTGAGCATAGGTTCTAGGGATCAAATGTAAAAGAGAGAGATCACAGAGACACAGAGACACACACACAGAGAGATCTTAATAAAACCATAAGCAAATGTACGTACTTGATTTACAACTTGCATAGAAAGTTAATGCAGGCTTCGAGAGTGCTCTATCCAAGTGTATGCCTTAGTGCAGCTGCAGATGACTAGGTCCAGATTAGCAGCAAGTGTGCCTCAGCCAGTGCTGTGCATACCATTGGAAATACTAGGGACATCACAGCCCTTCTCCCCAGAAAAATACACATACAATTCAGAAGGACATGGGCTACATGAAGAATGCTCTTTCTTGATTAGTGTATTAGTTCCCTAGAGAAACAGACTGATAGAATGAATACATACATGGACACATGCACACACACACACACACACACACACACACACACACACACACTAAAAGGAGATTTGTTAGAACAGCTTACAGGCTGCTCTCTGGGTAGTCCAACAATGGCTGTCTCTGGACAGAAAGGTCCGGAATCTGGTAGTTATCCAGTTCATGAGGCTGGATGTCTCAGCTCATCTTGTCTAACTTGGAATCCTGAAGATGCCTTAACAACAGGGTAGATGAACATCCCAGCAACACTGAGGGAAAACAATCAAAAAGCAAAAGCTTCCTTCTTTCATGCCCTTTCATATAATCTGCCACCAGAAGACGTGGCCCAGATTTAGGGCGAGTCTTCCAATCTCAAATGATCCTATCAAGAAAATCTCTCATAGGCATGCCCAGTTGATTCTAGATGTAGTCAAGTTGACAACTAAGATTAGCCATCACAATTCGTGAGTCTGAAACTTAAAAACTACAATCATTTTTAACTGAAGCATAAACACATTAAGTTATCTATCACACCTGCTTCCAATACCCACTAGGCATCTAACATCTGCATGCCAGTATGTGAAAGTACATGGAAGCCAGGCATGGTTTTCATCCAGCGAGGATTTATCAAATGCTTGGCACAGATTGTAAAAGGTGGCCATTTAGATACGAACACAATAAGACTCCCGCTGTCACGGAGCTGTAATTCTGGGTAACCAAGAGTTACTGGTAGCTATTTTGGTTGGAGGTAGCACAAGGAATATCCTTGGGAATCATGTGAGTTGAGATCTAAATTGCAAGTCTGGAATCAACTTTATGAAGAATGAGAAAATTGTATCCTAAGCCACAGGCAATAGAATGTGCAAAGGTCTAGAAAGATAATGAATTTGATCTTCTTGAGGAACAGAAGCAACCTAGTTAGTGCATGGTAAATGAATATGCAACGTGAAGCCTCAGTGACTCTAGGCATGCACCAAATGTTAGGTTTGAGCGATGTTAAGATGTCTAGATGCTAAGTTTGAGTGAGTATCAGTAATGACTTGGTGATCACAGAAAAGTTTTCAAGAAGAGACTGTAGTGATTGTAAAGTCCCAGGAAACCCAAAGTAGATAGGGATGATGGTGCACACCTGTAATCCCAGAACCTGGGAGTTGATGGCAGGACCACACAGAGTTCATGGTCATCTCTGGCTACATAGAGAGTTTGAGGTGAACATGGGCTACAAGAGGTCCTGCCTCAATTTTTTTTTTTTTTCAAAAAAGGATTAGTATTTAAAAGAAATAAAAAAAAAACACTCTTCAAAAATTATCTCTGGGGGTACATATCTGCTTGCAGGAATTGCTAAGTGGCTTCTTAAGGCTGTAAATGACTTTTATCAACAGGAAGCTTAGTCTGACAGACTTTGAGCCACCACCTCAGCCTCTGCCACTGCATAAGACATGAATTAACATCTGTAAGTCACATTTCAACAAATGCCACCTTGTGCGGGAAAGTCCAAGGCCCATGATTCCAACAACATGGTTCATGCTTGGGAAAAAAATGAAAACCATGAATAATGGTGGTTCTGAGGATAAGGGAAGATCTCCCTTCAAATGCTTTAGAATGCTGAGACTTCCTAAGCATCTAAAAAGAAGAAAAAAACCTAAAGTGAGGGACCATCTGCAGAACTGTCTGTCCTCCTTGGAACTGCGGGAATGTGGCTGGAATAGGTTCCTCTCGGTGCCCAGGAAACCAATGGTGGCGGGTGGTGGGTTGGCCCCACCACAGACAGCAGCTAGGCCACTGTTGAAACAAAACATGAAAGAGGGTGTCCCTTAAGGCCCTGCTCAGAGAGCCATGCAGAAAGCTGGTTGCACTTATGCTGAGCAGCTGTCCTTTGAAAACCCGTACTGAAAGAGTACAGGGATCTTTCAGCTTATTATTGAACTTACTGAAAATTGTGATAGGTGAAATGTGTTAGCTTCAGATCAAAGGAAGGAAAACCAAAGGTTTGCCCATCATCAGGGCATAGGGGCTGCAGGGTAGGATTGAAAGAAATAATGCTTGTTAAGCACTTAGGGCCATATGGGGAGCTTAAGAGGTTAAAACCTAGAGGACATGACTGTAGCTTTTGTATAGTGTTCAACAAAGTGCTTTCAAAAACTCTTATTTTGCTTCACCCTCTTAATAGCTCAGAGAGTCACGTATTAGGATTCCTTTAGGTTGTAAATGAAAGAAAGATGTCTTAAACATTCTCGTTCATAATAGGGAATGCCCTTGCTTATACAGAGTAGGGAGCATTCAGGCCTGGCTTGACCCAGAGGCCAAAATATCTACATCTCTTACAGCCTCTCTTCCATTATTCCCTTTTGATCATGTTCCCTTTCCCTCCCTGTGTCCGACTTTAATAAGTTAGAGCAGATTACTTCCGTGTGTGTGTGTGTGTGTGTGTGTGTGTGTGTGTGTGTGAGAGAGAGAGAGAGAGAGAGAGAGAGAGAGAGAGAGAGAAGAGAAGAGAGAAAGAAAGAAAGAAAGAAAGAAAGAAAGAAAGAAAGAAAGAAAGAAAGAAAGAAAGAAGGTATAGAGAGGTATAGAGGTCAGAGGAAATCTGGGTGTCCTGCTCTGCCACCCTCCATTCTTCCTTTGCCAGAGCCTCCAGACTCACCTGGGACTAGGCAGGTGACCAGCAAGCCCTGGTGATCCTCCTGTCTCCACCTCCCCAGAGTGCTCTGGTTACAGACCTACATGTACAGCCATACCTAGCTTTTCTGTTCGTGCTGAGATCCAATCCTGGGTTTCCGTGCTTGTGTGGCAAAGGCTCTTCCCCACTGAGCTGCATCCCCAGCCCCAAACACAGACAATGCTCTCTGGGCAACTGTAGTTTACAGAGCCTTAGGCTGCAGTTCCAGATCAAAAAATCACTGGTCACGTGGGCAATTTAAAGAAGGGGTTTGTTTGGCTCACAGCTGAAGAGTAGACAGTCTGTCGTGGTGGGGAAGGCATGGTGCCAGGAGTGAGGCAGCGATCTAGTCACATCGAGTCCACATTATAAAGCGGAGAAACCGAGGTGACCCAGTATGAGGAAAAGGGTCCCGGAAGCCAGGAAAAAAGTCAGAGACAGCCCCTGCTCCCACGTTAGGAGTCCCTCAAGAAGACCAAACCACACAATCATAACAAGAAATGAAGGAGGATTAGATGAGGGACAGAGAAGATGAGGGAGAGGAACTGGGAGCAGAGGAGGGAGGGGAAACTGTGGTCAGGATAGAGAAAATAAAATCATTACAAAAAAGAAAGCGCAGAGAAAGTACGGCTGATGTTCAGCTCTCTTCTTCTTCTTCTCCTTCTTCTCCTTCTCCTTCTCCTTCTCCTTCTCCTTCCCCTTCTCCTTCTCCTTCTCCTTCTCCTTCTTCTTCTTAATTCAGTCCAGACCCACAGCTGGTTCATCCCACATTTAGGATGGATCTTTTTTCCTCAGTTAGCCCAATCTAGAAATTCTCTCACACATAGACCCAGAAGTTTGTCTCCTGGGTGATTCCGGATCCTATCAAGTTGGCAATCAATGTCAACCACCAGGAAGTGGAAATCTCCCCTTGAAAAAGCCTCTATGAGAAACAGACAGTTCACCATCACACTCAGGCTTGAGTCTTGGCCAAGCAGCAATGGGATTAACAGTCAAACCAGACCTAGACAGAACTAAGGTTCAGGGTTCCAGTCCACCTAAGAAAAGAGGACTATTCTACTGACATCAGCTGTGCACAGGAAGCACAGGATTACAGCCCTATTTGCACTTGAAACAACTCCAGTGGTGAACTTCGTCATACCTTTTTTAAAGGTCTAGCAATGACAGCCTCACAGTTCTTTATCAGGAGATTAAGCCTTCCATTCTAAAGATAGATGAGGCTTAAGATGCATGGCAATAGCATGAGTTAAAATCATGCCAGAATCAAAATGGATGTTCCAAGATCCCTGTCTGAGAGTCAGTCTTGTGCAGGGGACAAGTACGGTGTGCATCTAAAGGAGAGAAACAGCAGCAAGGAGAGTTACTGGAGTCCTTGTCATCCCCCAGACTGCGAGCATCAGAAGGAAAAAACCCTGTGACTTTTTCCTCTGTCTCTCTTGCAGTGCTTGGCAAAGGACAGTGTGCAGCTGCAGCCAGGCAACAAGAAATAAATTAGTGCCCTCGCTTGCCCCTTTCTCTGGTAAACTGATATGAGCTTGGTATCTCGCCTCCAACATGATGTCCAGCTGATGGACAGGACTGACCTTCCACACTGGCAAGCACTGATGGTGTTTGATCAGGGTTTGGAAGCTGTGCAAATAACCTGGAATCGTGAATTTACGAACTATTAGAGCTGAATCTGAAAGATGTGATCCAACTCCTCTAATTTTATAGATCAGAGATGGTTTTTGGGAAAATGCATAGCAAGCTCCAGATTTTCTGCCTGTGGGAGGGAGTTGGGGGTGAGGGTGGGGAGCAGTTTATCAGCTACTGTCCTTGGTCCTGAATCAGACTCCATGGATGATCTCTGCCCAGTGTTGTACACTTGAACTTGGGTCCAACTGCGGCAGGACCTTTTCAGATTGGTGGGGTGGTGGCAAGATCCTGATTCCAAGAAAATAGAACTGAGCTTTTTATTACAATAACACAAAAAGGAGAATAACAAAAACTCTTGCTGGTTCTATTTTTCTGACAATTATTGATCTTCTCCATCCCAAGGTTTGCATAGGAAGTCCAAAGCAGTGGGTTAAAGCACTTCTTTAACAAATGAACCCAAGATCCTGGCTTCCCAGAAGCCCTCTCTGTTGCCCACAAGTGAGCCTTTGCCAACACTCCCCATTGTCTCACAGATGTTTGAAAATTGCATGCTAGGAGACTGGGACTAAGGCAGTCCCAACCCTCAATAATTCTCTGTGTTAGCTACCTATCGCTACATTAAAAAAACACACACCCAAATTTGATGAGGGGCCTCGAGGCAGCTTAGGTAAGAGGTTGTGGTGAAGATATCAGCCTTGCAATCAAGTGGATGCTTACCTAGGACTGAAGAATCTCCCCTCAGGTACCTCTCATGGTGTCCTTACAACACAGCAGTGGGCTTCCATGAGGCTGAGGTAGAGGTGGCAATGTATTCATGATCTCACCTCTGAATTCACACAAAGTCACTTTAGTTGGTCCAACAAACTTCTTGACACAAGGGCATGTGTGCTGGAAGTGTGGCTCATGGGCAGTCATCTTGGAAAAGCTACCATCTCTCCCATCCATCCTCCTCAGGGCATAATTGCACTGTGTGGTAATGGCTTATTTTCCATACAGCCCATGAACTAAAATCAGTTTTTACATTTTAAAAGTTGTAAATTAAAAATGTGTAGCATAACTGTCATCATAGAGCCTTTCTCCAGTAACTGATGAAAGCAGATGTAGAGATCCACAGCCAAACACCAGGCCGAGTTCCAGGAGTCCAGTTGAGGAGAGGGAAGAAGGATTATATGAGCAAGGGCATCAAGATCATGATGGGGAAACCTACAGAGACAACCAAACCAAACTAGTGGGAACTCATGAACTTTAGACCCACAGCTGTGGAGCCTGCATGGGACTGGACTAGACCCTCTGTATAGTGAGACAGTTGTATAGCTTGATCTGCTTAAGGGGCCCCTGGCAGTAGAATCAGAATTCATCCCTGGTGCATGAGCAGGCTGTCTGGAGCCTACTACCTATGATAGGACACCTCACACAGCCTTGGGGTAGGGGGAGGGGCTTGGACCTGCCTCTACTAAACGTACCAGGCTCTGCTGACTCCCCATGGGAGGCCTTACCTTCTTGTAGGAGGGAATGAGGGGTGGGTTGGGCATGGGGAAGTTGGAGGGGTGGGAGGAGGGAAGAAGGGAATCTTTGATTGGCATGTAAAGTGAAATAAATGTTTTTCTTAATTAAAAAAAATGAAAAATAAAAAAAAAAAATGTGTAACATAGGCATTACACTTGACACCATACCCGAACGGTTGTCACATGGCCTTTACAGAAGTTCCTGATCCCTGGCCCACACTGTGGATAGTAATGCCTCTCTAAACTTGCCTCTCGGGGTATAAGAATGAACAGACGCATCACTTCCAGCATGTGGAATGGAGGAAGCAGACTGCTGGGCCCTGGGGAGCCTGTGCAAAGACTTCCTCCTTTATCAGAAGGAAAGAGTCCGTCAGAGGTGATCTTAAGCCCAGTGTCTTTTCTGACACGGGACTGTCTAATGAGAATGGAGCTGCAGCAACTATTTTGCAAGTAGGAGAAAAACACCCAAACTGCTCTGTAGAAGGTCACCAGGCATTTGACCTTGCTGAGTGGTCTAGTGCAGCGATCCCCTAGCGGCTGACTGGAGGTTTGTATTACACCAGACAATTTAAAATATCTTTAAGATGGGCTTTGGGTATTTTACAATTTTCAGCTGAATAGTGTATTTACTTCTCTTAAGAGTGAACTTCTGGGGGAACTCTTGCTTGACACAGACTCCCTTGTTTCTACAAGGCCTGGGATGGAATCAAATCTGAAGTGTGTTTTGTTTATTATAAGATGAATTGCTAAACCATCTTATTAATTAAAAAAAAAAAACCTGGAGCCAGATATTGGGGTGAAAACTGAGAGATCAGAGAAGCAGAAAGAAGCCAGCCACATTGTTACTACTAGGAAATCCTCAGCCAAAGAGAGAGCTACTTCCTGTATACTCACACCTATAACCTTTCTGTGCCCTACCATCTCACTTCCTCTCTGCCCAGCTACATCACTTCCTCTTCCTGCCCAGCTCTATCACTTCTTGTCTGGTTAACTAGTGCTGGGAATTAAAGGCGTGTGCCACCACACCTTGTGGTGATATATTGTGTCCCCCAATATACTGTGCATCCTAATAAACTTATCTTGGGTCAGAGGACAGAACAGCTGCTAGATAGACATAGAGGCCAGAAAATGGTGGCACACACGCCTTTAATCCTAGCATTCTGAAGGCAGAGATTCGTCTGGATCTCTGTGAGTTGAAAGCCACACTGGAAAGAGCCAGGCATGGTGACACATGCCTTTAATCCCAGGAAGTGATGGCAGGAAGCAGAAAGGTATATAAGGTATGAAAACCAGGAATTAGAGTCTGTTAAGCTTTTAGGCTTTTGAGCAGCAGTTCAGCTGAGATCCATTCAGATGAGGACACAAAGGCTTCCAGTTTAAGGAAACAAATTAGCTGAGAAGTTGATGAGGTGAAGTTAGCTGTGGCCAGTTCTGTCTCTCTGATCTTTCAGTGTTCACCCCAATACCTGGCTCTGGGTTTGTTTTTATTAATAAGACCTTCTAACAATTCATGTTACAATGCCTGGCTCTATTCCCGGTGTGGCCTTGAACTCACAGAGATCCAGATGAATCTCTGCCTCCCGAATGCTAGGATTAAAGGGGTGTGCTACCATTGCCTGACTTCCATGTTTAATACAGTTGCTGGCTTTTCCTTTGATCTCCAGATAAGCTTTATTGGGGTGCACAAATAAAATATCACCACAGTCTGCCATCTGGATTTCATAGTCCCAACAACATTGATATTTGGGGCTAGATGATCCTTCACTGTGGGTGGTTCTGGGCATTATAGAGATTGAGGAGCACCCCTAGTCTTCATCCCTAAATGTTGTCCCAATCTTCCTGGTATGTGAAAAACAAAAATGTTTCCTGAAATTTCCAAAGGTCTACTGAGGGATGGAGTGAGTCACCCCTGCCTGAGGACCACTGACTATTGGTATGAGTAATTATTAGGGCATACATTTTTTTTTCCATAAATGACTTAGCATGCAAAGTTTCTGATTCTATGTGGGGTTCAGTTAGAGTTTAGTCAAGTCCAAGAGGTCTCAGAGACAGTGGGGACATGGAGCATATGAGATGAAAACTTCAAGACAAATGGCAAGTAGGGCCTTGGGTTCTACAGAAATCAGCTCTGTCTCAGGCTGTTTGCATTCAGACATAAGCCCCACCATCTCCTCTCAGGTCCTCTTTGATGTGTAAAAGAGGATTGTGAGAAAGGTTTCTTGGTCTTTGTCTTAAATACATCCGTTCTGGAAGCCACAGAGGACCACAATAAAGGCAGGAAGAGAGAAATGCCTTCTTGCTAATAGTGTCCAGAGTCCAGGGAGCTGGGGCCTTTTGGGAAAGGCTACAGAACAGCACTGGGAAGGGAGAGCAGAAGACAGCCCATCAGAGTAGCTACGGACTCAGCTCAAAAATACAAACACAAACACAAAACACCACAGCCTGAGTGAGTCCTGCCAAGTGCCTGCCTCTTTTTAAAAGAGCAGCAGAAGTTTCCATCAGACTATGTTCTGTCAGATGCTGGCCCCTGACTGGGACATATGGCATGCAGTTTATATTTTAAGCCTCAAGGTTCCTCTCACTCAGCCTCACCAAATAGTGGCTGTGAGGACAGCATGTAATGCCTCTCAGTGTAATGTAAATGCCTCTTGGTGACAGTCTCTTTCCTCTTAAAAGAGTGAGCATTTTAACTAGGGTGCTGAGGGGCCCACAAAGAAGCATGCTCTACAGGGCTCCTCAGAAGACAAACTGGAGAATGTTCTGCTCAGAACCGAGGCTTGTTTCCTAGAAAGAGCCAGGGATCAGAGGTGAAAGGTCAGAGCTCTGCTCCAGCCTGACCTCTTGCAAGATTGGTGAGCTTGGCAAAGCAAGGGTCTCCATCTCGCTGAGCTAGTTTGCCCATCTATGAAGTGGTGTTGATTTGCAAAGACTAAATCAAGACCGTCTACGTGAAAGTGTTTTCATAACGTCGCCTCCATGGCAAGGAGTACCATTCTCTCAGCTGTGTAGGCCATCTTCATGCAAGGCCAGCAGACAGCTGACTGCTTAAACACACTGTGCCCAGCCACAAGCCTTTTACCACATTACCTCAGGTGTCAGGTGGTAATGTGAATCCACTTCTTGATCTCAAGCTAAAATTCTTCCACACGCTCCACTGTTCCATTCAGAAGACAAGGACCTCCCCAATCCCTTCTCATGGCTCTAGCCTCAGCTTGAGACTTAATATCACATTAAAAGTCAATCCATCCTAGAGCCATGTCACATGGCTATAATCTCAGCATTCAGGAGGCTGAGGCAGGAGGATCATGAGTTTGAGGCATGCCTGGGCTACACATCAAGTTCAAGGCTAGCCCCAACTACAAATCAAGATCCCATCTTGAATGGGTGAATAAATGAATGAATGGATGGATGAATGAATGAATGAATGAATGAATAAATAAATAAATAAATAAATAAATAAATAAATAAATAAAGCAAAGCTACAAGAATCACTACTCAGGGCTGGAAAGACGGCTGAGCAGCTAAAATCATATACTGTTCTTGCAAAGGACATGAGTTCAGTTCCCAGCACCCACATCAGGCCTGTAACTCCAGCTCCAGGGGGACCTGATGCCTCTGGTCTTTGTGAGCATCTATAGTCATGTACACACACCACACATATACATATAGTTAAAAACAATAAAATAAATCTTAAAAGGAAAAAAAAAAACTATCCCAAAGCACTCGACATGGCCTGCTTTTTCTAAACTAATGCTAAAATGTACTTTGCTGCTTTTAACAGCAGTAAGAGATGATTGCACCATGAGGGCCCTGCCTTCTTGAATGGATTAAGGACATTATCATATAAGAAGGCTCCTAATGAAGAGAAGAGTTTAGCTCATGTTTTGCCTCAATCAATCGAGCACACTTTCTCACTGTTTGATCCCCTACATGACGTAGGACTCACTGTGAAAGCTCTAACCAGATGCTGGCCCTGTGTTTTCAGTATTCTCAGCCTCTTGAATTCTACAGAACAAACCTCCATATCTTAGCATTTACTCCATCTCAGGTATCTGATGCTATAGCAACAGAAAACAGACAAAGTCACTCCATGCACTTCCTCTCACTCGGCAGCCTTGGTACACGAGAGCCCGTGGCATGGGATCTCTGTTCTCCCCTTCGCTCAACACTCCTCTCTCCCTACCCCACCTCTCTGTGCGTGTGCATTTTTATTTGTGTAGGTGAGCAAGTAAGTGCACATATGTCGAGCCAGAAGAAAGCCTAGTCACCATTCTCCATGCAGCCCTCAATCAGAATGGAGTGACAGCAGTTGAAAGCCATAAGTCCAAGATCAGAGAAATTATTAATAAAAATGGAACCTTAATCTATCCTTTCAGTAATGTAAACACTTAATCATTTTCAGACTAGAGCAGCTCAGTTGATATTTGGATAACAAATCATTGAAAATTGTAACAGCCAGGAGGAGCAATTAGGAGGAAAAAAATGAAGAGTTCTCAAATATATTGGGGTCTATCAACTTTGTTCATTGAGTGTTCCCTTTAATTACCATTGATTTTCCTAATAGAGCATTAACCCACTGTGTCAATTTACATTTGCTCACAGATGACTGTACACAGGAAACCACTCATTTGGCAGCGCTGGAGGGGATGAGAGATCAGGTATACTGGGAATAAATGTTTTCTCTTAGACAACTATATTTGAATTTAAAAACTCTTGTTTGAGCAGAGCTGTATTTTACCTTAACTTGATTGACCAGTCATTCTGACAATGCTTTGGCCCTAGAATTCACTTTAGAAACCATATTTTTCTCACTATCTCTTCGGAGTGGTGGAAAAGCAGAAGGCATAATGTTCCTGACCAAACAAGTGAAAAAAAAAATGATGCATGCAGCTGGAGAGATGGCTCAGAGGTTAAGAGCACTGGCTGTTCTCCCATGGGACCCAGGTTCAATTCCCAGCACCCATAAAACAGCTCTTAACCATCTGTAACTCCAGTCCTATGGAATCCAGTCCTATGGGTACTCTCTTCTTGCCTCCTCTGGCATAGAAACAGGCAAGTGATGCACAGACATGCATGCAAGCAAAATACCCAAACACATAAAAATTAAGTTAAGTTAAACATTTCTTAAATGGCACCTTAAAAATTTCGTTACTGACACTTTCTGAATGTAGCAGAACACTTGGCTTAAGTTGAGAGAAGGATGAACAAGTTCTCTTTTCCAACACTTCGGGCTCTTATCAAGACTTAAGTTTTCCCATGCATTCAAATGGGGCTTGGAAGCTGTGGAGATGGCCTGATGGGGAAAGTTCTTACCCTTCAAGTACAAATACCTAAGTTCCAAACCCCAGAACCCAGGTTAAAAAAAAATTTGGTTGTGGTGGTATGCACTTAGACAGGTGTGCCTCTGGGGCTTGATGCTCAGCCAGTCTAGTAGTCTACTTGGTGAGTTCCAGGCCAATGAGAGACTGTGTCTCAATACAAAGTAGATGGTGCCTGAGGAACACCTAAGGTTATCTTCTGGACTCAATATACATATGCATGCTCATTTTCATGTGTTCATACACGCACATGCACACACACACACACACACACACACACACATATACACAATGAAATTCATCACAGATACCCACTTCATCTTAACTCTCAGTGTGTACTGTGGAACTCAGATGACATAGTTTCTGTGATTCTTAGGGCTTAAAGCCCACCAAAAAGGCCTGGATTCTGGACTTGACTGTCTACTGCAAGGACTCATTAACTCAAAAGTACAGAGCATCCTCTCAGTAAACAGCTGTCACTACTATCTCTTAAGAATTCATAATCCTGCTAATAAAACAGAAATTAAATACCAATTTCTGTGGGTGGGATTTGGATTGATGTGGTAGAGTCCTACCCACACATGACTTATGGATGAGGAGAATGCACTAGGAGCCACAGTAAGGATGTTTCATGTTCTTCAGTAAAGGGCTCATGCTAACTGGCTCAGCAGAACACCTCTAAGGACTCGACACTGATTTCCTGCTCAAGACCGTGAACTCAGAATAATTTACATGGCACAAAATCTATTTTCTTCCAGTCTGTAAAACTAATGAGAACCACCAGGCTTAGGTGAAAAAAAATGAGGATTTAGAAAGGTCATGGATGTTTCTGTCTTTCTTCACTAGGATCAAAGCTGCTTAGACTCATCAGGCTAGAAGGAGAAGAACAGACTGTAGTTTGCACAGGAGCATCTGTATAGATGGTCCCAGAGTTTGCCAATCTGTGGGGAAAAGATTACCTCTCAAATTTTAATCATGTCCATTTCCAAAATCTATGTAATTATTAATAGCTAAGTCAGACTAACTTTTTCAAGTGAAGCCAGTTTCTGAGGCTCAAGGCAAGGACCTCATAGTGAATGGTTGGCTCAATATCAAAACAGGATGATGGAGAGAATGGATGGGACCAACCAGGTTTTGGTCACAATCTTTTCTCAAGAATTAACCACAAATACCTTAATGTCTTCTGACATTAAGCCCACAGTTGACCTATAGACATGCCACTGGCTTCACTCTTTAAGATTCCATCCATCACCTTCTGGTACTGCCCTGGGGACCAAGCTCCCAGCACACAAACACAGAAACAAACCACATCCAAGCTGCAGCCCCTCCCAAAGCCGACTTGAGCCTCACCTAACAGTGTTCAGGCTGGCTCTTTATACCTTAGTTAAACCTTTCTAGAGACCCCAGACATACCCAGGCTCAGAGGCTAATCTCCCAGATGATACTAAATCCAACCAAGATGACAATTAAATTTAACTTTCACACACATTGGATTTGGGGATTTTATTTTTTTAAGATTTATTTATTATGTATACAGTGTTCTGTCTGCACATATCCCTGCAGGCCAGAAGAGGGCACCAGATCTCATTACAGATGGTTGTGAGCCACCATGTGGTTGCTGGGAATTGAACTCAGGACCTTTGGAAGAGTAAGCAGCACTCTTAACCTCTGAGCCATCTTTCAAGCCCAGATTTGGGGATTTTTGATTTCTAGTTTTATGAAGAATGTAATTGAAATTTTGATAGAGACGACACTGAATTTAAAGATTGCTCCTGATAATATAGCAATTTTTACAATATTTAGTCTGCCATTCCATGAGCATAGAGGGTCCGTGGTTGTCACTTTGGTCTCTGTGATGCCCTATGAGCCCTGCTTAGTTGATTCTGTGGGCCAAGTTCTCATGGTTTCCTCCACCTCTCTGGCTCTTGCAAACCTCACCCCTTCTGTAGGGTTCCCCTGGCTCTACATAGCCTTTGGCTGTGGGTCTCTGCATCTGTTTCCATCAGTTGCTGGATGACTCTGCTCTAATGGTAATTGGGCTAGGCATCGATCTATGAATATATCATTAATAATCATTTCATTGAATCCTGCCCCCCACCCCACCCCATCAAGTCGTGTTTGGTTCTGTCTCGGGTCTCTGGGTTATCCAGCCTCTGGTTCCTGGCCATCTAGGCAGTGTCAGACATGGGCTCCCTTCTCCTGGCCTGGGCCTCAAGTTGGACCAGTCATTGGTTGGCCACTACCACAAGTTGGGTAACACCATTATCCCAGCACATCTTGGAGGCAGGGTGGATTGTAGGTTGAAGGTTTTGTGGCTGGGTTGGTGTCCCTGTCCCATTGCCAGAAGTCTTGCCTGGTTATAAAAGGTGCCTGGTTCATGACTCTGTATCTCTCATGACTAGAAGTTTTTGCTAGGGTCACTCTCGAAGATTCCAGGGAGTTTCCACTGCACTAGATTTCCACATCTCCCCCAAAATGTCCCCTAATTCCAGTTGTTCCCCCAGTGCTCTCTCCCTCCATCCCTTGCCCCCCCCACCTGATCTCTCCTGTTCCCATCCCCACCCACCCCCAATCCACTTACAAAATCTATTCCCCCTTTCAGGGAGATTCATATATCTCCCCTTGAGCCCTCCTTGCTACTTAGCCACACTGGACCTTTGGATTGTAGCATGATTATCCTTTACAGCTAATATCGACTTATAAGTGAGTATAAAATTGTCTTTCTGGGTCTGAGTTTTATAGTATGAATCTTAAAGGTTCTTATTAATAAAATCAAACCTGAGGCCAGTTATTGGGGTGAATGCTAGAAGATCAGAGACACAGAACAAGCCACAGTTACCTCATCTCGCCAGTTCCTCAGCTGGTCTTGTTTCCTCAGACTGGAAACCCTGAGTCCTCATCCAGAATGAATCTCATCTGAACTGTGTTGCTCCAAAGCCTGAATGCTTAACCAACCAAATGCTTAACTAACTACATGCTTTATTCCTTTAGTTCCTGGTCCTCGGGCCTTATATACCTTTCTCTTTCTGCCCCCACTCCCTGGGATTAAAGGTTGGGTTTCTGGGATTAAAGGCGTGGGTCACCATGCTTAGCTGTTTCTAAAGTGGCCTTGAACTCAGAGATCCGGCTAGCTCTGCCTCCCAAGTGCTGGGATTAAAGGCGTGCACAAGCACTGCCCAACTTCTGTTATGGCTTACTCTTCCTATTTTCTAGCCACCATTTTTGGCTTTGTTCTAGTGGCTGTCTGTTCTCTGACCCCAGATATGTTTATTTCGGGGAACACACAATATTTCAGGGAACACAATACCCACCACAGAGTTTCCTCACTCAGGATGATTTTTCTTTTCTAGTTCCATCCATTAGCCTGCAAATTTCATGATGTCATTGTTTTTAAGAGCTAAATAATACTTCACTGTATAAATGTACCACATTTTCTTTATCCATTCTTTGGTTGAGGGACATTTAGGTTGTTTCCAGTTTCTGGTTATTATGGATAAAGCTACTAGGAACATAGTTGAGCAAGTATCTTTGTGGTAGGATGGAGTGTCCTTTGGTGTATGCCCAGGAGTGGTATAGCTGGGCCTTGAGGTAGATCGATTCCCAGCTCTCTGAGGAACTACCATATTGATTTCCATGGTGGTTGTACAAGTTTCACACCCAGCAGACTATCTGTGATTGTCTGACAGGATGCAGGAGGTTATTTCAATTTTCTTGTATCTGTTGGGACTTGTTTTCTGACCAAGTATGTGGTCAATTTTGGAGAATGTTCTATGAGATGCTGAGAAGAAGGTATATTTTGTGTGTGTGTATTTGGGTGAAATCTGTAGATACCTGTTAGGTCCCTTTGGTTCATAACATCTGTTAGCTCTAGTATTTCTTTTTTTAGTTTTTGTCTGGATGACCTGTCCATTGGTGAGAGTGGGGTATTAGAGTCTCCTACTATTAATGTATAAGGGTCGATGTGTGATTTAAGCTTTAGTAGTGTTTTCCTTTACAAACATGGTATCCTTGATTTGGGGGCATAGATGTTAAGAATTGAAAGATCACCTTGGTGGATTTTCCCTTTGATGAGTATGAAGTGTCCTTCCCCATCTCTTTTGATTAATTTTGGCTTGAAGTCTATTTTGTTAGATATTAGAATGGCTACACCAGCTATTGTTTCTTCAGTCCATTTGCTTGGAAAATCTTTTCCCAACCCTTTACTCTGAAGTAATGTCTTTGATGTTGATGTGTGTTTCTTACATGCAGCAGAAGGATGGATCCTGTTTTCACATCCATTCTGTTAGTCTGTGTCTTTTTATTGGGGAATTGAGTCTATTGATATTGAGAGATACCAATGACAAAAGATTGTTAATTCCTTCTTTTCTGTTGTTGTTGTTGTTGTTGTTGTGTGGTGGTGGTGGTGGTGGTGGTGGTGGTGGTGTGTGTGCTTCTCTTCTTTTGGTTTTGCTGGTGTGAGATTGATTATTTACTGTGTTTTCATGAGTGTAGTTAACCTCCTTGGGTTGAAGTTTTCCTTCTAATACCTTCTATAGGGCTGGATTTATGGATAGATATTGTTAAATTTGACTTTATCGTGGAATGTTTTGTTTTCTCCATCTATGGAGATTGAAACTTTCGCTGGATATAGTAGTTTGAGCTGGCATTTGTGATCTCTTAAGAGTCTGTAGGACATCTTTGAGGCTCTTCTGGCTTTTAGAGTCTCCATTGAGAAGTCAGGTATAATTCTGTTAAGTTTACCTTTATATGTTACCCAGCCTTATTCCCTTACAGCTTTTAATATTCTTTCTTTGTTCTGTATGTTTAGTGTTTTGATTATTCATAATAATCAAAATTCATAAAAATCAAAATGTGGTGGTGGGGACTTTCCTTTCTGATTCAATCTATTTGATGTTATGCAAGTTTCAGTTTCCACCTGAGTTGGGGGCTGGAATTCTGACTGCCAGGGCATGGCCTCTGGTCCAGCAGGATGTCCTCTGCCAGAGTAGGGGTTTGGTAGTGGGTGTGGCCTCTGGTGGAGCAGGGGGCTTTCACCAGAGAAGTTATGGATAAGTATATGGTTTTGAGGAGATGAGAGACAGCTGAGAGTAGACTGGGTGTTTACTGAGGGAGTGAGAGGCTTATCTGGGTTCTGCCCTCTGCCTCAACATGGCCTCTGATGGAGTTGGGAGCTTCCATGGGGGGGGGGGTAATGACAGAATTTGACACTGATCTATCCAGTCCTGGGCTTTTCTTTGTAGGAAAATTGCCTCTAGTTCATTTTTTTATTATGGATCTGCTGAAGTTTATACGTTTTTAAATTTAACTTTGGTCAATCGTGTGTATCTAATAATTCATCCATTTCTTGAGACCTCTTCAGTTCATTAGCACATTTTCAATTGAATAATTTGTTCTCATATTGTTCATTTTTAAGTTCCTTGTATATCCTAGATACTAATTCTCTGTCATGCATATAGCTGACAAAGATTTTATGCCCTTCTGTAGTCTCTCTCTCTTCCCTTTATTGTATGTTCCCTTTGTTATACAGAAGCTTTTTAGTTTCACAAGATGCCAATTGTCCGCTCTTGGCCTTAGGTCCTAGTTAGATCCCTCAACTTGACATAGCCTAGAGTCACTTGAGAATGGAGTCTCAATTAAGTGATCCCCCAATCAGATTGGCCTGTGGGCATGTCTATAGAACACTGTCCGGATTGTTGATTGATGTAGGATGGCCCAGAATACTATGGGCTGTACCATCCCTAGCCATGAAGTCCTGGGCTGTATAAGGAGTGAGCTAACATAAGGCTGTAAACATGCCAGCAAGCAGACTTCCTCCATGGTTTCTGCTTCCAATCCCTGCTTGAGTTCTCACCCTGGCCCCCCTTAGTGGTGGATTATATCCTGTATGGTAAAATAAACCCTTTCCTTCCTTTAATTGCTTTTCATCAGCAACAGAAAGGAACTTTTTAAAACATTCTTCTTATTCTTTGTATCTTTCACATCATGCATCTTGATCCAATTCATCCCTCATCATGGAAGCTGATACAGTGAGTCATGCAGTAAACTCTTTTATCCATGCCTCTTTACTTGGAAGTGTTCATTGCAAAGAGTCTTTGGTATGGTTCGGGCCTCTGGTTTCTGCTATGCTATCGATCCTGGGCCCTCACTGGGACTCCTCTTGGATATCCTGTTGTTGCCCTGTGTCATGGAGATACTGCGGCTTAGGATCTGGCCCCTTTATGTACTCCAGCAGATCACAGATTGGGTGGATATTGGGGTGGGCCAACTCATAGCCCTGGTTCTGGGCCTGGGTAGTTGCAGGGTTGGTCAGCCCTCCAGCTCTCCCCATCTACACCACCAGGTTGAGCTCTCTCTCCAGCATTGCCCTGCCTAGTTCACCACTTGCAGTGGTGAGCAAGGGGAGGGACCAGTTCTGCTTTCATGTCCTCAGGGTGGGCTCTCCCATACCCACACCTTCAAGGCCAGCTCTACTGTGTTGCCCAGGTGAGGTGCAGGGGTCACTCTCCTGACTTTTCTAGCTAGTGAGGGGAAAGGACAGTTTGCTGCTCTATGATCTCAAGGCCAGCTCTCCCGCCTGCCACAGGCAGCAAGGGGTGGGGGAGGGCATCTCCTCCCCCTCTACACTACCATATGGAAGGTGAGGGGTGGGGCCAGATCTCCCTTGCTTCAATGACTAAATCAATACATTCAATAATATGTTGCTTAATCTCCATGCATTTATGTATGTTCTGCAGTTTCTCTTCCTATTTATTTGTAGCTTTATTCCATTGTGATAAGATAGAATAAAAGGACTATTTCACCTTTTCCCTTCTTGCTAAGACCTGCTTTCTGTTCTAATCTGTGGTCTATTCTAGAGAAGGCATCCTGGGCTTCTGAGAAGAATGTATTCCACAGTGTTTGGATGATATGTTTGGTGTATGATGTCATTTGGTTCAGATGCTTCTCCACTAAGGGAATGGCCTATCAGTTGGTGAGAGTATAGACATCCCTCACTGATATTGTGCTTAGGTTAATCTGTGACTTTGCACTTTGAAGTAGTTTATGAAATCTAATGCACCCATGTTGTGTGGATGTAGGTTTAGAATTGTCAGATCCACTCGATGGTTTGGTCTGTTAATCAGTATGTAGTGGTCTTCTTTACTTCTTTACTTTATTTGAAGTCTATTTTGCCAGATATTAAAACAATGATACCTGCTTGTCCCTAAGGCTGTTTCCTTGGAATACCTGCTCACGTCCTTCCACTCAAAGGTTGCATCTGTGTCTTATGGTGAAATGTGTTTCATGGACACAATGAACATATGATTCTTTCTTTTCTTATTGTTCACCTGTGTCTTTGGCTGGAGAATTGAGACCATCGATATTCAGAGTTACTATTGAAAGATGTATGGTAATTCCTGATATTTTGCTCATTTTTTTAGTGTTTTGATATTTTCCTATTCCTAAGCTTAACTATTATTTTAGTATGATCTACTCTCTCTGTGGCCTCATGGATGTCTTTGCCTTTGCCCTCAGTCTAAAGGATTCCTTCAAATATGTTCTGTAGGAGCTCGCTTAGTGATAATGAATTCCTTCAGTGGATTTGATTTTAGTGGAAAGCATTTCTTTCTCTTCGTTATAATAGCTTTTCTGGGTGTTGTAGTTCAGGGAGGCAATTGTTGTCTTTAAGAACTTGTAATATATCATTCCAAACTTCTTAGCTTTTAAGTTTCTATTGAGAAATCTGCTATTATTCTGATGGCCCTGCCTTAATGTGTGTCTTGATGTTTTTCTTTGAGACTTGATACACCTTCTTTTTTCTGTATATCTAGTGATTTATGTGTAATATAATGAGAGGGTTTCCTTGCCTAGTCTTATTCTGTATGGTGTTCTAAAATCCTTCTAGATCTGGATTGGCATCTCTTCTCTAATTTGGGGAAATTTTCTGCTATCATTTTGTTGAAAATATTTTCTATACCTTTGGAATAAAAGTATTATCTTTCTTCTATGCCTAAAAGTCTCACTTTTGGTCTTTTTATTGTATCTTTATGTCTTGGAAGTCTCACTTGTGCCTTCTTATTAATTTATTTTTGTCCTTGTCAAATTACTCACATTTGTCCACCATGTCTTTGAGCTCTGGTATTCTGTTCTTTCCTTGGTCTGCTGTAGTCACAAAACTTTCCACTGGGCTTTGATTTTACTGTTCTTTTCATTTCTAGCATTTTCATTGGTTTTCTTCAGTGTTTCTGTCTCTTTATAGTATTTCCTTCAACTCTTTGACTTCTTTACTTACTGCGCCTGTCTGTATTCTCTTGAGATTCATTCATCTTCTGTAATTTATTTGAACGTATGTAAAATCATTCCTCTGAGTTACTTGTCTGGGATTTCATCCGATCCATTCTCAGTAGAAGCCATTGCTGTGGAATTAGAGATTTTTGGAGGATTTACTGTTGCCTGTTTCTCACGTGACTTGTTTGTTTGTGTTGAGAATTGAATATCTGGAGTCAGGCCATTAGTTGAACTTATTTATTTGTTTGTTTGTTTGTTTGTTTATAAATCAATTCTCTCAGACAGCCTTTGCCCTGTTCAAGAGATCTTAACTTGTGGTTGTTTCCTGTTACCAGGTTTTCTGGGTGGATTAGTTACTGTTCTGTTGCTTTGATAAAACACCGTGATAAAGGTAACCTAAGGAAGAGGGAGTTTATTTGGGGGTGGCAGGATCAGAAAGCTGAGAAGTCACATCTCCAACTGCAAACATGAAGCACAGAAATGGGGACACAGAAATGGGAAGAGGGTATAAACTCTCAAAGACGCCACCTCCACCCTCCAGTGATAAACTTCCTTCAGCAAGACTGTACAACTTACAACTCTCCAATAATTCCATCAACTGGGGACCAGGTGTTAAAACACCTGAGCCTAGAGGGGATGTTTGCATTGAAGCCTCCACACCAGGAATCTGAGAGTGACTCTAGCGAAGACTCCTAGTAAAGGGGACATGGTGCCTGCACCGCCATCTTCTATACCCAGACAAGGATTCCAGGGGAGGGACTGGGACACCAACCCAGCCACAAATCCTTCAACCTACAATTTGTCCTGCCCGCAAGACATTCTGGGTAAAAGTGGCACAGAACTTGTGGGAGTGGCCAACCAATGACTGGTCCAATTTAAGAACCATGCTAGTGAGGGAACCCATGCCTGACACTTCCTGAAGGGCCAGAAACCGGAGAGGCAAGATAGCCCAGAGACCTAGAATAGAACCAAACACAACTGGCAAAAAAGAAAAAAAAAAAAAAAAGAAAGAAATGATTCCTAATGATACTCGGCTACACGTGTAGACCAGAGCCTAACACAACTGTCATTAGAGAGGCTTCATCTAGCAACTGAGGGGAGCAGATGAAGAGACCCACAGCCAAACATTAGGCAGAGCTCAGGAAATCCTGCGGAAGAGGAGGAAGGATTGTAGGAGCCAGAGGGGGTCAAGCACACCACAAGAAATGGCCCACCAAATCAACTAACCAGGGTTCATAGTGGCTCAGAGAGGGGGCCTATATGGGTCTGATCTAGGTCTACTGCATATATGCTATGGTTGTGTAGCTTGTTGTTCTTGTGGGATTCCTAATGGTGGAGGCAGGAGCTGTCTCTGACTCTTTTGCCTGCTTTTGGAACCCCTTTCCTCCTTAATATGAGGGTATGTGCCTAATCTTATTATAACTTGATATGCTGTGTTTGCTTGATATCCCAGGGAGGCCTGCCCCAAGGAGTGGATCTGGGGGGTAAGGGAGCAGGGGGAGGGGTTAGGAGGTGGTGGGGGACTGAGGTCAGGATGTAATATACGAGAGAAGAATAAATAAAAAGAAAAGAAAATGTCTCCATTAGATTGGGCTGTAGGCATGCCCATGGAGCATTTTCTTAATCAGTGACAATGCAAGAGGGCCCAGTCCATTGTGGGTGGTGCCACCCCTGGGATGGTAGTCTTGGGTTCTATAAAAAAGCAGGCTGAGCCATGGGGGAAAAGTCAGTAAGTAGAACCCCTCCATGGCATCTGCATCAGCTCCTGCCTCCAAGTTCCTCCCCTGTTTGAGTTCCTGTCCTGAATTCCTTTGATGATGGACTATAATGTGAAAGTGTAAACCAAAGAAACCCTTTCCTCTCCAACTTGCTTTTAGTTATGGTGTTTCATCACAGCAATAGTCACCCTAACTAAGTCAAGTTGGTACCAGGATAGTGGAGTGTTGCTGTGACACATCTAACTATGTTGTTTTGGGGAGGATTGTGGAAGGACTTTGGAACTTTGGGCTAGAAAACTCAGTGAACTGTTCTCTAGGAGCTTGAAAGATAAGGTTGAGAGCAGTGCAGGGGATGGAGACCTGGCTTGTTAAGTTTCAGAAGGAAGCAAAGACTCCACCAGGCCATTTGAATTAAGAATCTGTGGTTCTGGTTATCTGGGGCTGAAGGATTGACTATGATTAACAAGGGACCAGAAACACTAAAGTGAAACCATTGTGTTTCTGGGACAATGGATGCTGGTTTGCTGGGGTTGAAGAATCAGCTGTGCTTAAGAAGAGACCAGCATCGTTAAGGTGAAGTCTTCTGAGAAATGCCTCCTCAGGGTCAGCACACAAAAGCTGTATTCCAGAAATGGCTAAGGATGGACCTCCTGTTGGCAGCCAAACTTGGTAGTGTAAAAGCCTCCCATGTGGTACCGGTTTTGAAGGCATGAAGAAGTCTGAGAGAGCAGCTTGGTACTGTGTGGCCAGACTGGAGTTGCTGAAGATCCTAGGAGAGGCTATTAGAGAAAGTGCAGCCCAGTTGCAGCAAGAGACGCCAGCATTTTGGAGATGTCGGTACCATGGGATGGCCACCAAGAACAGCAGCAGCAGTGGGGTGGAGCCAACCAGAGCCCAGAAGACAAGCTGTGTGCGCTGCAGCAGGCAGGCCAGAGAAGTGACCCAAGCCTCTTGGAGGAGCCTAGAAGATCATGGGTGAATCCCAGATAATTGGGCATTGAGTTATTTACACTTTTGGAGTTTGGGTTGCTTTGTTAAGATTGTGACGGCCCTGATTCTTCCCTCTTGAAGAAAGAAAGCATTTAACTTAATTTTGACTTTTACAGGAGCTCACAGTTGAGAGATTTCAAACTTTTAAAAGAGACTTTGGATTTTTAAAGAGACTATTTTAAAGGGACTGAACTTTTAATGTGCTTGAATTTTTAAAGACTGTGGGACTTTTATTTATGTTTTTAATGTGAGATCTTGGGGGTGATTGAGAAAGGAAAAGTTGTAGCTTAATGGTGGTGTGTTTTGTGTCAAGTTGGCAAGGGGTCAATTGTGCTGGCTTGTTTTTTGTCAGCTTGACACAAGCTAAAGTCCTCTGGAACCTCAATTAAGAAAATGCCTCCATAAGGTCAGACTGTTCGTAAGCCTGTAGCTCATTTTCTTAACTAGTGGTTGATGTGATAAGACCCAGCCTATTGTGGGTGGTGCCATCCCTGGGCTGGTGGTCCTGGGTTTTATAAGAAAGCAGGCTGAGCAAGCCTCAGAGAGCAAGCTAGTAAGCAGCACTCCTGCTGGCCTCTGCATCAGCTCCTGCCTCCAGGTTCCTGCCCTGTGTGGGTTCCTGCCCTATGTGAGTTCCTGCCCTGTGTGAGTTCCTGCCCTGTGTGGGTTCCTGCCCTGTGTGGGTTCCTGCCCTGTGTGGGTTCCTGCCCTGTGTGGGTTCCTGCCCTGTGTGAGTTCCTGCCTTGGCTTCCTTCAATGATGGACCATGAGGTGGAAGTGTAAGCCAAATAAACCCTTTCCTCCTCAAGTTGCTTTTAGTCATGGTGTTTCATCACAGCAATAGTCACCCAAAGACCTTTGGAATGAGGATTCTGTTTTGCTTACCCCTGCTGCTCAAGCTGCATTGTGGGAACTGTGTTTGACTTGGCTTCTCTTTGGTTTTTCACCTATATTTTTCTCAGCACTTTTCAGATTTTCTCCTACCTTTGTACATTTTCACAACTCTTCCTCTTTCGTTCTTTGGAATAGAGCCTGTTCTCTCCCACTGCCTCTTCTCCTTAACTGGATATGATAATTCTGATTATCAACTTCATTAGATCTGGAATTGATTAAGAGATACATCCCTAGAACAGTCTGTGAGGACATCTCAAGGAAGGATGAACTGAGAGGAGAAGACGACCCCAACTCCCAGAGTGAGTGGCAGCTGTCAGTGGCAATTCAGACATAAAGAGATTTGATGAAAAAGCCTGTCTACTTCCTGCTGGTCACTGAGTCTATCTTGTGGCTGCCACCGTTACTGTCCATCACGGCTGTTAGAATCCAGCTTATTCACCTTTCCTGTGTGGAGTGAAGACAAGTGACTTACAGAAAATTTCCAGGCCATCAGAGCTATATATACAGATGATATCCATCCTCCTAGATTGAGCAGCCATGGGTTTGTTTCTTGTCCTCTCCAGTGTGCGCATAGCCATTGTCGGACTATCCAGAGCCTATTGAGTAATCCGATGTAATCAATTCCTCATTTTTAATGTCATTCCAGCATCCCCATTCTTCTGGAGAACCCTGACTATTCACTGAGTCACAGGGAAACAGCCTCCAGACTGCCATCTTACTCAGAAGCTGTGGCAATACTTTCTGTGGAACACTCTCAGGAAAAGCTAAGAGTTCTGAAATGGAGGTGCCTGGGTGAACTCCCATCCATGCAATGCCTGTTTTCTATCTGAGGCTGTGTTACATGGGTACCCAAAGCAAACAGAGACCATTGCTATTGAAAAAAGATATGCTGTGGAGCCACTCAGCTTTGAAAGGTTCCAGAGGAGGTCACAAAGGGTGACTGAATGGCTTGTTTGTCCTTTCTCCAATCCCAAATGAACCACTTTACCTCCAATCATCCTTACATGTAGAAACAATATAAGGAACAGTCAGGGTTCTACATTTACCCCTTTTTTAAAATCATAGAACTTTGTGGTATTTTTAGTTCTTTAGGTCAGTGTCAAAAAATTCCTGAAATGACAATCCAAAATTAACCTTTCCAGCTGTGGCCACATCATCTTATGTCATGTTGTAATTTCTACACATATATCACCCTGAAGCTATCTTGCCCATGAACTTGTTTGCTGGAATGTAGAAATGTCTATATTGCAGGTAGAAGGCTCCAGAATGTGAGGGTACTTGCCTATCTTCCTAATACAGTTTTATTTCAGCATATGGGAAACTGCTTGGAACAAAAGGCATAGTAAACATTATGAAAATGTCTGCAATAAATTAATAATTTAACTAATTCATGGGCAGATGAACGATTCTCCAGAACTTAGCATGGTGTCAATATTATGAACAAGACTTAGTAGTGATTCTGTCTCAGCCTCAGTTGCTCCCTCTGAGCAACTGCTTCTGGGGCCCTGGACAGTAGAGTGGGAAGGGTCACAGGAATTCCTCCTTGCTCCTCCAACTTCTCTCATTGGATCTGATGCTTACTTATCTGTTAAGCTAAGATCTTCATTGTTTCCTGAAAGTGTGTCTTAGAGGCCAGAGCCTGCCAGTGGCTTGGTAGGAAATCCCCTGTGGGCCCACATGTTAACACCTGGTCCTTCAGCATGTCTTGTCCTCGACCCCTTTTCTGCTTCCGCCTCTTCTTCCTGTCTACCATGAGGTAAAGAACCTCCTCCACATGTCCTGCTGCCGCCATGATGCTGTGCCTCTCCACAAACCCCAAATCAATGGGTCCCAGCAGGACTACTAACTGAGCCCTTTGAAATAGTGGTCCCCAAGAAACCCTTCCTCTTTTAAATTGTTCTCTCTAGTACTTTGTTACAGTTACATAAAGAAACTAATATAGGGACTCTGTAAAGCCCCAAGATGGATTCTCAGCATCACACATAGCAATAATGACTGTGATGGTTGAAGGGACTGTAGCCAGCCCGAACATGGGCAGCATGACTCGGGCAGGCCTTGCCTTCTCTCCCATCCCCTCTGCCTTGTTAAAAACCATTAGATCACATTCCTAGCTGGTCACCAAGGTCTATTCCCTATTTGGCCACTTCCTCCTCCTGAGGCTGACCACCAGGGTCCAGCTATCAAAGTACCGAAGTCCAGCGATCAAAAGCCCCCTTTGGCTCACCTAATTAACATACCCAATTAAAAATGAACACCTTATCCTAACACAGGGTTTCCCCCTTTTCCTTTATAAACTGCCATTTTCCTGTGGGCCACATCTGTCTCCTCTCTATCCAGAGGCAGTCCTTTGTCATGACCCCCACCCCCAAGACAAGTACTCCTTCCCCATCTCCCTTGCCCCCTCCCCTTCTCCCTCATGCTCTGTCTCCTGTCTTTGTCTCTTTCTTCCTGCCCTTTGTCCCTCTAGGGCAAATAAATCTTCTTTGTGCTGAGAACTTGGTCTTGGGGGATCCTGAGCCGATACCAATTCCTTTCAATGATAATCCAGTCCATGTGTTCAAGGACAGGCTGAGGTGATCTGGACCTCAGATAAGATCAAAGTCTAAGAGCTTATACAAAGCTAAAGAAGACAGAACTGACTTCAGAACAGAAGAGGACAGAAGGAGATGGGATGGAAGGAAGAGAAGAGGGGAGGAGGGGAGAGGGGCAGGGAGAGAGAGGTTGAACAAATACACTTGCTCATCTGAATGTGCTAAGGTTTCAGTTTACATACAGTCCCTTGAGACGTGGCTGCACTTCCAGACTTGATTATTACTTTCAATTCATATTAGTTTGGTTGGGCTTTGTTTTCTTGCAAACAAATAATTCCTCACTCTGAAAGAAGGCATTCCCAAGATCTGTGGTAACTTGAATGCATTTTTCACTCATTCATTCATTCACTCATTCACTCATTCACTCATTCACTCATTCACTTACTCAAGACACGCTTTAATGAGTAAGTGAGTGCTCTGTTACGGATGTCTGGTGGGGAGACAACTGTCAATCAAAGATAAGAAGGGAAATGGTGGGTTGGGGATTAATCTCAGTGGTAGAGCTTGCCTAGCAAGCGCAAGGCCCTGGGTTCGATCCTCAGCTCCCAAAAACAAACAAATAAACAAAAAGAAAAAAAAAAAAAGAAAAAGGGAAATGGTAAAGTAATCATGTACCTCATACGTCAAAATGCCCAACTCATGCCAGGTGTGGTGGGTGGTGCACGCCTTTAATTGGAGCACTTGGGATGCAGAGGCACATGGAGTTCTGCAAGTCCAAGGCCAGCAAGGATTACACAGTGATACCTAGTCTCAGAGAGACCAATAAACACTAAGATACCCAAGTCATAAATAGTATTAAAGAGAATTCAGTCTGTGTATATAGAGGGAATCCATGCCATTCTTTATCAGGGAGCTGGATCCACCCTTAGATTCCACAAGACTGGTTTTAGACTGTCTCCATTTTATAAGCAAGTTTGCGGCTCTTAGCCTTCTGAGCCAGGGTTGAGTGTCCGTGCAGAGCAAACAAAGCCAGGAAGACACAGAGGCAGAACTTCAGCCCTAGGCCGTGTCTCCAAAGCTCCACGCCTTTTGTTTTCCTTCTCTTCCAAACCGTGGCCTCTTCCCAGGCGACAGGAAGTCCGGAAGAACCCACACAGGGCATAACCCTGTAGAAACCTGAAGCAGAAGGCATCCAGGCTGAGCTATTTTAAGGATCAGTTCTGCCCAAACAATGCCAGCAGCCAGGGGAAGAGGCTCCCGCCAGCTCTCTGCTGTAGTTGCGGCAAGGTGGGTCTATTTGCAGCACTGCCCCTCTCTGTCCTGGGGGCAGGTTTGGGGGGGGGGATTGAGGGGTGGCCGAAGTTGGTGAGGCCTGAGAGCTCTCACTTGCCTTTCGTGCCCAGTTTCACATCGAGACCCTCCTGTGAAGAGAGACAGACCCAACACAGGGCTTCTGAGGGTGCCCCTCAGACCGACTCCGCAAACCTCTACAGAGTTCACAATGACATTACAGGACTTGGCTAAACTGTCTGCTCCTGGGGGAATCTCATTTTCTTTCCAACTTCTCTCACATTACTGACAGAAAGGATAGAAATAACCTCCCCAGAGCTATAAAAATGAATGTCAATAAAAACCCCCAAAGCTCCTTCAGCGCCTTGGAAACAGTAACCTTGTTTTCAGACCAGTTTTCCTCAGAGGAGACAAGATCAGAAACCAGCTGGGGTTTGCATTTGGCTTCACAAGACCCACCACAGCGAGGAGAAGCCAGGAGCTGCAAGGGCCTCAGCAGTGCAGCCCAAAATATCTCCCCGCCCACTGCTGGTGCCTGGAATCCCACCAGGAGATGTGTTCCTGGCTCAAGATGGGGCCTCTCCTGAGGCTATTTCTGGCCTTTACCTAGGCTCAAACCTGAGAGCACAATCCCACTTCTAAGTTCGTGTCTTTGGAAACACTGTTTAGCAGAGTGTGTTCTGAGGAACTCGAACATCTCTAGGTGAACATCCACATGCCCAGCCCTCCAGGAGGAGGCTTGGGCTACCTTCATTTTAAACAAGTATCCATGTTAACTCTCAAGTACACTAAAGCTTAAAGATACGTTCTATGTTATGTTCACCTACCAGTGTTCCAGAATACTATAAATAAATAGTGGGTCTATGGGGGAAGTAGGTGTTGAGCATCATTACTCAGGTGCCATCCACCTTGTTTTGTGAGACAAAGTCTCTCATTGGCCTGGAACTCACCAGGTAGTCTAGGCTGGCTGGTCAATGATCTCCAGGGTGGGTGAGCCCTTCTCTGCCCCCTCATGCTGGGATTGCAAGAGATACCACACCCTTGCCTGGTATTTTTACATGGGTTCTAGTTTTACATTGATTTAGGTGCTCATGCCTGGACATTTTGTTCTGAGTAATATTTTATTTGGAGTTTGTTCTTCTCATTGTAAGACATTTAGTACCATCCCACCAGGTATCAGCAGTAACTCCCCTCCTGTTTCTAAGCCAGGCCTAGAAATCTAGTACTTGGGGGGGCGGTATTGAGGTAGAAAGATTGCACACTTCTAGGTGAGTCTTGGCTACATAGCAAGGGTTTATAAAATCAGACAAGTACCAGGTTCATACCTATTATCCAAATGCTTGGGAGGCTGAATCAAGCATATTGCTGCAAGTCAACCTGGCCTATGAGTCTATAGAGTGAGAATCTGTCTTTAAAAAATAAAACAAAAAGCAGACAATAAAGATGACTCATTTTTCTCATGTGACTGAAAAAGACTAACATGATGGAGTTCAGATGGGATTTAATCAAGGTTTAGCTTTGTCCTGTCATGCCGCTCCTCTGTTAGCTCCCTTTGCATCCCTCAGTTGACTTCCCTGACAGTAGCAAAATGGCTGCGTCTTTCTAGGGCTGTTATTGTTCCAAACGGCCCCATCCAGCAGAAAAGAGGCTTTTGGTTCCCTTGGCATCAAGAGAATAAACCATCTCTTAACTAATTTGACCAATGTGAGTTGTTATGTGGAGAAAGGTGTTTAAAAAAAAAAATCTCCTTTTTTTTTTTCTTTTCTTTTTGAGACAGGGTCTCTTTATTTAGCCCAGACTGTTCTGGAACTCACTCTATAGACCAGGCTGGCCTCAAACTCAGAGAGATCCACCTGCCTCTGCCTCCCGAGTGCTGTGATTAAAGGTGTGTGTGTCACCACACCCTTCCCATGAACTAACTTTTAAATTAAGCCAATTTGTAATGTTTCAACCAGGATCTTGCTAGGTTGCCCGTCTAGTCTGCAGTCAACCTCTTGGGAAGTGGGGACTATGGGCATTAGGACTATATATATAGCCCTTACATTAGGCAAACATCAGCCACATTGAGCTGGGCATTCTGTTACTTGTAGCCAGAAGCATCAGTTTGGATATATCACTCTAAGCTAATATTCCTCTAACCGTGTTATATCGCTTAGACTGGGAATTCAAAATGTGGACCTTGAGCCAGCAGCCTCAACAGCACTGGGGAGCTTGTGAGAAATGCAGGCATCTGAGCTCTTCGCCAGGTGTACTAAATCTGAAGCAATGCCGTAAGGAGAGGCTCACATGACTGGCACCAACATGACATTTTAGGAGTAGAGCGCTGTGTGCTAGAGAGACAAAGGCAGTAAGTTAAAGGTAAACGTGGTAGTTTAGCGTCTTCTAAGGGGACTAGGCGCCTGCTGTGCCTCAGTTACACCTCAGCCTCGTGCACGTGTGCATTTATTCTGTCATTCATCTCATCAAATATATGGATTTTCAGCTCCACATTTGTAACTAAATGAGATGTAGTTTTAATGAACAAAACAGAAAGAAGGGAGTCTCTGCCCTTAATGAGATCACTGACTGCTTGAGAAAACACGATCATATAAACCAAGATTAAGTTCTTAGGCATGTCCAAACTTTTGAGCCTATAACACAACGTGGTCATCTACCAGCTTCATGCTTAAGAATGGCTTAGTCAGGTTACAAACAAAAACAAACTGCAAAACAATCATGTTTTAAGCAAGCTTATGATTTTGTATTGAGCCACATTCTGGCACTAGCGTGGACACACTGAAAGTGGATCCCTGATAGGCACATGGAGCCATGGGGAGATGATCATCAGATGATCAGGATGGATGGTTCCAAGTGCCCTGGGAAGACCAGAAGGGCATTAGTGGAGAATGGGGCAGGTTAAGGGGGAGAGTAGCCCAGCAGTGGAAAGTGCAGGGGTAAGGCCTTTAGACAGAGAGCAGCAGGGTCACTCCTTGAGTCTCCAGGACAGAGTCTGGAAGGCATGGAGAGATTCAGTATGGAGAAGCAAGGGTAGGCGATGGAACTCTCAAAACCCCATGTTAAATGCAATAGAGGTGTAGCTCATATAAGTGCAAGCCCTTGGATTCAATTCCCAGCCCAAAAGAAATCAAAGAAACATGTTTGGGTAGCTTTGGTGTGATTTCTAAACTAGCAGAAAGTAATGCATTTAAGCATATCACTGTCATGGCCACTGCCAGTGACAGAGAACCTGTCTCCTAACATCTTCTGTTCCCGTCTTCTCTCTCCTTACTTGTCACTGAGCCAAGGAGCCTTGTACAGCTTCTCATGTTCACACTCCACTTGCTATTTGGGGCTGGCAGGCAGAATGGGTGGAGGGTCAGTCTGCTCACATTATATCTTTGCTTTGAGTGTTGAGAAAACAGAAATTAGAAACATATGACATCATCATCACATGGTTCAGCACTCCACATTGTATCCTGGCTCAAAGAGACACAATAAACACACACTGGATGGCCTAACCCAGGCTCTTTCACTTCAACGAGGTGCAGTTACCTGGTCTGTAAAATCAGATGCTAGTGGTGTGTTTTATAGGGTTGTGAAGAGACTATAAGTACATGACACAGTGCTATGCACAAGCCACATATTACTCACATTGTATATGTATACATGATGTATCATATATACAGCACATGAACACATGTACATACATGCACACACTCTCAAAAGGGATATCACACACACATGCATATGCACATGCACACACACACACACACACACATATACACACACACACACACACACATACTCTCAAAAGGGATATCTATTAGAATTCCTAGCCACTCCCTAAGCTGCATAACTGCACTTGTGCTGTCCAGTAGTCAGACAAGATGCTTAGTCATCCTAGGGCCTTATAGCCTACATAATCCATGCTCTACGTGATCACATAATCTATGCGCATGTGTGGTGTAGCTACATAAGCCCATATGTGCATGTGCGGGGTTACCTATAAAAGTGGGTTCCACCTATTCCTTCCCTCTCTTCCAGCACGGTCATTCCATAGGCCTATGCACACCCCTTCTATTCCCTTAATAAACTCTTACAGTGGGTTCTGTTGTACCTCATGGCTTTTCTTGCACGGTAAACAGCACCGCTTAATGAATAACATTGTGCCGCTTAATAAATAACAATCTCTCTCTCTCTCTCTCTCTCTCTCTCTCTCACACACACACACACACACACACACACACACACACACACACCACCAGCAGCAGCAACTTCTCATTACCAGCTCCTGCAATCTAAAACAGAGATTCCATGAAATATTGTCTAAGTAGCTGACATGGTTCTCACACTTGTAATCTCAGTTCTCAAAAGGAATTTAAAGACAGCTTGGGCAAAGTGAGACTCTGCAAAAACCTGTTGCAAAAACAAACAAATAAACAAAAAGAATCATTTAGGTGGCCCATGTGTAGGTGAAGGTGTCTTTGACCAGCCTGGCCCCACGGTCCAGACAAATCTCTCCTACCTGAGGTCCCACAGCTGCTTATAAAATAATTACACAGAGGCTTATATTAATTGCAAACTGTATAGCCTATGGTTCCAGAATTTGCTAGTTCTTTCAACTTAATTCAACCTATTCCTATTAATCTATGTCTTGGCACGTGGCTTACTGGTACTTTCACATCTGTGGTGGCTGGATCGCATCTTCCCTTGCTCCACCCTCCTCTCTTTATCTCTCTTAGATTTCCTGCCTTTCCTGCCTGGCTGTAAGCTTTCTTGCCATAGGCCAAAACAGCTTAATTTATTAGCCAATGGTAGCAACACATATTCACAGCATACAGAAAAACATCCCACAGCACCCATGCACTTATCTGTGAGTGGGGAGAACACAAGCCCTGTCGTGCCCCACATTTGGTCACAGAACAGACATGACATTGACTGAGAATCACTTCCTCAGTCCTTCCCCTAGCCTAAGCACACACGAGTCATATGACAGTGTATAGATTAATTACTACTCTGTCTGTATGTGTTTCTTTGGCAGTAAAGAAGGACATTGAAAGTGTCATAGGAGTATGGGAACTTGTATTTGGCCTGGAACAACTCAAGTTTGTGTCCATTAATCCCATGTAGGAATCATTTCAACTAGAAACTGGTCTGGTTGATGTCATATTACATGATTATTTTATGAGCTTTGCAGGTGAGTGGGGAGTGTTTTCCTGGCTGACAACTTAATCCCCTAGGGTCATCCACCAAAGCTCTCTGTTTACCTGCAGAACAACAATGAACAGCATTTGCCTCCACATTTATCCTAAGAAGAGATGAAAATGATATTGATTGGCATGCAGTGAGCCGTTGCTGCCGGTCCCTTGTCCTCCACACTGTGAGTTGGGACTCCTTCAGAGTCAAGGGTGAGGAATACATTTCAAAATAATATGCACAGAGATTGTTGATGTATAAAGCTGGGGTGTCCAGGCCATTTGCTAGCTTCAGGTAAATACAAGGTCCAAGTTCTTGAATATCACATTGTGTGGAATTGATGCTCTTGGTCTTTCTATTGTCTCTTCCTCCATGGCATCAGCCTCCACCAACAGGCTCTCTACACAGTGAGCAAGATCACCACTTAGACTAAAGGTCTTGATTCCAGAAGGAAAAAACCCTTTATTTCCAAGACATCATGTCAGTCTCTAGGAAAGAGCTCCAAGAGGCTCAATGGGTCATGTACCTACTTATACTTACATCCAGGAATACAGGGCATGCTGACTAGCCAGGCTCAGTCAAATGCTCATCCCATGGGAAAGGAAACAGTTACTGCTGATTCTGTCACATAGATGTAAAGTTCTCTAGAAAGGGAGAAGGCTAGACCAAGAAAAAAGACACCCCTCCTGTTTATCTTCAACAATACTTAAATCATATTCCACCTCTACTGCTCTCCTGTTAGTCATCTCTGTTGTTAGACACAGAATTTATTTCAATTTTATGAAGAGCCAAGAAAAGAAAATAAAGGACAATAAAAAAAAGTATTTTTTTAAAATTGTGAAGCACAGAAGAGTTACATTGTGCATCAGATAAACATCTTTATAGTGCAGCTGGAGCGGGGCTCCATCTGTCTGCCCATCATGCCCTGTGTTCCCTGGCACGCTCTATGGCCTGAGGCTGACCCTTGGGGATGCCTAGCCTGGGCTCTATGGGCTTCAGATCGGGTAAAGAAGGCAAGGCCATGGGAACTGATCTCTGCACCTCCTGGTCTCAGTTCTGGTCTCACCACAGTCCTGCCAGCCTCAGGCTTTATCCTTTATCTTTCACCTTCATATTTAGTAGTGAGAACAGCTTCCCAGCTGCCAATCCTGGAGTGATGTATCGTGTCCTGTTGGCCCATCAGCTCTGACAGATCCTTCCACAAAGCCATTCTGCTCATGTCAACTCTCTTTGCTCAAGCTCTCGAGTGTGTGTGCCGTCTGTCTACCAACAGCTAAGATCCTAACCCACAGTGTGCCTTTTTTCTCTCTCCCTTTCTTTATCTTACAAATAATATATATATATATATATATATATATATATATATATATATATATATATATATATATATATATATATATATTAGTACAGAAAAATAAGAGCCCAAAAAGGAATGCCACAGATTGGGAATGTAGCTCGTTGGTAGAATGCTTCCCTGGGTCTGATCCCAAAGGGCATATAAACTAAATGTGGTAGCATATAGATGTAATCCTAGCACTTGGGAGCAAGAGGCAGGAGGATCTGAAACTCAAGGTCATCTTTAGCTACATATTGAGTTTGAGACTACCCTGGATTTAATGACACTTTGTTTCAAAGGGAGAGAGAGATAGAGATAGAGATAGATAGATAGATAGATAGATAGATTAGCCCCTTTTGATATCATTCTAAATTTTATGCTTTGCATATAAATAGATACAGTCCAGATTTTTTTTTAAAGACAAAGGTAGAATTACCATTAGCTTTTAAAATTGGAAGCTGTCTTTTTGTTTCGAGCAGTAATAGGAAGCTAATGTTTTCAAAGCCAATACAGAAAAAAAAATCTTTGTAGCACGTTGTTACAAGTATAACTACTTTTTCCCCAAACAATTACAAAATAATAAGTTTTAGAGATCTCTTGTAAACAAGCGACTAAACTTCAAGCCGAGACAAGTAAACGTGGGGAATATTTTGGAATTTAACCGGCTTTCAGTGAACTCTGACTTTCACAACAGGGAATGAAAGGGCAAACAGCAGCGAGGATGTTGGCTAATGGTGCCTTCCACCCAGAGGTCTCTTACTGCTCTAGGGGGAGATACAGTTTTTCCCTCAGTACTTCGTTTTGAAAGGATTTAAAAAGCTTCCAAGTCCTGATGTGTATTTTAAGAACAGGAAAGCTATGTATTGTGCAGGCTGAGGGAATGCCGATTCAGGATGGGCTTCACACACAGCCGAAGCACATGGACCTATGGACGACTATGCTTCACATGACCAAACCCAGTCCCACATACTGTTCACACTGATGGGTGTTCAACAAGTGCAGTGAGAATGGAGGCCACTGAGAAACAGATATGACCCCGAAAGACCATGTGGATGGCCTGGTCATCTAGAATGATCTAAAACAACCAAGTGTTTACCTACCAAAAATGGGAAACACTCATGCAAGCTGTCCTGGTTAGGTATGAATTGTCCCCTCAAAAGGCTCACGTAACATGAAGCACAGTGGTACACAACCTCTAATCCTAGTGTTGGAGAGGTAGAGACAGATGTGAGTGCCAGACTGGTCTACCGAGCAAGTTCCAAGATAGCCAAAGCTATATAATGAAACTCTGTCTCAAAACAAAATAAAAAGACTTAGATGTTGAAGGGTTGATTCCTAATGCAGCGGTGTTGAGAGCTAGGACATGTGTGGTATGCAGCCACATGTGTGTATGGGTGCATAGGTGTGTGAAGGCCTGGGATCACTGTGGGCTGTCTTTCTCAGTTGCTCTCCTTCGTTTCGAGGCAGGATCTCTCACTGAGCCTGGACCTCACCTGTTTATCTGGAATAACTGCCACCAAGTTCCAATGATCCTCTTGACTCTTCCTGCTTTGGGGATTATGAGTGTATGCTGCTGTGCCACGGGTGTTTATTTTTTAATGGGGTGCTGGAGAATTTGAACTCGGGTCCTCACGCTTTCATAGCAAGCACTTTCCTGCGCCATCTCTCCAACCCCAGAAGTGAGACTTTCAGGGAGTGATGGGATCATGAGGGCTCTGTCTCCATCTATAGATTAATTCATTAATGGATTTGTGATTTGCTGGCCTTATTGGGAGGTGCTAGGGATGTAGTTGGAGGGACTGGGTCACTGGGGATATGCCTTTGGAGGCAATGTCTGGTCCCCAACCCCTGTCTTTACCTACTCCCAACCAGAGCTGGGAGTAGTGACAAAAATTAATAATATAGGACTCTGTATTTGGAGACCCCATAGTCAGAGGGAGTCCACTTTAAATCATTTAACTAGATTGCACTGAAGGGCAAGTCTGGGGCCAGAAGCATCAGTAATTATAGCTCTTTGTGGTATATTAAAGTCATTGCAGTTGGGAGGGAAATGTGATGGGGGTATAGGAGGAGCTGGAGTGGGAATGAATTTGATCAAAATACATTATATTTATATATGAAAATTTCAAGTAGTAATTTTTAAAAGAAAGGAAAAAGTTGCTACAGTTTAAAAGGTCATAGTTGGATCTTGGGCAAGGGCAGACAGTCTACTGTGGGGCATGTTACTGCTTTTCCCAGCCCTTTGCCTCTAGGCAGCCCCTCCACATTCTCAACTGGCCAGAAGCACTTAATCAATTGGCTTGGATACTGTAGCTAGTAATAATGGGGTTCTGTTGTCTTGCTGACTTTCAGAACTCGGCCCTGATTAAGAGTGGTGGTTGGGGAACATTCATATTGCACCCTTAGAGGTGAAATTATTGGACCCAGGCAGCATTTCCTGGCCATTACTCAGTGAGCAGCTCTGCTCCGCCACGCCCTTGCTAGCGTGCCTCTGCCTTGCCTTAGGCTTAAAAGTAATGGCTATAGGTTGAGACCTCTTGAGTCCAAATAAATCTTAGCCTCTCTCAAGTTTATTTTCTCAGAGTTTTATTTTCTTCAAAATAATGAAACGTCTAACACGGAAACACTGGGAGACCTCCAGACTCCCGCCAGTCATACAGTCTGATGTCTTCACTTTTCTCTGGTCTACAGAGCTCCTCGGTCCTCTTCCACTTTTTGTAACTCTGCTTTGGGAAGTGATGGAAAACGTGGGATTTTCTCCTTTTGCTAATAGTCTCTGGTCTCATGGATTCAATTTTCTCAAGCACTGGCATTGATTTTACAGTAACTCCTGGGGGGTTTCTTCTGGCGGCCCTCATTTCTCTGACTCAGCCACCGCCTTCACAGGGCTCTGAAAGTGTTGGCTGGGATGGAGACCCTGCTTCTCTTGCCTGAGTTTCTGCAGGTGCAAAGGAACCTGTCAGAGCAGACAGAAACTTGACTCTGTCACCTCTATGGTCCTTGTAAATGTTGTCTAGAGATAGTCTCACACTTTTTTCAGTTCCCAGAACCTTATGATTATTAAAGTTTTAAAAGGCCTAAGAGACACCCAGCCAGCCCACAGCAATTGCAATGCAGGTCTACTCCAGCTCAGAGGCACCTGGGATGTCTGAGTGGCACACTAATCATCCTGCATTCTTAGCCTCTCTTCAGACCCCTTTATACCCAGGGTGGCACTCTCAGAAACACACATCGTCTGAAGCTCCAACTTGGCAGGCTTTGGATGAGGGTGTCACAATGGAGTCTTTTTTTAAAAATTAATTTTATTTATTTATGTATGATTTTTAGGTCTGTGTGCTCTGTCTGCATGTATGCCTACATGCCAGAAGAGGGTATCAGATCTCATTATAGATGGTTGTGAGTCACCATGTGATTGCTAGGAATTGAACTCAGGACCTCTGGAAGAGCAGCTAGTTCTCTAAACCACTGAGCCAGCCCCCGATGGAGTGTTTCTTAATACTTACTAGTTCAAACTGCATTCTACACCCCACATCTAACCACCCTTCCACTCACTATGCTGACAAATACTGTGTGTTCTCTTGCAGCAGAATAAATTAGACAGAATCTAGGATGTGTTTGGTGGACACTAGTATACTGTATCATCCTCCTTAAGAACCGTGGGTTACAGTTTGATGCTACCAAGATGGACTTTTGTAGTGGGTAGCCATCCCAGCATTGGCCTGGAAGTTCCAACCCCCAATGAGGCTTTGGTAACAGTCATGCCCACAAGGCGGGGCTGAGGGAGGAAGCGGAAGACCCAGGATCAAGAGGAGAGGTCTCTCTTGGTTCTGGGACCCTGGACGCTGGAGGTAGACTGAGCAGAGTTCTCCAGAGAACACCGCTGAACTGCACCATACCTTTGCTAGACCCTACAACCTATCCCTTCATTTGTAAGTTACCCCACAAAATAAACCTCCCTTTCAACTATGTAGAGTGGCCTTAATAATTTCACCAATATCAGTGCTATGGATATCGTTCTGTATAAATAAAATGCTGTTTGGCCAGTGGCTAGGCAGGAAGTATAGGCAGGACAAAAGAGAAGAGAATTCTGGGAAGTAGAAGGCTGGGTGGAGAGACACTGCCAGCAGCCGCCATGGCAAGCAACATGTAAAAACACCGGTAAGCCACAAGCCATGTGGCAAAGTATAGATTAATAGAAATGGGTTAATTTAAGATAAAAAAGTAGATAACAAGAAGCCTACCATGGCCATACAGTTTGTAAACAATGTAAATTTCTGTGTGTTTACTTGGTTGGGTCTGAGCGTCTATGGGCCTGGCTGGTGAGAGAGATTTGTCCTGACTGTGGTCCAGGCAGGAAAACTCTAGATACAGACTTTCACTGGCTTCATGCCAAAGAACAGGCACTGATTTTTCTTAGAGATGTTAAACCTTGGGTTTCTTCTTCAAGAAGCATGGTGTTAGAAGTCACACCTAGACATAAACTACAGATAACAAGGCCCAGACAGTTACCTCGATTATTTTTTAATTCTATCAGGGACACATTAAGTGACTTTGCCTCATATCCTCTTCCTGCTTGGATACTCTGCCCTGGATCATGATATAACTGACTCCTTTTTCTGGCCCGGGGGTTAGCTTGAACAGGAGAGAAGCCATTCCCAACTTTCAAGACTAGCTCCCTGCATTAGTCAGGGTTCTCTAGAGGAACCAAACTATCATATTGGATGGATGGTAAAATACACTGTGCATTGTAAATGGGATTTATTAGACTAGCTTACATAATAGGGTCTGGACAGTCCAGTGATGGTTATTTGCATGCTGGAAAATCTGAGAACAGGTATTTGCTCAGTCTACAGAGCTGGTTGTCTTAACAGTCCCAATCTGACATAGGAAAGCTACTGGCCTTCAGTCTACAGTGGAAGGCTAAGCAGCTGGGTACTGATGGCAGGGAAGGACAGCATCAGTGACAATGGGATAGATGTACTCACCATCAAGACGCAAAGGCAGGGCAGACTGGACCTCTTTGTGCTGGGCTGCCATGAGAAGATGCTACCAACTAGGGGGAAGGTATTCTGCCCTCAGTACATCCTCTCTGGAAAGCTCCTTAAAGACTCAAGTATATCTCTTGGTCAATTCCAGACCTAACCAAGTTGACAAGTAATGTTAACCATCACAGTCCCTAGAGCCACCTGTGGTCACTTGGCCTCTGAAGTTACTGTATTTCTTTTCTCACAGCCAGGGTAATCTCATAGGTAGATGATACCTGCTGTCTTACAGGTCCTTGTACTTAGATAGGCCCTCCACATTGTTCAGTGTTCTGCTGGTCCCATCTTTAAATAATTAATCATTTTTAATAATGGGTCTGGATTTTCATTTTATGCTGTAAATTATGTGCCTTTCCTATTTAGTGCTTATTGTTGTTTTCTTGCTCTTAGAATGTAAACCCTAGGCTGGAGAGATGGCTCAGTGATAAAAAGTATTTGTGCTCTTGCAGAAGACCAGGTTCACTTCCCAGCACCCACATAGTGACTCACAGCCATCCATAACTCCAGTTCTTGGGGATCTTCTGCCCTCTTCTGACCTCTGCAGGCACCAGGGACAAACATGCTACACATACATGACATGGTTAACATTGTCAATTTGACAGGATCTAGAATTACCTAGGATACAAACCTCTGGCCACATCTGTGAAGGAGTTTCTAGATTAGAAACCCACCCTAGACATGGAAGGAACCATTCCCTGGGTGGAGGTCCTGGACTGTATAAAAATGAGAAAGCAAACTGAGCACCAACATTAATCTCTCTCTGTTTCCTGACTATGGATGCAATGTAAGCTGCCCCAGGCTGCTGCTACCATATTCTCTTTTCCATGATGGACAGTACCCTTGAACTCTCTTTTCCATGATGGACAGTACCCTTGAACTCTCTTCTCCACGATGGACTGTCCCCTTGAACTCTCTTCTCCAGGATGGGCTGTCCCCTTAAACTCTCTTCTCCAGGATGGATTGTTCCCTTGAAATGGGAGAAAAATAAGACCCTTCTGCCTTAAGCCATTTTTGTTGTTCATTCGTCTGTGTGCAGGATGGGTACTTCAGGATGAGGATTTTATTACCTTCTCCAGTGGAGGATCAGAAAACTGGCGTATGGCCTACTTCAGAGGACAAGGGTGGGACTTTCCTTGTCTTTGCAAGGGATAGCATGTTCTGAGCAGTTAGAATGAAGGACTGATGCATGCTACTACACAATTGAACCTTGAAAACTTTGTGCTAAGTGGAAAAGAAAAAAAAAATTACACATTGGATGTTTCTATTCCCATGCTATTTTCCAGGGTGGGTGTATCAGTAAAGATGGAGCATGGATTCCTAGTAGCTAAGAGTGGGAGGTAGAGCATACTTACAATCTTCACATTTAGGAGGCAGAGGCAGGATGATCAGAGAGCTCAAGGCCAGTCTGAACTACACGGTGAGACCCCTTCCGAAAGAAGAAAACAGGACGGGGAAGAGAGTGGCAGGAGGGGGAGGGATGCATCACTGTCTAATAGTAACGAAGTTTAAAATCTTTGGGGTCGATATGGTAACTACAACATAGTGATTAGACTAGATGCCACTGAATTGCTCACTTAGAGATGGTTAGTTTCAATTAACCAATAGTTTTATGTGTTACAAGAGTCAATTTTAAGTTACAGAAAATGAACGAGTGCTTCAGGACTCCTTTCCAGGATGGTGGAGTACTATTGGCCAAGCCAAGGGCCTGTGACTCAAGTCTAGACTTTTTCATTCTAAACAAACATAAAATCACAGCTACCAGCCCTAGCAAGAGGGCTGCAAGGGTTAAGGTGATTGCTGCCAAGTCCTGCACCTGAGTTCAGTCCCCAAAGCTCTTGTGGAGGAAGGGAGAGAATCAACTCCAGCAAACTGTTCTCTGACCTCCTATGTGCACTGTGTCATGCACCCACCCCACAACAAACAAACCAAGCTTAAAGAACACATTCACACTACTCTTCCAAAAACCATTCGAAATATCTCCTCCACCAAGATGACACAGGTCATTTCATCATCATGTCAAGCCCAGCATGATTTTTCTTCTCTCTCTCTCTCTCTCTCTCTCTCTCTCTCTCTCTCTCTCTCTCTGTCTTATTTTTTCCTTTCCTTTTTTTTTTTTTTTTTGAGATAGGGATGGAGCTCAGGCACACAATAGCAAGAGCCGTATAGTGGGAAAGGAAGTTTTAGAGAAAGAGTCCAGAACCTCAAAGTGTTAGGAGAAGCAGGCTTAGAACTGAGCTGGAAAAGGAAAAGATACCACTTTTCTCAGTGACTCAGAGAAGTGGACAGACTCACAGAACAGCATGGCCACATTCTGTAAAACACTGTGCTGAGGGCAGGGATTCTGGGAAGGAAAAGGATGTTATCTATTAGGATAATTATTCTACCTGTTTCTTTACCATGGCTTCAGAACCTACTTTTCTAGGGGTAATTAATTCCTACTTCCCAAGGGGTAATCCCTGGGTTGAATGGTTAAGCTACCCAATAGGAATATCAGGTCTCTATGCAGGCTAGAGATTCTAGTCTCTTGACCAGAAGGAATGTCCCCTTAAGGGTCTTCACTGACATTCTAAGAAAAGACTTAGCAGTATTCATCTTAGCAGGGGAGAATATACTCTAGAGCAGTGCTTCTCAACCTTCCTAATTCTGGGACCCTTTAAAATAGTTCCTCATGGTGTGGTGACCCCAACCATAACATTATTTCATTGCTGTTTCATAACTGTAGTCTTGCTACTGTTATGAATCAGAATGTAAATATCTGATATGCTGGATATCTGAGATGTGACCCTGGGGGCAGGTCTCAACCCAGAGATTGAGAACCACTGCTCTAAAGAGAGATACTCATGCTGCTCCTCTTGAGACAATGAACCCCAAAAAAATTAGAGTTCTCCCAGGAGTTTTATGCTGGGGGAGGAGAAAGACTGAGATTCTCTGAAAGAGATTCCATGCAGCTCTCACGGATTGACGGACCACCTTACAGGACAGATTAGAGCCTATGTAAAGATAAATAATGGGCAGGGCCACACCTTGACCAGGACTTACTATACTGAGGACTGAGGACAGCTGGCTGAGCCTAGATTGTGAGATTTGTCAGGACCCAGGCTCTGACCACAACAACTCCTGAGCACCTAGAGCCATCCATATCTGAAGCTCTGAACTTCTCAGATGAGTCAATGCGCTGACCAATTAATTACCTCCTCATGTGTGTGCGTGAGTGACTTTGAATTGTTTTTTTTCACTTACAATTCCATGAGAAGGATCAATGGCTAACAGCATCTATTAGATTAAGCCCAGAGCCCATAAATCCCCAGGCCAATTTAGGATTTATCCTCTTGCCATTCAACAATTCCCTTGTCTTCTCAATGTCACCAGCAGCAGTAATCTGCCTGACCCACAGCTTTGATGCCGTGTTAAGTGTAACTCGTAACTTGTAACTGGAGTAAATGAATGGCATGGAGAGCACATTAATGCTTCTGACCCTGTAATGGCGTCTCCTAAATGGGTTATGCACGTGTAGCCCCGCCACGGACCATCTGTACTGTGTACTTAAGCTCTGTAATGAAATGGCCAGGCTCTCATTGTTTATTTATGGGATGCAGACAGCCGCCCTAAGTCCTAATTCACTCTTCACTGTTTTGCAGGCTAGGGGGCTCAGATAACTGCAAAAGAAATGTTTGCTGCTTCAGATGATGCTACCAAAAGAGAATTGTTCCCAGAGACACTTATCTCCTGACGGGGGAGGGGCCGCTAACGCTCTATAAATTATGGAACGGGAAATGGCAAGTGTGTCTTGCTTTCTCTCTGTCGGAGGCATTGTTTTATCACAACTGTCAAGTTGAGCACACACCTATTTTGAAAAGCTTTTTACAGCTTTGAATTAAGCACAAATGGAGACATAAGAGGCTGCCTAATGAGAACGGCTAACAGAGCTCTGCTCTGTAACCAAAGACAGTCACACAGTGACTGTGTGACTCACACATGGCACCAGCTAGGGGTGGCGGCTGTGCAGAAGGTGAGAGAGGAGAGAAAAGCAGCAAAATACAGTCGCGAGGAGCAACCAGAGAGGTCGCTGGGAGCCCTAGGAAGAAAAGTAAGAATCTTGGGTGTGGGCAGGGTAGCCAGCCTTCAGTTCCCTTCCCTGGGACAGAGGAGGACGGGAGAGGTCAGGGCTGAGAGTTCCTTTGGACCTGAAAAAGTGCAATGAACCAAGCTGCCTGTGTTGCTGTAGGATTTCATATTACAGCTGTTGCAGAAAAGGCAGCTGCTGGGTCCTCTGGTCCATCAGCAGTTTCAATGGACATGTATGTAGTCAAGGGCTCCTGTTAATAACGCAGTGCGCATGCTGGTCAAGGCCAGCAGAGGGAGCGAGAGGTTAATGGGTACATTCCAAGCTGTACTAAAGCCAGGCTCCTGACCTGGGACCACACAATACATTGGTGACTAGGAACCTCTTCTACGCCTCCTTGCTCCTTCCCCAAAATGAGTGTTTGGTTGCTCTGTACTGAGGGTGTTGGAGTCAGAGGGCTGTTTATTTTTCTTTGATTCATTCTATATTTTTATGCTTTGAATGTATACATTGTATGCACTCAATGTTATACAGTGTATATACTGTATGTGTTAAGCCAACACAGATTGGGTTAGTTAAAATGTGTAAATGCTTGTTATTTTCTTTGTGTTCCAGTTCAATACTCTTTTAATAATGCTACAGGAAAAAAAAAATGTTCTGGCCATACGAACTAGAGCCACAAAAACAAAGAAAATGAGTTCTCAGTGAATCCTACATGTGAGCGGCTTTAATGGGAACTGAGGAATAAACGAGCTAGAGACACTCTGTGGTGTCAAGAAACTTATAGACTTTCCTTTTCAAGACTCTATGAATACCTTAGTTCCTTCCAGCTGCTATAACAGAATGCCCTGGGCTATGCAATTTATAAACAACAGGAAGTATTTCTTACAGCTCTGGAAGCTGGAAAAATCACAGACGATGGGGCCAGTAGGCTTGGTGTGTGCTGAGGGCCTGTTTCTTATGTAGCACTTTCTCTCAGCACACTGCCATGCAAAGAACAGAAGGAACAAATTCTGTGTCTTCATGGGGCAGCAGGGAAGACCAAGACTCACACTTCTCTGTGAGTTCACAAATCCTACTTTTGAGAGCTCTAACTTCACAAATCCTAAATCCTCTTTGTGTGTATGTCCATGTATGTGTGCAGGTGCTTGTGTGTGTATATGTCCAAGTGTGTGGGTGCATGTGTTTATGTGTATGTTTTGCATGTGTGTGTACATGTCTGCAAGTGCATGCCTATGTGTTTGAGTGTGAAGGCCAGAGATCAACCTTGGGTCTTGTTCTTCAGGAGTGATCTACCCTGTTTCTGAGACAGGGTCTCTCATGGGACCTGGGACTAGACTGGCTGGCCAGTGAGCTCCCAGGACCTGTCTGTCCCTAACTCCACAGGTCGGGGACTTAAGAAATGCACATATGCCCCAGTTACATCTCTGCATATGAAGGTCAGAGGACAGCTTGCAGGAGTCAGTTCTCTCTTTCCACCCTGTGGGTTCTAGGGATTGAACTCAGGTCATCAGGCTTGGTAGCAAGCACTTTATCCACTGATCATCAACCAGCCTAGTCTCCACTTTTTAGAACCTTCTCTGTTGGGTTGTTTTCCTGTTGTGACAAAATAAATGCCTGACAGAAGCCATGTAAGGAAAGATGGGCTCATCTGGCTCGTGGTCTGAGGAGACCATCTACCATACAGGGAGACACAGTGGGAGAGCAGCTTTCGCTGAGGTGGCAGCTGTATTCACTCTGTATTCAAAGTCAGGAAACAGAGAGAGAGGGGGATGCTGGTACCCAGCTCACTTTGTGCTTCTTTTTTTTTTTTTTTTTTTTTTTTCCTTTTCTGTTGTTCCCGGACCTCAGCCTCTGGGATGGCACCACAACATTCAGGATGGGTCTTGTGTACATTTTGTGTGTGTGTGTGTGTGTGTGTGTGTGTGTGTGTGTGTGTGTGTGTGTGAGAGAGAGAGAGAGAGAGAGAGAGAGAGAGAGAGAGAGAGAGAGAGATGTGACATAGTGCAGGTATGGAGATCAGAGGACAATTCCTAAAGACCGTTCTTTCCCCTCAGGTTAACCTCTCTGGAAATATCCTCACAGACATGCCCAGAGGTTCATTATTCTCCAGGTGTTTCTCAATTCACTCCAATTGGCAATTATAGCAGCACACTGGTAAATTCTAACCGATGCACTGACAGGGATTTCTGAACTCAGCATGAGACAGACATCAGGAGCCTTGTGTTTGCAAGTAGGTTTGTACAAGTAAGGGGAGCTTAACAGTTTATACATTACAACTGATGAGACCGCCAGGTGATGTGACAACAATCATCATCCCAGCACTCAGGAGGCAGAGGCAGGGGAGCTTGCAGATGTAATTCTGAACATTTCTAAAATAAGAAACATAGAGCCAAATGCAGAGTTAAAAGCCCAAGAGGTCAGAGCAGCAGCCAAGAGCTGAGACCAAGACCCCCTTCTTACCCCTCGCTGTCACTGTCGTCCTTCCCATCAGAAAAAAAAAAAACTACTTCCTGTGTGTCTGTATTTTTGACTTTCTGTTCTGCCTGCTCATTGGTTGTAAACCCAACCACATGACCTCCTCGTCACTGCCTGTCTGTACAGACCTCCAGGTCTCTATGGTTGGTATTGAGATTAAAGGCGTGTGTCTCCATGCTGGCTGTGTCCTTGAACACACAGAGATCTGCCTGTCATGTGATCGGGATTAAGGGCATGTGCTACCACTGCCAGACTTCTAAATGGCTTGTTATTAGCTCTGACCTCCAGACCTTTATTTATTAACATACAAATAAAATCACATTTCAGCACAAATAAAATATCACCATAGGAGCTCTGAGTTTCAGGCCAGCCTGGTCTACAGAGTGAGTTTCAGGCCAGCCTGGTCTACAGAGTGAGTTCAGGACAGCCTGGTCTACAGAGTGAGTTCAGGACAGCCAGAGCTACATAGAGAAGCCCTGTCTCAAAAACAACAACAAAAAGATGAGACTATAGCCCAGATTTTCACTACATGTCTTTCCTTCTCGAACAGAGGTGAATTTTGTGATTTCCTAACTCACAACAACAATCTGAGGTATTTAATCAATTCTCTTTTAACATATTTACTCATTAATTTATATCTACTTACTTTGAGGTAGTGGTTCATGTACCCCAGGCTGCACTGGACTTGCTATGTAACCAAGGATGACCCTGAACATCTGGCCCTCCTGGCCTCTATCTACCTCTTGAGTGCAGGGTTACAGGTCTGGCCATCATATCCGGTTTACTCAGCACTAGGGATATCTATCTACCCTAGGGTTTTGAGTATGTGCCAGGTAAGTACTTCACCAACTGAGTTACATCACCAGCCTCCAATTAATGCTTTTCTTTACCTCAACTGATTTCCAATTGGATTTTCCTTTCTTCAGTGTCGGCCATCCAACTTAGAACCTCACACAAGCTAAGTGAGCAATCTATACCTGAGCTACCTTCCCGGCTCCGAAATTAATTTTAATAGAAGCTTTATGTGCCTACACTAAATGCGGATCAAATTTATACATCTGAAACAAGAAGATAATCATAAACAAGCACAATAATACAAAACGTTCACACTTGTGCAGTAAATGTGATCCAGATTTGGAAAGTCATACCTTCACCCCTGGAGGCTTCCTTCTTGACTCCATCAGAAGTTCTCCATGTGTGCTAAAAGGCAATGGCTTAGCACGTGATCTCACGCCATAAAGGATACCGGTTGAGGGTCTGCAGAACATGGGAGCTGTTTGATGCAAGGTCAAGAGAAATACTCCAACCAAAGGAGGAACTGGAGAGCCAGCAGCTGGGAGGATAGGGCTTTGTGGGGGAGATGTAAAGCAAATGGTACTGAAAGGGGTCCCAAGGTGATGGGAGTTTTCTTTTTTCTTAACAAGTGGTTGATGTGGGAACAGCAGCAACTCAAAGTCAAAACCAACAGCCACTTGTTAGAGACTAGAAATGTCTTTCTCAATGACGTGGCAGTGCAGTGGGGCAGACAGAACAGCAGCGGAGGGCCTGAGTAAACGCAGATTCAGCTCTGACTAGGTAATCAGACCAACTTACTGTTTGCAGTCCCTGAGATCCTTCACACTCCAGTGTCCTCTCTAAACACCAGCAAGGGGGATGCACAGCTTCCTAGTATACAGTAGCTACCAGCTCATCTCAGGTTAAAGGATCATATTCCCCAAAATGTAAAACTATAGTTTTCAGATGAACACCTAGAAACACCTCCTGTAACTCATCCTAGTGAGAGAGTCTGTTAGCTTCACAGTTTACTTGAGGGGAAGGACTGAGAGCTGGACACTAGAATGTTGGAGTGCATCACACAAAACAACCTTCTTCCACAATGTGAGAAGGACAACTGCTGACTGTCCACAGTGCTGAGCTCTGTGCACAACTGAGGAAGAACTACCTGAATTTCTATCAGTTTTATTATAAATTTCCAAATTGTTCTTCTGGTCAACACAGACATCTACGGTAAAACAGTTTTCAAATCAATTATCTTCAGAGTTAACAGACTGGGGATGTTGCTAAGTTGGTCCAGGGAATACATGAAGTCCTGGATTTCATCCCTAGTGCTACATCAATTCGCCATGGTGGTGCATGCCTATAATCTCAGCACTCTAGAGGTAGAGGGATATAGAGGCAGGAGGATCAGAAGTTCAGGGCAACCCCTCCTCCATCAAGGTATGTTAGGGCCAGCCTATCCTACATGACAGTGTGGGGGATGGAACACCTGGCCTTGAACATGCTAGGCAAGTGTTGTACCCCTGTGTTAGAGTCTCTGCTTTTTTTTTTTAAAGCAGATTTGTGATCCAAAATAGACAGACTAGAAAATAATATCTCATATTAACATGGTTCACATTAAAATATCACTGCTATTAACAATTCTGTAGTAATTATCTTATAAGCAGGAATGAGAAAAACAATGCTCTTTAAGGCCCTTCAAATTCCAACATTGTAGGAATCTATCACCTGGCACATTACAGGGTGAATTTATATTTTATTGAAGCTTAGTTTCAAAAAAAGTTAGGATCAAATTTTAAAATCAATCAGGAACAAAGATAAAAGCATATCTGAAATTAATATATAAGTTAATTAAAGAGTAGTTCATCAAATAAAAATGAAATTAAAATATATCTGTGGAGGGAGGGAGGGAAAGGTGGAGGAATGGAGACTATCACAATATACCATACACGTCTGAAAATGCCTGTCAAAATCCATCACTATGCATAATGGTTATATGCCAACACAAATCCTGTTCAAAACATTTCAGTAAGGTTTGAATTATAAAAAAAGTCATGCTTTTCCTTATATAAGAAATAATGAGTGACCACTGTCCACAATAAAAACTGACAAGTTCTCCACCCCAGTATCATGATCAACACTGAAATCTATAGAAAACGGTCCCCAGGCTGTCTTCAAACTGATACCCACAATAATTCTGAATGACTTTTAACTCATTTAAGTCTTTCAATATGTGCAAGTGACACTAGGTGTCACCTTATATGATTAAAAAGAGCAGCTGAAGTAACTCTGAACAATCAAGGCACCTTGAGAGCACCTCTCCCACCAGACAACCATGGCAGAATCACAAACACTGGTGATATTTTCATGAGAATAACTGTGAATTGTCAACAGCCATTTTTGGTTTTACCTATTCTGTGTTCAACTTCTGGCTCTTAGGAGTCACTTCGAGATTTTCAGGAAAAGTCCTTTAACATTTTGCCACTGTCTTCAGATAGTCTGGGTCTTATCTTTGGTATGGGGGCCATTCTCTAACACAAACCAACTTAACAATTATTTCTTAGTCATTTTATCCACCCCAGTTCCTTGAGCAGTCTTAGCAAACACAGCAAAGGGATTCCATTCAGAGGACATTTCCTTCCATTCACAAAGAGTTCGACTTCCTTGTTTAGTAATTAATGGCACCCCACAACTAGAAGGAACACAACAAAATGGGGACAGTTAGAGTGTCCCCTGGCTGTGTAATAGAGTATCAGGGCTTATCTCAACAGGATGTGTGTTTAAAGGGCAAGAGATAAAGAGACAAGCCAGTTGCCCTGCTATGCAGTCTAACTGGAAGGAAGTCCACAAAGATGGACTTTCAAAGAGCAAAAAGTACATCTCAAAACAAATGGCAATTTGTGATGTTTGAGCTCTTCTTTCCTTCGAGTGGTGGGTGGCAAAAATTGCAATGTCACAATACAAAGTTTCTAGCCATAGCCTCAGGTTCATACTCCCAGTAGTTGGGAATCCGAGGCAGAAGGATGGCAAGATTGAGACCATTCCAGACTATGAGACCCTACCTTTAAAAACAAAAAGGATGGGCTACCAAGTGAGATCCAGGAAAGGTGCAAAGCTACACAGAGAAACCCTGTCTCGAAAAAGGAAAAAACAAACAAACAACAACAACAACAAAAAAGGAAAGGCTGGAGAAATGGCTCAGCAATTAAGACCCAGGTTGTTCTTCCAGAAGACCCAGGTTTATTTGCCACTGCCTATATGGTGGCTCACAGTCCCTGTGTACCTCTAGTCTCAGGGGATCTGACACCCTCTTCTGGCCCCCACAGGCACTAGGTATACATATAGTGCACAGGCATATGTTCAGGCAAAATTCTCATACACATAAAATAAAGTAGATAAATCTGAAAAATTAAGAAAATAATAAAAATAAGTAGGGGGGGATCTCAACACAATTCTATTAGAGTTCCTGTGGCATGTAGTACTTTCCATGGCTCCTCCTCATCTGTACACAGTATGTGCGTTGCATGTTCACCTTACAGAACAAAAGTAGCCAGGTTCTAAAAGCCCCCCATGTGGATGGCTGATGAGCACAACTCTCCTTTAAGCATGTCTGTACATGTTCATCTCATGACCTTGCTTCCTGTCTTTTGGTGTGTGGTACTGGAGATGGAACCCAGGACCTCACAACTGCTGAGCCTCTGTTAAGCAAGTGCTCATCGCTAAACTACAACCTCAGCCCTTTTCAAATTTTACTTTGAGACAAAATTGCCTTCTTTAACTCAGGGTAGCTGGGAACAACTGGTGACCCTCCCGCATTTGCCTTCTGAATTCTGGGATTATAAGAATATGCTACTGTGTCTGATTACCTAGCATCTTTTCATGGTGATCCTGACTGCCATTTCAACCCTTCATCTTCATATTTATTTTAAACATCATAGTACTCATTAATAAAGTCCTCTAAATAAATAAGTAGAAAAATGCAGAGGTTTGAAGACCCATGCATCCCTCCTCCCAGACTTATATATGAAATTGTAGCAGCTCTGATTCTGTTTACAGGTATAGTGAATGGTCAATTATTAAGCCCCTATGCAAAACTCATTCTTTTTTTTTTTTAAATCTTGATCTTTGAGCAAGAGAGACAGAGACAGACAGAGAGACAGACTTGGGATGGAACCTTAAGCCTTGCACATGATAGTCAAATGCTCTATCTCTACACTTTTCCAGCCTTTCTTCTTTTCAAATTTGACTTGTATGGCCATTATGAAGATACTCTAAACTGATGGGTGATGTTGCTCTGCATGCTGTGAATGTGTTGTTCCCATTGGTTGATAAATAAAGCCATTTGGCCTATGGCAAGGCAGCTTTGAGGCAGGTGGGAAATCCAAACAGACAGATAGGAAAAGAAAGGAGAGGCAAGGCAGATGCTGTGAGCTGCCGCCAGGAGAAGCAAGATGTAAAGGTATTGGTAAGCCATAAGCCATGTGGCAAAGTATGGATTTATAGAAATGGGTTAATTAAAGATGTAAGATCTAGATAGTTAGAAGCCTGAGCCAGTAGACCATACAGTTCATAATTAATATAAGCTTGTGTGTGTGTGTGTGTGTGTGTGTGTGTGTGTGTGTGTGTTTACTTGGGTCTGAGCGGCTGCAGACTGGGTGGGACACAGAGAAACTTCAGTTACACTAAACTTTGTAGGAAAATATAAAATAAGAAAGTGAAAAATTACATCCTTACTTTTCAGTGCTTAATACTCAGATACAGTGTCTTCTGGGGGTGTTTGTTTGGTTTTGGTTTAGGGTTGTGCTGGGGACTGGGCCGGTGCTATACATGCTGGCTCAACACCCTCTAACTAGGCCATACTCCAGCCTCACATTTCAGATTTCCTAACTCATGTAAAAAATCCAGACTCATCCAAAACTGCACGTTATTGCTTCCTTTTCGCTCATAATAATATTACTATCACTTCTTGTTATTTGGTTATAAATCATTATAAATAATTCCTTCTTGTTAACACAATAGAATATTTAAATCATTTGAGTAATATTTTAGAACAAATCTTGGTTCTCAAAATCTTTCAGTGTTTATCCTTATTTTATAGGTAGAATTAGGATGTTAGTGTAATAGAGTTCAGAAATCAAGAATCCTGTTTTTGCTTGCTTTGTTTATTTTTTTAACTGTGTGGAGTACACTCAGGAGACTAAGGTAGGTTGATGATGAGTTTGCGGCCAGCCTGGGGAAGACCATAAGACTGTCACACACAAGAATATAGTTGGGGACGTGGTTCAGATGTAGAATACTTGCCTAGTGTGTGCAAGAGGCCTAAGTGTAATCCTGAGCAAGAAGAAAAATGAAGTGTAAAGCTTTATTAGTGCATGAGATAAAATGGAGGGTTTGTCCACATAGAAAAGGTGGGAAATTAGATGTCCTAAAGGTCACGTCCGAACTTTGGACAAGGAGTGTAGCCGTAGTGGTGGGGTGTTTGCCTAGCATGTGTGGGGCCTGAGTTTCACTACCAGCATCACAAAAAGTAAGTTGGGAAGAAATGAGGAAGATGGGAGATGGTGGAGGGGAAGAAAGGCAGGAGAGGATGCAATTCTGAAACATGAGTTAAAAGAGTGACGAGGGCTAGATAGAAGCGAAAATCCTCTCACTGTATGTAGTGGCTTTTAGAAACACAGAGTCTTCTTCAGGTCACGGTGACAGCTGGGCTGAGACAGCACTTAGTTTTCACCCAAAGGGGGAACACAGGGTGACCCCACACCACCCTAAGATGAACTAAGATGAGAAGCATTTATTTGGTAAATAATGAAAAACACTAGCCACAGAGACATGGGGCAGCATCACATCCATGCCTCTCACTGACAGTTTTACATCCTGCTCCCTGTTGACTCTCTTGCAAGTGAACGTGAATGCACCTGCTAGTTTTCATCAAGCTAGGGTTTTGTTAGGGGACCACGTTCTCAGTATGTGTAAAGGACAAATACCCACAGCATAAAACGTGGGTAGAATATGACTGCCAGCAAAAAAATCACATCAGCTAAGGCTCCAGGAAATACAGGTCCAACCACATTAGAATGCTTACTGTGGTCACACATGAGACACACAGGGCTATGATAGGGACATTGGAGCTCAATGGTAGAGTTCTTGCCTAGAGTGAGGCTTTGGGTTCAGGCTTTGCAGATCCAAACCAAATTCTGCCACATTCCTCCATAACAAGGACTTTTGAAATGAGAAGAAGCACATGAAAGCATTTCTGAGACCATATATGAACAGGAACATATACCTCGTGAGGCCTGCAGTGCCATGGATAGGCTCTGGAAGCCACGGCATAAGTTAACAGCTAGTATTTCCTTTTATAATCTCTCTAGTCACCAGGCTGGCCTACTCATTAACAGAATTTCCCTCAAACTGTTCTCTATTACAAATTGTGCACATCCAGGTTGCTGAGACGGTTCAGTGGATACAGGAGTTCTCTGCCAAGCTTGGCACCTTGATTTGAACCAACATACTGGCATCAGAGAACAAGTTCCTGAAAGCTGTCTTCTGACCTCTTCAACCCACATAAATACATACATGGATAAATAAATGTACTACAAAAATTTTAATGTCCATAGCTGCTTATTTCCCTAGGGGTGGAAAAGAACATTTTCATCCACCTTGTATCACCAAGGGAGCTAAGAAAAGTACTATTAATTTTTTCCTTTGTTTGTTTTGTTTGATGGTATCCTTGCCTGCATACATAAGTTTGTGTGAGACCTGAGTGCCATACTTTGTCAAGAGAAATCCACCCCCCCCCTCCAAAAGAAAACAACTAACAAAAACTATGAGCATATTTATCTTCCATGTTCGTTTCCCATCACTATCAAGGAACAAGTTTAATTTCTTCTTTGTGTGTGAGGGAGAGAGGAAAACAGCCCGGGTGGGGTGGGGAAGTCTCACAAAGCACACAGAGCGTGTTTGCTATCTTCTCTCTGACAGAATGAGGTGGCCATGGCTCCACTACTCTCGTTTCCCAGATTAAATTATAACCAACAGTGGATCAGTAAAGGTGTGGCTGACCTTGGCAAGGCTGCCTCTCTCTAGTCACCAGAAGCCAGCTCCAAGGTCAACTCTTCCCTAACTCCAGGGAACCTGAGTTAACTTTCAGCTCCTCCCCGCCCTGATCACTCTGCAGGGCATTCAGACTGTTGGGAGTAGCTGGCAAGCAGAAGGCGTGCAGAAGGGACCTCACTGTCTTGCTTTCTGTTCTCCGGCAGTGACAGCCCAGGTAGACCACGCTTCTCACCTGTTTCATGGCCAGTGTTGCTGGTCCGGGATCATGATGTGTTTAACTGTATCTTTTTCCCCAAATTTGTGTGTGCAAACAAGGAGGCCATAAACAAAACAAAACTAGAAAGTGGTGGTGCCTTTCTTAGCTCCCGTGTTGACAGGAGAAGATACGAGGTGGGTAAGAATTGTTGGGCATAGGTTTCCATGAAAGCAGGCCAAGGTGGAGAGTTCTCTGGAACATAAATGCTCCCTTTGCCACTTCTCTTTAATGCCTGGAATACAGAAGCTGCTGGTGTTAGGGCAACCAACTTGGGGCTATAAGAAGAAACAGAAGCAGATATGGTCCCTGATGGCCCCTCAGAACCACGATAAGAGCAGGGAACTGCTTGTGTCTAGACTTCTAATTACATGAGAAAAATAAAACCCTCACTTGGGGAAGGCCATTGCCTTTGGTGATTCTGTTGCTTCCTGCCAAAGTCATTCCCTGTTGACACATCACAGTGTTCCTGGCCTGAGCCTGGCACACAGTAAGATACTCAGTATTGGGCTGGAGAAAACCCTCAGTAAAGTCCTTACTGCAAGAGCAGGAGATCTTGAGTTCAAGCCCAAGACTCATGTTGTGTTGTGTGGGGGGGGGGGCAAGTGTGATAGCATGCACTTATAATCCCAGCAGAGAGAGAGAGTCCTGGGGCTCACTGGCCAGCCAGGCTAGCCTACTTGTGAATTCTAGGCAAGTGAGAGACCTTGTTTCAAAAAAAGAAAAAAAGGATAATGGCATGTGAAGAACAACCTAGATTGTCCTTGAAGCTCTATGCACATGTGCCCATATGTACATGTGTACAAACCTGTATGTATACCTGTATACACACACACACACACACACACACACACACACACACACACACACACATGAATATGTATACAACAAAGATATTCCGCATGTTTTTATTGGGGGTGTTTGATTGATATATTGTACACCCCAATAAACTTATCTAGGGGTCAGAGAACAGAACAGTCACTGTATTAAACATAGAGGTTAGGCAGTGGTAGCATTAATCCTAGCATTCCAGAGGCACAGATCCATCCGGATCTCTGTGAATTCAAGTCCACACTGGAAACAGAGCCAGGCATGGTGACACACGCCTTTAATCCCAGCACTTGAGATCTCATGTCTTGCTTGGGAAAGACACACGCCTTTAATGCCAGGAAGTGATGGCAGGAAGCAGGAAGGTATATAAGGTGTGAGGACCAGGAACTAGAGGCTTTTTAAACTTTTAGGCTTTTGAGCAACAGTTCAGCTGAGATTCATTCGGATGAGAACTCAGAGGCTTCCAGTCTGAGGAAACAAGATCAGCTGAGGAATTGACAAGGTGAGGTTAGATGTGGCTTGTTCTGTTTCTCTGATCTTTCAGTGTTCACTCTAATACCTGGCTTCAGGTTTTTTATTAATAAGACGTTTTAAGATTCGTGCTACAGGGGGGTTCATTCAAAGCCATTTACAATCAAGACCTAATATAAAACAACAGGAATGTCAAACTTGAAGGTGCCTTTAAGTTATATTCTTCATCTCTGAGGATTACAACTTAAAGGGCAAATGTAGGTACAACAGAGATATTTTAAAAGATCATCTTTCATTTATTGACTCATTCATTCAATACTTACTACACTCTTGCAATCTATCAGTCTACAGGAGGTCCCGGGAATATGGCAGCAAGCCTAACAGACCGAAGTACACCTGCTTTGTGGAACCTCTAATGGGGGAAGAAAGACAACACACAGGAGATAAGTGCCTAAGTCAGGAGCTACAGAGAATTATGAGAAGGAACAGTGATGAGCTAAGCCAGCTCATGGCCTGTGGCGGACATTTCCCAGGTCCCATTCGCATCTATGCATTAAGCTTTATTATTTTTATCTCAGCCCAATAGGAAAGTCCCAGCATCGGTATCCTTCTTGCCTCAGGGCTCTTTCTGGGCACTGGAGCCTGCTCTGTCCCCACACATAGCCACTAACAGGAATGGGAACAGAGACAGGCCAGGAACAGGCAATAGTTGGCATAGAAGTTCCCCCAGACCCCTGCCATTTGGGTGAGATAACACCATTATCCCATGATTTACATGGTTAGTGCTGGATCTGATTTTGCCAGAGAAATTAGATCAGTTGCCTGTGATGGTGGCTGGCTGGATCACACATTATAGGAGTTCTTCCCTCTTTCCCAGCTCCCTTTTTGATTTCCTAAGGGCACTTTCCAAACAAGTGATTTATAATCTAATCCTGGTCTCCAAGTCTGTAGGCAGGGGACATAAACTAAGACAGAGCCAAGTTGGGCAAATAAGAAAGCGATGTTGTTGTGCCTGAGGGAGAGAGGGGGTAGTGAGAATGGGAGCCAGACAGTGGCCTAAGGTCATGGGATCTATAGATTTCTGGATTCTGGATTTCTGTCCAAGTGAAACAGGAAGCCTTGGAGGGTTTAGGGCAGAGCTAGCTGGAATGTGTCTCAACTTCTGCTTTGGACCTTGCTCTAACTGTGTTGATAACAGATCACAGGGATAATGGCAGAAGCAGGGACACTCACAAGCAAACTGTCCATAATTACAACTAACGCTGGCAAGAGATGAACAGAACGTAGGCCCGGGAGACCGTTTTTATAACTAGAACAGCTTGAGTAGGGCCAGGAGATGGTTCAGCAGGTAAAGATCTTGCTGTACAAGCATGGATGTCTGAGGTCAGAGTCCCAGATTCCACATGAAAGCTGGGCACACCACCACACATCTCGACCTCCAGTGTTGGAGGGCAGGGGACACAAGTGAACTCTGGGGACTTCTGGCCAGCCAGTTTAGCCAAAACAGTGAACTCCAGGCTCAGTGGGAGATCCTGTCTAAAAACGTAAGGTGGAGAGTGATAGAGGAAGACACCAGACATTAATCTCTGGCCTCCATACATATTTGCTCAGGCAAGCACACCACACCTTCACCAGCATACATGCACACCCCTCTCCTCTGACAGACATACACTGGAGTGAGGAACATTGCTGTCGAAGAACAATGCCCAAACTCTCTTCTTGCCCCTCTTCATCTCAGTTGAATTCCTCATTCAACAGAGCAGCCCAGAACCATTGGATCTCTTTGTCCTGAGAAGTCAGTATTCAGTGACAAATACTTGAGTTTAAATCCTGGCTTCATCACTTGCTTCTGATCTGCCTTGTTTAAAGTGTCTGGCTCTCCATGGCCCAAAATATCATACCCACCATCTGAGGCTGCCGTGAAAAGTAAATTAAATGAGACGATGTTTGCAAATTGCTGAGCTCAATGGTTATGCTAAGAAACTACATTAATAAAACTTTAAATGTCATATTTCATCAGCTTTAAGCCAATATTGCTTTTAAATGCATTATTGTTTATCCACTTCCACAGAAGAATAAAAATACTGCCAATTAAACCATGACACAAGGCCTTCATGACAGTTCTGCAGAGTACACAAGAGATATATCACCTTCTCACTGCTCTGAAATGTCTTTTATCTAGTCCAAAGAAATGGGTCATTTCTCAACTGCATGCATGATGTGTGATGGGAATTTTTTTTGCCTGTATCCAAGAAACAGAATGAAAGAAAGTATAACTGGAAGCTTCATTGGTCTTCTGACGTCTTTCTGTAAAACATCTAAAGGAATCAATGGCATTCTTCCTTTCACAAATACCAGTTTCAGTAACCACTTCTACACCCTACAACTTTGCTTCTATCACCACACTGGGGGTATAATGGTTTCTCTCATTTCTGCTGCTGAATCACTGTGTCCTTTCTTGAACAAATGTACTAATTGCTACATTTGACACAATCAGCTCCAACAGGGTTAAGATATCGTTGAGGCAAAAATTTTAAACAGATAGGACCAAATGAACATATCCCCAGGAAAGAAAAAAAGAAAATACTACTCTGTGACCCAACTGGAATGCATATGACCAAACTCATACATTAACACAAGCCCTGGCTGAGGTCTTCCCAAAGAGAGACAGAGGAACAAGAGAAAAGCACCCCAATTACATAGGTTTTACATGATGTGGGATCTTTTAGAAATGGAGACTCAGAAAGCAAACATTTTTATGGGGGTATGCAGAAGTATGGTGGGTGGACAAAGGGGTGTGACCTGATGGTAAGCAAGGGCTTGACAATATCTTCACTCAGGTCCTTGGCATCTCAGGGTCTTCATCTCTGTCCCTTCTTCCAGGCTTGGGGGGGTCAGGGAGGTCACTAGAATGACCATCATATGACCTGCTTCAGGGGAAGCTCATGTGGGTCTTATGGACCACTTCAGGGGAGGTGAGAAAAGCAAGACCGGAGAGATTTCTTGCTTCTGTGACTTTCTCAAGTGCCATGGTAGCAACTCTGGAAATAGCACATGCTAAACACTGTCATAGTCTGTTTCCAATAGCCTCAGACTAGGAATTTCCCAAATATCAACCAATGGAGAACAAAGTGTGCATGGTATAGAAAACATAGCAAGAAAAATGCATTTGTAAAAACTGCCAGCCACAACATCTGTAAGGCTCACAGATGTGACATGGAGGAAAAGGAGTGATCCCATAAGTGCAGTTAAAGAAAACTTAAAACTCATGTAAGGTTTAAAAATCAAGAAAACTGTTATGTGTAGCAGAGAGTTGGATGGAGACCAAATGTGATCAAGAAAGGGACACCTGGGGTGCTGTCATGGTCTGTTCTGGAGGTAGGTACTAACTGCATGAATATGGGCAATTATTAAACATGAACACTCAGCATACCTATACTGTTTCTGTAAGCATATTTCAATTCAAAAAGCTTTAGAGATTGTATATCTGTATACATCTGTGTATAAATGGAAATCAATTTTCCATTATCAGGGTAAAAAAAAATGGTATCTGAACAAAGGGTCATTTGTCATGACATTTGAACACAAATTTTATTAGCCAAACCTTCAAGCCAGATAATAACACTTACTTAATTCTTTGCCTCTTATATGTAGTTATTATGAGAAATAATAGTTTATTAAGCAAGAGGAAACAATTCTCTTGTTATAGTATTATTTTCATTTTCTCTCAAGGTAAATTCCTTCAAAGATTGCTCTTTTCCTATGCAAGCACCCACACCATTCCCCTCGCTTCAAATCTCATTCTAATGTCAGTGGCCAATGAAGACTTCCTGTGAGTTCAAAACGCTTCAAAACCACAGCAGAAGAGACAGTTATTTGTGCCTGAAAAAGTACAGAACTGAATTCCTCTAAGAATTAGGTAGAACTAAGGCTTCTGGCACAAGTAGCCCCAGCTTGGGGTCAAGGCTCAGTGATTAGGAGACAAGGGAATGAATGATGAGCTAGAGAAAAGCCTGCACAATGGTTGGACTCTTTACCCTGGTAAAATTGTCTCTTCCTATTTATGCAGCAGTTTGCCAAAGTCCTGCAATTTCCCTGCACGGTCTATAGATGTTCCACATTCATGAAGACGGAAGCTTGACTACGGGAACGTGCAGCCCTCTCGTTCAGAACACTATAGTTCTATGTTAGCTGTTCTATGTGAATGCAACCAAAATACCCAAGAGAACTACTTAAAGGTGGGAAGATGTAGTTGGGCTCACTGTTTCCAAGGGTTTGGTAAGTGGTTGCTTGACCCCATGTGCTTGGGTGGAACATGTGGAGGAATGGACTGGTCACCTCATAGTAGACATGAGGCAGAGAGAGAAAAAGGAACATGAGACTTGGCATAACATTCAGTCACACCCCACTAACTTACTTATTCTAGTTAAGGCTTGGCCTCCATCTCTTAAACTTTTCACAACCTCCCAAAACAGTGCCATGAGCTGGGGAACAAGCAACTAAAACATGAAAACAGGGGATGCATCTCACTCTCAAACTATAACAATACTATACATTCTTTATCTGCACATGTATGGTTAGCCACAAAATTCACTTTATGTCATCATCATCCCTCAGTGAATATTTGTACCCACCCCCCAACTGAACAATGAGGGGAGACTTTCAGCAACTCCACTGAGACAGGAGTTTTCAGCTCAGCCCCTACCCACTGCCTGCAGAACCATGAGCTACATTTAGATGTTCTAAGTGGGGAGGGACATTAAAGTATAAGGAAGGACTAGTTGAGGAGAGGAAGGGATCAGCAAGAGTGGGAAAGGGAACAAAAGAGGGTAATAGAGGTGAATATGAAAAAGCACATCATAGACATGTTGAAACTCATCATTTTATGTAATTAATATATGCCAATCAAAACAAAGACACTAGGTAGCATCTTAAATCTAAACCTCTGAGTTTGGTAAAGTTTACCATGTCATAGTAGATATCACAAAAATGTGATCCAAATGATAGTAATTAAAAGAATTTGGAGATCTGAGAAAAGACTTAGAAACTTACCAGACCACGATAGAGTCAGTTGTTCAGAACAAGACAACTGTGCATGCTGTCGGACCAAGAAGTGAGAGAAGCATTTGGACCAACCTTTGTCTTCAGAACTCCTGGGGCGTTGTCTTGATCGCTTCTTTTTTTCTCTAGACATAATCTGTTGGTGATTTGGTTCAGTCTTGTGGCTTTAAATATCACCCACATGTAAAAACAGCAAGAAAAAGTCCTCATGAATGGTGTATCTTAAACATGGGGAAACCTGCCAGGTGTGGTGGTTATAATCCCAGAATTTAGAGCCCAGAGCAAGAGGATTACCAGAAGTTTGTTTTTTTGATTTTGGGTTTCTTTTTTTTGGGGGGGGGTTGTTCAAGACAGGGTTTCTCTGTGTAGTTTTGGTGCCTGTCCTGGATCTCGCTCTGTAGACCAGGCTGTCCTTGAACTCACAGAGATCCATCTGGCTCTGCCTCCAGAGTGCTGGGATTAAAGGCGTGCACCACTGCCACCCAGCAGATTACCAGAAGTTTGAGGCCAGCATGAGGGACACAGTGAGTCTCAGGCCAGCCCAGACTACAGACTGATAACCTATCTCAAATAAGAACACCACACACACTGCATTCCGATTCCTTCTCTGCACCCTAACTTCATCATGTAGCTTTTTCTCATCAAATTTTGACTTTATCCTGCTGCTCTGGCCCTAAGCTTTGATTCATACTCCCGTGTACTCTTGTCCATTTTCTTATCCTACCTAGCAGGAAATCGTGTTCATTCCCGCATTAAAACGAACCCAGAATCAGCTACTTCCCACTCTCCCTGTGGAGGGACAAACAGAATCAAGGACATTTATTCTGACAAAACCCCAGTCCTAATATCACCTGGGTCACATGTCTGCACGAGCACCTGGAGAGTGGAGGCACCTCCAACAAAGGAGGCTCATGGACCAGCAGCCATAACTACAGCGATATCACACACAGGTGTGCTCGGTATACAGTCGACATCTTTAAGTCCTTTGCTCTCAAGCACAGACATCATCTCACTCCACAAACATCATGAGCACCTTCCCTTCACCATGCACTTTCCAGGCACTCTGAGCACAAGGGTGAGAAAGGCAGGCAAGCTTTCTAACTTTCATGAATCTGGTCCCTCATATCCCAGAGGCGGTTCTCTTAGTTAGAGGTTACTATTGCTGTGATGAAACACCATGACTAAAAGCAACTTGGGGATTGACGGGTTTATTTTACTCACTGTTCATCAACAAAAGCAGAGAGGGCAGGAACTCAAGCAGGGCAGGAACCTGGAGGCAGGAGCCAACGCAGAGGTCATGGAGGGGTACTGCAGACTAATTCACTTGGCACAGTTTGCTCAGCCTGCTCTCTTACAGAACCCAGGCCCACCAACCAAAGGATGGCACCACCCACAATGGACTGGGTCCTCTGCCATCAATCACTAATTAAGAAAATGCCCTACAGGCTTGCCTACAGCTCCATCTCATGGAGGCATTTTCTCAATTGAAGTTTCCTCCTCTCAGATGACTTCAGCTTGTGTCAAGCTGACATAAAACTATGCAGCACCATGGTAATGACAAGCCTGGACTCAAAAGTTACCAGATCAATTCTTCCAGTTTATCCAAGTGTAACAATTGACTAGAAATATTTTAGATTATTTCTAATCTATATGTTCAACTGTCTCCAACCAAAGAGAAAGTATGCACATATGTATATACTGATATGTGTACATATTGACATATATACATGCATATACTATATATACATGTATATGTGCATGCACACATATAGAGAAAAAAGCAAAACATGTTTTATATATGTATACATATTGTGGTGGTCTGAATGAAAATGGCCCCCATTGACTCATAGGGAGTGGCATTACTGGAAGTGTGGCCTTGTTGGAGGAGTGTGTCCCTGGGAGTGGACTTTGAGGTTTCAGATGCTCAAGCCAGGTCTAGTGGCTCATTGTCTCTTCCTACTGCCTGTGGATCCAGATGTAGAACTCTCAGCTACCTCTGCAGCACCATGTCTGCCTATGTGCCACCATGCTTCCTGACATGATGATAAAAGAATAAACCTCTGAACTGTAAACCAGCCTCAATTAAATATTTTCCTTTGCAGGGCAGTAGCAGCACATGCCTGTAATCCCAGCACTCAGGAGGCAGAGGTAGGTGGATCTCTGTGAGTAGTTCAAGGCCAATCTGGTCTACAAAGTGAGTTTCAGAACATCCAAGGATGTTACACAAAGAAACCATGTTTTGAAAAACAAAACAAAACACACAAACAAACGAAATTTTCTTTTATGAGAGTTGAGTTGCCATGGTCATGGTGTCTCTTCACATTAACAGAAACCCTAACTAAGACTCTCTCTCTCTCTCTCTCTCTCTCTCTCTCTCTCTCTCTCTCTCTTTCTCTTTCTCAGTTTTCTGTGCTAATGAGCATCTTTCTGCCTTCTGACAGTATATCTAAATATACTCCATCTAATGTTACAAGGCCTCAGGGAAGATGCCTAGCTTATGTAGTGAGACCCTGTCTCAAACAAACATACAAACAAAAACGCCACCACCAAAAACCACAACAAATAAAACCCATCTACTTGTATGTAGGATTTGTGAGAGAAAAAAAAAAAAAAAAAGAGGGAAGACAAGAGGACTCTGAGCACTGTGCACTGGCAGGGAAGTAGCATAGCATTTTGGGTGATTTTGTTACTGTTTTATTGCTGAGACACCATGACCAAGGCAATGTATAGAAGAAAGCGTTTAATAGGAGCTCACAGTTTCAGAGGGCAAGTCCATGACCATCATGGTGGGAGGCATGGAACTGGAAAAGAGCTTGAGACACACCATGAGGTGGATGGGGTCATTGGGGATGGGGAGCTCTAGCAATGGCATGGGCTTTTGAAACCTCAAGCCCAACCCTGGTGACATACTTCTTCCAAGAGGGCCACACCTCCTAATCCTTCCCAAACAGTTCCACCAACCAAGGACCAAGCATTGAACTACATGAGCCTATAGGGACCATTCTCATTCAAACCTCCACACCAGGCCAGCATGCACTTGGGAGCAGAACCTTAAAAGGGAACTTGGAAGGCTGGAGAGATGGCTAGATGGTTTAAAACACTTGATCCACAACTGTGAGGAATGCAGTTTGGATCCCAGCACCCAAATAATAAGTGGGTATTCATTAACCATAAACACCTGTAACCTAGCAGCAAAGGGGACAGAGCCAGGAAGGAGGCTTGCTGAGGCTTGCTGGTGTCTAGCCTCACTGAGATATGAGACACTTCCTCAAGAGGAACAGACAACTGGGAATGGTGGCACACACCTGTAATTCCAGGTCAACCAAGCTGCTGAGTGAGACCTTATTGTGGACTAAGGGAGTCCAGCCCCTAGGTAGTCCCCTCCCAGGGTCCGGGAAGAATCTATAACCAGTGGATAATTAATCTTTGATGAAAAGAAATGAATCTATGTACACAAAACTCCTAAGTCCTTACATTTTATTATTCTGTGTCAGTTACAAGCTTCTATTCTGCTCTCATATTTAGCTCCTTTCTTGCCTGATTTCTCTCTACACATATCTGTGGTCCCCTCTAGGTTCTATCTTAATTCTTTCATCTTAGTTCTGTCCATTCTAGGTTCTCTCTCATCCATCTAGTTCTTTCTCATATCATCTCCTCTCCCATCTCCTTCTCCTCTTCCATCTCAGTTTGTTCCTCTCAAGTTCTTACCCATCTAGTTCTTCCATTCTCTTTTCTCTTCTCTGTGTTCCCCTGTGCCCTGGAAGTCCTGGTATGTATACACTTACAAGCAGTAATCCCTTAGCAGTGCAAAGCCAGGCTTCCAGGGTCAAACAGAGGGGTGATAAAAATCACGTAGAGAGGCAATAACCATTAATTATTATTTGCAATCCCAAAGGGAAGTGACCAATGGGGAATGAATTAACTAAAGGCTGAATTCAGGTAATATCTAAGAAGAGGGATCTTATATGCTCAACTATAATCTTAAACATGATTGGTAGAAAAATGTTAAGAATCTGTAAGTTGCTAGGTCAATGGGAGAAAATAAAACTGTCTTCTTTTTTCCTGTGGCTCCTATCTGTCCAAGCTATCTGCTGTTTATTTGCAGGGTGGGGGAAAGTGTGCTCAGTTGCTAGGCAACCTGTGTACAGCTAGATGTCTCTGGTGATAGTTAAAGGGAGATCTGGAACTAGATGTAAGATTTGGGAAAGGAGGAAGTAAAGCTTAATTGGCACATCCGCCAGGCCTTCTCAAACGGGTATCCTGGATGCTTAAGTCTGTTCTTAGAGAGTACAGAGGTATCTCTGATAAGGTACTTTCCTCCATCTGGGGACGAACATGGCTGGATGCTGCCAATGATGATAATTACAAGGAGGCTTGAACTGGGGTTCTGGCTGAACATAGCTGTCAGCGCAAAAGTTTATCTAAATATTCCCAGAAGTGGTTAGGTAAAGAGTTAAAGGTCTATAAAGTTAATAAGGCTGTAAAAAAGGAGGGTCCGAGCTAAATTGTGTAAAGCTATTACATAAGGTCCACCTGACCTAGGTGGTGTCTCCTTGTGGAATTTACCTTGAATCAGGAGACTTTCATGTGGACTGTTATTACTGCTAGTCCTTGAAAGTAGCTAAGGGAAATATCTGATTCCAGAGAAAGCCTTTCCTGAGGCTGTTCTCCAAATGCCTGGAATATGTATGTCCAGAGAGTGATCAGTCCACACTGTTAGCCCTTCTTAGGGAAAAGTCAATTGTGAAAACTATGAAGGCACATATGATTTTCATAACAGAAGACAGCTGATATATAACAAGTCAAGTAACACCAAAAGCTCCTTAGAATTTGGCTTCCTCTGGAGAAAATCTTGATCCCTCCAGGTAGCGACTTTTCCATAACCAGCTGAGTTCTTATGATATATTCCTGTGGCCCACAGCAAGACATGGTCTCAAAAACAAAACAAAAGAGAAAAAAAAATCAGGAACAGACAAAGAATAATGAGACCCTCTTCTCAACCCCCACCCCACTTGCAGGCATGGGCAACTGCACATATGTGTGTATACTCACACAGACACATACACACAGAGAAATAGATGGATGGATAGATGATAGATAGATAGATAGATAGATAGATAGATAGATAGATAGATAGATAGACAGATAAGGAAAAAATTAAAAAGAAAAAGTGTACTTGGGGCATTTACTGGTGGGAGCTATAAAGCCTATAAAGATTGTAAAGTTTCCACAAAACCACGTGAAACTGATTCTTTTTTTTTTTTTTCACTTCTAGCTGTGAAAACTGAAGACTAGAAATGTGCACACTGACCCACCTGTGAGGCAGTTTTGCAGCCTAGCTTGGCTTCTGTACAGTCACACACACACTACAAACACCACTGTGGCTGGGCAATGGCTCTCCACTGGGGAGTGGTTTGTACCCAGAGGGACATTAAGCAACATCTGGAGACGTTTCTGGTTGTCACAACTGAAAGGAGTATTTTGCTGGCATCTAGAGGGGAGAGGCCAGTGTATGAGACAGGTCCATGTTATTTTAATTAAATTCCTGAGTTAATTAACTTACAAAAAGTTTACTTTGGCTCACAGTTTTACAGGTTTTAGTCCAAGATAGAGGGGCCCCAATAATTTGGATCTGTGATGGGGTGCCAGATGGCAATGTGGGAAACACACAGCAGAATAAGCTGCTCCCTTCATGAAGCAAAGACTTCAGAGTCTCTTCTAAGGGGACACTTTCAGTGAGGAAGTCTCATAAGGCTTTACCTCTGGAAGATCCATAGCTGTTCCCAGCAGCACCACTCTGAAAACAAGCCTTTAACACACGGAGCTTTGGAGGACATTCAGCATCCAACTACAGTTGTCATGGATGATGCCAAATACTCTAGAATGTCCAGAAATGCCCTACATACCTATCTGACCCCAGGGATAAAGCCCTGGGATAAGCACGTAAGAACTTTCTCTTCTACTCATCCCCCATCCTGTCCCACCACATGTCTCTCATTCCTCCGTGATCTCCTATTTAAATAGTCATGACTCAACTATCTTGGATACTTAGCTTTCAAAGCCTAGCCTCAGTTTCTATAATGGTGAGTCTGCAAAGATCATCCCCCAGTAAAACATTCCTGCCTATAGGGAGCCCTCTGTCTTTAAATCTGAATAATCCTCATGTTAATCAACAGGAACGACAGATGTGGCAATATGCACAAAGCCTTACTAACTTTCTAGGCACAGCGGTGCACAGATTTCATCACAGCACTTGAAAAGTAGAAACAGAAGGACTGTGAGTTAAAGGTCAGCCAGGGCCGCATAGTAAATTTAATGTCAGCCTGGACTTCCATAAAGAGACCCTGTCTCCAAGCACTAAAGGCTGGCAACCTGACTCAGTGGTTGAGTATTTGCTGAGCATTATGCCAAGTCCTGAGCTTAATGAGGAACACTACAAAACAAACAAAGACCTGAGATGCCATGTGCGAAGTAGAGCTAGCAAGACCAGATGAAGGGATCATGTGGACAGGAAGAAGCTCCAAGATTCCATGGGAAGAGAGGAAGGCCAGGGTCCCAGGTGAGCCCAGGCTGCAGCTACTCCTGTCAAGGCATTAGGGGAACAAACCCCGTGACCTCCAGGTGACACTAGCTGCAGCAGATATTACAAGGAATGGAAGCATTGCCAAGCTGAATCAAGGCAGTTCAAACCTGAAGGAGGTAACGAAAAGGCTTGTTGGAAGCCGCTCAGGCTGTGATGCAGCAGTAGAGAACTGACTGTTGTCTATACAAAGGGGAGAGATGATGAAGTCATGGTAGTTTAAATTCTTAGTACTCTCAGAATCCTTGATCTAGACACGGTCCTACCAAAAGCGATGGGTGTGCACATCTTTAGGGAAGTGTTTGAAGATATAGGCTTAGACAATAGTGGCGTCTTCTTCATAAGGCAAGGAATCCTGAGCCAAGGAGCTGCTGGAACTAAGTGTCTTCCAGAAGTCAGAGCCATCATCTCTGTGATGCCAGTCATTCTCATCAAGCTTCCCCCCATGGGATCACAAGGTATCAATGACAGATGTGATGTTAGCATGGAAGGGAAGTTAAGAAAGAGGACACCACAAGCCATGGGTTTTGTTTGTTTGATTGGGTGTGTATATGTGTTCTCGTGCACACCGGTGTGCACATGCATGTAGACGTCAGAGATGAATGTCAGGCCAATTATTGTGCACCTTAGTTTTTGAGACCATGTCTCTCACTGAACCTGGAGCTTACCAGTTTGGCTAGACTGGCTGTCCAGGGAGCCCCATGGATCCTCCTCTCTCTGCCTCCCCAGCACTGAGATTGCTCTACCTTGTCTAGTATTTATTTAGTTGCTGGGGATCAAATTTAGGTCCTCATGCATACGTAACAAGCATCCTACCAACCAAGCTGCTTCCTAAGCTCTGCGTGTCACTATTTTAATGGAAACCAAAAGTTCTCCAGACACTTAGCAGCACAGGCTGAAACGAGGCTATGATCTAACCAGTAGTTCCCAGGAGGAGGGGAAGTTGAGGCACAGGCTAAGAAAATGACTCTGACCTCCTCCATGGTGTGAACATGGACCCTTCACCACTACAGACTTAGAACACAGGACCAAGACACAGGCACAGAACAGTTACACACTGGCTTCTGAAACAATGTCAGAAAACAGAAGAGAGTCCATCTGACTGGATTTTTTGTTTTGTTTTGTTTTGTTTGTTTTGTTTGTTTTTTGTTTTTTGAGACAGGGTTTCTCTGTAGCTTTGGAACCTGTCCTGGAACTTGCTTTGTAGACCAGGCTGGTCTCGAACTCACAGAGATCCACCTGCCTCTGCCTCCCGAGTGCTGGGATTACAGGTGTGCGTTACCACCGCCCAGCATCTGACTGGATTTTTTTAAAAAGTGCCTTGATTCCTGTCAGCTCATATCCCTGCCTTCACTATTTTTAGTTGAGTAGATCTTGGGAGCCTACACAGATACTCTGAGACTCTAGAGCCAAACCTGAATCCATGTGAATGCCAGGTACAATATAGTGTGGTTGTAATCCCAGTGCTGAGGAGGCAGAGACAGGTGGATCTCTGGAGCTCCCTGGTAGTCAGCCTAGACTGGCTGATGAGCTTCAGACAACCGAGAGACCCTGTCTCAAAAAACAAGGTGGTGACTGCTATGAGACGCTTTACAGTTCAGAGCACTTACTACTCTTGCAGAGAACCTGGGTTTGTTCCCAACACCCACACAGCAACTAACAACCATCTGGAAATCAGTTGCAGGATATCCCATAACCCTCTTCTGATCTCTGTGGGCACTACACACATGTGGTACATTAGCATACATAGAGGCAAAACACTCATACACATGATATAAAAAAAAAAATGCATTCCCAAGGAACAACACAAGATTGACTCCAGTCCTCCACACACACCTGCACATATATGTATACACATGTAAACACACACACATATGGCCTAATAAATAAATAAATACCTTGTGAGTTAGAAACAATTACTTTCATTTTACAGATGGTTATGGAAAGAAAGCTGGAGAGGGTGAATACATGATGTAAGCTTATACGGTGCTGGAGCAGCTATCCAAATCATCCACACCCACACCAAGTGTTCTTTACAGGAACGAAATTCCAGAGTTTTTCCCTGTACTCAGGGATATTTTGATTCCCATGACCCATACAATAAATAAATAAGTAAATAAATAGATCGATAGATAATAGATAGATAGATAGATAGATAGATAGATAGATAGATAGATAGATAGACAGATAGATAATCCCAGGAATAGAAACACAAAGACATATGGATCCCAATCCCTGGGCCTCGGTGGCCAGCCAGCTTAGCCTACTTGCTAAATTCCAGGACAGAGAGACCCTGTCTTAAAAAAATGAAGTAGATCACATCTAAGGAATAACAAGGTTGTCCTCTGGCCTCCATACATGCATAAACTACCCTATCCTGTGCGCGCGCACGCGCGCACACACACACACACACACACACACACACATGAACGCATGCATGTATGCACGCACACATGCATGCACACACACACACACAACTGTGCTCCTCCTACTTCCTTAAGTGATATCAAAGGAATTTTATAAGAAAATGAATGGGTGAAAACTGATTACCTTGCTCAATTGTTTATTCCCAAAGAGGAGGAGTTAAGATGGTCGACACAGCTGTCGCACATCAACTACCAAAATATTTTGTGAAAGATTGCCTGACAAGTTATGGTTCAGCCTATTGTACTGGTCTCTCAATAGATTAGCAAGGATGGGCTCTGTGAAGGCCAAGTGGAGGTTACTGGAGAAGAAACTGTCCTGGTTACTTTTCCTGTGGCTGTGATAAAATAATCTGACAAGGACAACCTAAGGAGGGGAGGGAGGAAGGGTTTTGAGGCTCACCGTTCAAGGCAGGGGAGTCAGCAGGGGCTGAAGCAGCTGGCCACACTGTGCTGCAGTCAGGAAGAAGAGAGCAATAAATGCCCACACTCAGCCAGCATCCCTGCTTTTGTGCAGTCCGGGACCCAAGCCCAGGGGATGTTTCATACTCTATCAGGATATGTCTTCCTCATCAAGAGAACCCCTCACAGGCATGGCCAGAAACTAACCTAATTAGGTCGTTTCCCCCACAGGTGTGCCTGGAGGCTTTCTCCTGGAGGATTCTAGACCCTGTCCAATAGACAATATTAAACATCACAAAGACATTAAGGAGGGTTTTGGTGGTCAGTCTGTTGCTGCTCTCATCTGCTACTTGAATACAGGCTTTGCCAGAAGTCCTCCTAACATTCAGTTTCAGGGATCCTACAAAGCTGTGGATTGAAGCTTATCTATCCTTCACAGCACCAAACGGTTCCCTGGTTATGATTCTGCAAGCAAGAGTTTAATTGGAAGGCAGAAGTTCAGCAGAAGTACATCACGGGCCAGAATGTTGCAGATTATATGTAGTACCTAAGATGACGAAGATGCTCCCAAGAAATAATTTACCCAATGCACAAAGAGTGACCCAAAGAGGATATTGTAAGAAGCCTGTGCTGGCTGGTTTTATGTCAACTCGACACAAGCTAGAGCAGTGTTTCTCAACCTTCCTGACGCTGCCCTCCGTTAATGCAGTTCTTCATGTTGGGGTGACCCCCAACCACAAAATCATTTTCATTGCTACTTCATAACTGTAATTGTGCTACTGTTGTGAGTCATAATGTAAATATCTATGTTTTCTGATGGTCTTAGGTGACCCCTGTGAAAGGGTCATTTGACCCCAAAGGGGTCACAATCCACAGGCTGAGAACTGCCGAGTTATCCAACAGGAGAGAACCTTGATTGAGAAAACGCCTCCGTAAGATTGGGCTGTAGACAAGCCTGTGGAACGTTTTCTTAATTAGTGACCATTGTGGGTGCTGTCCCCTCTGGACTGGTGGTTCTGGGTTCTATAAGAAAGCAGGCTGAGCAAGCCATGAGGAGTGAGTGAGCAGTGTTCCTCTGTGACTCCTGCCTCCGGGTTCCTGCCCTGTTTGACTTCCTGTCCTGACTTCCTTTAATAATGAACAAGGCTATTGTCTTAGTTAAGGGTTCTATTGCTGTGAAAAGACACCATGACAGCAGCAACTCGTATAAGGGAACCGTTTGATTGAGGTGGCTCACTTATAGTTTCAGAGGTTCGGTCCATCATCATCATGGCAGGGAACATGGCAGTGTGCAGGCAGACGTGGTGCTTGTTATGTCTTGATCTGTGGACAGGAAATGGTCTCAGACACTGGGTGGGATCTCGAGCACAGAAAACCTCAAATCCCACCCCACGGTGACATATTTCCTCCAATAAGGCCACACCCACTTCAACAAAGCCACGCCTCCTGAGAGTGACACTCCCTATGAGCTTATGGGGGCCAATGACATTCAAACTACCACAGCTGTGGAAGCATAAAGGAAACAAACCCTTTCCTTCCCAAGTTACTGTGGTCCTGGTGTTTCATCACAGCAATGCTAACTCTCACTAAGACGATGCTCACGCAGCAACATGAGAAAGTCTAGTCTGTAAGATGCTCCAAAGAGAAGAAAATAAGACAAAGAGATGGAACCAGCCCAAAATGTCTCTTGTCCAGAAGATGGGGTAACTCAAAAGAAGGGAAGACTCTTTAGAGCTCAGGAGTGGGATTTGGAGCTGAACTCAGACAATTTTATCTGAAGCTTGCTCAGATAATAACAATGAAGTTATCAACCAAGTAGCTAAAAAATGAAAATGGTGGATAAATAGAGCTATTTCAGATAGCAGGATTCTGTGCTGGTTTTATGTCGACTAGCTACAAGCTAGAGTCACCTGGGAAGAAGAACCTCAACTGAGAAAATGTTCCCCACTGAATTGGCCTGTGGACAAGCCTGTCGTGCATTTTCTTAATTAGTGATTGATGTGGCAGGGCCCAGGCCACTGTGGGCGGTGCCATCCCTGGGCAGGTGGTCCTGGGGTGTATAAGAAAACAGGCTGAGCAAGCCACAGAAAGCAAGCTAAGAAGCAGCACTCTTCCATGGCCTCTGCTTCAGTTCCTGCCTCCAGGTACCTGCCTTGAGTTCCTGCCCTGACCTCATTAGATGATGGACTGTGATAACCCGTTTCCTTTGGTTATGGTGTTTAATTGCAGCAGGAGAAACTGTAACGAAGACAAACGGGCTTAAAAATAATGACACTGGGGAAGAGTGGGGAGACTCTTGGGGCTTTGTGGGACGCCCTTGAGCTGAGTGTCTGGAGAGCCACTCCTCAGAATGGTCATTTGAGCTCAGAAATGGTGGCCACGAGAAGCCTGGAAGGAAAAAGATCCATCCAGGTGGTCACACAGGAAACCGTATTTTTAAGGAGTCATGTGGCTGCTCGGCTGGGAGGAAAGTGGGTGGAGAGAAACAGATGCCCAGGGCGCTGCCTAGTCACTTGTCTGCAGGCTGCTTCCTCTTCAGCCTCACCTTCCTCAGGAGCCTCTTTAAAGGACTCAGTATGGTTTCATTTCTACCTTCCCTGGAGGCCAAGCTCCCTGTGTTGCAGATTCTGGAGCATAGTGCATTTGACAGACATAGGCCTGGAGGATACATGGTGAGAAATTCTGTGGATGAATCTTTCTAACCATCTCCCTTTTTCTGTCTTCTCATTAAGAAATTTGGGGAAAAGAGAGAGAGAGAGAGGGAGGGGGAGGGAGGGAGGGAGGGAGGGAGGGAGGAAGGAAGGAAGGAATTTGGGCAGGTACCTCACAAATCACTGGCTTTGCATTTAGGTTGGTTAAGACTCTGGTGTGCTACTTTAGAGGACAAATTCATCCGCAATCTGTCCTTTCTTGGGGTGATCAGAAAGGGAGTCAGTGCAGTGATATATGCTCCAAAACATGAAGGAGCAGCCCTGCTGCTCTGAGTGCAACAGCTGCACAATTTAGAGACAAGATCTCGGTTTCTTTTAGAAACCAATGACCAGACCATGTAACTCCAAAATCACCCTAGGCTGACTGTAAACAAGTGGCTTAAACTTGAACCCAGGACCCACATGACACCTAGATTTCCATGAGTCTCCTTTTACCAGGCTTTGAAAACAGAAACTCCTCAGAAAACCATGGGAAGCATGTCATGGAGGCTTTCACTTTGATGGAGGGCTGAGACACTTCTGGGAAAGAAAAACACACACACACACACACACACACACACACACACACACACACACAACGCAGGTGTCTCCTGCCTTAACCTAACGATGGAAAGGTTGAGTCTATCCAAGCTTCGCTCCCACAGCTCCTTTCTGGAGCTCAGTAAATTCCCTGACCAGAGCCAACATCTTATGAATCTCAATGGCAAAACAATGACCAACAATAGAAAGATGATGATAACAGCTATGGACACAATGAGAGCTTCTTGAGATTTCTAGGTATTCTGTGACAGGAGCTTGGCATCTCTAACCTCATTACCCATCATCACAAAGCCCTTGTGAAGGAGGCATCCCTGTAACAGCAGCTGACTAATGTAATACTTGATGCTGCTATAACCCTGATAATGTAGGAAATTAGGTGAGTATTTGGCAACGTGCCCAAGGTACTGAGATGCTCAGAGGTAAACCTAGGATAGAATTCTAGAAAGAAGGAGAGTAACTACTAAGCAGGCTTCCTCTCGAATAGCATGAGGGCCAATAGGAGCAAATTTCTGTTTTCAAAGATGCTTTGCAAGCAAAACGAGGTGTTTCAAAATCCATGAAAGCTGCTTCTTGTGTGTGTCCCTCTGTTTAGGTTAAGTTTTGAGTGAAAAAATTTGAAGATTATTTTATGTGTGAGTGTTTTTGCAGCATGAATGCATATGCCATGTGAGTACTTGGTGCCCTAGGAGGGCAGCAGTGGGCATTGGATCCCATGAAACTGGAGTTACAGGTGATGGTAATCTCCATGTAGGTGGTAGGAACTGAACCCAGGTCCTTGGCAGGAGCAACAAGTACTCTTAACCTCCAAGCTATCTCTACAGCCCCTGGTTTAACTTTTGATTTATGTATATTTCTAAGTTCACAGGAGACAAATATGGTAGGCTCATTCAGAGACAACCTAACGCATATGTGAGCTTGCTTGCTTGAACACCTCTGTTCTGAACCATTTGGAATGGCCAGTTTGTGTACTCTGCTTGCTTTCCAGGAAAGAAAGTGTGATGAAGGAGGTCAGGCTCTTAATAAAATAAATTACATACAAGAGGAAGGAAGAAAGGAAAGGAAGGGAGGAGAAAGGGAAGGGAAGGAGGGAAGGATGGATAGATACTTTATAGAATCCGAATTGGTATCTACAGAGAAGGAAGGGTAGAGGGATGGACTCTTTCCTTAGGTTTCAGAGATACTAGACAAAACCCCTTTTGTGGAGATTCCTCTATGATGTTAAGAATTTTTGTCCAAAGATCAAGGGGAACTCCCTTCTCTCTATTAGTCTCTGGTTAGTCATTACGTTTTATAAGCTACCCAGAGACGGACCAGTTACAACAGTTCTCAACAAAGCCAAATTGCATTAAGTAGAGCATTGGGACACAGACTGTGGGCATTTTCTCAGGTTCTCCTCACTGCCTTTTTCTCCCTCCCAGGCAATGTCCCATTCACAGTGGGTCACTCATCCACTCACAGAGCATCATGTCTACTTCCAGGGAAGCCTCCATGGGCTAGATTAAGCTACAGAAAGAGGAGAGTTACGTCCCTTGTGGGATAACCTTGGCCAATGAGAAACAGGTGATAGGAGGGAGAGGTGGGCATTTGCCCCATAATTCCTTTTGGAAACTCTCACAGCAAAGGATGTCAACAGGTCAAGCAAGGCTGTTGAGTGGTCTGTGACTGTACTTATGAATGGCTCATGTCTCAAAGCTTCGAAAAGTTTCATATCTTTTCCCTCACTACCCTGCCCCTCGAGTTTTGAAGCTCCCAAATCAGTTTTAATACCTTCAAAATAGCTACCCAGATACAGAGCAAACCCACAGAACTAACTATGCCTGACAGTTCTTGTGAATAGGATGTGTGCAGAAGTGTCTTATACAAATTCTAGCCCTTGACCTTGAAAAGAACTGACTTTTCTCTGATTTTCCTGTTTCCCACCCCAACCACCACTGGCTGGGAAGCATCAACAGTTGAAACAGTTGGAGGTTGCAGATCAATGACATTAATGGGCCATTCAGCCCTGTGTTGTTTCTTAAGTGAGTGGGAAATACACTTCAATATTTAAAATAAAGTTGTATTGTGTCTCAATTATTGCCTTGAACTCTACTTGTAAAAATACTCAAGCCAGACCATAATTATGACATCTGCTTTTTGCAGATAGCTTTTTTTTCTGCTGAGAATTCTGTATGAATTACGCCAAGGTCCCAGCTGAACAGGGGCTGCTCTGGCTTAGGGGGACAGATACACCTGGAAATCAATTCTTCCATAGTCAAGAGGCAGACAGAATGGATCTCGATTTGCCCCTGCAGGGTGACCTTCTTTTATGTCTGAGATGATGGACATTCCACATCCAAATATAACTTCTTTCCCTGCCTTCAGAGCAGGAAGTAGTTGGTCGTTTTTATGCTCAAATAGAAATACTGAAAAGAGAGAAGAAAGCATGCTCAAATTCTTCTGATATAGAGAAAGAAGAAAGAAAGAAAGAAAGAAAGAAAGAAAGAAAGAAAGAAAGAAAGAAAGGAAAACTCAAGACACACTGGGCCTTCCATTTCTTTTCTGGTAAAAGTTACTAAATTCAATATTACAAATGGATGGGCCTTCCTATAACTCCAGCTCCAGGGGATCCAACACCTTCTACACCTTCTAGCCTCCAGGGATAACTGCCCTTATATGAACACACCTGTAAACAGACATTTCCTGTTCCGCCTACTCAGTCCCAAATACCAGGTAGCTGCTTCCCAAATTACCACACAGAAGCTTATATTAATTATAAATGCCTAGCCAATAGCTCAGGCTTGTTACTAGCTAACTCTTAAACTTAAATTAATCCATATTTTTTATTTATGCTTTGCCATTTAGCTCATGGCTTATTGCCTCATTTTTTTTTACATGTCCTGCTTGTTCAGCAGCTAGCTGGCATCTCTCCTGACTCCACTCTCCTTCTTCCCATCATTCTCAATTTGGTTTTCCTGCCTAACTTCCTGCCTAGTGACCAGCCTGTCAGCTTTTTAATAACCAATGAGAGTAATACATAGTCACAGTATAGAAAAGGATTGTCCCACAGCACACACACAGCCTCCCACATACATGGGTACACATAATTTTAAAAAAGAAAAGCAAATCTTGAAAAAATGATATTTAAAAACTGTAATAATGCAACAAATAGCAATCGTTACATAGATAATATCATCCACACACTGTAAGAGAATAGATTTTTCACTCAAGATGATAGAGAGTTGTATTTGAATGTGTGTGTGTGTGTGAACCTAGGCACATGAAGGCCACAAAGAATATTAGATTTCTTGGAGCTGGAGTGCCAGGCATTTGTTTGAAAGATGTCTGGCTTGTTGCATGGGTGCTGAGATCTGAACTCTAGTCCTTATGATTATGCAGCAAGCTAAGCCATCTTTCCAGTCCCAAGACTTATATTTCTTGATAGAAAAAGAAGCCATGATATGCTTGAGCTTTTTTTAAAAACTTGTTTAATTGTCTATATGTATGTGTGTCTCAAGGGAGAGGGTGTGTGCATATGAGTGCAGGTGCCTTCAGAAGCCAGAGGCTCCCCTGGAACGGAGTTAAAGGTATCTGTGTGCCACCTGGTGTGGGTACTGGGAACCAAATTCAGATCCTCTGCAAGAGATACAGGAATGCTTAATGGCTAAGCCATCTCCCCAAAGACTATTTGAGCTTTCAATTTGTCTGTATTGGCTGGGTGTACTGGCACACCCCTGTGATCCCAATATTCAAGATATTGAGGCAGAAAGGTCATGAGTTTGAGGCCAGCCTGGTATCTAGTAAGACTCTAGATACCTCAGAGTCAAAATAAAGTAGATGTCCATGATTAAATATAGTATAATAATGTCTGTTCTCTGAGCAGAGCATCTGTGCCAGCAGCATTGACATCAGCTGGAACTGCCTAAGAATTCAAATGTTTGGCCTCACCTCAGAGTTACTGAGTCAGCTCTTATAGCAGATGGAGTCTAGCAGAGTGTTTCAATAGCCCCCTGGGTTACTTTGATGCATGCTAAAGATGGACAATTGCAGATACATATGATGGATGAGCCATGTTTCCCCTTTGCTACTGTAACAAAGCCCAATACTTAGAGCAACCCAATAGTCTTAAAGAATGAGTGCTTAGAGGGTCAGGAATAATAGAAAATAAAATCTTATCAGAGGTAGAGAGATGGCTCAGTAGTTAAGAGCACATTCTTCGAGAACCCTAGTTTGATTCCCAGCACTCACCAATGACGGCTCACACCCACTTACAACTCAAGCTCCAGGGAATCTGACACCCTCTTCTGGCCTCCGCACTTGAACTAGAATATGGAAAGTTCCAGTCCTTTTATTTATTACTCCATCTCTATTTGTTTCGAGTCTTTAAGAAATTTGCCAGAGGACTGCTGGAGGGCCAAGCATCACATGCACACATTCTACATCCAAAGGCAATTCTTGAAGTCTTCCTTCCACTCCCTGTTCTGCCTCGTCTTTCTTTCTTCTTCCTCCTCTTCTGTTGGCCTGTCTTTATTTTGTTGTTTTATTTTTGAAACAGGGTCTTGATATATAACCCAGGGTTGCCTTGAACTCATGGTTTTCTTACCTCCATTTCCAAGAGCTGAGACAGGGTTACAGACCATCAAACCTTCTCATAGGAAAAAAAAAATACCAAGAAAAAGAAAAAAAAAAAAAAGCCAAGATTCCCTTCTCTTACCCAGGAGGCTATAGCAGGAAGGAAGATCATGCATTTGAGGCACCCTTGGCTACATAATACAAGGCCTCTAAAGCAAATGTTTCCGTTGCTTTTTTTTTTTTTTTAAATGAAATAGGCTTTAAAACCTAATGGAGGAAGAGGAGAAACAACACGAAGAAACAAAACTCAACACCCACACATGTGCATGCACAAATGGCCTTCAAATTGACATGTTCAAATTCCCTCCTAGTTAGCTAAACAAAAATTAAAACAGCATCAAAATAGCATTCCTTGGGCCTGCAGAAATGGCTCAGTGGTTGAGGGCGCACACACACTACTCTTGCAGAAGACCTGGGTCTGGCTTTCAGCACCCACACTGTGTAGCTCACAACAGTCTGTAACTCCAACTCCAGGGGACCTGCACTTGCATGTGCATACTCACATATAGACACACAGTTAAAAATAACTTTTAAACACCATTTCTCTACTGCCAGGTTTATAAGAAATCTAAATCCTGGCAAATGATCATTGCAGGGGATGACAGGAAAAGAGGCATCATCCGGCACTGCCATGAGAACTTATCCCAGTAGAATCCCTATGGAGGGGATTTGGGATTGTCTAATAAGACTACATATCCATTCACCTTTTGACTCAGTAATTCCCGTTCTAGGAATTTATACTGACATTATGCTTCCCGTAATACAAGAACACACACAAGTTATTATATTATTGTTGATCACAGCAAAATATCACAAAATGCTTCACTGGTCCCATGCAGCAGAGAGCCATGCTTGTGTGAAAAAGGAAGGAGGAGGTTCTCCATAGTGGGGGATATAAGGCTATTTCCAATAGTATGGGCTATGTAGGGAAGGAGGCAGCAGAGTATGTGTAATCTGTCAGTTTTCATGGGTAATAAGAGGATATAAGAAAATATGTTATATTCCTGGGAAGACATAAACAATGATCTAATCACTCCAAATAGGAAACTGATAGCAGACCAAAGTCCAACTTGGGGTTACTTAGAAAAATATTGATAAGAAGTTACTTATAGGAGCAGAAATGACTCAAATACAGCTGCATCATCAAAAGCCCACCCAAGCATGAGTGACGGTTCACAAAACTGCGAACTTAGAGCATACTGCACAGCCTGCAGGCAGAGCAACAGGTTGGAGAGTATCCTTTCCAGTTAATTCAGTTGCTCCAAGCCTCTTCTAGGTATCTAGGCTGGACTCTGCTTCTTCCAGGCAACTTAGCTTGACTGCTAGGGTCTCTAAGTAACCCTTAACAGCTTCTATATGCTTGGACAAGGAAGAGCCTATTGAATCTGGTGGGTTTCAGGGACTTCCTGAAGCCTTTGAGTTGTTTACTTCCTGAGTTTAAAGAGCATCTCTGCAGAATGGAATGTCTTACCTCTCTTTTAACATCTTATATCTTAACAAATTTTTCCCCAGGATACAAAGCTTTGAATCTTGGAGGAAACTGCAATATGACACTCCACCTGTACCTCCAGCTCTTATATTCTTTCCACCACTATTCTTCAATGATCTGTTGAAGGGGATGACAAAGAAGTCTAACTCTCTGATAAGAAGTCTAACTCTCTGGTGTTTTAACTCTTGTGGGGCATGGAAACTTTGTATCTTGTTTGCTTGTTTGTTTCAAATCTATCTCTGTAGACTGTCCTTGGTGCTAAGTCTCAGTAATATTGCTGTTGCTGTAAAATACAAGTGTAGAAAAGGAAGAAAATCAGAAACAGGAAAAATATTCATGTGGACACTGCCAGCAGTAATTACCTCTGCTCATAATTACATATTTTGGGGAACACTTCAGCCTGTATATCATATTCATTTATCAAAACAAAAGCAATTATTTTTCTATTGGAGCCTATGATTTCCCTGGTCGCATATTTTATCTCAGTTCCTAGTACCAGATGTGAATTTTTCTCTGTGGAACAAGGCCCTTAGGTCCAATCAGAAAGTTGGTTTCCTCCATAATTACTCACACCATGATCGTCCTAGCTGATGCATAATGTCTGGCACTTTCATTGTGAAGCACACAGGACCCACAGCTGAGAAGGACTTTGGGCCATAATTCTCTCTAGCAACGTAATAGCACATTCTAGCGCTACAGGAAGTAGCCCACTGGGAAAGGACACTTTCAGCTTAGTCTTGGCTGTATTTCTTCAAGTCCTATAACCAATGCATGTGACACCTTCTACAAGTATCTTACTATCCACTTCTGGAATGTGACCAATGTCAGTGGCAGTAACCTTTATTGTTTCAGAGGTGTCTAGCACCTCCCTGCCAAAAACTCCTTAGGATGTAACCCAACCTTAGCACTGGGATTTTTAATAACCTTATGGATTTGGAGCATCTGCTTTTCTTCCTGTGCGACACCCGTGTTTACTGTCTGGGAACTGGTTTCCCTCCACTTCTTTGGGTGCATTGACATGTCTCTCACCTTTGTTTCTAAACCTGAAAACCACTTATGTTATCTATAGAGAATGAAACCTTTTTGTAGAAAGGGGGCAGGACAAGGATGTGAAGTCCCGAACCCCCATCTTATGACAAACAGTGAGGATACAGAGATAAGCCTGGTGAAGCACTCTGAAAGCCTGCTGTCACGTGTTCCAAGCAGGTGTCAGGTGATCACAGAAGTCCACAGAGAAGAGCAGGCCGAAGCAAACTGTTACCAAGGTTGGATTCAGCCTGAGAAGATTTTATTCATTTGTATTAGCTCCCTGGGTATTGCAACTTGGAGCACTTTCATGAGATCCCTGGGCATTTCCTTTGCCCCTAGGGAATTTGATGGGGCTGGCATTATCTGCCTAGTCTAGCCTAGGGTTAATGGAGGAGTAGTCACCTACCTGCTCAGTTATGCCTGTTCCTAACTCCTAGGCTAGACCTGAATCCCTCCCCTTGGCTGGATGAACTTTACCTAGGAGAGAAATGTACACTGTTTTCCTTGGGGTAGACAGCTTCCTATAGCTCCATCAAGCTTAATCTTTTTGACTTGCACTGTTTTGTATCTACGTTTATAAACTGGTGTTTGTTGCATTTGATTTTCCTGGAAGTCATCAGGAACCAAGATGCATCAGCTTCCGGTAAATATTTTTTACCATCCATAGAAGACCAATAAGTAAGCAATGTAACAGGGATTTCAGTCACCCAACATGGTCTTTACCTCAAGTGTCCTTGATCCATCCCATTAGTAGGTTGAGAGGTTTCCATCTTCCTCTGTAGCAGGGAGTGGGTGGCAGTGGGGTGTGCAATAGGAGTCAGCTGCATCTTCCTGTTCTCTGTATTTTCCCCTGTGGTGAACTGCGTCCCAGACCTAAAGGCTCACCAGCTCTGCTTTGCTCTTTCACCAACAGTTTTGTCTTAAGAACTCTGACTCAGTCTACCCACACTGGACTCCAGGTAACATGGAGGGGTCTCCGTTTGGCTTTTTATCTGTTTTCTACTTGTGTTTAGCACCTTTACAGGTTTACATGGTAGCCTAATTACTCAGATCTGTTGAAGTATCTTTCTGACAAAGAGCTTGTCCTAATGTGGCTCTTACCAAAGCCACTAAGGCTCCACCACCCTACCCCACCCCACCCCATCCTGAAGTCTGATAAATTGGTCTTTTCCTCAAATCTTGATTGAACAGTCTTATCTGGCCTAGTGAACTGGCATCAAACGCCGCTTTTTAAAATCTTTCTTTTAATTTATTTTTTTTTACTGTTACTCATGTCAGATTCTTTCTGTCTTTGCTCTCTGATTCTCCAGACTCCAAGTTTTTGGAAGCTGGGAAGGTTTTTGAGCACAGATGCAACCTGTACCCCTTTCCCCACCACTGCACACTGTAAATTAAAAAAAAAAAAACAGCTATATAAACATCTCTATTGCATCTCTTCTGATACAAGCAAATTCCCACTGAGTAGCCACCTTAATCTTAGATACAGTTTTTACTCCATGTATTTGTGGCTATACAACCTCTGTGACAGGCTGTTGACACACTCTTGTACCTTACACGTTACTCTCACAGATTATAAAATGTGTTTAAAACCTTTAACCTTTTTTAGGGCATCTCTATACTCATGTGCCAGACTCTGCTCATCAAACAGGCATGTTACTGCATACCACATAATACAGGTATCTCCGGGTGATGGCTGTTTGGGGAGGCTTAGAAGGTGTGGCCTTGCTGGAGAAAGCAGGTCATTGGGTCATTGGGTCAGGCTTTGATGTTTCAAAGGACTCTCACCATTTCCAGATCCACTCTCTCTCTGTTTTCCTGTTGGTGGTTCAAGATGTGTGTTCTGGGGCGCTGCTCTGGCCACCATGACTGTCTGATGCTGTGCTTCCCTGCTACGGGAACAGGAAGCCAAAAATAAGCTCTCCCTTCTATAAGTTAACTCAGTCATGACGTTTCATCACAGCATCAGAAAAGTAACTAATACTCTGTGTAAGCATGAGGAGCCGAGTTAGACTCCCGGAACCCATGTAAAATGCCAGGCTTGTTGGTTTGTAATCACAGCACTGGAGAAGTGAAGGCAGGACGATTTCTAGGGTGTACTGACCGGCCAGTCTAGCCTAACTGGTGAGCTTCAGGCCATAGACTCTGTCTCCAAGTAGGTAGATGGTATTCCTGAGGATAGCATCAGAGGTTGTCCTTCAGACCCCACACCTGCATACACACACACACACACACACACACACACACACACAAAATGAGTGGAGCCAGGCATGGTGACACATCCTTAATCCCAGCATGTAGGAGGCAGAGGCAGGTGGATCTCTGTGAGTTCAAGGCCAGCCTAATCTACACAGCAAGTTTCAGGCCAGCCTGGGCTACATAGTGAAGACCTGTGGTAGTTTTAAGGATGTGTCCCCACCCCACAGTCTTGGGCCTTTGAATACTTGATCCCCAGGTGGTGGTGCCATTTGGAAGATGTCGGAGGTGTGTGGCCTTCAGGTAAGCCATTGTGCGTGGCTTTGAGAGGTTAAAGACATATGCCATTTTGTCTTAGCTCTTCCTGTTTGCTGTGCAAGATGTGAACTCACAACTGTTCCTGCCACAATGCCTGCTGCCAGGATTCCCTGCCATGAGGAACTCTAATCCCCTAGAATTAATTCAGCCCAAATAAACTCTTTCTTCTATAAGTTGTTCTGGTCCACAGTGTTTTTATCACATCAATAGAAAAATAACCGACACTGACCCCACCATTTCTACCCATTCCTCCTCTGTCTGAGGAACGGGTAGAAACGGTGGGGAAATGCGGAGAGAGTAGAAGAGAAGAGAGATGACGCCTGAGAAAAATCTCTAAACTGTAGAACTGTGTTAATGTTTTACATTCAGAGGTGGACACACAAATGGAATCAACCAGGATGTAGCGGGGAGCCAGACAGAACACGACTGTCAGAGGGCCCTGTAGTCCAAGTGACATAAAATAATCCCTGAGGCTGAGAAGAGGCTGAGGCAGAGGAACATATGTAAAACTGGAAAATGGTATTCTTTACAATGCATTGCAACAATAAAGAATTGTACAAAAAAATCAAATCTCAGAAGGGTGTAGATTGTTAATGCTGAACTTATATTTATGAAAAGGCAGAACAAGTTAGTGGATACATTACTCCTACTTTATGATGGTGTGACAGATTGAGGTAAGGGCTTTGCACAGGCTAAGGACATAGTCTCCTATCTAGTTTTATCTATATATTATGGGTGAGATTGTGGTTTTGCTGGTCAAAAAAGAGGATATCAAATAAGAACAGGATGGAGGCTCACAGAAACCCTCAGTTAACTGAAACCAACTTATCAGTATGGTACCATGGTTATACATGTGTGTGTGTGTGTGTGTGTATACACTGAGACACAGATAGGTGATAGAGACAAACACATGAAAGTTGTTGAATTGTAAGTGTATTGTGTAAGTGCATATTAGTACACATATATAGTTTCTGGCTCTTTCTGCTCAGAGAACTTGAAAACAATGGAAGCAGTGATATCATATCACACTGCCCACACGAAGAACCTAGATCTCAGTGTCAAGGCCATTTCCCATTGAAAAGGACATGTTTCTTACAGAAATGATTGATTCTGGGGCTGGGCCAGGGAAAGCACAAGATGAGCCTGAACATTTTGTGATTCTAGAAAATGGGAAAGTACTGAACAACAACAACAACAACAAAATGGAATAAACAAACATTGGGATAGAAGAGTCAACCTGAAGGGTCTCCCATTGAGCAAAGGTGAGACAAGATGAATAATAAAGTAGTGATAATAATGGATGTTACACAGGGAACTACACAGGTGGTACCAAGTAAGCAATACAAAAACATGATGGTTCATAGCAACTTGGCAGAATCTAGAATCGCCTAGGAGACAAACCTCTGGTCATGCCTGTGAGGACCTAGACAGAAAGACCAATGCTGAGTGTGTGTCTTTGCTGTGAAGAGACACCATCATCAAGGCAACTCTTTCTTACAAAGGAAAACATTTCATTGTGGTGGCTCTCTTACAGTTCAGAGATTTAGTCCATTATCATCACAGTGGGACAATGGTGGCATGCAGGCAGGCATGGTGCTGGGAGAGAGAGCTGCTGCATGTTGACATGTAGTCAACAGCAAGTAGACTGAGACCCTGGGCAGTATCTGGAGCATAGGAGACCCGTCCCCACAGTGACACACTTCCTCCAACAAAGACACATCCACTCCAACAAAACCACACCTTCTAATAGTGCCACTCCCTATGAGATTATGGGAGCCAATGACATTCAAACTACCACAGTATTGAATGAAATAAAGGTTATTGAATGAATAGATATTGAATGAATAAGTATTGAATAAAATAAAGGCTATTAGCTTTCTACTAAATAATAAACAGAAAATTCACAAGTAAATAACAGAATAAAGAAATGAAACTTAAGAAGGGACATCTTTACATTATAGTAGAATTATAATTCTAAATACAGATGGGTGACATTATAACAGGAGCTAAAGTTAGTGGGCAAACAGATACTATCACATGTCTCATAAGCTATTAGAAGGCCACAAAGGCAATTCTGTGGCATCACTGCCAAAAATACACATCTTGAGTTTCATCTTGAGAAACATCACACTAACTGAAATTGAGGAACGTTACATAAAATGACTGATCATATTTTCCTTTGTGTATGCATGTGTGGTGTATCTTCATGTTCAAGTGGGTGTATGCATGTGTAAGGGGGCACGTATGTGTGCAGACCTGTGTATGGAGATGAGAAACTGATGCTGGGTGTCTTCCTCAGTTGCTTTCTTCTTTGTTTTTTGAGACAGGGTCTCTCTCTCTCACTGAATATGGAGCTCACCATTTAGGCTGGACTGATTTGTCAATGAGCCCAAGGGATTTTACTGTCTTCTCCTCCCTGGCTGTAGGACTACAGACACCCAAAAGTTACATGACATGGCTGCACATGCCTACAGCCCCAGCACTGGGGGACAGAGACAGGTGTATCTTGAGAGCTCACTGGCCGGCCAGCCTAGCTGACATGGTAATCTTCCAGTTCAGTGAGAGACTCTGTCTCAAGGCAATAGGGTAGAGAGAATTGGAGAAAGACCCCCAGTGTCCTGCTCTGACCTCCACATGTATGTGCACAAATGTACACATTTGCACATTCACATGTTTGTACCACACATACACATGGAAACACCCACCCACATGCTGATACATTTGCAAATTTTGTTTTGTTTTGTTTTGTTTTGTTGTTGTTTTTAAAAAGATACTAGTTTTCCCTGGAAGAAGAACCAGGCATGCTGGAATTATGCTCCATGTAGATCTAGGTCCAGAAATGCTGTAATGTTCATATCTAAATTCCACCAAGCAGTAAATATTTAAAAGTCATGCACTCTGCTGTAGGTGTGTTATTCCTGAGTGGGAAAAATGGAAAACCACACACAAATCAACCTCGGCCTAGCAAGCTGAAGAATAACCTCAGTGATGTACACTGAACTTGGCTCCTATTAGAAACCGTAACATTTATCATCATGGTGCTTTCAATAAATATAGCAAATGCCCAGCAGAGATGTCACATGTCAGATTCTCAGCCCATCTCACATTTAAAGGGTGTTTATAACTGACACAAATTATATGAGGTGACTTTTTTTTTAACGACATTGATTCTTCATGACATACTAGCAGAGAAGTTGCAAATACCTTTTCTTTTTAAGATGAAGAGACCAAATCTCAGAGCAGTAAAAAGACCCTGGCCCCTGCCAGGCAGGAATAAGCCTGCTTCAAAGAGTACTGCACCTAAGTCTAGGGTGTCTCTGACCTCATCACACTGCCTCAAACAGAAAGACTTTGGAGTTTGATCTCCAGCACTGATCACTCAGTTGGCATGGTGTTTGCTGCCCAAGCATGGGGAACTGAGCTCAATCCTTGGTCATGGTGGCACACACCTGTAATCCCAGAGCTGGAGGGGCAGAGATGGTGGATTCCTAGGCTCAGTGGTTAGCCAGTCAAGCCTAATCAGTGAGTTCTAAGACACTAAGAGACCCTGCCTCAGACAACATGGTGGAGACTATAAGGTTGACCTCTGACCTCCACAAGCATGCACACATGTGAGCTGGTGCACACACACAAGAACATGTACACACACATACACACAAAGAAGAGACAAAAGCTCAATACAACAAAAAACAGATACCAAGAGGATACTTGCCTTTTTTAAAAAAATGAATTTCAAAATATTTTTGCAGTTGCCATCCTTGAGTTTTTATCATGGTCATAGAATTTTAGCTGCCTCCATTTAAAACACAATCAAAAGCCACTCTAGACACTTAGATCTTTGTAAAAAAAAAATGTGACTTCAAATATTAAAAGGAAAACTTAAAGTATACTTTGAAGTTCGAGTTTGACCTCTCCTACCACCCTTTTTTGCTAACTTTTGATTTTTCACCTCACTAACTGTCCCTTCAATTTGAGTTGACTATCACCAGTCATAATAAAACCATAGAACAAGTTTAGACAGATTCATTGTGGACTCTAGACAATGGCCTGAAATTCCTTTGCAGACAGCTGTGTTGTGTCTCTTTGTCACACTTACTAGACACTGGTCTGTTGTAGACTAATCTTTTTTACATTATGTGTCTCTCTCATTGGTTTAATAAAGGGCTAAATGACCAATAGGTAGGCAGGAAGAGGTTAGGCAGGACTTTCAGACAGGAAGAGAGCACAGGGATGAAGAAGGGTAGAGTCACCAGGAGACACCATTGGGAGAAGCCAGCCCAGCTTGGAACAAGTCAGTCACACAAAATAGGAAAGAGGGAATAAAGCCACAAGGCAGAAAGTAAATCAATAGAAATGGATTAATTTAAGTTATAAGAGTGGTTAGAAATCAGCCCAAGCTATCAGCCAAGCTTTTATAATTAGTAAGAAGTCTCTGTGTGGTTATTTGGGAGCTGGCTGGTGGGACAGAAAAGTCTGCCTACACTGGTCTACTGTACCCAGAACACCTCTTACTTGAATTAGTCCAGCAATGCTGAGGTCCTCTCCATCTATGCCCTGGCCATAAGAAAAAGTCTCTTTCACAGAACATTCTCATATGTAAGACCACTGGCCTCAAAATCTGATATACCTGGCCATAATTCTAGCTCTGCATTTTTAGTAGTATTGCCTTAGACAACTTATTAACTCTAAAGACATTAAACGCACCTCTACCATATGCTATTAGATGTGGGAGGAAAGGGTAGTCAATGAGACAAAGTCCACAAAATCTTAAAGAAACATTCAACAAGGCAAGGACATGAGTAATTGCAAATGGTTGAGAAAGTGAGGCTTATGTGACAGAGTACCCAAGGCTGGCCATGGTTGGTTATGCTTAATATTTGCCTTTTCTGCCCTGACCTTATAGGGGTGTGTGTATGTGGTCTTGCATGCTCATGCTAGAGGTCAAGCTCAGCTATTCTTCTGCAGAAGCCTTTTTTGAAAAACAAGGTCAGGGTCTCTCATGAGTTTTGGGATTCACTAGCAAACTGGCCTGCAGGGATCCCTAGCACTGGAATTAAAGCACATGCCACCTCCCCTGGGTTTTTAGAGTGGGTTCTAGAAATTGAACCCAGGTTCTCACGCTGGCATCACGAGCACTTCACCAACTAAGCCATCTCCCAGCCCCTGCTCTGCCCTTTCTGACTGCTTAGAGATTGTGGAGCTAAAAAGTGAGAAACCCACAGTGGCAGTACACACAAGGAAGAAACACAGAAGGAAGGGGCTTCCGTTCAGACGTCATGTTGGACCAGCTGCTCTGTGTGTTTTTGCTAACCACTCACAGCCAGCTTAATAGGAACCAAAGCAATTATTCCCTCCTGGGAACGTTTCTGCTTTGATTGTCATCAAATAGGGACATCTGGAAGAAATTCAGAAATTGATTCCTAACAGTAGAGTGAATGTACAAGGTAGTGCCACTTTAATTAAATACTCGGCCAATCCAAGTCCATCTGATTCTCCTTCCTTTGTGTGAGGGACCCACATCCTTCCTGCCTCCTAAATGTCTACACTGAAGACAGACACTTCCCAAATCCTGTTCCCACACACCTTCTACCCTGCATAAAAAATGTGACTGCTGCTTTAAGTAAGTTGCAACCACCAGGTTCATATTTTATTGAGTCACGATAAACTAAAGTAAAGGAAAATGGGGAAACTTGCCAGAAGGAAGATGGTTTTTTTGAGCATGGTTGGTAAATAGAGTGAAAGGGGTGTCCTGGTTGTATGTTTCAGCTGCCAGAATGCTGCAGTGATTACATTATTCAGCAGTAATCTAATACTCTCCCACACTTACTCCCGGAGGGGAGAACCTGAGGTTTTAATCATTTAGTAATACGCTTGTGTCCAATCTTGCAGATTTGTCAAGAGCTGTAAACGAACAAAGTTTTTTTTGTTTTATGTTTTTTATTCACTTTTCTCTTTGGGGGCCAGTTTCAATTCTCATTTACAGCACAAGCAACTTTGAATAGAGAGGTCGCCTGGGAAGGAAAATGGTCTTCTCAAGCACTGTGGGGCCTGCAGGTGGGGGGCAAGCAGCTAGAGGACTTGGGGAGGGGCTTCAGAATCAGGTTCCCACAAGGCTGATGCAGGGCAGCCAGGGACAAAGAGGCTGCAGCATCTTGCAGTTTTCTGGCCCTCAGTTGGGGTGAAGTCTGTCTGGCTTATGTGCTTGCTTTCCTGGGGCCATTCACACTTTGTGACACTCTGTGACCTTTCTTCTGTGTGACAAAGGTGGGTTGTCATTTCTGCTTTGTCTTGGCTCCCTGGGCTTGCAGTGAGTGGTGTGCGTCACTCTCCTTGGTGACTATGAGCTGGGTGGACTGAGTGTGTTGCATTTCTGATCTCTGCTGGACTTCCACACACTCCCAGAATAAATGTAGTGGCACGAGTCTCCATCCATCTGCTTGAGGGTTTGGTAATGAAAACCAGTTCAAATGAGTTAAGTCTGGCTTTTGTCTAAGACACGCGGTATACTACACAGTACTACTGGAGCCTCAGGCAGGGTATCCCACCCACAGGGGCCACGTGCCCCAGAATAGGTTTGGATGTGACCAACACAACGTGGTAAACTTCTTTAAAACATTTTTAGGTTTTTGTTTGTTTGCTTGCTTATTTGCCTTTTTGATAACTCAGTTGTGGCTCTTGAGGGTGAACTCTAAATAACAATGTTGCACTACAAAGGTTGCACATCCCTGGCTGATCTACCCATAAGCCCCTCAAGGCCCTGAAATTCAGGTTTGTTTCTTCCTGATTGTGTGGCCTGTCACTTACTTGGCTATTCTGAATTTCAGTTTTCTTTTTTAAGGAAACAGACTAGGAAAAAGATGGCTCCAAGGTTAAAGCATTGGCCACCCAAGCAAAAGGACCAGAATTTGGATCCTTAGAGCCAACATAAATGTTAGGTGGTAGAGGTACCAGTCCTGTCATTCCAGCCCTTGGGAGTTAGAGACAGGGCATCCCTGGGGTGGGAGACTAACTAGTGAGACTAGCCATATAGGTGAACTCTGGGTTTCACCAACAGACTCTGCCTCAGTGGGTATGTTTGCACAACCTTTGATCCTAGCACTCTGGAAGACAGGAACAGCAGATATCTGGGAATCCCAGGCCAGCCTGGGCACCACAGAGAGACCCTTTCTGAGAGAGGGTGGGCTAGGAAGAAACCCAAGAGAAAAACGTGGAGGACCAATCAAGAAAGTTTCTTGATGTCAACTTCAGGCCTCCCTGGCACACGTACAAGTGTACACTTGCACCCTCCCACATGTGCTCCTACATACATGTAAACACACACACACACTCGAAAAGAAGAAAAAACAACACAGACCAGCTCTACCCAACTTGCAGATATACTTAAAAAGTTGAATGAGCACATGTAAGCAGGCTTAGCTTAGAGCTTTAAGATATATATATTCAGGAGATAGAGTAGATTTTTCGTGAAAAAAAAAAATGTTCTCAGAGCACTGACAGGTCACAGAAAGAGAAATGGAAATTGCTATTGGCTATTTTAAAGCTGTTCAACTTCACTAATAATAAGAAAAATACAGGGCAGCACTGCACAGGGATATCATTTTTACGTATTAAACTGGCAAAGACCCAATCTCCAAATTGTATAACACATTCTGGAATAAATAGCAGAATTCTGCACTCATACACTGTTGGCAAGAGCGCAAAGTGGTACAGCCCTTTGGGATCTAACTGGCAACTGTGATCCAAATTACAACTGCATTGACTTTTCACTCAGCGATTCCACTCCCGGGAATTTGTTCTACACCTGTACCAAAGCCAGCACTAAGCAAAGTGACCCAGACACCCTATTAGAGCTGTGAGCATGAACAACAGGCTGGAAATGGCTCCCTGCCCATCTAAGGACAGGTAGGTAAATAAGCCAAGGGACAATGATACTACTCAGCTGGAGAAGAGCAGAGGCTCTCTGTCCCCGTGTGGAAAATACCCCAGGAAAACTATGAGGTGAAAAATGAGGAATGCAGAAATGGCACAGGGCATCCTAATTTCCATGAAAAGGACAAAGAGCAACAATATATTTACAGGGAAATAAAAGCCAGAAGGCAACACAACACATGAATAAGACCTGTTACAAAGAGGCCAGCAGACAGAATGAATAGGTGGAGTCCTTACTTAGAATAACAACTCCTTTTGATTTCTTTTTATTTTTCCTAGTGCAAGGGAAACCCTCTACCACTGAGCTACATCACCAGCCCCCTTGAGTTCTTCTTTATTTTTTTTAACCAGATGAATATGTTATCATTTCATATTACAAAATCAAACCAAAGAAAATTAACATTTTTGTAAAAGAAAATGCTTTCAAAATCCATTGAAACTCATATTTGAATTCTGTCATTCAGAACATTTCCTGGTCCTTTGCTGCACTGTAAACCTTGAAGACCAGACATGTCTTATGGAGCCCTGTAACTTGGGTGACAAGTTGTGGATCTCACTCACCGAATTAAAGAGCGGTTTTTACTACAGCAAGGACTGAATGAAGGATCTTGCTGCTTTTGGTCCATGGGGAAATGCTCAATTAACTGTCTCTACCAGAAATTATCTACCAGGGAGTTAGAAGAAAAAGCAAATTCCCATATCTCCCTCCTTCCCTCCCCCATGTGTGTTTGTGTGTGTGTGTGTACGTACAAAAGACGACCCTTGCTTTTGTTCCTCAGGTGTTATCCACCTTGTATTTTGAGACAGGGTCTCTCATTGGCTTGGAACTTGCCAAGTAGGCTGGACTACCTTACCAGTGAGTCCCAAAAATCCATTTGTATCTGCCTCCTTAGCATTGGACTTACTTTTAATGTTGGCTCTGAGGCTAGAACTCAGGTACTCATGCTTACAAGGCAAGCGCTTTATCGACTGAGCTGTCTACACAGCTGCACCACCTTTTAAGTGGGAAAGCAGAAGTACGTAAAGAGAGTGATGGATAAAAAACTGCATTCCTTCTTGGAACTCTGCAAGAGGACGATGATGTAGTTTCCTCTGAGGGTTACATTTGAACCAAACCAAAGGTACCTGAGGCTGGAAGGGTCCTACAGAGCTTCCCTCAGTAGACAGACCTAAGGAGGGACTTGTGGGGCCAAAGACAAGTTCCTCCGCACACCTTCCAACTCTTTCTCCCTTAATAGGAGCGTAGGGGTAGAGGGGGATTACCACAGAGAGATGATTGATAAAATGACTCCCACACCAAAAAGCCAAAGAAAATTTGTTCATCCACGCCTCAACTTCCTCCATGCACCATAATTTATACAAAATGCCGTCTCTTTTACTGCAGGGTGCCTGATTTATAGATTGGGCATCTGTTTCATATAAAGGGCTCTGAATGGAACAACAGCCTATGTTCTAACAAAACAGGATTCCTACATAAATCACTTCCGACCTAGCAGATACCTCACGCTGAATTTCTGTTAAATCCAACCATATTTTTCTTTTCCTCAGAGCTTATCCCGCAGGTAGCTATTAAGACAGAAAAACAGGTATGTATTTCAAGCTGTTAAAAGACCACAAAATAGCAATAATAAATCTAGAAATCAGTTTATTTCTTTAGATTTTTCCTATTATACAGCTTTTATAAAAAAAAATAAATGTTTTCAGGATGAAATATTTAAAGCAATCAATGTCTTCAGAGATCTTCTAGCCCAGGAATTTGCAGACAAATGGAATTTCCTTGTTCACTCCCTATTCCCTTGCTCATTGCAGGCATTACTAATTGATCACTTCTTTCCTGACCAGGTTGCTTGAGGCCTTACTATAATTCTCAACCCAAAGTTCAGGCAGCCCCTATGAAGGAGATCTATTCAGTTGCAGATTGGAACTATGGAGTTGAAGGAGACTCTGCCAAGGTCACAAGCAAGTCAGTGACACCCATGGAACATACTTTCAAGTACTTGGTATTCTCCATGACCCACACTACCTGAGTATGAATTTGTCTCGATGCGCACGGTTCTTGTTTCGTTATTCAAGTGAGCAATTTCTCTTTTCTTAGAAATGAAACAAAAGTTTTATAGACCAAAACAATCCCAATTAGCTACGTTTTTTTTTTTTTTTTCAAATAAGGAATCTACCAGGGATGTAGCTTAGTTGGTAGAATGCTTGCCTAACATGCACAAAACCCCAGATTCAGTTTCCATGACAAATAAAACTGCGGGGCCGTGAGATGGTTTAGTGGGTAAAGGTGCTTGCTGCCAAGCCTGACAAGCAAAGTTCTGTCCCCCAAACCCACTCTGGTGGGGGGGAAAGGGCAAAACAGACACCTGTAGGGTGTTCTTTGACCTCTGCCCACCCTTATACACACCCACAGACATATATATTCATACACACACATATACACACCCACAGACATATATATTCATACACACACATATACACACCCACACCCACAGACATATATATTCATACACACACGTCCACAAACACACATCCACAGATACATCCACACATCCACAGACACACACATACATCTACAAACTCACATACACAGACATGCATGCACACACACACAATAAATAGTGTAATATTTTAATAATTGGGTATGATGGCACACATCTATAATCCCAGCACTAGAAGGTGGAAGCAGGAGGATCAGGAGTTCAAGGACATTCTTAGCTACATATGGAGTCTGAAGCCAGTGTGAGCTACAAGAGACTTTTTCTCTAAATAAGTAAGCAAATAAATAAATAAATAAATAAATAAATAAATAAATAAATAAAATCCTTTTTAAAAGAAGAACTTACCTATCCTTCCAACACAAATGGTTTAGAAACTCCTAGACACCTGCCACACTAAATATTATTCTGTTTTGGCAATAATCTTCTTATCAACGTGCTTCCTCCTCGGTGCAGAAGCCATAATTATGATTAAACAGGAAATTACTTTTCATCTGGGCTCCCACAAAGGCCCAGGCGAAGAGCCTGGTGCACAGACAAGACCCTCCTGCACCGAAGCACGGCAGAAGCTCATTAAGCAATCTATCACAGTCTCTAATAAACTTCAATGAGGCTTTCATTTCTTCCTTTGCCTCAAACAAAATTTCTCAGAATTGCTGAGTGTCAGAGCCAGACAGGACTTTACAATCCAAGTGATTAAGCAACCCACAAGGAAGCATGGACTTCTAGAAACGCTTTGGCCAGTATGACGTAGCCATGGCCCAGGTCTCCCAGTTCTAAGTTCCTTCTAATTCAGCAACTACAATGGTGAGATGAAAATGAGGCATTTATCACAGGGTGTAGTACTGTTCACCCTACAATCCCATCACTCCGGAGGAGGAGGCAGGGGGACTTTGAGTTTCAGGCTTTTCTGAGCCACATAGAGTAACCCTGCCTCAAAAAAGAAACAAAAAATAAAAATAAAAAGAGGTATTTCCGGTATAGCATATAATCCAAACTATCCTGGGTTTTCTTTTGTTGCTGTTGTTTGTTCCTCTGTGTAGCCCAGACTGTCCTAGAACTCACTTTGTAAACCAGGCTGGCCTCAAACTCAGAGATCTGCCTGCCTCTGGCTCCTGTGTGCTGGGTTTAAAGGTGTGTGCCAGTACCACCCAGCTTATACTGAGTTTTCTAAACTATGTGAACAAGACCCTGGGTTTAATACCAACAAAAGAAAAACAAAGATGGATCCGTGGCTGAAACTTAGTGGTAAGGTGTGTGCTTAGCTTGGGTGAAGCGCTGGCTTCTAACCCAGCACCAACCAAACAAAACTATAATATAAAATGGATCACAGAGGTCTGGTTAAAATGCAGAATGTCATTATGCATGTCCCAGACAGGGACTGAGATTCAGCATTTCTAACAGAAACCCACAATCCAGACCTATGTCCTGGTGGTCTCTTTACTGTAAGAGAACCATCTGGCATTAACAGCATATCTTTACCCCTGACCAACCACACATGCTGATCATCACCGAGGTCACCCCAGATTCTTTGGAAGTGAGATGGCTTTTACATGGCACGTTAGTTACTTTTCCTGTCACTGTCACAAAAGAGCTGACAAGAGCAACCTAAGGAAGAAGGGCCTGTTTGGGCCCCAGGTTTGAGGGGCTCCAGTCCGTCATGGCAGAAAAGACCAGGGTGGCAGAAATGACAGGTGGCTGGTCACATTCTAAGTCAGGGAGCAGAGAGGTGAATGCAGGTGTACAGCCAATGTCCTCAGTTCTTCCCTTTTTGCTCAGTCCAGAACCTCAGCTCCTAGGATGACGCTTCCCATATTCAGGGTTGGTTTTCCTTCCTCAGTTAAACCTCTCCAGACATTCCCACAGATAAACCCAGAAATGTGCTTTAAGGTGATTGGAGATTCAGTCATGTTGACAGTGAAGATGAACCATCACACACAGCAACAGCAGTTGACTGTGAGACGCTAGCTAATTGAGCTGGGTTTGATAGAGATGGATACAAATTTACTTTCTCTACTGCTATCTTTATACCTTCCTGGCTGTATTTTCATTCCTTTCCCTAGATTAATGTCTACAACAGGTTCCATGCTTCCTCGGAAACACTTGCTCATCTGTTAATTTATGAATCCCATCTTCAGACGTTAAGATGGTAGTGTGGCCCTAGCTTTTCTCCCCAGCAACTCAGATCTGCTTCATGGTAGGACCAGGGTAGGGACTGCTTCTCTCCTTGCTCTGCTTTCTGTTGAACCACTCTCTGCCACCTCTGGACTGCCTGAGATCTGGTGGGGGAAAGGAGAAGTGTTTACAAACAGAGACATTACTTAAAAAATACAAAAGGACTTTGTGGGTTGGTGATCCAAAATTTCAGCCTCCTTCCTTTTTGGGGGAATCCCATGAGTTCGAATTTTCCCCCCTCACTCCCACAGCAGGGACTTTTGATAGTGCCCTATGGCTTAGTTACTCTTCTACTGCTGTGAAGAGATGTCATGAAAACATTTAGTTGGGAGCTCAATTACAGTTTTAGAGGGTCAGTCATTCATCAACATGAAGGAAGCAGACAGGCATGGTGTTGGAGCAGTAGCTAAGAGCTTTACATCCTGATTCTCAGGCAGCAGGCAGGGAGAAAGACATAGGCCCACGTGGGCTTTTTAACTTCAAAGCCCAACCCCAATGGCACACCTCCTCCAACAAGGTCACTCATCATCATTCCCAAACAGTTCATACAGTGGGGACTGAGTATGCAAACAAAGAAGCCTATAGGGCCATACTCATTCAAACCACCACAGTGGCCGGGCAGTGGTGGCGCACACCTTTAATCCCAGCACTCGGGAGGCAGAGCCAGGCGGATCTCTGTGAGTTCGAGGCCAGCCTGGGCTACCAAGTGAGTTCCAGGAAAGGCGCAAAGCTACACAGAGAAACCCTGTCTTGGGAAAACAAAAACAAAAACAAAAACAAAAACAAACCACCACAGCAGCCAAAGATGGTCTGAGCTCCTTATCTTGCTCTGCTTCCTGGGTGCTGGGATAATAGGCATATGCCACCACACACACAGCTGTTGGGCTGTTGGGGGTCAAACCCAGGGCTTCCTGCATTCTAGGCAAGCACTACCAATTGAGCTTCATCCCCAGCCAATTGATGTTAGTCTAAAGGTTTAAAATCCTTAGAGATATGTGTGTACTTTTAAAAGAAAGTTTCCAGAATATGTAATAGTTTACATTCCCAAAAGCTAATGCTGATTCTACTAGCATAATGACTGGGTACATGGCACTGAATGCTTCTTCTAATTCACTTGGTTATAGCAGTTGGGCATGAGGCACTGCCTGAAGAGTTAGAACATTAAACGTGTTATGAATTATGATTGAGGACTCCTGCAATTCTCCTAGGTGGCATTTTCATCTTTTTTTTTCTCCATGAAAGAGAAATGTATCATATAGAACATTAATTTCATGGCTTTGACTCCTGGAGTTATTCACTGAAGGACTGAAACACATTTCTGGAATGTGGCTCATGACAGGATATCTTGCATGGTGGTTCTGATCCTGCCCTTACAATGATTGGGCTAGTTGGCATGTATGACCTCTTCAAAGTCAATCCAACTTACCAGTGCTTCTTGAGTAGATACCAAGACTCAAGCACTTGACAAGGAGGCTGAAATTATATACCTGTGATGCAGTGAGATGTCACTTGCACCAAAATGTCTTAGCACTCACAGACTCGAATGTGGTGAAAATAAACCTTTATTGTGCAGTCCTGGTTAAAGAGCTGCCTTGGTCCCTGTACTATTGCTGTGAATGGACAGACAGGATGATCAAAGCAGCTCTTATAAAAGAATGCTTTCAATTGGGGGATTGCTTACAGTCTCAGAGGTCAGTTATCATCGCAGCAGGAGTGTGGTATGCATGGCAATGGGGTAGTAGCTGAGAGCTTTACATCCTGATCTATAGGCGACATGCAGAGATAGAGAGGCTGGGCCGGGCATGGGCTTTTGAAACCTCAAAGCCCAAATATACCTCCTCCAACAAGACCACACCACCTAATCCCTCTACTCTTTTCAAACAGTTCCACTCCCTGGTGACTAAGCATTCAAATATATGAGCCTATGGGGGCCTTTCTTACTCAAACGACCAAATTCTTCTCCCTGACTCCCATAGGCTTGTAGTCATATCATAATACAAAAATGCGTTCAACTCAACTTCAAAAGTCCACATAGTATAGTATATCACAGTCCTAACTCGTGCCCCCCCCCCCGAGACAGGGTTTCTCTGTGTAGCTTTGGTACCTTTCCTGGATCTCACTCTGTAGACCAGGCTGGCCTCGAACTCACAAAGATCTGCCTACCTCTGCCTCCCAAGTGCTAGGATTAAAGGCGTGTGCCACCACACCTGGCCCTAAACTTTTTAAAATTCCTTTTCACATTTTAAAATCCCTTTTCACAAATTGGAAGCTTAGCTGGGTGGGATCTTGCCCTGAAGTCATCACTCACTTTATTTCTCTTAGCATGAGAAAAGTTTTCCTTTAAACTTTTTAATCTACATTTTGTATTTTTCCTTGCTCAGCTTGCTCCTTTCATTATAAATCTGCACGAGACTGACAACTAACAACCATGTCACACTGAAATCTCCTGTGCTAAAGCTGTTAATCCAAAACTCTTCAGTTAAGCCTCAGGCAGATTTTTATGGACAAGGGTAACAAGTAGCCACATTCTTCACCAAAATAACACAACATACTAATATGTTTCTCCTCTGAAACCTCTTGAGCCAGGGCTGCAGCACAGGTCAAACCATCTTCAGCACCACTGTCTTCCATGCTCCTACTAGTATGGCCCCTTATGACCTAGTTAAAGCATTCAACTGCTTTTCTAATGCAAAGTCCCAAAGTGTTCCATATTCCTTCAAACAAAAGCATGGTCTAGCCCATCACAGCAATATCTCAGTCCCTGGTACCAACTTCTGTCTTAGGGTTATACTGCTGTGAAGGGACACCATGACCTCAGCAACTCTTATAAGGGAAAACATTTTGTTGGAGCTGGCTTATAGTTCAGAGGTTTAGTCCATGATCATAACAGTGGGAGGCCTGGAGGCATGCAGACAGACATGGTGCTGGAGAGGAGCTGAGAGTTCTACATCTGGATCTACAGGCAGCAGGATGACACAGTGAGCTACTAGATATGGCTTGAGCATCTGAGACCTCAAAGCCCGCCCCCAGTGACCACTTCCTCTAACAAGGCCACACCTACTCCAACAAGGCCACACCTCCAATAATGCCTGCCACTCTCTATGAGTCTTTGGGGACCATTTTCATTCAAACCACCATACCCCCTAATCCTTCTAATCCTTTCAAACAGTCCAACTCCCTGGTGACTAAACATTCAAATACATGAGCCTATGGGCCATTCTTATTTAAGCAACCACAAGCACTTTAGTTGACAAGTGTTGGGTCAGTGTCTATCTGTGGAAGGTACTCTTACACTTAGATTGCTTTCTTAAGCCCCATGGGTCTCCACCATTCTGTTCTAAGTTGATTGAGACCAATATCAGCCACTGGGAGGCTGAACAATACCTCAGATGATGATTCAAGAATTAGAGAAGTCCCTGATTATTGCAACTAGATTCCGCCATAAGAAAACCCAAGTGATTTTCCAGCTATAACAAATTCAAAAGCTGGTAAGGTATGTGAAAGATGTAACCCTTAGGTCCCTGCCCATAAGCTTGTGGGGGAATTAAACAGTCTGTCTAGCTGGCAGGGTACTGCCAAGAGTAAAATAAAAACCTAGCAAAAAAGGCACCATATGGGCCTAAAGCTTTTCATTTCTGCTCTTTTGCCCAGGATGTTTTTTTTTTTTTCCTAGAAATAAATCCTAAAGAAACGATTGAACAAGTACCATAAGAGATATGTATTGAATCATGAAAAGCAGTAGCAATTTTCATATGGGAAAAAAAGAAAAGAAAAACTGAACACAATTGAAGTGAACAAGATATTGGATAAAGTACATTTCTATGGAAAAATAGTCACATAGATACCATTATGAAAAAAATTATAATAACTTTAGTGAAAGAAGTTCATATATATGTATATATTATAATTTATAAGGATATATGCCATGATGTTGATACAAACTATTTTCCATTAAGAGAGATTTTTCTATCTAATTATGACTTTCCACATCTCTGATTTTTTTCTTGCTATGTTCTGATATACAGGTTGAACATTCCTGCTATGAAAAACATAAACCCCAAATGCTCCCACATCCAAGTCTTTTAGACCTAAATGGGATCCCAAGTTGAAAATTCCAGACCTAGTCTCTTAGTTTTCTATTTCTGTGATAAACACCATGATCAAAAGCAAGTTGGAGAGGAGAAGGTTTCTTTGGCCCATAGTCCACCATTAGGGGAAGCCAGGGTGTGGTATTGTTTTCCCCAAAATATTGTGCACCCTATTAAACTTATCTGGGGTCAGAGACAGAACAGCCACAATATTAAACATGAGGATAGGCAGTGGTAGCACACACCTTTAATCCTAGCATTCCAGAGGCAGAAATCCATCTGTTCAAGGATACAGCCAAGCATGGTGACTCACGCCTTTAATCCCAGGGAGTGATGGTAGAAAACAGAAAGATACATAAGGCGTGAGGACCAGAAACTAGAAGCATTTGGCTGGTTAAGAATTCAGGCTTTTGAGCACAGTTCAGCTGAGACCCATTCGGGTGAGGACACAGATGCTTCCAGTCTGAGGAAATAGGATCAGTTGAGAAGTTGGCCAGGTGAGGTAGCTGTGGCCTGTTCTGTCTCTCTGATCTTCCAGCGTTCACCCCAATACCTGGCCTCAGTTTTGATCTTATTTATAAGACCTTCTAAGATTCCTGCTACACCAGGGCAAGAATTCAAGGCTGGAAACTAGATGCAAGAACTGAAACATACACCGTAGAAGAACACTACTTACTGGCTTGCTCATTGCGGCTTGTTTAGCCTGCTTTCTTATACAGCCAAGAATCACCTGCCCAATGATGGAAACACCATTCCCACCCCCAGCCCCTGTCCATCAGCT